>NC_142026.1:55066232-55744445 GCF_982192425.1 Myodes glareolus | reverse complement strand
GCCTTTAATCCCAGCACTCAGGAGGCAGAGGCAGGCAGAGCTCTGTGAGTTCGAGACCAGCCTGATCTACAGAGCAAGTTCCAGGATAGCCAGAGCTACACAGAGAAACTCTGTCCCCAAAAACCAAAAAATAAAAAATAAATACATTTTAAAAAATAGTAAAAAGAAAACAAACAAACCCTAAAACAATTGGGTCCTGCGCCATGAGACAGCGACTATTATAATCCCCATTTTGTAGGATGACACAGTGAGGCTCAGACTGTTGGGAGGGGACTGGGGAGAGCACAGGGCTGCCTCTCCAGAGAATCCCAGTCACATGCTAAGTCACATGAACTTGCTCAGGAGGACACCTGCTAAGAGCAGAGCAGCATGGAACACCCCCACTTTCCTTGATGTGGTCACAGGTTAGTCAGACATGTGCCTAGACGTGGAGACAGTTTCATACTAGAGACTACAGAGAAGCCAGTTCAGCAGTCAGCGAGCTGGGCCTCCTCTTGTGTATTAAAATCTGGAATATATCACATCTCTGTAGTGTTTTGAAAATTCTGATTTGAAGACAGTCATAGTGATGCATATCGGTAATCCCAGCACTCGGAAGGCAGGGGCATCCAGAGTGTGATGCTAGCGGTGCAATGACTCAATGCGTAAAGAGGACCTGAGTTCAGATCAGTAACCCCAGCGCTGGAGCGAGCAGAGATGGGAGGATTGTTGGGGCTTGCTGGCCAGAAAATCCAGCCTGAAAATATGTTGGGCTCATGGTTCAGTGAGAGACCATGTCTTAAGGGAGTAAAGAGAGGCCCAGAGAAAGATAGCTGACCTCCTTTGGCCTCTGAGTGCGTGTGTGTGTATGAGTGAGCACATGCACATATACGCGCACATACACACCCACACAGAGCCTGGACTACACAGTGGGACTATGTCTGTCTCAAAAAAGAAAAGAAAGAAAAGAAAATTTCAAAGTGTGAAGTCTGATGTTCTCAGAGGAGTCTCGTCTGAGAGTGAAGCCAGTTTCTGGAAACCTGGACGGAACTGTATCCAGACATGCATGCAGCCAGCCATTTTGAATCAATGGCATGAACCAATATATCCCATGTGATGCTTCCCCGGTGCCAGCCGGATTTCACCACTTCCTTCTGAAGTGTTACTCACTCACCCTTGTCCCCAAAAGAAAACAAACTCAGGCTGAGGGGAGTATTGCATGCCTGGGATACCAGCATTCTAGAGGTGGAGACAGGAAGGGGAGGTGGGTGGTGGCTCTCACCTTCTCCACTGGCGGGGGGGGGGGGGGGGGGGGGGGGGGGGGTGGGAGGGCAGCGAGATCACCTTGACTTCCAGGCTAGCCTAGGACTAGGATACATATAAATTCCAAAGGCTGTCTGGGCTGCAGAGTAAAACCCCCATCTCCAATAACACAGAAAAAGAGGCTTGTGTTTACTTAGTCAGTATTTATTGGCTATCTGACCCATGCTCAAACACATGCTGGATGATGGTGGGCATCCACAGTGACCAGAGCAGATCTGCCCCTCCCCTTGAGCAATCTAGGTCTGTTAGAGTTTCTACAAACTACTGAGCAGCAATAGCTACGCCTGCAAAAAGTTCTGGAAGGCATAAGAGAGGTGCATGATGGATTGTCAGGAACAGGAACACAGGAACAGCGGCAGGGCCTCCAAGGACAGGACATTTCATTGTCACCAGAAAGATAAAGAGATCAACCAAGTGCAGCAGGACCAAGGGGGTCCAGGCACACAAATCCAGCCTGGGGCAGCTCCTATACCTACAAAGGGACTTTGGGATTGCAAGAAGGGAAGATGGAGGGAGGTGGACGGAGTGAACTATGGCTGAGGTACACGGGGTAGGGGTGGGAGAAAGGCCCAGGTGCAGCTGAGAGGCAGGAGCTTCGGACAGAGGTGTACATACGGCCTCGCCTTCATCTTCAGAGAGTGGTGTAGAAATACATGGCTATCAGCATCACAGGGAGCTAGGTGGGCGAATGATGAGATTGGGTGCTCTAGCTCAAACCCACTTGCCTCCCCCAAGAGCACACCCCACACCCCTGGGACACCCGCAGGCCCCTCCTCCACAGCCCCCAGGTGCCCCGTCTCTCACTGTCCACATCAAGATGGCAAAGCCGAACCACGATATGCCCCAGGTGTAGCTGTCAATGGCGTGACCGATGTGCTCAAAGCAACCCCTAGAGAGAGGAACCATAGAGGCTTGTGAAGCTATCATGGGAGGGTGGTAGGTGATGAAAAGTCATCATGTGCCCTGGGAGACATCCCTTTCTTCCCTTTCTTTGCCTTGGGTTTGTAGCCATGTTTGCCTTGTTAGGGAATCCAGGAAAGTGATCCCTGAACCCAGTGCCGGAGCCAGCAGGTGCTGCTGGAATGGCAGCTGTCAGTCTGGGCTTGCTTGTGTTCTGCCTGGCTTCCTATGCTACCCACAAACCCTAAGCATTTAAAATCCAGCTCTGTTTGTCATTCATTCCTGTTACCTGCTCACTAGAGACAAGGTTGAGCCAGGCCAGAGTCCTGTACCAGGGTCACCTTCCTGGCTCCTGTTCCAGCCACAGAGCAGCTGAGACCACAGGTCCAGCTGTGCATGGCCCTGGCCGGTACAACCAAGCCTAGGACTAGCTCTGCTCCTTGTCAGTAGAACACAGGCACAATTCTGGTTCTCTGAGCCCCAGTTTTCCAACCTGCTAAGTGGCAGTCTGGAGAACGGATGTAGGGACTCTGAGGTCCCTGGGATATGGAATAATCTGGAGTAATGGAAGGTCCCTGGGATAACAGAAGAGCATGCATGGGACTTTGATTTGAGAATGGGCTGTCCTAGTCTGTCCTTGGGGATGGGGGACCCTGGGACAGCTCCCTTCCAAACCTGATCGAAGACTTGTAGCCACAGGTACAAGTGGGACCAGTCTCATCTTAACACCCCTATCTCTTGCTTATGCCCCGCCCTGCCCTGGCCTCCCTGCTCACCCCCTCACAGGGGCGAACCTCTTCCTCTGTTGTGTGTCAAGCAGGGCCATTGTCATCTTTTCCCCATGTGACTGTGATGAACAGTCCAAACGCCTGGCAACGGGAACGCTCCCTGTGGGTTCTTACTGCTGGCTGTGCTACCGTTGTGACAGCGGCAGTATTTTCCATTTCTTTAAGTTTTGGTTGAGACAGGGTTTCACTATACAGCCCTCTCTGACCTAGAACTCATTACGTAGACCAGGCTGGTCTTGAATTCGTAGAGATCTGTCTGAATGGGGTCAAACCCGAGCACCGCCACACTTCATCTGCTATTATTATTTTTTTTTTCTAGTTTTTTGAGACAGTGTTTCCCTGTATAGCCCTGGCTATCTTGGAACCCACACTGTAAACCGGGCTGGCCTTGAGTTCACAGAGACCCTCTGAATAAGTGCGTGCCACCATGCTCAGTTGTCATTCTTTTCTGAGACAGGGTCTTGGTTATAGTGCCAAGGTTCAAACTGGCAGTGGTCCTCCACAGTGGAGATTACAGACGTGTACCACATGATCACTTTCAGCTGTTATTTTTTTAATATTAGCTGTACTAGGAGTTGAATCCAAGACCTCTTACATGCTTAGGAAAGCACCGTATCACTAAGCCACACCCCAGCCCCTCACTGGGGGATTCTAGGCAGAGGCTCTACTACTGAGTCACCCCCCCCCCCCCGCACTGAGGGATTCTAGGCAGGAGCTCTACCACTGAGTGCTCTCCTTGGCCTTCTTTTTACTTCTAAGGCAGGGGCTCCTGAAGTTGCTCAGACTGGTCATGTGCCCAGCCTGACTCAGGTCACTAGTTGAGCAGGACGACAGGCTTTCATGCAAGGCCTAGCTCCAGCAACTGCTTCTCTTGGTGAAGACATCAGGTCTGAATCAGAATGTCTGTGCATCCTGCTTACTCATGCAAAGAGCTGGGAGGACCAGGGAAAGAAAGAAAAGGCCAGACAGGAGAGGCTGGAAGACAGATGGACAGACAGACAGTTGAAGGGGGAAAGGGAGAACAGAACAGAAGGACAGACAGACACAGAAGGCAAAGGGACACACCTTGGTAAACAGGTAGTCCATGTGGCCCACTCTGCAGCCTTCTTCACTGATGGGGATGAAGTTCCCTGTCCGACGACAGCACAGAGGGGGCCAGGGGAATTCCACTTCTGGAGTGGCTGCCCGGAAGGCAGATGTGTAATTCACCCAGTCCATGGGGCCAGATGTGCCACAGCATTCTTGCTGTGGAAAAAACCAAGTTTAGGCAGGGCTGGGCTGAGGTCACACTATTAAAGTGAGGCAGATTGACTTTAGGCACAGCTGGACCCCACTTGTTAGAGTTCTAGGCTCGTGTGTGTGTGTGTGTGTGTGTGTGTGTGTGTGTGTGTGTGTAAGGCTGATAGATTTAACTCAAGCCTACACTCATTTTCTTTTAAAATTCTTTTGTTGATAACTGTGCTGACAAAATGACACCAAAAACTAGATGGGGTGGGGTGGCATCGCTGGGAGAAAGCCCAGCAGTTAAGAATACCTGATGCTCTTCAAAAGGATCCAAGTTCAATTCCCAGCATCCATGTGGGATGGCTCACAACCACCTGTAACTCCAGTTCCAGAGAATTTGATGTCCTCTTCTGACCTCTGTGGGTACCCACACACACCTCTACACATACACACACATATTCACATAAAAAAATTTAAATCTGCCTGGTGGTGGTGGTGCACGTTTTTAATCTTAGCACTTAGGAGGCGGAGGCAGGTGGATCTCAATGAGTTTGAGGCCAGCCTGCTGCACAAAGTGAGTTCCAGGACAGCTAGGACTCTTACAGAAAGAAACCCTATCTCGAAAAACAAACAAACAAAAAAAAAAATAAAAAAGCAACCAAAAAATTTAAATCAAATTTTACAAAAGGCAGATTTATGATTTTTTTTCAGCCCACTGAGTGGTTTGTTGCTGTTCTGGGGACAGGGTCTCCTCATGATGTACCCTAGTCTCAAACTGGTGGCAGCTCACCTCAGCCTCCCAAGTGCTAGAATTCTAGGGCTTCACCACAATACCCATCTCAAATGGGTATTTAACCAGAAGCCCTTGGGCGGACACCCTTCAACACAGTGTAGTTTCGGGGCTCCTGCATGACTTGGGCTGGGCTGGGATTCAGCAGCTTCTTCCTCCTCCACCTTCTTCTTCTGCAATATTATGTTGGATGCAATTAAGAGTTCAGCTTCTGAGCTAGACACGGCTGTGTTGTATCTCAGATCTGGAATCTCAAAACGGGAAGGTGGAAGCAGAAGCACCCAGATTCCAAAGTCATCCTTGGGTGTACAAAGAGTTCAACACCAGACTGGACTTCAGCAAACCCTTTGCTGTCGTTGTTGTTTGGTTTTTTGAGGCAGGGTTGCCCTGTGTAGCCCTGGTTGTCCTGGAACCTACTCTGTAGACCCGGCTAGCCTCGAACTCACAAGATCTACCCACTGGGATTAAGGCATGTGCTACCTGTTCACTCAGCATAGTGGGACAGGGCTGTAATCCTAGTTAATCAGGAGATTAAGACAAAATCACAAATTCAAGGCCTGCCTGGGCTACATAGTAAATTAAAAGGTAGTATGGGTAACTTATGGTGACCCCATCTCAAAAAGTTAAGGAAAAGAAAGAGGGCTGAGAGGTTGGATAACAAAGAGCTAAGTGGTAGAGGCTTTGCCTCAGATGTATGAAGTCCTGGGTTGGGTCCCCAGCAACACACACACACACAGAACAGTGGGCTCAAGGTCAGCCTGGCTTACGTCCTAAAGGTCATCATTGTCACCATCACTACAATGGATGGAGAATCACTGGAGAATCCACTGTCAGAGTCACAATGCAGGCCTCCCTGCCACTTACCAACCTGGTGATGAGAAAGGAAACTTCTGGGTCTGTGGTCTACAAAACCACAGCAACAAAAGGTTCCCCTACCCCGCCTGGGTCCCCTGAGTGGATTGTCTTCTGAATATCCCCTCTGCCGTCATGGAGAGATGATCACAGAGACCAACCAACCTCAATCATGACCCGGTCCCAGAGGCGGGTTAACTCCTGGCCCTGGTCGTTGTCTGCACTGTAGAAGGTCAGCATTTGCTTGGTGATCAGGGACGGGTTGGACACCATCTGGGGGGGGGGGGGACAGGGAAGAGCAGCTGGCTAGGGATGGAGGCCCACCTTCCCTTGACCCTTCCAACTCTAGGGATGCCATTCCTCCCTCATCCCTTCCCGACAGGGTTCTAGCCCCTGCCTGGCTCACATAGTCACGATGGGTGTAGGATGTGATGCAGGAGGCACACTCGAAGATGTAGACTATGAGCATCAGCAGCAGGTACTGCAGAGAGAGCAAGGGCAGCCCATGGCACAGAGGCCAGACGGAGGCCTTGCACCTCCTCCACAGTTAGCCTGGAAATCACTACATACAGAGCAGGGTTCAAATTCACAGAAATCTGCCCACCCTCTCCTGCCACCAAGAGATAGGATTAAGTGTGTGCCATGATGCACAGTCCCAAACAGAACTGTTGTTCAGCGGGAGAGTGCTACCTAGCATGTAAAAGACTCTATTTGCCGGGCTGTGGTGGCCCGAGCACTCGGGAGGCAGAGACAGGCAGATCTCTGCGAGTTTGAGGCCAGTTTGTTCTATAAAGTAAGTTCCAGGACAGCCAGGACTATTACACAGAGAAACCCTGTCTCGAAAAACAAAACAAAACAAAAAAGAAAAAAAACAAAACAAAACAAAAGACTCTGGGTCCCCTTTCTGGCAATGTGCACACACACACACACACACACACACACACACACACACACAGATGTGGAGGACTGAAAACTCGAGACCAAGCTTGTCAGTGGTGGTGCACACCTTTAATCCCAGTGCTCGTAGGGAGGCAGAAGCAGGTGGATCTCTGAGTTCTAGCCAACCGGATTGACAGAGTGAGTTCCAGGACAGCCAGGGCTACACAAAGAAACCTTATCTTTGAAAAAATAAACAACAAAACAAAAAAATGGGGAGAAAGACAAGCCAGACATAGTTTTAAAAAGTGGTTAGGGGCCAGGAATGGCAGTGCATGCCTTTAATCCCCAAACTTGAGAGGCAGAGGCATGAGGATTTCTGTGAGTCTGAGCCTAGGCTGGACACAGGACAGCCAGGACTACATAGAGAAACGCTGTCTCAAAAGAAACAACAAGCAAAAATAGTAGTTAGGTTGACTTTTAGGCTTTGATAAAATTGTTCTGCTAAATGTGTGATTGGAGAGTGGGGGAGAATGGAAGGGAACAGGAAGAGAGGAGCTGGGTGTGGTGGTGCACACCTTCAATCTCAGCACTTGGGCGGAAATAGCAGGTATCTGTGAGTAGCTTGGCCTACGTAGTGGATGTTGGGCCTGGTCAAGCTACACAGTTAGACCCTGCATCAACAGAGGGAGGTGGGGGGGGGGGATGAGAGGAGGAAGGGAGTGGTGAGGAACTCCTTTCAATAACAGCTCCCTCTTTTTTTTAATTTATAAAAGTTTATTAATTTATAAAAGTTTCCATTTCCGCCCCTCCTCCCAACACCCTCCCACTTAACAGCTCCCTCTTATACATAATAAAGCAAAGTGTCCCAAGCAGTTCCCCTCCCAGACCCTGCCCTGTACTGTTTTCTGACTGCCAGAGAGACTGCTGGCTTGCTCCGGCCACAGGACCTTTGCTGGTGGTGCCACTCCCGCCACCCTGTGCGCACTGGGCTCACTGTCCCCCACATGTTTTTCTTTGCTGCTGCTGACTATGGGTTTTCCTCAACCTACCAGGCTCCCTTCACTCCCCAAATCAAGGGCTTTTTAGTTGTGTTCAGAGTTTCTTGTTGAGTAAACTCTTGTTGACTACATAAGTGATATTCTGGTAGCCTAAAGGACTCTCTGCAGCAGGGGAAACACCGAGCTGTTCCTGCGGGACACCTGTTCTCTCCTCAACACCTGGGAGAGGCCAGGGCTTCTCTCTTGGAGCTTTGGTTTCTCTGCCTGGTGAATAGGCTTAAAAGCCCGGTTTTATAAGGCTTCATAAGGACAGAGAGTTCACTGCCTAAACCGCTTGCCATAAGGTCAAAGTATGGGTGTGGTGGTTCATTTCAAAGCAGGCCTGGTTTACACAGTAAATTCAAGGTCAGACAAAGCTTAGCCAGACCCCATCTCAAGACAAAACAAAAAAGACTATGGGCTTGTGTGATGCGAAGGCACACACCTATAATCCTAGAACTTGAGAGGCTGAGGCAGGAGGATTGTCAGTTTGAGGGCAGCTGGGGCTACATAGGAAGACTTTGTTTTAAAACGAACAAACAAATGAAAGCAGAGGCTGGAGAGATGACTTAGTTAAAGCCATGTGCCGCTCTTGCAGAGGACCCGAGTTCAGTTCCCAGCTCCCCCATCAGCACCCCACAGTCAACTGTTACTCCAGTTTTGAGGACCCATCTCTCTCTTTTGGTTTCCTTAGATACCTGAGCGAGTGTGCACACACACATGCACACTCATTATCTAATAAAAATACAAGAGATATTGGGGCTGGAGAGATGGCTCAGAGGTTAAGAACACTGGCTGCTCTTCCAGAGGACCTGAGTTCAATTTCCGGCAACCACATGGTGGCTAAAACCATCAATATTAGGATCTGATGCCCTCTTCTGGCCTACAGGTGTACATACAGAGCACATTAAAAAGTATATAAATAGGGGGCTGGAGGATTGGCTCAGCGGTTAAGAGCACTGCCTGCTCTTCCAGAGGTCCTGAGTTCAATTCCCAGCAACCACATGGTGGCTCACAACCATCTGTAATGAGGTCTGGTGCCCTCTTCTGGCCTGCAGACAGAATATTGTAAAATAAATAAATATAAATATTTATTTATATATATAAATAAATAAAATTTTAAAAATAGAATAAATTTTAAACAAAAACTAGACTGGAGTCAAGAGCTGGTTTGTTCCACTATTACTGGGCTGTGTGGTCCTGCAGGGCTGACTTCCTCTCTGAATCTGTCAAATAGTGTGGAGATGATGGTGGTGGTGGTGGCACTTCATCATAGGACACGTGACATGTATCAACTAATCTGAGTTCAGGGCATAGGCTGCATCTTGTTAAATGCTAGTTGTGTTATTACATTTCATTATTATTGCCCCAACTCAGACCACAGACCTTGGAGACCAAATAATCGGGTTTCAATTACCATTATTTTATTGGGAATATATATATATATATATACACATTTATATATTTACTTATCTATCTATATCACCTTTTGGAGTCTCTTTATAGCTGTCCTGACCATCCTTCTCCTCCCTGTACCCCAGTTTCCTCTGTACAATGGGGGTGATGGCTGAAATTAAGGTATGGGGCCAGGGCAGGGAAATGTGCTGTGAGGTCCTAAGCGGGTGCCATCCAGAGTCATATCATAGCCTCACTGTCACCCGCCACCCCCCACCTGGGATCTCACCGTGAGGATCATGGACCGACGGCGGCAGAGTGCGGCTCCTACACCAAAGCTGGCCACCACGAAGAAGGAGAAGCCGCAGAAGATAGCAATCCAGGCACCCGCGAAGACATCATCCTTGCCTGAGACGCCCATCAGTGGGTACACACGGTACTGGTCAGCTGTCACCCACACTGTCTCGGCAAACAGGGCCAGGCCTGACAACTGGGCAGGGAAAGGTAAGGAAAGTGTGCCTGGAGCCAGCAGTCGGGTTGTGTGAGTCTCCAAAAAAATACACTTCTTTCCTGGCCCAGAACCCCCTCCCTATGCCCTTGGGGTAAAGTGGGCTTGGAAGGGAGGCCAGCTTATGGTTTTATGAGCAGGGATGGGGTATAGAGAAGCCAAGAAGGAGGAAACGGTCCAACCAGAACCTCAGCCCTCACATCCCAGCTGCCAGTGGCTTTGAAGATAAAAGGCAAGGACCCATGCCAGGCTTTAGCCAGTTCGTTCATCTGACAGGTGCACTGTCCCGAGCAAGGCCTGTTTCTGCGGTTGCGGCACTGTGATGAGGGGAGTAGAGGCCACATGGCAGAGTGCCTGTGTGACTATCCAGATGCCTGGAGCCTGGCATCCTGTGGTCTTATATGGAGCAGCCTAGAGGCCATGGGAGCAACTGAAGGACACACAGCAGGCTACACTGGAGCAAGGAAATAGGCTTATCTGTTTCTGTTTGCTTGTGTTTGCTTAAGGAAATATCAGAAAGACAGGGGGATGTCTCTCAGTTGGTAGAGGGCTTCTCTAGCCTGCAGAAAGCCCTGGGCCAGCCTCGTATGAACTGGGCCTGCCGACGCATACCTGTAAGCCCAATAGAGGCAGAAGGATCCAAAATTCAAGGATTATTCTTAGCTACATAGGGAGTTTGAGGTCAGGTTAGCTTACATGAGAGACATTCTCTCAAAAATAACAACAACAACAAAAAAAGGAAGCTGGAGAGATGGCTTGGAGGTTAAGAGCACTGGCTGCTCTATCAGAGGTCCTGAGTTCCCAGCAACCACATGGTGGCTCACAACCATCTGTAATGAGATCTGGTGCCCTCTTCTGGCCTGCAGGCAGAACACTGTATATATGATAAAATAAACTTTTTTTTTTTTTTTAAAGCTAGTCTTAAAAAGAAATAACCAAAAAGAAACAAACAAACAAATCTGGTCACCACAGGGTTGTCATGGGGGCAAAGGAATAGAAACTCTGCAAATCCAGGCATGGTAGCACACGCATTTAATACCAGTTCCTGGGACAGAGCAGAGCAGAGCAGAGGCAGGTCGACAATCCCAGTCTCAAAATAACAAAAAAGAAGAGGAAGAGGAAGGAGGAAGAGGAGAGAGAGGAGGAGAAGAAAGACAACGTCTCTGTGGATAGGCTATTTTTTCTTGTTTTGGTTTTCTGAGATGAGGTCTAACAATGTAGCCCAGGTTGGCCGGGATTTACTGTGTAGACCAGAATGGTCTATCCTCCTATTTCAGCTGCCTTAGGGCTACAGGTGTGTGCTATCACACTGGGATATTCTGTAGGTGTTTCTGATGGTGAAAAAGCTAACACTATTTTTTTGGTTTTGCTTTTTTGAGGCAAGGTTTCTCTATGTAACAGCCCTGGATGTTCTGGAACTTGCTCTGTAGACCAGGCTGGTCTCAAACTCACAGAGATCTGCCTGCCTCAGCCTCTTTGTGCTGGGATTAGAGACATGGGACACTAAAATGACTATGTACACATAACTTAAAAATAAATATTGGGATGAGTAAGAAGTAAATTGGGAAAAGTTGAGGAAGGGGGTACTGAATGTGTCCAAAACAGACTGTGTGAAACTCAAATAATCAATAAAAATAAAAATAAAAATAAAAAGTCTTGGCTAGACATGGTGGTGCACGCCTCTAATTCAGAGGTAGGCAGATCTGTGTGTTCAAGGCCAGCCTGGTCTACATAGAAATACCCTAAGAAATAAAAGAGACAACTATCTCTGGATGTGGTACATGTCTTTGATCCCAGCACTCAGGAGGCAGAGGCAGGAGGATGTCTACAAGTTAGAGGTTAACCCAGTCTACTTAGCAAAGTCCAGGTCACCCAGGGCCACAAAGTGAGATCCTGTCTCAAAACACTGAAAGCAGTCATGTTGTGATCATAGCTACCATATATTTAAAGATGTTTATTATGTCTTGTGTATGAGTGTGCATAAGAAGAAGTGCAATGCCTTAAGTGTGGAGGTCAGAGGACACTTTTGTGGGGGTCGGCTTCTTCCCTCCATTCCATGGGTCCCAGGAATTGACCCATAAGTCCTCAGGCTTAGCCACGACACCTTTATTTATCTCCAGAGTTATTTCAAAAGCCTGCATGGTTTTGTTTTAAGACACAAAACTTTCTCTAAATTTTGTTGATAGTTCCAGGCTCTATGAGCAGACCTGAAACTGACTGCCCCCAACAAGTGCCCAAGTTGGGGAAAGAAGGAATAGGAGGGAAAGAGCCTGGTTCTGCCTTGGTGTTAAGTTCTTTTTGTTGTTGTTTTGCTTTGCTTTGTTGTGACTGAGTCTTGCTATATAGCCCTGGCTATCCTAGAACTCCCTACATAGACCAAACTGGCCTCAAATTTACAGCGATCCCCCTACCTCCACCTCCGAAGTTCTGGGATTAAAAGTGTGGGCCGCCACACCCAGTCAGAATGATTTGTTTTAAAGATTTGGTCTCCTGCAGCCCAGGCTGGTCTTCAAATCTCTACTTAGCTGAAGCTGGTCTTGAACTCTGTCCTGCTGCACCTCCAAGTGCTGGGATCACAGAGGTGCACCACACCCAGCTGCTCCCTCCTCCTCTCTCCCTCCCTCCTCCTCTCTCAGGACGCTGTTCTAGGTCAGCCTCCAACTCACAGCAGCTCTCTGGCCTCATCCTCCCAAACGCTAGGATTACGGGTGTGCAGTCATTCCTCTCACCAGGCATCTCTCGCAAGTTGTGGTTGAATCTATGAGCGCCACAAGGACTCAGTTACAGACCAGGAAGACCGTGAGAACAGGCTGCTCCCGCTCCCCCCACCCAGCTCCCTTCAGGGACTAGAGACTGAAGCAGATAGACTTGGGGCTGTCACCCCCCCACACACACACACATGCACACATTCCCATGCCCCCCAGAACTGGGGCCTCACCAGAATAATGATGTTGCCTACAACCAGCAGCCCCACCACCACAGGAGACCCCTTCTCTCCCTCTGTTGCTGCAGAAGCCATCTTCCTGCTGGGGACATAGAAGCAGGGGTGAGACAGGACAGAAGTTAGAAGGGAGGACCCAGCAGATCCTCTTCTCCATCTGTCAGGGGATGCTCATTTGCTGCAGAGCCCAGGCTGATACCCAAATGCCCAGCATCCCAGAGCCTGGCTATGAGCCTTCTACAGAATAAGAGAGTTGGGCTCTTATAGGGCAGTTGTTGCCTCTCTGCTCCCCCTGCCCTGTTAATTCCCAGACCCCCCTCCTCACCTTCTCTGCAGAAGCCTCTCTGGCCAGCCCCACCCACCCACAGCAGCTCCCTATATATGCCCCAAACCCTCCTTGAGCCGGACTCCAAGGAGGAGGGGACAAGGGTTCACGATGGGAAGATAGATTTTATGAGTGATTTCCAGACCTGAAATTCAGGATTGTGCTCGTGACTGGCCACTGGGGCAAGGGGATGCATGTGCCCAGGGCCTCTAGTTCCCAGGCAGCAGTGAAGCCGGAGGGGTGGGGGGAGGGGTGGACAAGCTAATCCCACGATGTGCTGTTGCTTTTTCCCTGGGGGCAACAGGGTTTTCCTGGGAGCTGAAGTCAGATCCATGACAGATCCACCTGGGAATCCCTGATCAGAAAACTGCCTCCCACCCAGAGCGAGAACTAGAGGAAGACCCCCACAGCAGAGGAGCACGGAGCAGGCCCCTGGGAGGGGCTAGAGAGGAAAGGCACTTGGTTAGGGCTGCAGCAGCAGCAGAGGATGGCGCTGGCGATAGCTTGAGGGGGTTTGAGACAGAGGTGTGGGGCTGGGGGGTGGGGGTGGGTGTGAGAGGGAGGAAGGAGTGTGCTAGAAGGAAGGGGGCATATGGCACGGGCTTGGTGGGACACAAAGAGCTTCTTTCCCCAGTACACACACACACACACACACACACACACACACTCACACACACACTTTCCTCAGGCTGAATAACGGAAGGGATCTAAATTCAAGCAGGACAGAATAGTGCACACCTGTAATTGAAATTCCAATAGCGGGGAGATGCAGGAGCATCGTGGGTTCAAGATGACCATCCTGAGCTTCAGAGACTGCGGGGTAGGGTAAGGACAGAGACAGGGAGAGAGTGGAGGTGGAGGAGAAAGAGAGAAGACAAAAAGGAAAGGTAAGGGGAAACAAAAGCAAGAAACACATCTAAGCTTAAATCTTGCTATCTCCTAGTGCCACGCGACTATGTGCACATCTGCACCGTGAGTAACTCGGTCCTTGGTTCCCAGGTGGCAGCGTCCAAGAAAACTTGGGAGGTTCGGCAGGCTAGCAGAGGCCACGGTCTCCCCGACGGCAACCCCTGGTGGTCCCTTGAAGCAAAGTCTCGGCCCCAGAATATCTCCAGAGCTTTGGTTGAGTTTTCTCTGCCAATGGTCACTTCCCTGTCACAAGAGAAGCAGGCAAACAAATGGCGCTTAAAATTCCCTTGTCGAGACAGTGGGCTAGCCAGGTGTGGGAGACTGGGACAGAAGACTATCAAGTTCAGGATTACTCTGTTATGTGGCTAGTTTTACGGCCAGCTTGTGTTACAAAAGGCCCTGCCTTGGTACAAACCGTTAATCCCAACAGGAGCAGGATGGATATCTCTGTGAGTTGGAGGCCAGCCTAGCTTCCTAAGTGTGACGTCCAAGTCAGTCACAGCTAAACAGTAAGACACTACCCCTAAAACAAAACACCAGGCATTGGTGTTAAGAAAGAACATGAGGTTACACTGAGAAACCCTGTCTGGAAAACCAAAACCAAAACAAAACAAAAAAATTTTTTGGCCAGGCAGTGGTGGCACACACCTTTAATCCCAGCACTTGAGAGCAGAGGCAGGTGAATCTCGGATCTCTGTGAGTTCAAGGCCAATCTGGTGTACAAGAGCTAGTTCCAGGACATTTAGGACTGTTATACAGGGAAACCCTGTCTCGAAAAACAAAAACAAACAAACAAACAAAAAACCAAAAGAAAGAAAGAATATGAGATGTTTTCCAATTTAAGTAATTGGAAATTAAATAACCAACCTACTTTAGATTTAAAATAGTTTTCTCTTTTGATTTACATCTATTTTAATGTCTTCCAAGAAAACCTAAATAAGTATTCATGAACAGCAGATAAGTTTTGGTCTAAATAATTTGCTAAACAATTGGGCCATGCTAAAGCCGCAACACTATATAGTAATTGCCCAGCCGTCTTTTCATGAGCGACTTATCAGAGCCAAGGGACCTGGTAAAGGCTAAATCAAAACAAAAACAAAAACAAAAACAAGGCTTTTTGGCACTATTGCTTTGTGAATAAAGTGGCTGTCCTTTGCTGTAGCTAACTCCCTTTCTCTTACATATTTGGGAATTAATTCCTGCAGTTTAGAACTGTCTCGTGAAAACAGTTTCCCACTGGCAGGCCTGTTTCTGTCCCCTACGTAAGTGCAGAGATCTGCCTTCCTGCAATTATCTTTATCAGCAGGCATCTGATCAATGCTTAGGGTCCAGGCAAAGAGCGTCCCACTTAAGACATTCACACATCTCCAAGAACATAGAATTACTACCTGCCCTAGCTGCTGCTCTGGTTTTACCCCTCGATCAGAACGGCTGATAACAGCATAGCCCGGAACTGAGAATTTAGAGGCCTGGGTCTCTTCTTCACTTAGAGCAGTAAGTCTAACTCCAGACCTAGGCCCGTAGAAACTGCAGCGTCTGGTGTTTGTGTTGTCCTGTTATCAGATTCAAGAGCCATCAGCCTCCCTCTGACTTTTTAAGTAGGTTGCCTGGTTACCAGGTAAGCCTCTACGCTTGCTGGGAGAAAAGAGGCACGCTGATTTAAACAATCTGTGCCTTTTCTATAATCTCACTAGAAATAAACCTTTTACCTCTTCCTGCCACTGAAAAATGTAGTGTAGCACACTAACCTTCCCCTCTAGAATCTCCTGATGATTTATCCCTTTCTTAATTAACTTTCTCCATTAATGAGTTCACCGGACGTGTACTAGCCACTCCCATGGATCTGTGTGTGAGTGTGAAAACCCTTATCTGATTTTTATGGGGCAAAAGAATTCCGGCCCTGGAACCTGCTAGAGCTGGGGAATTGCTGGTTGTAAGGATACATATGACTGGGAGCGTTTGTAACAGGTGGGACTAAGAACGATGTAGAAAAAGGAGAACAAATAACAGGGGGAACAATGGGAAATGATGGATTGGAGAGAGAACAAAGAAACATGGACAGATGATTCCCATTGTGAAAAGACTTCTTTACCCTCAGATTTTTAGCTCCCCTTTCGCTATTCTTGGCATCTTTAATTGAACCCTGAAGACTAATCTTAAAGACTAAAACCTTTAAGGAAACCCATAAATATATTAATATTATATATAAATAAAATGCTAATAAATATAATTATATTTATTTTAAAATTTGCATATATGATTTTCTAGACAGGGTTTCTCTGTGTAGCTTTGGAGCCTGTCCTGGCACTATAGACCAGGCTGGTCTTGAACTCAGAGATCTGCCTGCCTCTGCCTCCCAAGTGCTGGGATTAAAGGTGTCACCACCACTCAGCATAAAATATATTTTATATAAACATACAAATATAATTCATTTATTTTGAGACAGGGTCTCTCTACACAGCTCAAGCTGTCCTGAAATTTACCATGTAGACCAGGCTACCCTAGAACAAACAGACCTCTACCTACCTCTGCCTCTGAGTGCTGAGATTAAAGGTGAGAACCATAAGGTTTAGCCCTATGATAACGCTTTCTTTCACCCCTTTCCTTGGCTAACTTTTCCTTGCCATCCCTGCCTCCCCTGCCCTTCTAGCTGTGTCCTCTCTTTTTTGCTCCAACCCCTTAATGGTTATTCTTCATAGCCTGGCTCCCCTACCCCCACTGCTTAGAGGCTGAGGCTTCCTGGACTCCTTAGATTGTATTGGAGGGAAAATGAACGCGTTTAAAAAAAATCTTCTATTTACTTCACTTTTAAAAAGGTACTTATGAATTTTATGTGTTAATTATAGAAAAATTGGAAGTCAGAAATGTAATAAAATTCAAGAAAATGTTTGAGTGCTTTATCCTGAGATTGTCACTTAATATCTTGTCCTTTTGGGGGTATGAATGTTTCACATTTCTTGATCCTCTATGTTCCTTATAATACAATTTCTGTTCTTACGTTTTCCCTAAATACTATATATGGTTATGAGTGACTTTTGCAGATATTTTATATTGCTGATAATATATTTTATTGTAATTTTCTTAACCTTTCAATTGTTGGAAATTTAGGTTATTTCCAAATTTTCAGTATTATACATAATGTTATGATCAGCTTTGTGAGTAAAATGTTATGTGTTTGAAATTATTACCATAGGATGGTCTCTCACTGCCGAGTCATCCAAAGCAGCTCCGTGTTGTCCTCTATTACTGTTGTAGCACATTAAGTTAGAAAACAAAGTCAACAAGCCTAGACACAAAAAAACATAGCATGGAGAAAGCAAGCCTGGGATCTAAAATAATAGGTGAAAGTTGTATCCTGCTTGACCTCTGATTCTTCGCCCATTAGTGACATGAGCCATTATTCTCTCTGTGTGACAGGAGGGTTTTGCGTTTTCAGTTGTCTGACTTTGTGTGGTCATATTATTACCTTTTAATGTAATAAAATAAATTGCTCTTTTCTGGTGTGATAATTTTTCCTTCATATTTGTATTAACCATAGAACAACTCCATTTGAGAACTGAATAAATACTTGTTTTCCTTTGAAAAAAATAATAATTTTTTTTTCAAGACAAGGTTTCTCTGTAGTTTTGGAGCTTGTCCTCTTGTCCTCTATAGACCAGGCCTGCTACACCACCACTCCACTCGACCTGCTTTAAAAACTTTTTTTTTCCGAGACAGGGTTTCTCTGTAGCTTTGGACCTAGCTCTTGTAGACCAGGCTGGCCTCAAACTCACAGAGATCTGCCTGCCTCTGTCTCCCGAGTGCTGGGATTAAAGGCATGTGCCACCACCACCCAGTTAAAAACATTTTATAAGTTTTATTTATTTTGTGTGTTTTGCTTGCATGTTTACATTTACCTATATCCCAAAAGAGGACATCGGATCCCCAGGAACTGGAGATACAGATGGTTGTGAGCCACCACGTGGGTGCTGGGTATTGAACCCAGGTCCTCTGAAAGATCAACAAATATTCTACACTGCCTAGCCATCTCCCCAGCTTCATTTTATAAGATTTATTTTTGTTTTATGTTTATTAGTGTTTTGCCTGCACGTCTGTCTGTGTGAGGGTGTCAGAAGTCCTGGAACTGACGTTACAGACAGATGTGGGCGTTAGGAATTGAACCTGAGTCCTTTGGAAGAGCAGCCAGTGCTCATAACCACTGAGACATCTCCCCAGCCCCCAAATTTTCATGTTGCCAAAGCCATAATTTAGGGTTTTTGAGATCTTTCTGTTTGTTTTGTTTTTTCAGCCAAGGTTTCTTTGTGTCCTGGAACTCACTCTGTAGACCAGGCTGGCCTCAAACTCAGAAATCTGCCTGCCTCTGCCTCCCAAGTGTGTGTGTGTGTGTGTGTGTGTGTGCGCGCGCGTGCGTAGACACAAGGATAACTAGCGTGAGTCAATTCTCACCTCCCACGGGCAGGGCTCTCAGGGCTCAGCAGGTAAAGGCACTTGCCACCAAGCCTGATGACCTAACTCCATCCCTTGGACTCATGGTTGGAGAGAACTGTCTCCTGCAAACTGTCCTCTGATCTCTACCCTCAGGCTGTGGCACAGGCACCCCTAATACACATGCACGTGCACAAACACACACACAAATAAGTGTAAGAAAAATACTAACCAGGTGCTGGTGCACGCCTTTAATCCCAGCATTCAGGAGGCAAAGACAGGAGGATCTCTGTGAGTCTGAGGTGTGCCTGGTCTTCAAATGGAGTTTCAAGCCAGCCAGGACTGTTACACAGGGGAACCCTGCTTCAAAAGACCATCACAGGAGAACCCTGTTTCAAAAGACCATAAAACAACCAAACCAAACCAAACCAAACCAACCAACCAACCAACCAACAAACAAAAAATCCCCTCAAAAACCAAACAAAAGCCCTAGAGCACTGGGCTGGAGAGATAGCTCAGCAGTTTAGAGCACTTGTTATTGCTCCTGCAGAAAACCTGAGTTCGATTCTCAGAAATCACAAGGTGGTGGCTCAAAGTCATCAGTATAACTCTAGTTCCAGGGGATCCAATGCCTTCTTTCTGATCTTCAAGGGTACATACATGGAGGCAAAATAATCTTACACATTATACACACCTCTAAAAAAGAGGGAGGGCTGGAGAGATGACTCAGCAGGTAAGAGTATACACTGCTCTGGAGAACCTGAGTTTAGCTCCCGCCACCTGTGGGGGAAGCTCACTACTGCTTCTATTTCTGACTTCAGGGAGAATGCTGCCCTCTTCTGGCCTCCACAGGCACATACAATCCCTCACACACAATTGAAAGTAAAATAAAATCTCTAAAAATAAAGAAAATGGCCAGGGCTGGTGATACAAGTGTGTAATACAGCCACTAGGAAGGCTGAGGCAGGAGAATTCCAAGTTCAAGGCATGCCTGGACTATACAGTGAATCAGTCCAAGGTCAGCTTGGGCAATAATAGCAAGATCCTATCTCAAAAAACAAAATAAAAAGAACTGGGGATGTGAGAGAGATGGCTCAGGAGCTAAGAGCATCCACTGCTCCCGCGGATGGGAGATCATCCCAGCACCAGTTATCATGCAGCATACAACCACATGCAATTCTAGTTCCAAATTCAAAGTCGTCTTCTGGCCTTATAGGGCATTGTCAGCATTTGCATATATACACAAAAATTGAGAGAGAGAGAGAGGGAGGGAGGGAGGAAGGGAGAGAGAGAGAGAGAGAGAGAGAGAGAGAGAGAGAGAGAGATCTTGTGACACAGCTCAGTTCTTGCCTAGAATCCCCCAGTGAGGGGCTGGGGTGTGACTCAGTGGTAGAGCTCCTGCCTAGAATCCCCCAGTCAGGGGCTGGGGTGTGACTCAGTGGTAGAGCCCCTGCCTAGAATCCCCCAGTCAGGGGATTGGGGTGTCTTTCAGTGGTAGAGTCCCTGGGGGCCGGGTGTGGCTGGGTGTGGCTGTTGTTGGCCTCCCAGAGTCCCCAGAATCAACAAAACAGTTCTCACTGTCTAAACCAGTTACAAACAGTCCCTCAAGGCCTGTTAGCACTAGTTACTGGTCCTCCTCTAGGCAGGTGTCTCAGAGATCCCACTCAAGGGCTGCTATCCTCAGGACATGCAGCATCTCTGTTCATCTGAATTCTCAGCAGACACAGCCATGGTAAGAGTTCCTGCAGTCATTGGAGGCTTTCTAGCTTCCCAGGCTGTCTCCCTGATACATAGGTCTATGACAATTCCTTCAAGGGATGGTGTGCCTGTCTGGCCTTCTCTTACTGACTTTTCATTAGCCCTGGCTGTCCCAGAACTCAGAGATCCGCCTGCCTCTGCCTGGGATTAAGTGCTGGGATTAAATGTGCACCACTACAGCCCAGCGTTTCACTGACTTTCATCAATCATCCTGGTGATAAACACTCAAAGAGGAATGAGACCCAGGACAGGAGAGGGAACCTGGAGCAGGAGCTTGTTACTAGGCCTGAGAATTTTCTGCATTTTAGAACGTTAGTAGTGTGTGCATGTAAGCCATGAATTTATGGAGCGGAGGAAGGTTGTAAATTTAAAGCTAGCCTGAGCTATAACAAAACCTACATATAGTTATAATGGGAAGGGGAAGGAGAGAGGAAAAATCTTGAGGACTGACCTTTTTCTTCTTCTTCTTCTTTTTTTGGTTTTTCCAAGACAGGGTTTCTGTGTGTAACAGCCCTAGCTGTCCTGGAACTAGTCCGCTTTGTAGACCAGGCTGGCCTCGAACTCAAGAGATTCACCTGCCTCTGCCTCCCAAGTGCTGGGATTAAAGGTATGCACCACCACCACCTGGCAGGATTTACTTTTTTAAGTAAAATTTATTTTCACTAAGGAAAGCTGGAGAGATGGCTCAGGTTAAGAGCACTGGCTGTTCTTGCAGAGGATCTGAGCGTGGTTTCTAGCATCCATATCAGGCAGCTCATAGCTCCCCATCCTGTAATTCCAGTTCCAGGGGATCCAAAACACTCTTCCAACCTCCAAGAATATAGCAGTCATGCACATAGCTTCCCCAACACACACATATGTATTAAAATAAAAAACAAAAAACTAAGGGGACAGAACCAAGGCATGGTATGCAGCACCCAGTAACACTGACACCTGGGAGGTAAAGCCAGGAGGATCTGGAGTTCAAGGCCATCCTATGACAAGACAAAACAGAAAGGAGAAAAGGTAGAGGAAATGGATGGGGCTTTGTTCGTAACTGCTGACTCTAGTTGGGGCTGAAGCTCAGCAGCAGAGTGTTTGCTTAGCATGCCTGAGGCCCTGGGTTTGATTCCCAGTACTGCCAGGAAAAAAAAAACAACCCTATCCACATAGGGGCAACATGGAGATTAATTTTAGCACACTGGAGACTTGAAGCTATTTTGCATGACCATCCACTCCACGGACTTAGAGGTGATCAAAATTCCTAAACTAAAAATGTAGGGATGAAGAGATGGCTCAGAGGTTAAGAGCACTGGCTGCTCTCTCAGAGGTCCTGAGTTCAATTCCCAACCACTACCTGGTGGCTCACAACTATCTGTAATGAGATCTGGTGCCCTCTTCTGGCCTGCAAGTACACATAAAGGCAGAATATTGCATACATAAAAAACCTTTACAAAATAAATAAACAAAATAAATGTGAAACAAGCAGAAAAAAATGGAGACTGGAGAAATGGCTCAGTGGTTATGAGCTCTGGCTATTCCTTCGGGGGATCCAGGTCCAATCCCCAGCACCCATATAGCAGTTCACCACAGGCTATACAACCCATCTCAGGGTGTCTGATGCCCTCTTCTGGCCTCTGCAGGCACTGCATGCACATTGTACACAGACACATGCAGACAAAACACCCATAAAACAAAACACTAGCTCTTGCAGAGGACTGGAGCTTGGTTCCCAGCACCTACAATCATCTGTAACTCCAACTCCAGCTCTGGCTCTCTTTCCGTCCCCTCAGGCACACATGTGTACATATACACATAAAATAATACATAAGTCTTTTTTTGTTTTTGTGAGATAGGGTTTCCCTATGAAGCACTGGCTGTCCTAGAACTCTCCGTAGACCAGGTGGCCTTGATCTCAGAGATCCGCCTTCCTCTGCCTCCTCACTGCAGGAATTAAAGACGTGTGCCTCCACCAGCTGAAATAACTAAATCCTTAAAAAGAAATCTACTCTTCATTTTAAAATAAGAACGATAACCACGTGAGGCCCAGTGCACCCCGCTTCTTGTCCAGCTGTCGTATACACACAGCATCAAACTTTTCAGTGAAATTTTATTAGGTGTTGCATCATGATTCAGGGTCCCAGAGTAGGGACCATCATATACCCAGGTCCCCCTTTACTGTGTGGGGAGAGGAGAGCTAACAGAGGAAAGGTGGGTGGAGCCAGGTCAGATCTTCCCAGGAAATGTGCCTTCTGCTCTGCGGTCATCCCAGGCTGAGACCTGTAAAAAACAATCGGTGTTAACTCCTCCGGTGGCAAACCACATTTCCTTACTTTGCCCACTGACGCATGTGCCAACCACTGTCCCAGGGAATCAACAATGACTCAGAAAGACAAAACCACTGTTCTTTTTTAATTTTGATACAGGGTTTGTATCCTGTAGACCAGGTTGACCTCTGCCTCCTGCAAGCTGGGATTAAAGGTGAACACCACCACAGCCTGGCTCAGGTTGTTAGACTTTCATGATGTAATGGTTCGAATAAGAAATCTCACTGGGGGGCTGGAGAGATGGCTCAGAGGTTAAGGATGCTGACTGTTCTTCTAGGGGTCCTGAGTTCAATTCCCAGCAACCACATGGTGGCTCACAACCATCTACAGTGAGATCTGGTGCCCTCTTCTGGCCTGCAGACACACATGGAGGCAGCACACTGTATTGTATACATAATAAATAAAATCTTTAAAAAAAAAAAAAAAAATCTCACTGGGGAGGCTGGAGAGATGGCTCAGAAGTTAAGAGCACTGGCAGCTCTTCCAGAGGTTCTGAGTTCAATTCCCAACCACCACATGATGGCTCACAACTATCTGTAATGAGATCTGGTGCCCTCTTCTGGCACGGAGGTGTACATACAGGAGGAAAATTGTATATACAATAAATAAATCTTAGAAAGAAAGAGAGAAAGAAAGCTCATTGGGCTTGGTGGTGGTGGCACATGCCCTTAATCCTAGCACTTGGGAGGTAGAGGTAGGCAGATCTCTGTGGCCAGCCTGGTCTACAGAAAGTGTTTTAGGACAGCCAGATTACACAGAAAAGCCCTGGTAGGAGGGGAGGAGAGGACAAAAAAAAAAGCCTCTTTGGGGCTGGAGAGATGGCTCCGTGGTTAAGAGCATTGCCTGCTCTTCCAAAGGTCCTGAGTTCAATTCCCTGGTGGCTCACAACCATCTGTAATGAGGTCTGGTGCCCTCTTCTGGCCTGTAGGCATACACACAGACAGAACATTGTATACCTAATAAATAAATAAATAAATATTTTAAAAAATGCCTCTTTGTAGGCAAGCCTGTAGGGCATTTTCTTAATTAGTGATTGATAGAGGAGGGCTCAGCTCACTGTGGATAGTTCCATCCCTGGCCTGGAAGTCCTGGATTCTGTAAGAAAGCAGGCTGAGCAAACCAATAAGCAGCATCCTCCACGGCCTCTGCATCAGCTCCTGCCCTGCTTGAGTTCCTGTCTCCACAATTTGCTTATGGTGCTTCACCACAGCAATAGTACACATGATCTGTTTTACATTTGTGCATGTGCGTACATGCATGTGGGGGGGTGGGAACAACTGAAGGAATTGGGTCTCTTCTTCTACCGTGTGGGTCCTGGGGATCATTCAGGCTGTCATGTTTGGTAGCAAGTGCCTTTATCCACTGAGCCATTTCACCCTCACATTTATTTATGAGAGGCTGAGTCAACGGATAAAGCACGGACAAGGAAGACTGCAGTCTGACAAGGGAGCAGCCCAGTTTACAGAAGCAACAACACCTGTCAGGAAACCTGCTTGCCTGCCACAGGCCAGCACCAAGCTTTCTCATGTTCCCAACACCTCTGCTGTTCACGGTAGTGGTGACTGGCACAGGATGCACCTTCCCAAGGCTGGCTTTGTCTAGAGCCCACGCACAGACTTCACTGGCCATAGCTCTCTCAGAATTTTTCAGTTACTGGTTTACCTTTGTTTTTTTGGTTTTGCTTTGTTTTTTAAAGAAGGGGTCCTTTTATTTAGATAGGCCTCCCGAGATAGCCCTGGCTGTCCTGGAACTCACTATGTAGACCAAGTCGGCCTTGAACTCAGAGATCCGACTGCCTCTTTCTCCTAAGTGCTGGCAAGACCTGTTTCACCACACTTGACATAAGGGTGTTGTGGGATATTTGTACACTGTGTGAAGCTATATTGTTGTGATTGGTGTAATAAAAAGCTGAATGGCCAAGGGCTAGGCAGGAGGAATAGGCGGGACTGCTGTACTGAGAGAGAGGAAGTAGGAGATGAATCAGAGACATGGAAGGAGCAGGATGGTTGGTACATGACAGAATGTAAAGTAATAAGAATGGGTTAATTTGTTAGAAGAGCTAGTCAAAAACAAGCCTAAGCTAAGGCCGAGCTTCATAATTAAGTCGCCCTGTGGTTATTTGTGAGCTGACAGCCCAAAGAAAAATCTGACTGCATAGGATTTTTGTTTGGTTGGTTTTGGTTTTTTGAGACAGAGTTTCTCTGTTTAACAGTTCTGGTTGACCTGAAACTCACTTTGTAGACCAAGCTGGTAATGGTGGAACAGACTTTTAATTCCAGCACTTGGAAGGTAGAGGCAGGTGGATCTCTCAAACTCTGTGAGTTTGACACGAGCTTGTTCTACAAAGTTAGTTCCATGACAACTAGGGCTATTACACAGAAAAACCCTGTTTTGAACAAAACAAAAAACAAAAAACAAAACAACAAAAGCACACCAAGGGAGTTAGATGGCTCTGTGGTTAGGAGTACTTGGTGTTTTTGCAGAGGACCCAGGTTTGATTTCAGCACCCAAATGGGAGCTCACAACCAATGATAACTCCACTTCCGCGGGATTCAGTGCCTTCTGACCCTTACAGGCACTAGGTATCAACTCTGTACAGACAGACATGCAGGTAAAATGTTCATATATAAAATCAAAGAAAAAAGTACACAGAAAGAAGCCTCACGCATGGTGGCACTCTTACACTACCATCACTTAGGAAGTAGAGGCAAAGGATCAGGGGTCCAAGGTTAGCTTCAGCTATCTAGTGAGCTTAACACCAGCCAAGAATACATGAGGCTATGTCTCAAGACATTACCCACAAAAAAACTAGAGCATGAGGCATAAGGACCTTTGGCAAATTATCCTTCACCCCAATAGCCCCACTACACACACACACACACACACACACACACACACACACACACACACACACACACACAGTGGAAATGGGAAATCATGCAAACAGGGAAAAACATTTCCTGTCATGGATTTATTCCCCCAAAGACCAAGTCCAGCTAAAGATCAGTACTGTGGGACAATAGTTTTATACTATAAATATTTGTCACTTGTACTGGCTTAGCTTAATAAAATGCTGATTGGCCAGTAGTCAGGCAGGATGTATAGGTGGGGTGACCAGAACAGGAGAATTTTGGAAAGAGGAAAGGCTTGGTCTGCACTTGTCATCCAGACCCAGAGGAAGCAAGATGAGAATGCCTCGTTGATAAAAGGGACCATCCTTGTGGCTAACATAGACAAGAATTATGGGTTAAGATGTAAGAGTTAGTTAATAAGAAGCCTGAGCTAATAGGTCAACCAGTTTAAAATTAATGCAGACCTCTGTGTGTTTCTTTGGGACTGAACCTCCGCCTACAAAGCGAGAACCTCTGTCAACAGAGCAGAGGATTTTTTTTTTTAAAGATTTATTTATTATACACACAGTTTTCTGCCTGAATGTATGCCTGCACACCAGAAGAGGGCATCAGATCTCATTACAGATGGTTGTGAGCCACCATGTGGTTGCTAGGAGTTAACTCAGGACCTCTGGAAGAGCAGTCACTGCTCTTAACCTCTGAGCCATCTCTCTCCAGCCCCCTTTTTTGATTCTTAGAAGATAAAGCAAAAAAACAAATAAACAAACAAAAACATAAAACAAAAAAAGAGCATACAATCAGATGTGTTAGCTCAGACTTGCATTGAGCAATCAGGAGCTAGAGACTGGCAGACTGTGGTGAATTCAGGGCCAGTCTAGTTCAAAAAAAAAAAGAAAAAAAAAAGTAAAATACAGAGTGTGAACCATATCTGCCACATCTGTATAAAGTTGTAAACACACACATACCACCACTACCACCAGAGGAGGAGGAAAAAGAAAAGGAAGAATAAGAAAGAAAAGAACCTACATCCAGTTACTTTAAAAATTCTACAAAACACAGCTGAGCAGTGGTGGTGCCACCTTTAATCCTAGCATTTGGGAGGCAGAGGAGGGTGGATCTCTGTGAGTTCGCAACCAGCCTGATCTACAGAGCTAGTGCCAAGACAGGCTCCAAAGCTACACAGAGAAACCCTGTCTCAAGAAAACCAAAATAATAATAATAAAATTCTACAAAACACTAAACTTTTTAGGGAAACTAAATGTTTTCTATTAGGGAAAATAAAAGATGACTGGACAAAAATGATTCAAATTCAGATAATAGAGGTTCTGGCCTTTGTCCCCACAAACACATAATAAGATTAGAATAGTCTTAAACACTTAAATACACACACACACACACACACACACACACACGTCTGGGGAGAAGGCTCAGTGTTTAAGAGCACTTACTGCTCTTGCCTGTAGCAGAGGGCTGCAGTTCAGTTCCCAACCCCCATGTTAAGCACCTCACAGCTGCCTGTACATCCTGTTCCAGGGGACCTGACACTCTTCTGGCCACCCCAGGCACCTGCATTCATCTTTAACACACATATATTCATAATTAAAAGCTGAAGATTCTAAAAATAACCATGAACCTACAGATGGGGCTGGAGCGATGACTCTGGTTAAGAGCACAGGAAGAGCAGAGTTCAGTTCCCAGACCTGTATCAGGGGGCTCATGACCAACTGTGACTCCAGCTCCAGAAGGCTCTGACTCCTCTGGCCTCCAGGGGCACCCCCTCAAATGCACATACCCAAGTACATAATTAATAACATCTTAAAAAATACAAACACAAGCCAGGCGGTGTTGGCACACACCTTTAATCCCAGCACTCAGGAGGCAGAGGCAGGCAGACCTCTGTGAGGTTGAGGCCAGTACTGCTACACAGAGAAATTCTGTCTTGAAAAACAAAACAAAACAAAAACAATATATATAAATTTCTGTATCATAGTGTAGGCTGTCGGTAGACTGCTTGCCTAGCACACAGGAATCATGGCATCCATCCCAGCACTGCTTCAGACAGGGTATGGTGGCCTTTACCAGCAACCCCAGCTCCCAGGAGGCTGAGGCAGGATCTCAGGAGTTCAAGGTCATTCTAGACTACTAAGTATCTGTCTAACAACAATCACCATCCCACAGTAAATCAAAGCAAATCTCAATACAGTATACAATAGGAGAGGCTGGAGAGATGACTCACCAATTAAGCATACTTGTTGCTCTTGCAGAGGACCCAGGTTTGATTCCCAGCATCCATATGGAGGCACACAACCATCTGTAACTCCAGTTACAGGAGACCAAACACCTTCTACTGACCCCCGCAGACACATATATGGGCACTACATATTTACACACATGCATGCACACACACATTTAAAAAATAATGGGGGTCTCAGGTAGCCCAGGATGACCTTTAACTTCTGATCTACCACCTCCTTCCCGAGTGCTAGGATTTCGGATGTGTAACTGTCACACTGAACTGAAGTATCATATTTTGGTTCTAAGACATGCTTTCAGTGTTTCTGAAATGAGCATGAATGTTATAACCACTTCATCAATTCTTATAAGAATCGAGCATCTCTTGATGTCCTATAGTCAGCAGGGCCCTCTGATTTCACAAAAGAGAACATGCTGGAGTATTAAATACCAAGTCCCACCACATCAGTGCTAGAGGCCCTCTCTCCATGGGCCCTGATTTAGCGGCAATGCCTACTCAACAGGCACATCCTGTTGTGTAGGGGCGAAATGGCACATCCGACATTTGCCCTAGAGTACTTCAGCAAGGGAGGAAGAATAAGGAGAAACATGAACCGGAGAGGCTGTGGGAGGAGGATCAGCCTGCACTACACAGCAAGACCCTGTCTTAACAAGGAGAATGTGGGGCCAGCGATGGACTAGAGAGGAAGCGTTTGCCAGGTGAGCCTGACAACCTGAGTTTGCATCTGTCAAGGTGGGCAGGAAACCTGACTCCACACAGCTGTCCTCTGATCTCTGCATGTATGCAGTGGCACACCTGTACCACCCGTGTGCCATATGTATAATACATCTTTAAAAACTAAAGAGAAAAAAGTGAAAAACTCTGGGTCACTATTCAGTGTGGATGGGGGCACACATCTTTGATCTCAGAGCTGGGTAGACAGAGGCAGGCAAATCTGTGTGAGTTCAAGATCAGCCTGGCCTACAGAGTGAGTTCCAGGACAGTCAGGGCTACACAGAGAAACCCTGTCCCAAAAAACAAAACAAAATTTTATTTTTAATTACGTATGTATGGGTATCTGTGTATGGGTTTGTACACAGAGTGCAGTGTCCTTGGAGTCCACAGGATGCCCTCGAGTTATGGGCAGCTGTTATAACATGGGTCTCTACTCCCTATTTATGTGCAATTTACACATGTTCATAGCACAATGGGGCAGGAGAAAAAAAGTCATCCATCCTTCCTTCTTTAATTTTCCTTCTGTTTTTTTGGTATTTCAAGACAGAGTTTCTCCATGTAGTCCTGGCTGTCCTGGAACTTGCTCCGCATACCAGGCTGGCCCTGAACCACAGAGATTGCCCACCTCTGCCTCCCAAGAGCGCTGGGATTAAAGGTGTGTGTCACTACCATTCTTCTAAAGTCCAGGTTTCTACAGTGCATAGCCAAGGAAGCAGATCTAGGAGGGTGGTCCTGGGATGGAGGCCCTAACTGAGGAGGTATCAGTGACATTGTAGGGTTGGTCCTATCTTGGCCCTTGGAGATGAACTCTAACTAGTCACCATAGTCCTCTCTGCCAGGTCCCCACTTGAACACCCAAGGGTCCCACTGGAAGGCACATACCCATGATACGGGGCAGAGGGACTTGTATACACGTCGGTACCACTCACACACGGAGACATCACCCCCCTTTGCGGTCATTGCCTTCTCGCAGCGGTGGAAGTCTGTGAAGAAAAGAGGTTTGGATCAACTCAGATCAAGTGCATTTTTGAGGAAAATTCTCAAATACTTTTTGCTTCATGATTGGTTATATACACAGAGGGAATGCAAACTCATAAGTATACCATAAAGAGATGCATACACCTGACCTGGGCAGCTACATTGCTGCTCAGTTAGAATATTCTAGAGCTAGGGATGACAGCAAGTATGAGGGGAAGATATGAGGATGATGGAAGTACAGACAGGGCTGGGGAAGGGGAAGATGGTCCTGATCAGAAGCAGGGAAGACAGGAGGGGGTACTGGTGTTTGTTCTGTTTTATACTTTTTAAGGGAAGGTCACATGGACTCAAGTGTGGTAGGAGCAAAAAAATGTGACTGTTTTTAACCAGTGGTGTCATGCCTTTAGTGAGGAGGGAAGTGTGTTTAAGACCGGTACAAAGCAGAGAGAGAGCAGAGTGATGGCAATACCCATCTTCTACACGGATTGTGATCACAAGACTCACTTCTGAACTAAGTATTTACATGTTATGTTCACTTGTATGTAGCATGCATGTGTGGCATACACACAAAATGCATACACAATTCTTCAAAAAAATTATTGCTGAGACTGAAGTTTGTGACCTCGACAGCTACTATGAGGGACTGGGCCTTCCTGACAGAATGGCCGCAAGCTGGTATGCATAGGTCTCTGTTCCCTACCTTGCTTCACCCTCCCACCCCGGCATTCTGCTTACCCAGATAGTTCTGCCAGCAGTTCCTGGTCTGGTTCTGGTTTGGGAAGCGGCTGTCAAAAGGGGCAGTTTTGTAGTTCTTGATTTTGGTCTTGATGTCTTCAGCCATGGTGCCGACTCCTGGATGCAAACAGAGTGGGTACATTGGCAACCATTCTAGGGGTGGCTGGGCATAGGGATGTCAGATCAACGAGGCCCATGGAAGAAGAGCAGATAAGAAGAATGGGTTGACTAACAACAAGCTATTACCTCCTTCTCCTCAACAAACATGGAAAGACGAAGGGCAACAAAAAATCCATGTGTCTGAGTGTAGAAGTCACAGTAGGGTCAGGAGACAGATGTCTCCTTGGAAAAACCAGGCTTTATCCTTATATTCCAGCTAACACTTACTGTGTGCATAGCAATACCACGTGCACTCTATACACACCTAACTAGTCCTAGAGCCATCCTAAAAAGTATTACTATCTCTGTTGTCTATATAAGCACAGGGTGGCTAAATGACTTCCCAAGGTCATACAGCACCCGATGGATGTGCTGCATCCATCATCATCAAAAACAACATTACAAGAGGGGTCTGGCAAACTCATAAACTTTTCTCAGAATATGGCTCAATGAGCCAGGCGGTGGTGGCGCACGCCTTTGATCCCAGCACTTAGGAGTCAGAGACAGTTGGATCTCTGTGAGTTAGAGGCAAGTCTGGTCCACAGAGTGAGTTCCAGGACAGCTAGGCTACACAGAGAAACCCTGCCTCAAAAAAAAAAAAAAAAGAAAAAAAAGGAAAAAGAAAAAAAATATGGCTCAATGCACTGCAAAATTGCTTAAGATGATATTTATACACACACACACACACACACACATATATGAACTGATCAAGTAACCCCGGTGACTTGTCTTGTCACACTTGCAACTAGAATGTGTCAGGTATCTGTGACTTTGACTGCTGACGAAGTTCCATAGGTTGCCAAACCTACTGAATTTGAGGCCTCCATTCCTAATGAAAGTAAATGCTACATTTCAATCAGAGGTTAATAAAAGCACCATGCAACTCCCCCACATGCATTCAAACACCTTAGCGCCTCGAATTCTATTGACTCTGAGTATCCACGGCTTTTTTTTTTTTTTAAAGCCCTCTGGTATTACTGAAGAGATGACACGGTCAAAATCACACCCGAGAAAAACTGTCTATTCTAGAGCATCTGGGGGACCGAAGTGGGGCATCTGGGGCAGCAGAAAGGGGTCATTTGTGGAGGCAGGGTGGGGACGGAGGATTTAACAGACCCACTGTTGGAAGCAATTTTGTGGAATATCTCGAGTTTATCAAAGACGATGCTGCGGGAAAAGGAACAAGACGAGGTGACATGCTGAGGCCATGGAACGCGGGCGGCCACGTCTGGGAACCCGCGGCTAAAAGCACCACAGTCAAATTCGCTGGGTTCAAATCCTTATCGTCGCGTTACGGAGGCTAAAGCGCTTCACACTGCAGCCCCAGCGCTGTCAAAGGGGACAGTAGCAGGTCTTAGCTCGTAGGGCTGGATGAAGGAGTAAGTTAATAGAGACGTCTCAGAATGAGACCTAGCAAGAAGAAAGAAGGCTGCTGTGGTCAGCTCCACGACCTCGGGCCCGAGGCAGCCATGGCGACCGGAGGCCCCTTCCCCCGTCAGGGAAGCCCCGGGCCGCTTCGCCGCTCCGGACTGGGTCCCCCGGGATCCCGACCCTTCGCACTCACCGAAAGACTGCCCTGGAGCAGCGGTAGTTCAATGTGACCCTTAGCAAAGACGCCAATGTCAGACGGGAAGCGGAATTTCGACCGGCCGGAAGCTGCAAGAGGAGGAGCCGAACTGAGTCCTCCAGAGGCTAGAGAAGCCACGGGAGGCGTGCCCAGAAGCGGCCCTGGCCACGCCCACTTCCAAAGAAGCCCGACCGCCTATTGAGCTAAATTTCTGTTCATTATTGTTGCCGGTCCAGTCGGGATCTTGCGCTGAACTCAACAGGCTACCAAATTCTAATTATGGGCTCTTGACACCTGCCTGTCCTTCTGGAAGGAAAAAGACAGTCGCGGGACCATCTGCAGAGTGGGAATGGGAGACTATCCCAGATAATCTGATTGTGTTTTAAGACAGGATTTCGCTAAGTAGGTCAGGCTGGCCTCGAACTCAGATTTCGACGTGCTGGGATAACAAACTTGTACCACTATGTCTGGATTCGAAAGTTATTTTCATTCATGTGTTGAGGGACATCCACCAGAGATCTCTGGGAACTACACTGGGTGTTCAGGATGCCAGTGTATCACTCAGTCTTTTCTCAGGGTGAGTTTTTAAGGACAAAAAACCATATTCTGGTTTGGCATGCTTCAGTTAACAAGAACAGTTAGCCAGCTGGGCAGTGGTAGTACATACCTTTAACCCCTGCATTTGGGAAGCAGAGGCAGGCAGATCTCTGAGTTCAAGGTCAGCCTGGTCTGCAGAGTGAATTCCAGGACTTGAAAAACCAAAAACTAACTAACCAAAAGAAAGAAAGAAAGAAACAAAGAACAGCCAAAAGAGGAACTTCAAAAGGCAAAAGCAAGGTTAGAACATTCAGACAGCCCCAGAACTATGGGCTTTGATGAATTAGGTCTTTGTTTTCATTTTGGCAGGTGGTGCTGCCTATGTGCTGAGTTTCACAGTCTGAATGGTACTTCCATCAGATAATTAGTTCTACTAAGGTTTGGGGTCTGCTGTGCATTCGAGAAATATCTATTGAGTGCTTTCTCCTTATCAAACACATCTAGAAGAAGGCACTTCTGAAGAAAAGACGAAATTCTTACCTTCATAGGTCCTAAGACCTTTGTCCAAAGGTGAGAAGCAAGCAGTCTATCCTACAGTCTCATTCACCATCGTATCTGACGCCACTCCCTGTTCATGGCTGTCCTTAAACCTCAGAAATCACAGTTTATCTATTCAGGCTGTAATATTCTGTCTCTTTAAGAGACAAGCCACGCCCACTCCCTTTCTGCTTGCAGCCTTAGACCTCTCTCTCTCTCTCTCTCTCTCTCTCTCTCTCTCTCTCTCTCTTTCTCTCTCTCTCCTTGTCCCTCTCCCTCTCCTGTCCCCTCTTTCGGAGAGGCAGCCTCTCCCCCGCTCCCTTCCCCTCTTCTCCCCTTTTTCCTTCCCCTCCATAACCCATCTAATAAATGTCTAACTTTACTCTATATGGTGTGTTTATCGGTCTCTCTTGCCCGCTGGCCGCTGTCACATGGAGACCTGCCGCGTGGTCTCGTTCGCCGCTGGGGACTGGCTGCTTTCGGGACCCCGGCAGCTTGCAGTAAACCCATCTACATGGTGTGCCTCTCTCTGTGTCTCCCACCCGCCGCCTATCGATTCGTCGCCGCTGGGGACCAGCCACCTTCCCTACCGCATGGTCTCTGGGACTGGCAGCTTTCGGGTCCCCAGCAGTCCCGGAACATCTGTGCCTGCCCACACCGCTAGCTGGGTCCCCACCTTCGTTTGGGGACCTGCCGCGTGGTCTCGACCCCGCAGCAAATCCATTACACAGGCAGCTGAGAGCCCCAAACCCAGAGCCCTGTACTTCAGGAATTAAATGTTGGGTCTAATGGAAACAGTTTCTTGGGGAAAATGGCTACTGTATCATTCTTGTCATGGAATTAAAAACAAAACAAAACCAAAAAAACAAAAAAAACAAAAAAAAAACCAAGACAACTTTTTCATATAGCCTGCCTGACCTATCAAGTAATCCTGTTGGTGCTGACTTTAGAGTATTTCCAGACCTTTCCTCTGCCGACTGCAGTCCATGTCTTTCACCCTGGAGCATCACAGCAGGTCCATTTGTACCCCTCCCTCCCCCGCAGCTCAGCTCCCCTGCTATTGCACAGCGCGCACCCTCTGCCCTAGGACGCTGTTACCACCTCGGTTATACCACGTCCTTTACTCAGCCAGAACTCATTCCCTGGCTTCTGGCATAACTAGTCTAAAACTAAAGCCCTTACAAACACCTTTCACCTACTCTTTCCTTGCACCCCAGGCACCCTCCCTTAGCCGCCTTCCCCGGCTTTGCCCTTGTTCCTTGTTCTGCCTGTAGATGGCTCCCCTTCTCGCTTGCTTTGATTTCTAAATCTCTGAGGAATGAACAAAACTCGTATGCAAATGAGGGCGAGTGAGGGTCTCGAAAAGGGTGACGTAAAAGGGAACCAACCGCTTCCCTCCCTCTCCACAATCCGGCCTCTGAAGTTTCCCTCATAATGCCTTTTTAGCAAACTGTGGGGTGGGGGTGGAGATGAGCATGCCACTGCACCTGTGTGGAAGACAGGACAACTTGAGGGAGCTGGTTCTTGATGGAGTTTCCACCAGCTGAGTCCCTGGGGTCAAATCCAGGTTATCAGACCTGGCGGCAGGCGCCTTTAACTCAGCGTCTCACTAGCCCTGCATACTGTCTTTGATCTAACTGGTCCAGGAGCCTCTTTCCTATTGTTTCTGTCAGCACTGTAATTATCTGTGGAGTTATTTGTGTACACATCCATTCCTTCCAACATCTTCCTATAATCCAGGTCTCTTGTACACCTCTGTGGCTCCCCAGTGCATGGGAAACCAAGACACCATGGCCCATCGATCCTTTGTGAAGTGAACCCTCCCCCTTTATATGCGTATTTCCGAACAACACTGTAAGATATTCCATCTCTGGGTCTTTTCTTCTGATTGAAACATTCTTTGCTTTCCTGACTTCTCTTCGCCCCACTCCAGTCTCTCTTCCCCCTGGCCTAGATCAGTTTCCTTCTTTTGGGCTCCCATAATCCCCTGGGCTTTCTTCATCCCAGTCCCAAGAACTGTGGGCTTTCCCTTTCTGGTGACAGTGTAGGATGTGCCTGTCCACTGCACTCTCTGAAGGCAGGATTCAGGACGGGAGAGTTACATAGGAGGCTCTCTTTGGGGGCTCCTGGAGTGGGTTAGGTGTCCAGTAGTCTTTTTAAAGGTCTGGTCCTATGTCTTCCAACTTGGAATACCCATGGTTTTGGGGTGTGTGTGTGTGCATTAGTTCTAATTATTCAGTGGCTTCTAGAGCTAGAAGGTACTCAGCAAATTCTTTTTTGGAGGGGGAGCCTGGGTCAGTCAGTCTCTTTCTGTTTTTTTTTTTTTTTTTTTTTTTTTTTTTTTTTTTTTTTTTTAGCCTTGGCTGACTTGGAATTCCCTACTTAGACCAAACTGACCTCGAACGTGTCCCACTATGCCTGGCCCTGAGCCTGATTCTTTTCTTCAAGACAGAGCAGGTAAACTTCTATGATGGGGTTTTAAAGTCACAAAACTGCCAAAATGGGGCTCCTTTATAAAAAGAAGTGGCTTTGATTTTGTCTCCTGTCTGGAGCAGTGAGGTCCCAACAGGATAGCTGAAGCTCAGAGCAGGGCTGGCCTCGAACTCACAGAGATCCTCCTGCATCTGCCTCCTGAGTGCAGGGATAGGCACCACCACCACCCAGCATCAAATGGTCTTACTGGTTGTCTTGAGACAGCCAGGACATCACGCGGTATGAGACTGGACCACCCTTGTGTCTCTCTATAAAGCGTCAGAATGCAATCGTGGGGACTCCATCCTGAACATCTAACCACTCCCATATGGGCCATCTCTAAACACTGAAGATCGACTTTCTGTGCTCCTGGTTAACTTAAAACTTTGGGGATTAAATTCTTAGCCCTAGCGGGGCGGTGGTGGCCGCCCAGACCTTTAATCCCAGCCCTCAGGAACCAGAGGCAGGTGAATCTCTGAATTCAAGGCCAGCCTAGTCTACAGAGTGAGTGCCAGGACAGTCAGGGCTACACAGTGAGTGCCAGGACAGCCAGGGCTACACAGAGAAACCTTGTTTTGAAAAGCCAATAAATTCTTAGATAAATTTGAGAATAAGCTATTGTCAAGCCTTAGCAAGTTCAGTTTCTTTAAAAGTCCTTATACTGGACAGGCACGCACAATAGGCCCTACGGATTCCTTACCCTGAACTAATTGCCAAGTTAATAGGCGCAGAAGATGCTGAGGGGAGTGGTGGGACCTTGATACCTAAACACCTGAGGAAGGGGTGGCAGGGGCCCGGCAGGGAGGGAACTGGGTTTAGAATCTGATGGATTCGAAATGGGAGGGGCTAGTCCTCACTCCAGGATCCTCCTAGTGGGGGAACTAAGACACTGGCAGTCTAGGGTTTAAGGGCATCAGAATCCAGGTTCATAGACTCGGTGAAGGACAGATAGAGGTCCGGATACTTGAGTCTGGGTGGAGACGCCGTGCGGAAATGTCGGAGTGCACATTTAGGTTCCCCGACGGTCTAATCAGTGTCAGTGGAAAAGAAGCAGACAAGTAAGCACGTTCGACGGGGTATTTTTATTGGTTTTCTGCACCTGGCAGGTGCCCCATGCTGTCCCGACAGGGAAGGACCGGCACACGTCCCCCGAAGCGGTACGTGTACTTGCGCCCACCGCTTTTGAGCACGATGTCGCGGCGGTAATAGTATCGCAGACCTCGGCTCAGCTTCTCGTAGTTCATTCCCGGCTTCCTCTTGCGCTCGCCCCACAGCCTGGCCACCTAGGATGCAATCCGGAGGTCAGAAGGGCCAGGGGAGCGGGTTTTAACTGTGGTCGAGGGTGGGTGGGGGCGGGGTCAAGGACTAGGTTAGGCTCCTACCAGGACTAGGTTGGATTTGCCGGGTCTGGGGAGCTGTCTCACCTCTTTGGGGTCGCACAGCTGGAACTCGCGACTGTTGCCCGTCCAGCGGATGCAGCTGCTGCGCTTCCCGTCGTGGAGCAGCTCCAGGAGAAATTGCCACAGCTGAATGGGACCTGCGAGGTAGAGAGGCAGATGAAGGTCAGGCTTCTCAAACCCAGAACACTCCGCTGGACAACCCTGGGAGTCGGGGAGCCTTCACGGCGAAGGCTAAAAGGTTCAGGACCCAAGAGTTTAAACTCCATCCCTTTTCGGGCGTCTGTGAGTTCGGATCCCTCCACAGTAGAGACCCAAGAGCCAGTTTCAGCAGCCTGAGCCCCATCTAAGGCATTCACGAGTTTAGCCTCCCCACCTCGAAGACCAGGCGTTTGAATGCTCCTCTTTTCTCTTACATAACCCAGGGGCCTACCTCATTGTCCCGTTGGTCCCTAGAAAGTCACCAGTGTCCTCTCACCCCTTTCTTCCCAAGATTCACGGTACATAACCCCGGCCCCTTAGCTGCCAGTTTCCCAGATCGCGCCTCTTTTAGTTATTGAGAACCACCACCACCAGCAGCCCCTCCCCCGCCAAAGTGTCCAGGCTCCACTCCTCCTTATCCGTTTGACTTCCCCTTCTCTGCACTTTGCAGCCTCTTACCGCGGTGGTTGGTTTTGCGGTAGCGACTTAAGGTGGCCCGATCAGACTGCTGGCTCGATTTGGAGGACGTGGTGAATGCTGCACTCTGGTACGCCTCGCAAGCGACGCTGCAGTCCTGCAGCCCAGTATTCCACGAGGTGGTGTAGTCCGAACCCGCAGACCCGCCCCACGACATCTTATAGTCCGCACGCGCTTCCCCTCCCAGGCCATTGTCCCAATAGGTGGCGCCGTTGGTGCCCGCAGAACAGTCCCAGCTGGCCGTGCTCCAGGCTGTCGGGGCATGCGACCACGAGGGGGCCCCTGCCGCCGAGGTAGCAGGATATTGGTCGGTCGCCCCTTCAAAGCCAGCGAAGGAAGGGCTTGTGCCTGGAGGGGCGGGGCCTGGCGTCTGTGAAGCACAGCTCCACGGATCCGAGGTGTTGTACCCCAGGTCAGTCCAGTCTCGCGACCACGGAACGGGGTGAGCAACCGGCTCTGTGAGGAAGATGGACCTTAAGTGAGGGGAACCCAAGAGTCCTGGTCCCCTGCACCCTTGGGAGTTGTAGGAGGTTGGCACTTTATATAGTCTTCAGGATGTAGGCGTCCCTAGTCCTAGTCCCGCTCCTCTGTAGACCAGGGGATCTAAACTCTCAGCTCTGGTGTGTGAGGATCTGGTTCCTCTCCTCCCATCTCATTCCCTACACACTCACCCTTCTCACAAGGTACTTCCTCCTGCGGTAAAGCGGGGCTCCAGCCCTGCTCTGAGAACCCTGTGTTGGACAAGATAGCTCAGTTTAGGGACGATGTGAGCAGTGACTTAGGGACCTCGGCCACCCACCCATGCTTCCTTCAGCCTCCCGGGCAGCCCCCTCGTGCCTTCTAGGAGCCCATCCTCCCCCATTTCCCTAGCACCCAGGGGGTCCAGCCCAGCAGCCACCTTTCCAGCAGTTCTCCACTGTCATCGATGTGATCGGTGCGTCCCCTTGCAGGGCCACTTCGGGGAAATAAAAGCCAAATTCCGCTCCCTCTGCGGGCAACAAGGATGTTAAGGCCGCGTTAGGGGTCAAGAGGGCTGCATCCTTGCACCCTAGCATCCACTTTGTCCCAAGCCACAGCAGCCTACCCAGTCCTGTCAGCTTGTCCCCAGGAGGCACTTCCTGCAGTGACGCTTCATCCCAGTTCCACAGGTCCATGGATGCTTGTTCGGATTGTCCTGGTAAAGAGAGGAAAAGTTCCAAGGGTAAATGGACAAGCTAGTGACATTTAGGGACCCAGGAGTCTGATTGCAGCCCTTGTTTCCCTCGGACCCAGGAGTCTAGACTTCTGCAACCTCCTTCCCCAGGAAATAGAATATTGGTTTCCAGTCCCTTCTCCCTCTCTCAGACACTTCAATCCAGGCTTCCAGCGTCTTGGGAGTTCCCAGGTCCTTCCCACTTTAGATACCCAGGCATCAGTCCCCAGTTCGCAGTGGCTCACCTCTGGCAGGTTCCTTCTCTCGTAGCCAGGGGGTCTCAGCCCCATTTCATACCATGCCCCCTTCCCGGGGGGCCTGAGTAGGGGAGGGGGAATTTTCCGAGACGTCAGAGCTGGGGGTCGCAGCCCGGGTCAAGTTGCAGGGATGGGGGCGTGGCCAAGTTGCACCCCCTGCTTTAGGGATGCACACTGGTCCCTGGAATTGTCCCCTTTCAGGGATGAATCGGGCTTGGAAAAGGACTTGGGGAACAGGGGCAGGGCAGGGCTGGGGGTGCCGAGGTCTAAGGGGTGCTTACGGGGTAGTGGGGATAGGGTGAGGGGCTTGGACAGGTTCCCCGTCTGTGACATGAAAGGTGGTGGGGGAGGAGGGTCTGGGGTCAGCTGGGCAGTTCTGGGCTTATCTGCAACAGGAAGAGGGATTTCCGGCCAGATGCCCCCTTTCCCTAGCATCAACCTACGTCATAATCGGCAGGGTGACAGACAGCCAGATGGGTGAGGTGGGGGGAATCCAGCCCTGAGTCTCTTACCAGGCACGATTAGGGAGGGTCTTCCGAATAGTGGCACTCATAACTAAAATAACATCAACGTGTTATAATAAAAGTAACTGCTAACGTTAAATGAGGGACTGCTGGCTCCGAGGAGGCTTATACAATGGGCCTGTATTTAATCTTTTAAAGAGGGAGATGCTTTCATCCCGATTTTATGAAGGGGGAAATTGTGGCATGCTTTCTCCCACTTCTCTTTCTGTCAAGATCCCATGTCTTTCTGGGCTTTTGCAGTCCCAGAAAACTGGGAAATTTTGAGTATGAACTGAATGTGTTATTGCCTGGAATAATTTTATTCATTAAAATTACTTTAATTTTTGGCAAAAAGTATTTTAATTATGGCAATGGTTTGTTGGGGAAAATATCTTCGTTAAAAAGTGAAAACATTTAGGGATGAAATCTCGTGTTTGTAGCTTGCTTCAAATGATTCAGAAAAGAATAACACATGCAATATGCTTATGTATACATAATATTTGGGACATAGTTATACAAAAAGTCTGTGTTTGCTTGTTTTTTAAACAGAAACTCAGTAACTAGGTGTTCTGCTTGTTTGTTTTAATTTGCTAAGCCTGGCAAGCCTTAAATTCCATGACCTGACCATTTTTAAGTAAGTACTTTCTTAATAAATATTAATAGGTAAATATTTAGTATTAAATATTTGCCACCTTAGTATTTTTAAATATTTAATATTAAAAACATTTTCATTGCTGGACATGGTAGCATTTGCCTTTCACCCCAGCCCTAGGGAGGCAGAGGCAGGCAGATCTATGGATTTCAATTCCAGCCTAGTCTATACAATGAGTTCCGGGCTAGCCAGGGCTACAAAGTGAGATTCAAATAGAGAAATAATAAACAAATAAATATAACGTTTTTCTTTTCTTTTATAATTTACTTATATTACATGTGGTATTTTGTCCACATGTGTGTCTGTGTGAGGGTGCCAGATCCCCTGGAACTGGAGTTACAGATGGTTGTGAGCTGCCATCTGGGTGCTGGGAATTGAATCTGGATCCTCTGGAAGAACAGTCAGTGTTCTTAATGCTGAGCCATCTCTCCAGTCCCACAAACATTTTTCTTTATTCGTCCTGGCAGGTAATCTACCACTTAGCTGTATCTCTACCCCTTTACCCTTAACTTTATTGTGTATGTGTGCCAGGATGTGTGTGTAGAAGTCTGAAGACAACTTTGTGGAATCAGTTCTGTCCCAGCTTTACAGGGCTCTGGGGATTGAACTCAGGTCCAGACTTGTGTGGCAAGCACCTTTACCCATGGGAGTCAATCATCTTCCCACTAAGACGTTGGTTTTTATTTTATTATTTCTATCTCGTCTTCTTCTTTTTTTGAGAACAGAGTCTCACTATGTTGCCCCAGCTGGCCTCACAGACATCTATCTAAATCTGCCTCCTAAGTGTTGGGATTAAAGGCATGTGCCACATTGGTTTTTTTTTTTTTTTCTACCCCTCTCCTCCTTGGCTTTTTTGAGACAAAGTTTCTCTTTGTATACTTGGCTGACTTGGAACTAGCTCTGCAGTCCAGGCTGGCCTCAAATTTACAGAGATCCACCTGCCTCTGTCTTCTGAGAGCTGGGACTAAAGGTGCACACCACCACTGCACTACAGGCTTGTATTTTTAGTGTGTGTGTGTGTGTGTGTGTGTGTGTGTGTGTTTGTGTGTACACTGTCAGAAGTCAAAGGTCACCTTGTGGGGGTGAGTGCTCTCCTCTCACCATGTGGATTCTGTGGATCAAACTCAGGTCATCAGAAGTGGCCACAATGTGTCTCTCCCCACTAAGTCATCTCACTCACCTAACCCCTTGGTTCTTAGAGCAAGGGTTTGATTATGCATCCCAGGATGGCCTCAAAGGGAACTGTTGATCCTCCTCCTTCTTCTTCTTGGGTTCTAAGATTACAAACATGTATGATGCCTAGCAAAAATTTTTAAAAACTTTTTTGTGTATGAGTGTTGTCTGTCTGTATACCATGTCCATACGTGGTGCCTATGGAAATCAGAAGGTGGCAACGGATCCTCTAGAAATGGAGTAATGGATGGTTATGAGCTACCATGTGGGAGCCATGCTCTGAACCGCGGAGCCATCTCTCCAGCCTCCTGGTCCAAGTCTTTTTAGTCCAGGCTCCAGAACGGGCACAGTCCTTTCATTCTTCAGTATTGTGGAGTGTGAGGGAGGGAGGCATCACTGCCTTATATGTTGCAGAAAAACTAAACCCCAAGAAAACAGTCTTTTGGGAGTTGTGACTGGATCCAGTGTCGAATGAGCAATGAGCCCCTGGGGAGATCCCCTAGCGCCCCCCCCAATCCACCCACCCACCAGGGGCCTAAAGGGTCCTGGTGTCCTTACCCCAGATCTCCTTTCCCTGAGTCTGGCCTTTCCTGTCTCCCTTTTATGACTTTGATTCCCAGCTCTAGATCCCTGTTGTACCAGCCTGAGGTGAGGCCTTGCCACCCTATCCCTCGCTACTCCTGTGTGTCCCTGACGCTCCATCTCTCTGTACCATGCTAGTGATGGTTTCTACTCTACCTATTGTGGCCCAGAATTGTAGTCTGGTGCTCTTTGACAATCCTCTTTTCTCGGGTCATATTTTTATCTCCTCACTCACTCCTTTAATTGCAGGGAGAAAGGGGTTCAGGGTAGGAAGGGCTGGCTGGACACCAGGAGAAGGAGTCTAAGGGTTCTGGGGCTTAGTGGTCCATTCCAGGTGGCAGGGGGCTAAAGGGCACTTCCTGCCAGGGAGGGAGGCCCTCACTCCTGGGGCCAGACTGGAAAATGTGACGTCAGAGAGGGAGTTGTAAGGGGTGTGGGGACACAGAACAGGAGAAATTTGACACCTCTCCAGAGTGATCTTCCAGAGAGGTTTGGAATTACCTCTCCATCCTGGTGCCTGTCTCCCTTAATTTGTTCCCCAACCCAGGGTTCTGATAGGTGTGTCTCTAGGAAACCTCCACACCTTCTTCCTACACTCCAGCCCAGTACCTCTGCCTTCTGGCTTGGGCCTCCCCAGCTTCTATAGGACTAGGACATTTCATTTCTGATCTTTTTCTTCCTTCCTTTGAAACAGGGTCTCACTTTGTAACCCTGGTTAGCCTATAACTTGGTATGTAGATCAGAATGGCATCAAATTCATAGAATTTTTCTGCCTCTGCCTCCCAGTGCTGGAGTTAAGGTGTGTGCCACCACACCCAACCAGTTTATTTGTTTATTTATTTATTTATAGTCTGGGTCTCACTCTGTGGAACTCTTGGCAGTTCCCCTGCCCCAGTCATACAAGCATATGCTACCACCCCCAGCTTGGGAATTCCGTTCTGTAGGCTTTTGAGATAGAGTCTTGCTATGCATTTCAGACTGGCCTGGAACTCATGTTGATCCTTCTGCCTCAGCTTCCCAAATTCTGGACTTCTCCTCATGCATCACCAGCTCAGGCCTCAGGGTTCTAGTGTCAACCTTTGAGCCAGGCCTGATTTGATGTCTAAGCTTCCTGGGCTCAGTGCTGTCTCCAGAGGGACATTTGAGCCTAGGCCTGGTGTCCATGGTCTAGAGGACATTCTTAAAGCTTGAAGCTAGGGAATAGACCCCAGAGATGCAGACAGCTAATAGGTTTGGAGAAGAAAAGTGAAGTGGGAACCCAGAAGCCTACAAGAGATGCTAAATAGGGTGCAGCAAAGTAATGCACACATCTGAACTTCACAGGGTGAGGCAGAGAGCATGAAGTCTCAGCTAGAAATGGTGGTAAACACTGGGATCCCAGCACTTGGGAGGCTGAGGTAGGAATGCCAAGTTGGAGGCCAGTCTGGGCTACAGAGAATTCCTCCTTCAGCATGTCCCTTCAGGTTAGTTCCTAGATTTCCCAATCCATGTCCTGATCGCGTCCAGGCCTATCTGGCTTGGGGGCCATGGAGACAGTGCATCATGACTCTAAGAGCTTTAGAGAACCCACAGGATCCTCAGCATTGCCTAGACCTTGGGGTAGATGGAAGCCTGTCATGATGTGCACTCTAGAAGGGCAGGGCCTACATAACCCTCCAACACCTTCCTTCAGTGCCAAGAGCACAGGCTGGAGTCAGAAACATGAACCCAAGCCAAGCTTGGCTTTGACCTTGCCACAGCCCCTCTTCCTCACAGAATAGGCCATGCTGACCATACACTTAAAACTTTAAGAGGTCAGAGGGTAGAGGTAAGGCTTTGATGGTTGGGTCCTACCTAGCACACACAAAGCCCTCAATTCAGGCTGGAGAGATGGCTCAGTTAAGAGTACTGGTTGCTCTTCCAGCGGACCTACGTTCAATTCCCAGCAACCACATGGTGGCTCATAACCATCTAAAAATGAGATCTGGTGTCCTCTACTGCCATGCAGGCATACATGCAGGTAGAATACTGTATACATGACAAATAAATAAATTTAACAACAACAACAAACCCTCAATTCAATCCCCAGCACCCCCATACACTTGGTGTGGTACTGCATGTATGTAGCCTTAGAGATCTGGGTCTCCCTTTTAAAAACAAGTTCTTGCTATGTAGTACAGGTTGGCCTCAAATGCTTGTTCCTCCTGCCTCAGCCTTCCAAGTGCTTGGAATATAGTTGTGAACCACATCCAGGTTTGAGGTCAGTCAGGAACATATGAGATTCAATCTGAGAAACCAAGAGAGGGAGTTGGTAGTAATAGGCACACTAGAGGCTTGACATTGTGCACCTAAATGTTTGCAGGGTAAACTTTCCAAGTTCCCACTTCTCAGCGAGCCAGGCCCTGTCAGCTGACAGTTTCTAAGCCCAGTCAGGGATGGAAATGAAGGTAAATTTATTGAAACTGGTTTTGGGACAGGGGAGTGGACAACTGGGGTTTCCCACAAACATCTGTGGGAAGGAGCTAGCGCCCGGCTGGGTGGGAGCGGGTGCCAAGCCACAGACCCTATCTGAGGCCCAGCTTTTTCTTTTCCTTCTGCTTCTTGCGGACCACATCCAGGTTCCGGTCCTTCCACATGCTTTTGCGAAGCTTGATGGGGCGTGAGCCCACGTACTTCCCTGTGGGAATGGAGGATTCCAGGTCAAACTTGGGGGTCAGGCTTATGTGGGGGGGGGTCTACCACACTCACTATCCCCAGGACAGGCCTCACCCACCATTCATCTCACGCATGGCTCGCACATAGTCACTGGGGTCCTTGAAGCTGACAAAGCCGTAGCCCTTGGTTTTGCCTGTGCGCTTGTCACGAATCACCTTAGCCTTAAGGAAGGATGGGAAACGGCTGAAGGCACGTGCCAATATGTCATCATTCACCTCATTGCCCAGGTCCCCGCAGAAGATCCTGAAGTCATCTGGAATTAGGAGAGAGAAGAGGTCAGAGCATCCTGGAGTGCCCCTCCTTCTATCCTCAGTCTCTGCCCTGGGATCCTCAGTAATAATTGCCAATATCCATGTGGTAGTGACCACCTTGTGACAGGCAGTCTGTTATATAAGCACCTGAGACTCCCCAGGCCCTTTCCCACTGAGACAGAGGGACCAAGCAGCTGCCTGAACTCCCACATTAAGCAGAGCTGGGACAAGTCTGGGTATCTGGCTCCAGGGTCTCTACCACCCCATTTTTTCAAACAGGTTTTTGTTATGCAGAAGTTCAGACTAGCCTCCTAAGTGCTGGGAATACAGGTGTGAACACCAGACCCAGCCAGAGTCTACACCTTAACCTCTAACTGCATAGCCTTTCATCACCTTCTGTAGTCACTTACTTCTGCAATGAGACTAACTCTGTCCCAGCTCTAGCCTTTCCTTGGTCCTTTGTGGTCCTGCCACAACACTGGCACAATACTGCACTCTTCCTCAACTGGGCCACTCTGTAAATCTGCTCCAACTCCACATTGTCATGGGAACACAATGCCTGTCCCTTCTCCAGGGTACCTCTACCACCGGTCTCACTGGGCATGCTCTTAAATTACTGTCTTCCTCCTTAGAAATAGGGCTGGGAGGCTGGCATGATCAAGTCAGCTGCCCCAGACCACCAGACTGTCATGGGAAGGGAGGCAGCAGTCAAAGGCTGGAATGAAGGGAAGTTTGTTCTGCCCTCAGCCAAGGCTGGAGCTGCCCACCCCATGGTTTCCATGGCGACTAAAGACTATTTACGAGTGAGTTAGGCTACCCCAGAAGCAAAGTATAACAACCCAGAGAATGAGATTTTCTAGCAAGGTCATTGACCAACACACTCAAAAAATTAATTATTGTATAATATACAAGTCAGATGTGGTGGCAAGACCTTCATTTAAAATAAGGGGAAAAAAAAAGGTTGCAGACGTGTAAACTGAAGTTAGGTTTCCCACAAACTGATCTTTCAGCTAAAACTTCCTTTTGGAGCTGGGCAGTGGTGGCCTTTAATCCCAGAACTCGGGAAGCAGAGGCAGGTGGATCTCTGTGCATTTGAGGTCAGTCTGGTCTACAGAGCGAGTTCCAGGACAGTCCAGGCTACACTGAGAAACCTTTTCTTGAAAAACCAAAACCAAACAAACAAAACCACAAAAAACTTTGTTTTGGAGGGTGGAAGGGTCTCACTATGTACTTGGCTGGTCTTGAACACACAGAGATCTGCCTGCCTCTTCCTTCGGAGTACTGGGATCAAAGTAGGTGCCACCACGCCAGGCCAGCTAAAGCATCTTTGAGGGCAGGCACTCTTTTCACTTCTTATAAGGCCCACCTGTCCTACTGAAGCTGACAGTCTGGGTCAGGTCTGCAGGTGTAGTCAGGCAGGGGAGTTCAAGCAGAGTTGTCACCAGACCCTCTCCTGCCCACCTGGCTTTATGGCCATGAACCTGAGGCAACACAAGGATGCTGGCCAGAATCTAGATACCCTCTATCCCCACAGTTCTGCATGAATGACTGAATGACTTCTCATTTCTTCTGGGTTTAGGACTTAAGTTAGCAGATAGCTTTTTTCTTTTTGCCTTAAAAAAAAGATCACACCCTTTTTTTTTTTTTTTTTTTTGAGACAGGGTCTCACTATGTATCTATGGATGACCTGGAAGTTGCTATGTAACCAGGCTGGCCTCGAACTCCCAAGATCTGACTGCCTCTGGAGTATGTCACCATACCTGGCTTAAGATTTTTCTTTCTTTCTTTCTTTCTTTCTTTTTTTTGTTTTTTTGAGACAGGGTTTTTCTGTGTAGTTCTGGCTGTCCTGGAACTTACTCTGTAGACCAGAGTGTCCCCAAACCCACAGAGATCTGCCTGCCTCTGCCTGAGTGTGCTCAGATTAAGGGCATGTGCCACCACACCTGGTTAGATTTTTATTTTGGTATATGTGTGCACGTGTCTGTGTGGGTAGGTACACATGTGAGGACCGGTGTCTCTGAGTCTAGAAGAAACTGTCAGATCCCCTAGAATTGGAGTGACAGGCAGTTGTGAGGAACCTGAACTTCAGGAAGGAACTGACCTCAGGTCCTCTGTAGAAGTGGTCTATGTTTTAACCACTTAAGTATCTCTCTAACTAAATTCTTTTCTGCAGTACTTGGAGATGGAATACTCAGGGGCTCACACATGCTATGCAAGTGCTCCACCACTGAGCTACATAGGCCAGTTTAATCAAGCAGAAGGAGTAGAAGCTGGGTATAGTGAAACACACTTGCAATTTTAGCACTTGGGAGGGTAGAGTAAGAGGATGGTGAGTTCAAGATTGGCCTTGGCTACATCAAAGAGCTGGTCTCAAAATCAATAATTACTGTTATTTTCTTAGCTGTTTTAATAGGATTATAACATGAAAGAAAGTCTTTCTTGGGGTGAATACTGGGTATTGGTTAGGGATGTTGAGCAGTTGGTAGAGCTGACTGCATGCATGGGTTCAACCCACAGCATAAACTGAAGCGTGGTGACACATGCCAGCACTTCAGATGGAGAGGCAGGAGAGTCATAACTTCAAGGTCCTACTTGGCTACACAATGAATTGAAGACCAATCTGGGCTACACGAGGCTTTGTCTTACAAAACAACCAAAGTAATAATTTCACTTCTTGTTTTAAACAATAAAGAATGAGAGAACACAACTCTGTGAAGGCAGGATTCTATGGTAGCATGACTGCCCAGCATGTGCATGGCCCTGGGATCCATCCTTAGCATTGTGTGTGTGTGTGTGTGTGTGTGTGTGTATGCATGTGCGCACATGCACCCAAACACACAGGGATAAAGTGAATACAGCAAAATGTTAACTGTGGAATCTGGGCAGCAGGTAGGCCATTCACTTATCACTGTGTGCCTTAAAAGCATTAAAACAGAATCCTCTGACCTTCAGCAGGCCAAGCTCCCCATGAGAAAGAGTCTGAAAGCCCTAGGTACCAAATGGCCTGGTGATTCTCACCTGTAATTCTATCACTTGGGGGACTGAGCCAGAAGGATTGAAAGTCTAGGCCAGCCTGGGTCACAGAGAGAGCCTGTCTCCAGCAAAACCACACCAAAGCCTTAGAGAACAATTCTGCCCACCACACCCTCCAGACATTGTGCAGTCACTTTTTCCCCCTTCTCTGTTGGTGGCCCTGAAAACTCAGGACAGCCTGTTCTTGGATGGGTGATGCCCAACCTCTCACTTTGGTCCACTCACCAGCATCCCACTCCAGCAGGCTGGGGTCCTCCCAGCTGCTCCCCGCTGCTGTGCGAATGCAGCGTTTCAATTTTTCTGGCTTGCCTTTCTTCTTGTCCTCACCCAGAGGCTCTGGGACCTGTAGGGGCAGGGAGAGGTGTTGGGAGTCTTGTGCTCTGCACTACCTCCACCCCTGGCACCTCCCACTCAAGTGCTACATAAGCTTCCAGCTGTGTTACATGATGGACTGCCTCCCCTGTCTACACCTGACCACCCTCTGACTAGAGGGCTGTGTTCCTGTGTGGAAGCTCATGGGCTTCTGCTTTCTCCCAGCCCCTCTGTCCCCTTGCTGCATAGTCCCCGCTTACCTCTAGGGCCATGAGGCCAGGAGGTGGTTCAGGCCGAGGGGGCCGGGGTCGTGGACGCAGGGACAGGAGCTCAGGAATTCGCAGTGGAGGCAACAGGCCACGTACCACCTCCAGTGGGAGGGGCAGGGGCTCAGGCTCAGGCAAGGGCATGGCTAGGGCCAGTGGGAGGCTGGGACCAATGACAGCAGGGCCAGTTGGGGCTCCTCCTGCCCCCACAGCCACTGCTGCACTAGCTTCCTCCAGCCCAGCTGCTGCGGCCACTGCTACCTCCTCTTTCTCCTTCAGGCCTAACCCAAGGCCAAGGCCCAGCTCTCGAGGAGCCGCCGGCTCTTCCTGTGGGCAAGGGAAGGGTGTGAGGGATGGGCAGCTCACAGGCTCATATCTTACCACCCCCAATGTATACAAAGCAAGGGTCTGGGAGCCAGGGACCAGGGAGCAGAGAAGTAGAGTCAGCTGGACACAGAAACAAAGGCAGAAGGGAGATAGACACAGGTGATGTATACAGGGACAAAGAGGGAATGAAAGGAAAATAAAAACACATGGGAATATTATCAACAGGTCTTTCTTTTCCTTCCTGGTTTTTTTTTAAATTTTTTATTTATTTATTTATTTATTTATTTATTTATTTTTTTGTGACAGGGTTTCTCTGTGTAGTTTTGGAGCCTGTCCTGGAACTAGCTCTTGTAGACCAAGCTGGCCTTGAACTCACAGAGATCTGCTTGCCTCTGCCTCCCGAGTGCTGGGGTTAAAGGCAAGTGCCACCACCATCTGGCTTATGTGTTTCTCTTTATACTCTCTTCCACATAGGAGAAAGCTGGGCATGGTCTACATGCCTCTACCCTCATCACTTGGGAGGCTGAGGCAGGAGGACTGTAGGTCCAGGCCAGCCTGAGCTATGTAGCAAGTTCTTGTCTGTAAAGAGCAAAGAAAACAAAGATTTTTGTCATATAAAGAAATGAAACAACACAGGTACAAAGAAACAGAAACAAAGTCGAGGAAGAGAGACTTAAATGTAGTGAGTTAGGACTGGGAGCCCCTACCCACTGTACTTTAAAAAAAAAAAAAAAGATTTATTTATTATGTATACATTGTTCAGCCTCCATGTGTGCCTACAGGCCAGAAGAGGGCACCAGATCTCATTACAGATGGTTGTGAGCCACAATGTGGTTGCTGGGAATTGAATCAGAACCTCTGAAAGAGCAGTCAGTGCTCTTAACCTCTGAGCCATCTCTCCAGCCCCCCCCCCCTTAACCACACTAATCAGTCCCCACTTACCAGGGGAGGTCTCAGAGCAGCCATAGAACCCAGGGGTGGTCCTGGGGCCCGGGCCATTGGTGGAAGCATCATGGGTGGTCCAGGCGGCCCAGGCAAAGGGGGTCCAACCAGAGCCTGGTGTGGGGGCCTCAGGGCCATAGGTCGGGGGCCACCTGCTGCAGAAGAGAGAGCAGAATCTGTCAGGGTGTTAGAGGGGAAGTTCCAGGGCTTGAGAGAAATTGCTTGGCAGGGTCATGACCCTGGCCCCTCACCTGCTCTCTGTAGCACGTGGGGGACGAAGGCTGGACGCAGGATAGGGGCCCTCTGAGGGGCCACAGCTGTGGGAGAGAGAGATGGGGGTGTCATGGGGGATTGGGACACTAGGGGCAAGCTGTTTGTATAGGTACTCTCAGCACCCAAGAAATCCTGGAGAAGATGAGGTGGTCTTGCCATTGCTTCACTCAGCAAAGTGATGTCAAGGATTTCCTGTGGGCCTAAGCCTGTTGTGAACAGTGCTAGGAACCCAGAAGACCATGGTGGTGCCAGGCCCTGGGTCCAGGATAGGAGGAAATCCATGCACTGCCAGAGAAGGACAGCCAAAGGAGCTGTCAGAGGCCAGAGAGCCATAACCCAGCCAGGGGACTTGAGGCCTCCTGGAAAAAGGGACCCACGAGCTAGGACCTCAGGATAACTAAAAGTCCAGCAAGGTGTGAGCAGAAACACCTCCACGAGGGAGAATATATATTAAGGAAACCTTTCCCCTCAAATACAGGTGGTATCCCAGAGGAAATGGGGGGGGGAGTTCAAAGAGAAAAACTGATAGGCAACAAAGCAGCCTTCCTGGCTGAGCAATGGTATCCTCCTGAGGGAACAGCAGGTTAGGAGTCTGGGCAGGGTGATCTAGTCAGATTTTCACTTTGTTAACTTACTAAGATTCATCAGACACCATCAGATGAAAAAAGAAAGCCAGGAACAGAGACATCCCTTAACCATAGTATTCAGGAGGCAGAGACAGGATTTGTATCCGAAGCCCTCCTAGGCTGCATAGCAAGGTCTTATTTTTAAGAGCTAAGGGCTTGGATGCAGTTCAGTGTAGAACATATTTGAGGCCCTGGGCTCATCCCCAGCACAACAAAAGCACAGCAGTATTAACAAACACAATCAAAGTAATTTTGTCTTTGTTTTTCGAGACAGGGTTTCTCTGTAGCTTTGGGGCCTGTCCTGGAACTAGCTCTTGTAGACCAGGCTGGCCTCGAACTCACAGAGATCCGCCTGCCTCTGCCTCCCAAGTGCTGGGATTAAAGGCATATGTCACCACCGCCCGGCTAATCAACAGAATTTTACATCCAACTAAGAACACACATCTTACCACACATTCTCACAAGCAACATCATAAAAAAAGGCGGTATGTGATTATGTAAGTGTATATATACATATATACACTTGAAGGGCCAGAGTGGAAACAGATGGCGGACAGAAGGTCACAGCTGAGTGACAAGAAGCAGAAGAGAGAAGGTTCCTTGACTTTCTCTAACAGCTCAGCCATGCTTGGAGCCCCTTTGTATGGTGGGAGATCAGGATCTGCAAGGAGCCAGGTCACAAAGGTCCCGACCACTAGTGAGTTGCCTGGTGATACTCGTGACAAAAATCAAGATTCCTGTCCTTCACAAGGCTTGCTTGCTAGAAGAAGCAAAGGTGACGAGCACAGCAAGCAAACTGAAGAGCTTGCTAGAAGGTGCTAAAGCTTGAGGAGACACTGTCAAGGTTTCCAGCGAGGAGCGACAGGACTGAGAACAAACTGACTTGAGACAATCAGGAGGCACACAAGTGTGTACTGTCCTAAGACAGCATCAGAGCGGAGAAAGGAATCTACAGCAGACTTGGGCAAGGAGCCAGAGTTTCTAAACCTAAACAAGCATGCCTGGTCAAATGTGGGGTCCTGGTCCTCAACCCACCTGCTCGTCTCAGGAACATGGCTTCTCGAGCCTCAGGACTGTCCAGGTGACTGCGATCGGCAGGGCCAAAGCCAACTGTGGGGAGGAGAGATGAGGATGGTGGGAGGTGAGATCTGAGTATCCATCCCTTCTTACCACCCAGCCTGATGCGTACCCTCTCACTTTGTTACTTACCTGGGCCCACAAAAGGAGGGCCTCCCACCATGGGAGGAACCACTGTGGCTGCGGCAGCTGCCCGGGCCTCCAGGGTCTGTTGGACCTATTGGGGAGAAGGAGGCCTGGCTCAGAGTTGCTCATCAGCTTCAGCTGGCCCACCCTGGCAGGTCGCCTGTGCTTTATGGGGCTGGTGACCAGTCAGGCTCTGCTACAAGGTCCCTTCACTGGGGCTCCTGGAGCCATACTGAGTAAAGCTACTATTATTAATCTCTCCCAGGATCAATTTCTCTGACTCAGCTTCCCTATAGTACTATCTCCCATCCAAGAAATAACCAAGTCCCCGATTCATTTTTGAAATCAGGGCAAGGCCGCAGACACCACAGAACTATCTCAAATAATATCTAACTTGTTCTCCCTGTTACCTACACCCACTTTACGTAGATTATTAGCCTCTTCCTCCATCTCCTAGAATTTACCCTTGACCTCTCTAGTCTATTATCCAGTCTATTGCTTATCTGTAAGTAGGACCACTATCACCCTTGTTCTTAGAATTCTCTAGTAGTTCTTTATCTCAAAAGTAAAAGCCAGTTGGGTGGTAGTGGGGGTGCACACTTTGAATCCCAGCACTCGGGAGGCAGAAGCAGGAGGATCTTCGAGTGCTCGAGGCCAGTCTGGTCTACAAATTGAGTTTTAGGACAGCTAGAGCTGTCACAGAGAGAAACCCCATCTCGAACCATGCCCTCCCTTAGAAAAAAGTAAAAGCCAAGATTCTCAAAGTAGCTTACAAGACCCTGCAAAATGTAGCTCCCATCACTGTCTACTTTTTTTTTCTTCTGGTTTTTCGAGACAGGGTTTCTCTATAGCTTTGGAGACTGTCCTGGAACTCGCTCTGTAGACCAGGCTGGCCTCGAACTCACAGAGATCCACCTGCCTCTGCCTCTGGAGTAATGGGATTAAAGGCGTGTGTCACCACCGTCAGGCTCCATCACCATCCTAAATCTTCTAGACTTTCCTTTCTGCACTTTAAGCTCTCTGCTGTTGCTTGAACACTATGACCACTATACACTTTGTCTCAGGGTCTGCACGGACAGCGCTCTACTGGCGGATAACATCACTCCAGACATCTGCATGCCTCCATCACTTTTACTAACAATAAAACACAAAGGCCTGACTGACTTCGCCCCCCTCCTTTTTTTTTTTTTTTTGAGACAGGGTTTCTCTTTGGAGCCTGTCCCGGCACTCGCTGTATAGACCAGGCTGGTCTCGAACTCACAGAGATCCACCTGCCTCTGCCTCTCAAGTGCTGGGATCAAAGGCATGTACTATGACTGCCCAGCTCAAACTTTGCCCTTCTTACCACTCTGTAATCTCTCTCCCTACTAAAATGTAAATGCCAAAGAAGCAACAATTAACTTTTCTGTTTTGTTTTCTCCTATATGCTCACTGCTCTCACTCCTCAGAGCAGAGCAGTGCCTGGTGCAGAAAAAGCACTCAAAGGCTGCTTTTGCTCTTTTTTTTTTTTTTTGAGATGGGGTTTCTCTGCCTGTCCTGGAAGTAGCTCTTGTAGACCAGGCTGTCCTCGAACTCACAGAGATCTGCTTGCTTCTGCCTCCCGAGTGCTGGAATTCAGGGTGTGCGCCACTACCACCTGGCTCTTTTTTTTTTTTTTAATGCAAGGGACCTATGGTCTTGACATGCTAGGCAAGAGATCTATAACTGAGCTGCAGCCCAGTCCACCTAATAATTGCAAACAGAATTAGCAAGTTTCTTTTGCTGGTATTCATTTAAATAGTCGTCCCTGTTTCCTTCTTTCCACTAGTCATATAAAGCTGACTATTAAGCATTGGAATATTATTAATGAGACTTGGGGACGATTTAACAAAAGTATACATTTTACTATTATTTTTGTGGTGGTGGTGGCCTTACACACTAGAGCTTGTCCAGGCTACACAAGTGCTCTACTACTGAACTACAGCACAAATCCGTGAGTATAAGCTTTAAAGATGTTTCTGAAGAACACTGAACTGCAGAAAGTTTATATAGTTGCCGCCACTGCAGAAAGTTCTACCAGATAGGATGCTGCAGAACAGATGCTTCCAAAGGATTAAATATACTGTCTTGCATCCCGAGTTCCTGTATTTGTATTGTCATGCAAATAACTAATGCAAAAAACATTAATCGCTCTCCATAGATAAACCCTCGTTAAGATCAAAGCACCCCCCGATTCATAAGCTGTAACTCCCGCCTTACCTGCTGGTACGTGTTGGTGGCAATAATTGGGCGGATCACAGGAGCTGCTGGGACCTGCATGGCTTCTACTGTGGGCACCGCAGGCACAGTAGTTGGGATTCCGGTCACCGGAGCTCCCAGGACTTCTTGTTCAAACCTGAGGGAGAGGGACAGATACCCTATGTCAGATCCTCACCAAGACCGGGGCGCTGGGCACTTCGCGACAGCGCCTTCATCCCGTCCAAAGCCTCCCCGCGCATGTCTCCATGCCCCGAGTCCCTCGGATCCCACAGCCCCTAATGGAGCCGCATCGGGCCTTAGGAGACCCGGAGGCTCCAGGGTTGAGTGGATTTGCCCGGAAACCGCTTTTATTTCTCCTGCTCAGGGCCTTACAGGGCCATCTCCGCCTCCATTTCTTTCAAGCGTTCCTCGCCGCTCTTGCCCGGGAGGCCGACGCCAGGCCCCGGGACCACAGGGCCTCCCGCAACCGGGAGTCCCGGAGCCGGCCCCGCCCCTGCCATCGCTAATGCGGTCGCCTTCACCGCTCCTCTGAGGCCGCCGCAGATTCTACTGTCGAGCCCCTGGCTCCTCCGGGTGGGAGCCGGCCGCTGACGTGTAGACCAGCGCGACGGATGCGCTGCGTGACGCCGTAGGCCCAGGAACAGAGGCCAATGAGATGTGGCCACACCCCCAGGAGGAGCACAAGCCAATCAGAGTGCCGGAAGGACAGGGCCCAGCCGGGCCCTGCATCTGTCAGAGCGCGGCAGAAAGGGCTGGCCACGCCCTCAAAGATGAAGGGGGCGAATGAGAGCGAACAACGTCATCAGGCCCACCCCGCTGTGGAAGCCGGAATTTCGAAGAAGTACGGAAGTTCGGGGGGCCCACCAGAAGTTTGTCAACACTGCCAAGTCCGTTATCTGTACGCCTGACCCAGGGCAAAGGGTCTCCTGACGCCCTCATAGGCGTCAGTTCATTTTTTTTTAATTTTTTTTTTATGTTTTGGACAAAACTTAACTTTACGGACTGCCTTCATGTTTTCCTTTTGGGGTTTTGTTTGGTTTTTAAGACGGTCTGGCCCTTGAACCAAGACATGGACCTCACTTGGTAGCCTAGGTTGTCTTATTGCCTTAGCCGGGCGGTGGTGGCACACGCCTTTAATCCCACTACTAGGGAGGCAGAGGCAGTAGGATCTCTGTGAGTTCGAGGGCAGCCTGGTCTATAAGAGCTAGTTCTAGGACAGGCTCCAAAGCTACAGAGAAAACCTGTCTCAAAACAGCAAAAAGGAAAAAGGAAAAAAAGAAATCTTCTTGCCTCAGCCTTTCAAGTGCTAGAATTGTAGGTATGGACCAAAATATTGACTTTGAAGCTAGAGATATCTAGAGAGAATTGAAGTTTTTGTTTGTTTTTGAGTTCAAGGGTGGCCTTGAACTCATAGATCAGCTGTTTCTGTCTCCTGATTGCTCCACCAAGCCTGCTAACATTTTCATGAATTAAGGTTCATGGGTTATTCTGGTTCCCTTTGTGTCTGTCTAATGTTCCTATTCTGTTCTAGCATCTCACCAGGATGTCACATTCTTGTTACATTGGATTTCCATGGACTCTTCTTCCCTGTGACACATTTGAGGAATGCTGGTTAGATGTTTTATATTGTGTTCTTCATTTGTGATTTGATGTTTTTATTTTTTTTTCTCATCGTTATTCTGGTCATGGGTCTTTGGGGAAAAGGCTACAGAGGGAAAGTAAATTTCTCCTCAGAACCCAAGAATACAAATTATACACAGGGTTATCACCTATTGCTTGGATGAGGTTATATTGAGCATTTACACTATAGAGTTCCTTTAAAACGTGCTTTTCTGCGTATACCTTTACTCCCAGCACTCAGGAGGCAGAGGCAGGTGGATATCTGTAAGTTTGAGGCCAGCCTGGTCTACAGAATTCCAAAACAGCCAGAGATACACTGAGAAATCCGGTAAAAAAAAAAAAAAGTGCTTTTCGGGACTCTAGAAGAAAGACATCAAGTGCAACCTTAAAGAATAAGGAATTACATGTCACTTCTTTTGGATACAGGAGCTCTATATAGCCCAGGTTAGCATCCTTTTGTCTCAGCCTCCTGAATTCAGGAACTGTGTGTGTGTGTGTGTGTGTGTGTGTGTGTGTGTGTGTGTGCCGCTGTGTGACTTTGCTACACTTCCTTGAAAGAATATAAACATAAGAGGGCTGGAGAGATGGCTCAGTGGTTAAGAGCATTGCCTGCTCTTTCAAAGGTCCTGAGTTCAATTCCTGGCAACCACATGGTGACTCACAACCATCTGTAATGACGTCTAGTGCCCTCTTCTGGCCTGCAGACATACAGACAGAATATTGTATACATAATAAATAAATATTAAAAAAGAATATAAACATAAATTATTAGATATATGTAGGATCCCGCCTCTTCTGTGGATACCCACACCCGATCCAGGTGCATGCCTTCCCGAACTCGGGCCCACGAGAATGGACGATTGTCCTGAGGGTTTAAAGAGACATACACAAAAAAAGGACCTTGCTCACTTACCAAGAGTAAATGGCCACTTTATTAAACTCAAGTCGGGTATTTATACCAGTGGGCAACCGGGATCAAAAGGGCAAGGCCTCCTCCCATCCAGGAGCAGGAGGAGAATAAAGGCCCTGGCGCCTCAGGCAGAATCAGCTGGGGGAGGCCAGGCGTGTGGAGCCCACTGCTAGAACCTTGAATACAGGTGGAATCACCATAACAAAGAGAGCCAGGTTCTTCCTAAGCTAACCCCTCAAGCCAGTGCTAGTGCAGAATCTCCAGGGAGCCGGAGGTCACACGGCCCTGCAAATCGCCAGGAAGAAGGGAAAAAGACCTTGGTACCTACAGATATACTGTGAGTGACAGATTTCTCTATTGTCGTCCGTTTATTCAATCATTTATGTCAATATAGACTCATGAAAATTTATTCTTTAGGCCATAATTTTATATTTAAAATTTTTGGTGTTTGGAGACATCTTGCTGTGTAGTTCTGGCTGGCCTGGAACTCACCATGCTGACCTCAATTAACAGCAGTTCTGTGTTTGTCTTTTGAGTACTGGGATAACAAATAAAGACCACAGTTGTGAACAGGGTGGTGGTGCATGTCTTTACTCTCAGCACTCGGGAGGCAGAGGCAGGAGGATCTCTGTGAGTTTGAGGCCAGCCTGGTCTACAAGAGCTAGTTACAGGACAGCTCCAAAGCTACAGAGAAACCCTGTCTCAAAAAACAAACAAACAAACAAACAAACAAATAAGCAAACAAAAAAAGACCCCAGGTGTGGAACTCAGCCTAGATGGTGATGGGGAAGGCCAGCATACTTCATAGTACTGTTCTGTAACCCACTGTATTAGGTTGTACCCTTCAGAAGCTCGTGATGGCAGGTTGCGCTTGGTGATGCCAAGATCCTGTTCCATCACTTTAAAAAAACGGGCACAGTCTTATAGAAATAGGGAGTTATGTGCTACTTTTAAAAGGGGTTGTGTGTGTGTGGAGTCTCACTGTGTAGCACGCGTGAAACCCAACGTCTATTGTCCCCGCCTTCCCAGTGATGGAATCACAGGTGTACCACTTCACTGGGCAGTTTTTCTTTCTCCATCTTTGACGTGTGAGAGTACCTTAGGTCGGCTCTAGCGTTCCCACTTGGCTAGTTGTTCTGAAGGACATTCTTGCTTTCTGGTACAAAATAATTCCTGTACATTTGCATACATCTTTACCCAGATCTAGAATCAGTCATTTCCCCAGGATTCCTGGCTTCGTCAGAAATAGCACTTGGGAACCACAGTTTGGGCACCAGGATTGTTCATTCGACTATTATATATATATTATAATATATATAACATGTATTATATAATATACAATAAATACGAATATATAAATATATAATTTATAATTATATAAATAAATATATAACTATAAATATATATTTATATATGTAATATATATTTTTTAAAGATTTATTTATTATGTATACAGCATTCTGCCTGCATGTGTGTCTGCATGCCAGAAGAAGGCACCAGATCTCATTACAGATGGTTGTGAGCCACAATGTGGAAACTGGGAATTGAACTCAGGACCTCTGGAAGAGCAGTCAGGGCTCTTAACCTCTGAGCCATCTCTCCAACCCCCTTGACTATGTTTTGTTTTGTCTTTTGAGACAGGTTTTTTTTTTCTCTGTGTAATATCTATGTCTGTCCCAGGACTCGTTCTGCAGATCAGGCTGGCCTGGTCAGAGATCTGCCTGCCTCTGCCTGTAATTAAAGGTGTGTGCCACCACCGCCTAGCCACTATGTTGTCATTTTATTAACAATGAATGTTTTAGGAAAATCAAGTTGCATTTCTTGATAAACAAATATAATATCGTAGGCTATTTGCATTGTCTCCCTTTATGAAAAATTTAAATAGCATTTAATTGTGTGTGTCCATGTGCATAGCATAGCACATGTGGTAGACAGTGGACCACTGCAGGAGTTGATCTCTCCTCCCACAATGTAGTGAGGTCCCGGGGATTGAACTCAGGTCATCAGGTTTGGAGGCCCTTACCCAATAAGTCAGCTCACCACTGCTCCTCCAAAGTTTAGTAAGTATTATTGGGATATGTATAAAATAAAACAATATCAGATAATTTTTCTTGGATAAACTCCAAGTAGCTCCGAACATAAAAAAAACATAAAAAATAAAAACTGTAAGACTAAGCCAGTGACCTAGGCCAGAGCAGGTCTGAAGCAGTGAACTCCAAAAGAGCAGGACTGAGCCAGCTACCTAGGCTGGAGCAGGCCTGAGACAGCGAGCTCCACGGGAGCAGCAGTGAATCCAGACCACAGACATTTGTGGGGGCAGGACTGAGCCAGCAACCTGGGCCAGAGCCAACCTGAGACAGCAAACTCCACTGAACCAGGTACAGTGGAGCAACTGTTGAGTGAGTGAGACCAAGACAGAGACTGCTGCAGGTCAGGGCATGAATCTGGGACCTTCGAGGGAGTAGACCTGAGCCAGAACCCCTATGAGTCTGGGCATGAGTCTGGAACCTCTGAGGGAGTAGGCCTGAACCAGGTCCTCTGTGGGTTTGGGTGTCAGTTTGGGACCTCCAATGGAGTAGGCAGGAACCAGAAACCTCTGTGGGTCTGGGACCTCTGAGGGAGTAGGCCTGAGCCAGGTCCTCTGCTGGTCTGGGCACACCTGATTCTGTGACCTCCAAGGGAGAAGATCAGAGCCAGAGACCTTTGCAGGACCAAAGCCAGGGACCTCACCAGGCACAGATCCAGATCAAGGACATTTACAGAAACAGGTCTGAGCTGGCAACCTAGACCAGAGACAGCAAACTCCACAAGAATGGAGCAAACCATGGGAGTGCTGAGTGACCTCCAGTAGCACAAAGTGACCAATGGGGTAACTAGAACCATGGCACTGACTGTACCATTAGGAACAACCATCTGAGCCTTGGATCCACTGGCACCTAGAAGATTAATCACCAGAGTCACAGACAGCCCCAACCACACCAATTAGAGGAAAAGATGAGTAGACAAGGTAAGAACACATGCAACACCACAAAGAGCAAGATGACACCAGTAAAATCTAGAAACCCTACAAAAACTTGAAAAACCAAATATAGATGAAGCAGAAGAAAATGGCCTAAAAAATAACTTCAGGAAAATGTTTGAACTTTTAAAAAGGAAATGAGAAATCCTCTCAAAGAAATGGAGGAAAAGACAAACAGAAAATTGGAAGACATTGGAAAATCCGTTAAAGAAAATCAAGAAAAAAGCAATCAAACATATGAAAGAAACTATTCAAGACTTGAAAACTGAAATAGAGACAATAAAGAAAACACAAGTCAAAGGAATTATAGAAAAAGAAATCATGAGAAAAGGATCAGGAACCACAAATGCAAGCATAAACAGCAGAATACAAGAGATGGAAGAGAGAATCTCAAGCGCTGAAGATACAATAGAGGAAATAGACTCATCAGTTAAAGAAAACATTAAATTTAATGAGAGCTTAACCCAAAATATTCAGGAAATATGGGACACCATGAAAAGACCAAACCTAAGAATAATAGGTAAAGAAGAAGAAGAAGTTCAACTCAAAAGCACAGAAAATATATTTAACAAAATGATAGAAGAGAACTTTCCCAACCTAAAGAAAGATATGTCTATGAAGATACAAGAAGCGTACAGACCACCAAACAGACTGGATAAAAAAAAAAAGCCCCCTTGCCACATAATGATCAAAACACTAAACATACAGAATAAGGAAAGAATATTAAGAGCTGCAAAGGAAAAAGGCCAAGTAACATATAAAGGCAGACCTATCAGAATTACACCTGACTTCTCATTGGAGACAATAAAAGCCAGAAGGTCGTGGTTAAGCATTATGCAGACATTAAGAGACCACGGATGCCAGTCCTGATTATTATACCCAGCAAAAGTTTCAATCACCATAGAAGGACAAAACAAGATATTCCTTGACAAAACCAGATTAAACCAATACCTAGCCACAAACCCAGCCCTACACAAAATACTAGAAGAAAAACTCCAACCCAAGGAAGTTGGCTACATCAACAAAAACACAGACAATTGATGGTCTCATAAAAGCAAATCCCAAAGAAAGGAAAAACACACAAATTAACATCACCAACAATGAATACTAAATTTACAGGAGATAGCAATCACTGGTCATTAACATCCCTTAATATAAATGGACTCAATTCACCTATAAAAAGACACAGGCTAACAGACTAGATACGAAAACAGAATCCATCCATCTTCTGCATACAAGAAACACACCTCAACCTCAAAGACAGACATCACCTCAGAGTAAAGGGTTGGGAAAAAAAATTTCCAATCAAATGAACCTACGAAAAAAGCTGGTGTAGCTGTCCTAATATCTAACAAAATAGACTACAAACTAAAAACAATCAAAAGAGACAAAGAAAAACAGTTCATATTAGTGATAGAAAAAAGAATCCATCAAGAGGAACTCTCAATACGGAGTATCTATGACCTAAATACAAGGGCATCCTCATATGTAAAAGAAACATTTCTAAAGTTTAAATCATACATTAAATCCCATATATTAATAGTGGGTGACTTCAACACTCCACTGGACAGGTCAATCATTTAGACAAAAAATGAATAGAGAAATAAGGGAACTAACAGATGTTATGACTCAAATGGATTTAACAGACATCTATAGAATATTTCATCCAAACACAAAAGAATATACCTTCTCAGCACCTCATGGAACCTTCTCAAAAATTGACCACATACTTGGTAGCAAAACAAACCTCAACAAATAAAAAAAAACTGGAATAACCCCACATACTTATTAAATAACCATGGCTTAAAACTAGAAGTCAACAGCAATACTAATTCCAGAAAGCCCACAAACACATGGAAATTAAACAATGCTCACCTGAATCATCAATGGGTCAAGGAAGAAATAAATGGAGAAATTAATGACTTTCTAAAATTCAATGAAAATGACCACACAACATACCCACATTTATGGAACACAATGAAAGCAGTGTTAAGAGGAAAATTCATAGCATTAAATGCCTGCATAAAGAAACTGAAAAAATACCACACTAGTGAATTAACAGAACATTTGAAAACTTTAGAACAAAAAGAAGCAAACTCACCTAAGAGAACTAGACGGCAGGAAATAATCAAATTGAGAGCCGAAGTCAACAAAATAGAAACAAAGAAAACAATACAAATAATCAATGAGACAAAGAGTTGGTTCTTTGAGAAAATCAACAAAATAGACAAACCTTTATCCAAACTAACCAAAAGGCAGAGAAAGAATATCCAAATTAAAAAGTCAGAAATTAAAAAGGGGATATAACAACAGACATGGAGGAAATACAGAGAATTATCAGGTCATATTTTAAAAACCTGTACTCCACAAAATTGGAAAACTTAAAGGAAATGGGCAACTTTCTGGATAAATATCACTTACCAAAATTAAATCAAGACCAGATAAGCAAATTAAACAGACCTGTAGCTGCAGAAGAAATAGAAATGGTCATCAAAAGTCTTCCAATCAAAAAAAGCCCAGGACTAGATGGTTTCAGCTCAGAATTCTATAAGATTTTCAAAGAAGAACTAATACCAATACGCCTTAAATTGTTCCACACAATAGAAACAGCAGGAACATTGCCAAACTCTTTTTATGAGGCTACAAGTATCCTGACATCCAAACCATATAAAGATATTACTAAGAAAGAGAATTATATACCAGTCTTACTCATGAACATTGATGCAAAAATACTACATAAAATACTGGCAAATCGAATCCAAGAACACATCAGAACCATCATCCACCATGATCAAGTCAGCTTCATCCCAGAGATGCAGGGATGGCTCAACATACGAAAATCTGTCAACATAATCCACCATATAAACAAAGGCAAAAATAAAAACCACATGATCATCTCATTAGATGCTGAAAAAGCTTTTGACAAAATACAACATCCCTTCATGATAAAGGTCTTGGAGAAAGCAGGGATACAAGGAACATACCTAAACATAATAAAGGCAACATACAGCAAGCCAACAGCCAAACTAAATGGAGAGAAACTCCCAAGGATCCCACTGAAACTAGGAGCAAGACAGTCTCTCCATATCTATTCAATATAGTTCTTGAGGTCCTAGCTAGACCAATAAGATACCAAAAGGAGATCAAAGGGATACAAATCGGAAAAGAAGAAGTCAAAGTCTCACTATTTGCTGATATGATAGTTTACATAAATGACCCCAAAAATTCTACCAAGGGACTTCTACAACTCATAAACACTTTCAGTAATGTAGCAGGATACAAGATTAACTAGGAAAAAAAATCAGTAGCCCTCCTGTACACAGATGATAAATGAGCTGAGAAAGAAATTAGAGAATCAAAACCCTTCACAATAGCCACAAATAGCATAAAATATCTCAGAGTAACTCTAACCAAACAAGTGGAAGACTTGTATAACAAAAACTTTAAATCTTTGAAGAAAGAAATTGAAGAAGACACCAGAAAGTGGAAAGATCTCCCATGCTCTTGGTTAGGTAGAATTAACATAGTAAAAATGGCAATCTTACCAAAAGCAATCTGCAGATTCAATGCAATTCCCACCAAAATCCCAGCAAAATTCTTCACAGACCTCGTAAGAATGACACTCAACTTCACATGGAAAAGCAAAAACCCAGGATAGCCAAAACAATCCTGTACAATAAAAGAACTTCTTGAGGCATCACAACCCCTGATTTCAAACTCTACTATAGAGCTACAGTACTAAAAACAGCCTGGTACTGGCATAAAAACAGACAGGAGGACCAATGGAACCAAATCAAAGCCATGGATATTAATCCACACACCTTTGAACACCTGATTTTTGATAAAGTAGCAAAAAATATCAAATGGAAAAAAGAAAGCATATTTAACACATGGTACTGGCATAACTGGATATCATCAACATGTAGAAGAATGAAAATATACACATATCTACCACCATGTACAAAACTCTAGTCCAAATGGATCAAAGACTTCAACATAAAGCCAGCCACACTGAACCTCATAGAAGAGAAAGTGGGAAGTACACTTGAACGCATTGGCACAGGAGACCACTTCCTAAATATAACTCCAGCAGCACAGACACTGAGAGAAACAATTAATAAATGAGACCTCCTGAAACTGAAAAGCTTTTGTAAATCAAAGGACCCAGTCAACAAGACAAAACGACAGCCTACAGAATGGGAAAGCTCTTCACCAACCCCACATCAGACAGAGGTCTGATCTCCAAAATATACAAAGAATTCAAGAAACTGGTCATCAAAAGAACAAATAATCCAATTAAAAATGGAATACAGACTTAAACAGAGAACTCTCAACAGGGGAATCTAAAATGGCTGAAAGACAATTAAGGAAATGTTCAACATCCTTAGTCATCAGAGAAATGCAAATCAAAACAACTCTGAGATTCCATCTTACACCTGTAAGAATGGACAAGATCAAAAACACTGATGACAACTTATGCTGGATTGGTTGTGGGGTAAAGGGAACACTCCTGCATTGCTGGTGGGAATGCAAGCTGGTACAGCCCCTTTGGATGTCAGTGTGATGATTTTCCAGAAAATTAGGAAACAACCTTCCTCAAGACCCAGTTGCAGTTCTTTAAGAGGTCTTGCCATGAAACACTTAAGTGGTGTTGATAAAAGCTGACTGCAATCTTTTTGGTTTTCAACCATAGCAGGAAAAAAGCTGCGCTGTTTTAAAATGTCGGCTTTCTGGGCCGTCCTGCCAGTGCAAACTCTGACTCTTTGAGGCAGGAGGTTCAGCTACAGAGAGAGCATTTGAGTGTTGTTTGTGGATACTTGAGTGTTACTTGCTGGTAAAGACCTTGAAATGCTATAGAGTTGTTGCAATAAACATGGCTCCGGCCGGTACCTCTCATGAGCCTGGAATTTCATAAAGCTAAGGAATGGGCTGGATTCAGCCGTCAAAGCCATGGCTTTAATCCTACCCATACTGCTTAGCAAATTAAAGACTCATGTGGTCAGAAAAAGAGAGAGATATACAGTAAAGATAGATTCAAAGATTAAAAAAAACCCTCTAAATGGTTTATTGTGTGTTAAAAATATATGCTGGCTTGGGAGAGAAAAGAAAAAGGTTAAAGTCCTTAAAATAAAAAAGAAAGAGAGTAGTTGGGTGTGGTGGTACACACCTTTAATTCCAACTCTTGGGAGGCAGAGGTACACAGACCTCTGTGAGTTCAAGGTGTGGTGGCACATGCCTTTAATACCAGCACTTGGAAGGCAGAGGCAGGTGGATCTCAGTGAGTTCAAAGACAGCCTGATCTACAGAGGGAGTTCCAGGACAGTCAAAGATATACAGAGAACCTATCTCAAAAACTAAAAGTAAAAATAAAAGAAATAGAGGTTAAAGTAAAGCAACATAAAGATGGAAAATACACAGAGAATCTGGATACTGTATGCTATTATACTCTCTGAATTGTTTGAATGCTGAGGAAGGAGCAACAGCTGGTAAAACATATTTGCTTATAAATGTTGCTGAATTAATCCAAGATAGGTATTTCGAAAATACCTTGACTTCAAAATTGAAGTCAAAAGGTATATTATTTTGGAGAAGAGATTTTGTTTTTGTTTCCACAGGAAATAAGAGACCGTGGATTCATTCTTTGTTAAGAAAAATCAGGTTTGGTCAAGGAAGATCACCTAAGAAATCTCCAATAGGAACAGATGGCCCAGATGTCAGAGTTCTACATCCAGAACAGGTTCAAGACTGCTGCCTGAGATGATCAAGACTCACAGGATACTCCAGTCAGGACTTGATCATAATTCAAAATTTTCTTTAGGTCCCCATAAGATTATCAGCACCCCCAGCCAATAGGAAGTAGCCTGGAATACTAAGCCCACATTCCCCCAAAATGAACTATATTTTCCTTTGTTTTTAAAAATAAAAAGGGGGGAAGTGGTACGGGAGAATGGTATATATTCTGTCAGTTATGTTTTAAATAAATGCTGATTGGCCAGTAGTCAGGCAGGACTACCAGACAATAGTAGGACAATAGGTGGGACAACCAGACAGGAAGTAGAGGAGGGTCAATGAGAACAGGAGAATCCTGGGAAGAAGGAAGTCCATTCTTCCGCAGTCCTGCCCAGACACACAAGAAGGAAGATGTGACCTGCCCGCCAAAAAAGGTACTGAGCCATGTGGCTAACATTGATAAGAATAATGGGTTAATATAAGTTATAAGAGTTAACAAGAAGCCTGAGCTAAGGGGCCAATCAGTTATAACTAATGCAAATCTCTGTGTGATTTTTTTTGGGGGCTAAACGGCTGTGGGAACTGGGCAGGACAGAAACCCCAACAAGTAGCCCCTCATGTTATACCCAGTAATACAACTTTGGGGTATATATCCAACGAATGCTCAATCGTACCACAAGGACATGTGCTCAACTATGTTCATTGTTTGTCATAGCCAGAACCTGGAAACAACCTAAATGCCCCTCCACCAAAGAATGGATAAGGAAAAAGTGGTACATTTACACAATGGAGTACTACACAGTAGAAAAAATAACACCTTGAATTTTGCAGAAAAATGGATGGAAAACATCATTTTAAGTGAGGTAACTCAAGACCCAGAAAGACAATTATCACATGTACTCACTCATAGGTGGTTTTTAAACATAAAGCAAAGAAAACCAGCCTACAAATCACAATCCTAGAGAACCTAGACAATAATGAGTACCTTAAGAGAGACATATATAGATCTAATCTACACAGGAAGTAGAAAAAGACAAGATCTCCTGAGTAAATTGGGAGCATGGGGACCTTGGGGGAGGATTGAAGGGGGAAGGGGAGAGGCAGGGAGGGGAGCAGAGAAAAATGTAGAGCTCAATAAAAATCAATAAAATTTTAAAAAGAAAAACTAAAAAATAAAATAAAAATTGTACAAACTGTAAAACTTGAGTTGGAGTCTGAGGTTCATGTTTGAACCCTTGATCCCCAAACGTTGGTGCTGTTTTGTGACTTTGGTAAACTTTTGAGATCTGGGATCTGGCTAGCCAAAGTGGGTTGCTGGCAGTGAGCCTTGAACATTGTATTCATCTCTGATCTCTGAACTCTGTCTCTAGATCCATCATGATCTAAACATGTAATTCCTTTAGCTCCCACTATCAGAGTTCTTTCAGCTGTCATGCCGTCCCAACTAGGATGCACGGTAGCCTCCAAATAAGCCACTCCTGTGTTGTTTCCACCCACTAGCTTGTCAGTGTTTAGAAAAGCAATTAAGAGAACCTGGTAACAAACACTGAGTGTGGTGGTGGAGGCAGGAGGCACACGTGCTGAAGGGCAGCCTGGGCTATATTCACAGCCTGTTTCAGCACAGAGCCCTAGAAGACAACAGGGCTCTATTCTGACAGGCACTGTGCTCTGACATCCACTTGCAGCTGCCCCATCACCTTTTTAGCAAAGCCCCACCCTGGAAATCTCACTCCAACACCCTTATCCTACTTAATGTCTTCACGGCAGTTAGGTTCTGCTGTACTACATTGTCATTCACCTTGTCAGCTGGCTTGTTCCCTCTCCTAGGCCACTGGGTCCCCAAAGGCAGGGGCTTTTACTTAATCTGTTGAAGAAGAAAGTGAAGCAGCCACTGTAAGGTGTATGGTCCAAAGTACCCTCTTTCTCTTGGCTTTAGTGGGAAGGGCAAGGGGAGAACTCAGAGGAACCACAGAATGGCAGCCAGAGGGGAACTGAAGACCTGTGCCAAGACAGCAGACAAAAGCGGACAACTTTCTTTCAAATGCTTTATTGAGGAGGTGAAGTTTGGGGGTTAAATACTATTTATTTTTGAAATAGGATCTCACTATGTAGCCTAGGCTGTCTTGGAACTTGCTGCGTAGCCCAGTCTGGCTGAGAAATCGACAGCAGTCCTCTTCCTCAGCCTCCTGGGCAGAGACAAAGTCTGCTCCTAGCTGTCTCTTCATTTGTAAGGCTGCTTCAGTGCTCCCTGGGCCTGGGCCCAGCGCAGCTGCCACTGGGGCAGGGTCAGGCCTTGGCAGAGCTCCCCAGCAAGAGTGGTTTGGCCTGGCTGCTCCCACCTGGGGAAAGGAAGGGTGTCTGAGGAAGTCCCATCATCCAGACCCTCTCCTCAAGGTAGCGCAAGTTGTGAAACCAATCAACTCCCCCATGCTCGAATGCCCCATCTCACCAGTCCCCAATGATCCGCTGCAACTCAGGGATTTTCTCCAGTGCCCAATCCATCAGGTCCTCCAGCTTCTTCAGGGTCTGCCCCACGTCTTCTTTCTGCTCCTTCTCTTGGGATGCCTGGGTCTGCAGCAGCTCTGGAGGTGACAGTAGGGAGGCAGCTTGGGGTCGTACGACTGAACAGAGCTTCATTCCCTATGTCCAGGGCCCCCATCTCAAGGATGCCACCTTCAAGGCTGCAACCTGGACTTTCCTGTCTTCTACCTCATGGTTCACGAGTCTCTGACACACACACTCAGCTGCCTCAGTTTTTCTCCTCTCTATGGCCTCTTTCCCAGGCTCCAGGCCTTACTCTTCATTCTGCTCACCTCCACATTAGCTAGAAGCTTCTTCCTGAGTTTCTTCCTCTCCTTTCAGGCTTCCCAGTGCCTCTCAAACAGAGTTCAGCCTTCTCCTGGTTTGCAACAGTTTGCATTATGTGGTTCCTCTTCCCTTCTGGGGAACACCTGACTAACTCCAGGGCCCCCATGAAACACCATACTTTCTCTTGTTTCTCCTTTCTTTCTCTTTCTCTCCCCTTCCTCCCTCTCTCTGTCCTGGAACTCCATTAAGTAGACCAGACTGGCCTCAAATTTGTAGAGACCCTTCTGCCTCTAACTCCTGAGAACCGAGATTAAAGGTGTGTGCCACCACACCTAGCTCTTACTTTTTTCTTTAGAGGCAAGGTCTAATGCAGTACAGGCTAGCCTTAGACATGTTATATAGCTAAGGATGGTGTTGAATCTCCCAATCCTCCTGCCTTTAAAACCTCCTGAGTACTGGGATGGTGTGTGCATGCATATGCATGCATGTTATGTTCATTTATTTTATGAGTTTTGCTTGCATGTATATATACATATATATACATCACATGTGTGCCTGGTGTCTAAAAAAGTCAGAAGATGGCCGGGCGGTGGTGGTACACACCTTTAATCCCAGCACTCGTGAGGCAGAGGCAGGCGGATCTCTGTGAGTTTGAGGCCAGCCTGGTCTACAAGAGCTAGTTCCAGGACAGGCTCCAAAGCTACAGAGAAAGCCTGTCTCGAAAAAACAAAAAAACAAAACAAAACACAACAAAAAAAAGCCAGAAGATGGCATCAAGTCCCCTGGAACTGGAGTTACAGACAAGCAGTCTACTCTCTGAGCACTACCTTCAACTCACCATATTTCCCTTTTGGAAACATCCTTATCCCGCCTAGTATCCCTCATCCCTGGGCCCCTTCACCCTGCTCCAGCCTTTCACTCTTGCAGATAGGGAATGATGTGAACAGTGAATGGGCTTAATCCTTCTCCATGTACCAGATCAGAGCCCCACTGAAATGTAATGCAGAAAGCATCATGGTCACTGATTCCCTATCTGTGACCTCCACACGACTCTTACATGTTCTTTATCTAGGCCTGCTGTCTCTGGGAATTCCCTAAGCTATCGGCTAGTGTGGCCGGGGCTGATACAGAAGCCTGGAACTGGGACTCTGAGGGCTTGCTGATGGGCTGGCATGGGTGTTTGGGAGCCATAAGAACTAAGCCTGACTTCCTTCCTTCTTTTTCTTTTTTCTTTTTTTTCTGAGACAGGATTTCTCTGTAGCTTTGGAGCCTGTCCTGAAACTAGCTCTTGTAGACCAGGTTGGCCTTGAACTCACACCACCTGCCTCCACTGGGATTAAAGGTGTGTGCCACCACTGCCCGGCTCTAAACCCGATTTCTGCCAGATGAAGAGCGCAGGGAATAATCTTTAGAGCAGAGGGACCCAAGAGTTGTTACAGGTACATTAAGAGTTCAGGGTAACTGCAAGGCCAGGGATGGAGATGCAAGGCTATCATACCAGCATTTGGGCAGCTGAGGGAACAGACTGCTTTCCTAAGGCCAACTTAGACTAAGTCAGACCCTGTCTCAAGAAACAACAGAATACACTCTGGGTCATCAAGGTGGCTCAGCAGGTAGAGGTGTTGGAAGCCAAGCCTAACTACCTGAGCTTGACCCCTGGGACCCACATGGTGGAAGGAACAGACTACAACAAGTTGTCCTCTGACCTTCCCGCGCACACACACACACACACACACACAAAGAAACAAAGGCACACTCTGATGGCAAGCCCATGGTGGTGCAAACTGGAAGGAACGCTGGATCTAAAAGACAAAGTACCCTTGGCGGATGGTCCCAGAGGCAGACTGGTCTTCACTTGAAGGAGATTTCCTCCCCGGAGACTGAACTGGTCTTTGAGAAACAGAAGGTCTTGGCGAAGAGAGGCAGCCTTTGGAAGTAGTAACTCGGTTGCCTGGGGTGGGGAAAGGTTGGTCATCTTGGCTGTAGAGTTGGGATTGGGATGGGCAGACAGGTCACAGGCATGGGCACTCACTTTCCCTACAGGCAGCCCCAATGTATGGCTCAGCGAGACAAGGCTGGAACCCCTTGGTGTAGTGGAGTGTAGCTGATGGATGGATGGTAGGATCCTGGATTGCGGCTTCAGCCTGGGAACAGTAATACAGCCCTAAGCATCATGACTTCCAGAAGCTCTGGGGAGTCAGGAACTTGGAGATGGGCCTAGGGACTGGAGACCAGACTGAAGTTGATGATCTGGGGTGAGGTTTGGCAGTCTGGGGACCCTGGGTTACGTTTGTGTGCACAGGCACGAGTGGAGGCCTGAGGCGGATGTCACGTGTCTTCTTTGTTACCTTTCTTTTCTGAGAGTGTGTCTCTCCGCTACCTGAACTGAGCTGAATGGTTTTGTCAGGGAAGATGGGGCTGGCCCCTCTCACCCTTTGGCATGGTACCACATCAGGGGGCCCAGCAGAACGTGGGACAGGTGCTGGGCCTCTTCCTTCAAGTGGCGGAACAGCTCCTGGCTCTGTGGTGCCACTGCCTCTGAGGTGGGAACAACTTTCTGCTGAATCAGGGCCAGAACCTGTGGGATGGAGAGGGTGAGTGGGGCGGTCTGGGCCCACCCTCCCTTAGGCCCACCCTCCCTTGGGCCCACCCTCCCTAGCCAAGCCTTGCCCAACACTCATCGCACCTCCTCCGGGCCCCGGATCAGCTGGGTCTTGATGACTGAGTTCTCCTTGATGAGCAGGCGGATCTGTTCCTGAGTCTCCTCCTGGGGAATCAGGAGGCCCGTGATGCTAGCTTCCTGTTCTTCTCACTGCCCAGGGCAGAGCACCCCTTCTTACAGGGTACAGGACCTGAGTCTTCATGGGAGTCTCACCCAGGGTCCCCTCCCCACATAGAGGCCCAGTTCATTTGTTTGTTCATTACTCTTCTTCCTACTCCTCAAAACTTTTTTTAGATTTACCTATTTTTACTTTATGTGTATGGGCGTTTTGCCTGTATGGATGTTTATATACCATATGCATGCCTGATACCCACAGAGGTCAAAAGAGGGCATTGGGTCCCCTGGAACTGAAGTCCCCATTATGAGATGCCATGTAGGTGCTGGGAATTGAACCCAGATTGTCTGGAAAAACATCTAATATTCTTTTTTTTTGAGACGGGATTTCTCTATGTAGCCTTGGCTGTCCTAGAAGTAACTCTGTAGACCAGGCTGGCCTCAAACTCACAGAGATCCACCTGCCTCTGCTTCTGGAGTGCTGGGATTAAAGGTGTGCGCCCCCACGGGCCTCTGTAGCCATCTCTCAAGTCCTGGAGGCCCAGTTCTTGATCTCTAGACCTCACAGCTCCTCTCTGCCCGCCCCCCCCCCCCCCCGCAGGTCTGGCATCACCTCCTCTCTGCCCACCCCTCGCAGGTCCGGCATCATCTCCTCTCTGCCCCCCCTCCCGCAGGCCCGGCATCACCTCCTCTCTGACCCCCCTTCCCCCCTCCTGCCCCGCAGGCCCAGCATCACCTCCTCTCTGCCCCCCCACCTCCCGCAGGCCCGGCATCACCTCCTCTCTGTCCTTCCCGCAGGCCTGGCATCTCACCACTAGCTGACGCCACTGCAGGATCCGCTGCTGCTTGGCCTGCAGCTCCCGAAGCAGAAGTTGCCGGTGCCCAGCTGCATTCCCCAGTTCTTGGCTCTGGGTATGATGAGCCTTGAGCTCTGCGCACAGGCCACTATACCTAAGCCCCAGCAGCAGCGCTTTCCTTGGGGTGGGGTGGGGAGAAAGTGAAAGAGAGCAAAGAGACTGGCAGTCACGTGGGGGGGGGGGCGGCGACGACGGGATCTTCAGGGGGGCATGAGGAACCCCACAGGAAACAAGCACCAGGAAAGGAAGTGAGGGGGCCCCAGGGTAGCCGACATCCAGGATCCCCAGCCTCCTGGGAGAGGGCCTCTTTACCTCTCACTGGGTCCCTGGGCATGTCTCTCCACCTCCTTCACTAGGCTCTGGAGGCGGCCAGTCAGGTCTTGCCACTCACTCAGAAGCACACTCCTCTGGGTAAGGAGCGCACCTACAGCCTGCCAGCCCTCCTGGGGGAACAAGGTCTGTGTGGGCTTGGTCCATGGGCAGAATGTTTCAGTGGGACTTAGGAAAATGTCCCTGGGTTACCTGGATGAGATGAGCGGAGGGTGGCATAGCCTGGCTGGAGTTGGATGGGTCAGGTGCCTGGGCTCTGGGATGGAGACAGAGCAGCTGAGGGAGCAACCCTTTATTTTTGTCGTGATGGGTGTGGGCCATCAATATCAGCCTTCCCCTCCCCTGCTGTTGGCTGGCATTCAGTTCCAGCCAGTTTGCAGGATGCTGCCTGCTCCTGGCTATAGGAGCTTACTGCACACCTGGACAGTTCTTCTTCTTTGAGTCCATCCCTACACAGGGACCGAATCTCTGTCTCCCGCTCTGCAGCCAGGTACTTCAAGGCAGCCAAGATGTGGCCTGCAGGGTGGTTTCTCAGCAGTGTCTGCTAGGGACAAGTGGGAAATCAGGGCAGGATGGTGGTGCAGGGATGCGAGCCAGGTCTATGGGGATACGACTTATGGCTAGACGGTTAGGGGTTGGAAGTTTAATCGGGGAGCAGGAGGAAGTCCCTTTCCCGAAGCCCCATCCTCTCACCTCAACTGAGGTCAGCCACTGTTGATGGGAACTTCCGAAGTGGTCATCACGGGGGCTTCTGTGGATTTGGGTAAGGGGACAAAGGATGTTGTAGGACACATCGGTTACCCTCCAATTATCACCACTATCTGTAAGTAGGAGCTATGGTTGTCCCCATTGTACAGATGAGGAAACCCAGTCCTTACATGCCGGTTTCCTCACCAGAGCCCCAGCTACATAAGGGCCTCCTCTGAGTCCTAGAGCCTCAGGCCCTCCTACTTCAAATAGCCCTGATCCAGAGAAAAACATGCCCATAGGACTAGTCACCCCAAATGTCATTGGCTAAATGGATTGGGTTGTAGCTGTCTACGGTGGATCTGCGTATTCCTCATCCCGCCCTCGGAGCTCTCATGGGACATACCCCAGAAATCCATCTTGAGTAATTTACAAACCAGTGATTTCCTGGCCCTCATGCCCACGGCCTTCCCCGGGTCCTGGAACCTGGCAACACTCACGGGATGCTGCCTCCCCTGGCTTTGGGAATAAGAAGGTTCTGCAGGAACTGAGTTCGGAGTGAGCAGGCCGTCCGGACATCACGCTAGAGAAAAGAGGATGGGGCATGAGTGGGTTCCAGGCCTCGGCTTGATCCCTGATGCCTCGAAGCTGCCGCACAGCCCCAAACTCTCACCAACACCTCAGGTTCTAGGGCTGGGGCTGTTGACACCAGAGGTCCAAAGGTCACGTCCACTTTGGCTTTCCTGGAAGGAAGTGTGTAGTTGGCATGGGGTCCTAGGGACAGCAGGTGTCTCTGTCCCTCCCCCTGCCTGGCTCTCATTGACTGTCTCTCAGATTAGGGCCACTGTCATCTCCTACGCTAGCCTCCTCATTGGTCTACCTATTCCTGTCTCCTCTGGTCTGACCTTGGCCATCAGTAACCCTGCTAAAATCTGGGGAAAGTCAGGCCAGTGCCTGAGAGTCTATCCAGGGCTTCTCAACCTTCTGAACACTGCAACCCTCTAATACAGCTCCTCATGCTGTGGTGACCCCCAACCATACAGTTATTTTCATTACTACTTCATAACTGTAATTTTGCTACTGTTACGAATCATCGTAAATATCTCTGTTTTCCAATAGCCTCAGACCACTGTGAAAAGGTCTTCCGATGTAAGAACCACTGGATTCTAGCACCCAGGTGGTTGAGACAGGAAGATCACTGAAAGTCTGACGTCAACCTGGGCTACACTGTGAGCTGCTAGCAGGTGATGGGAATTGAACCCAGGTCCTCTGAAAGAGCAACCAGTGCTCTTAACCTCTGAGTCTTCTCTCCAGCACCCTGGGCTACATAGGAAGTTTCAGGCCAGCCAGCCTAAATTACTGTCTCAAAACAATAACAAAGAAAACTTGATTTGGCTGGGCCTGGCACAGGCCTATCATCCCAGGGCCATGGAAAGCTGGCATAGCTGCTATGCTTACAAAGTCGATTTAAGGCCACTCTAGGTAACGTAGTAAGTCTTCATCTCAAATTTTATAGAAAGTCAAAAAAAGGCAAGCTGGGGCCGTAGAAATGGCTTCGTGGTTAAGAACACATAATGCTCCTGCACAGGCCCCAGGTCTGGTTCCCAGCACTCGTATTCAGCGGCTCACAACTGCCTATAAATCCTGGTGCAGAGGATCTGATGCCTTTCGGCCTCCATGGGCACTAGTATACATGTGGTGCACATAAAATCACATATGCACACACATAAGTAAAAACAATAAATGTATCTTCAAACAAACAAGCAAAAGGGCAAGGGTTGGGCACTTGGGAGGCAGAGGTGAATGGTTCATTGTCATTTTGGGGCCAGCCTGCTCTACGTAGACCCTGTCTAAAACAAAGTAAACAAACAAACAAAGGGTAAGGGGTGTAGCTCAGTAGTAAAGCATTTGTTTAGTACATGCGAGGCCTGAGGTTTAATGCCGAGTACCACTACAGAAAACAGCTACATGGGAGGGAGAGGTGGGTAAGAGGTTAAGAGCACTGGCTACTCTTCCAGAGGACCTGGGTTCGATTCTCAGCACCTACATGGTAGTTTTTAGTTCCAGGGGAGCCAATGCCCTTTTCTGGCTTCTGAGGACAATAGGCATACATATGGTACACAGATATACATGCTGGCACAGACATACATACGTAAAAGAAATAAAAACAAAAATGAAAACATTTACTCTTAATCAAAACAACATCCTCATGAGACCTAAGGAATATCATGGCCCTATTCGAAACCCTCCCCAATGTGACATTTTCCTATCCCATTCAGAGCAGCTGGCAGACATCTGAACACTCTCCATGATTCTGACTAACCCGTTTTTTAAAAACATTTTATGTCTATATGTGCTGTATTCATGCACACTAGAAGGAAGAATCTGATCCCATTACTGATGGTTGCTGGGAAGAGTGCTCAAGTGCTCTTAACCACTGAGCCATCTCTCCAGTCTCCCTAATTCTTTTTTTTTTTTTCAGCAAATTTTTTATTAAAAATTTCCACCTCCTCTATTTCCCTCCCCCTCCCCCTCCCCCCTTCTTCTCCAGCCCAAAGAGCAGTCAGGGTTCCCTGCCCTGTGGGAAGTCCAAGGTCGTCTCCCCTCCATCCAGGTCTAGGAAGGTGAGCTTTCAAACAGACTAGGCTCCCACAAAGCCAGTCCATGCACTAACTAGAGAAGTTGAAAATTGGCACATTCCATAGATCTTAGAAACAGAGGCACAGAGAATACTTGGCCCGAGATCATGTGGTTCTAAGTAGCCAGGCCAGGATGTCTGCTGTTTCAGAGAGAAATTGCAGAGCCTCCATGGCTTTTGTCCCCTTCTCCCACTCCACCTCCTCACACGTCCCTCTGGCCAGCAAGGCTTGGGCTGCACTATCTCCTGGCTGCCCATTTCCCAAGCTGAGCTCTGGCCTATAAGCTAGCTATGGGGACTCCTTCCCCAACTTAAATGTTTACTCTTCCCGCTTTGTCATAGGATCCTTCACAGAATTTATCTCTTCCTGAAACTGTGAGATATTTCCTAGGTTACCATTTGCCTTCTAGGCAGGAGGCCATCCACTCTAGGAGGGTGGGGACCTATTCTGTGTATTCGGTTGTTTCCTCAAAGCCAGTGTTCTAAATATCTAATTGGCACCAGATCAGGTGCCCAAGGTAGAACTCCCTACCAGATGGCCCTTACGTTACAGCTGCAAGGTCAGAATTCCAGAATCAGGAAGAGATCGGGCAGAGCGCAGGGGTCTCTGAGGCTAATGTCTAACCTCCCTGGGGAGGCTGAGCCCCACCTTTGCATGTCCTGCAGGTGCCTGGTCTGATTCTGCAGCTTCTGCATGGGATCTTGCAGCCCACGCTGCTGTCTTTGCACAGCTCTGGCTTGGGCCTTGAGGAGAAGAGCTCGATGCTGGGTCTCTTTCATGCTCTGCAGCTCCTGTGCCATGGCCATGTCTGTGAGATGAGCAGGGGCGGCTGTCAGTACCTCCCTCACCCAGGGTTTCACGGCCCACTTGGCTGGCCCCACGAGTCACCCTGAGCCTCAGTCTCTCGATCCATCAGCTCCAGGTTCTGATCTAGTCCTTGGATCTCGGCACGCAGGCGGGTCACAGTGGCTTCCAGCTCCAGCTTCTGACGGACCTGGTGGGGTCAAGGCTAGATGCTAGGATTCACGGGGGCTGACCCTGGCTGGACTACCTTCCGGGTAGCACCAGGCTCCTCTCCTGGGAGGTGAATGACACAGAAGCTCCAGAGTCTCTCTGACTCTCTCTTATGGGATGACCTTACCATCTTCTTGGTTTTCTGTGTGGTGACTCCCACATCTGTCAGAGGCTTTTTCTTATTTTTTATTTTTATTGAGACAGGGTTTTGTTGTATAACTAGCTCAGACTGATCTTAAACTCACAGTCCTCTTGCTTAAGCTTCTAAATGCTGGAATAAAAGGCAAGTACCACCATGCCCAGCTCTGTCTTAAGTCTTTAATGTGAGCGTGGCACACATCACATGCATACAGGCGCCAGTGGAGGCCAGATGTTGGAGCCCCTAGAACTGAAATCATGGTTGTTAGCCATCTGCTCTGGATGCTGGGATCTGAACTGGGGTCCTCTTTAAGAGCCGCAAGTGTCCTTAACTGTTGAGCCTCCTCCTAGTCTTGACTGCTTCCCTGTGTCCCTTAGCAGCTTCCAAACCTGCCTTTTCCTCATTGTTGTTTTTCATGATATTCAGCATCTGCCGTCTAATTAGCAGTTGCAGCCTGCAGCTACCAGTAGTTTGGCCACACTGATCGTAGCTCCCTACACTACCCGGCTGGTGCCTGGCTTCCCCTGGACTACAGCCCCTGGGAGCGCAAAGGTTTGGGCTGTTCTGTGGCGTAGTGTCCCTGACATATCCAGCACATCCAGGGCCTAGAGAGAAATACTTGTAAGCTCTTTTTTGGTTGAAAGAAACTCTTACAGCACAGGCCTCTCACCTTTGGATTGTCCTGATGGCCATACCTAAAGAAATGAGACCGAAGTTAGAGGAGATGGCTGGGGCTTTCAGAGTAGAAGGCAAGAAGCAGAGGCTGTGGATGCGGGCATGGCTAGACAGGATTGGGGAAGACAGTTAGGGATGACTTGAAGAAGCAGTTACCAGAGGAGGTTTCCCCGGATCGTCTTGATACTCCTGCATGGGAAAGACGGAGGGAGAGGAGTTGCTGAGGGTCTTGCCCAGGCCTTCCCCACTTCACAACCCCTTCTCTTGCAGCAGCTTGCCTTACCTCTGATTACGCACATGCTGCACGATGTAGGCCCAGATGTCAGACCCCTGACCCAGACACAGCCTGAGGAGACACAGCAAAAGGTATGCCCAGGAGGAGGACCCTCCGCCATTCCCACAGTTAGGCAGAATGGCCCTGGGAAAAGAGGCAGGTGCTCCTGGGGGTGAGGGGGTGTCACTGAAAGGGTGGGTGTCTCATTAAGTGTGAAGGTATTCTCATTCCACAATGGGGTTCTCCTCCTTCTCGGAGAGGGTTAGCAGTAGTCACTTCCAGAGGTGAATGTGAGAGGAAATGATCTTTCATAACAGGGTCATTCTTCCTACAGATTCGGTCCCCAATAGGACGGCTATTGCTAACCACGTAGTGTCATCTTTGCTTAGGTGGAGAGCGGTAAAGGCGAGGTGCTGCAGGGTTCGCCTTACTCTGCAGATCCTATTTTCACACTGTGGGTAGGAGGGGCTCCATTAACGCTTGAGCTATGATCACAGGTGTCAGGAATCCTGTTTTGTGCGGCGTGCCAGGAATTACTTGGGGTCCTCATTCAACTCTAAGATTCTTTTTTCGGGGGAGAGACCACTCTGGATGGGGAGCCCTCAGTTACGGGTGTGTGTGTGTCTCATCCTCGAGTAGGGTTGGGAATCTCGCTCCTGGAGGCTAATACTAGGAAGGGGCGTCTTTACTCCAGGAGCAGCCTCACCTGCGCAGAGTCGACTCCCCAGGGCGGGCCGCTTGGGGCACCTCCATCTCTTCTGTAGCCCAACAACTAAGTTCCCGCGCTTTCGGCGTTTGGTCCATGGCTGTCAGAGAGCTCGGCTGCATTCGCAGCTTCCCGCACTCCCTTCAAGTATGGCGCCCGCCTATGACGTCACGGGCGCGACACTTGGACGTCCCGGATTACCAAGCCGCCTGCAGGTCTCTGCTTCCAGGTCTTGGAGCAAGGCGGCTTTCTATAGTGCCTCTTCAAGCTCGCGTGTCGCTTCCACTGAGTGATAATGAAAAGGACGGGTTGAGGTGCACGCGCCCGCTTGCTCTCCTTTGTTCTTTCACTCACTGTAAGAGGTAAAAGGTCCTGAAGGTTTCACCTTATTTTCTTGCATGCTAAGAGGATGAGTGTCAGGTTCCAAGAAATTGCTTCTCCCAAAGTCTGTCCGTGTAGACAAAAGCCAGCATTCCCTCGGACTTAAAAATGATAGCTCCTGGTCGGATGGTGGTGGCGAACGCCTTCAACCATAACACTCGGTAGGCAGAGGCAGGAGTATCTCTGTGAATTCTACAAAGTGACTTCCAGGACAGCCAGGACTGTTACACAGAAAAACCCTGTCTCGAAAAACAAGACAGTTCCTACTTGCTAAAAGGAGTCATTCTCCTAATCTTTGGCAAAGGGACATGTGGTTTTCCCATTAACCTATGCCTGTGGTGTCAGGGTGTGTGCTAGCCTCTAGCCTCAGAGTCCCTCCTAGCAAGTACCAGTTCCAGAGTCATTCTGACTGGCATATCCCACCTCCTACCCTAACCCTCTCCAGCCCGAGTTTTCCTTCCCTTCCCCCAGGTTCGGATTTCCATAGAACTCGGCATTTGGGCTACTTGTCCTCTTGGTTCCCTCTCTCCTCTCTTCTCTTCCTCTCTCGCTCTTTTCCCCCCTCTCTCCCCTCATGGTCAGGTCTGTTTTGCTGGCCATGTTCAGTCTGGACTCTTCTAGATGCCCCTTCTGACTGTTTTCCTTATCTTATCTGAAAAGATTCTGCTTCCCATAAGCCTCTCCACCGATGCAGCAATTCAAATCAGACCAAATCATCGAATTATAAAAGGCTCAGGTTTAATGGATAAAACACTCCTTGATGATTTTCCAGCCCCGCCCCCCATCCCAAGAGAGGAGGCAGGGAAGAGATACTGAAAAACCACGTGTCTGTTTTCTGAGGGGCAGTTTAAATGCCCTGTGGGAGTGGTCACGAGCATCTGCAGAGGAGCTATGTGTGGTGGGCTTCTGAGATGAAGTAGGGTTTGGGGAGAGAGAGTTGGGGGAGGAGGATCGAGGTGGCGCTTCCACCAGAACATTCCAGACTTTTTGAGTATATGGGTTCCAGGGGTTGAGGTGGAGCTTCCTCCGGAACATTCCAGATTCTTTGGGTATGTGGGTGACAGGGGCTGAGGTGGAGCTTCCGTCAGAACATTCTTTATCTGCAATAAAACCCTTCTCAGCCATACCCAGGAGTGGTCCTGTCTTCATTTTCATTCACTGAGAACCAAATGAGGAGAGACAATAAATTTAATGCTTATTTTATTAATGTTTATTTTAACTTGCTTTTACATTTATTTTAAGATATGTTCAGTTTTATTTTATGAGTATGGGTGTTTTGCCTGCATGCAGTACCTGCAGGGCCAGAAGAGGGTGTCAGAGTCTCTGAAATTGGAATTGCAGATGGTTGTTAGCTGCCATGTGGTTGAGAAGACTCAAACCATGATTTCTCTGAAAGAAGAGCCAGTGTTCTTAACAATTGAGTCGTCTTCCCATCCTCATCCATTTTCTTGAGAAAGGGTCTATGTAGGCCAGGCTGGGTTAGAACTTGTGATCTTTCTACCTCAGCCTCCCAAACTCTGGGATGAGCTACTGATGTGGGATGCCCCCTGTATGATGTGAATATGTTTTTATTACCATTGACTAATAAAGAAGCTGATCTGGCCAATAGCTAGGTAGAATAGAGCCAGGCAGGAAATCCAAACAGAGATACAGGGAGAAAAAGGGGAGAGTCAGGGGATCACCAACAGCCACTGGAGAAGCAAGATGTGAGGTAACAAGCCTTAAGCCTCATGCTAAAATATAGAATAATAGAAATTGGTTAATTTAAGTTGTAAGAGCTAGTTAATAATAAGCCTGATCTAAAAGGTCAAGCCATTTGGAATTAATATTAAGCCTCAGAGTAGTTATTCAGGAACTGGTGGGTGGGAGCAAAATCTCCAGTTACAAGCTACTGATGTTTGGTGTTGTGGAATATGAAGATGTGTTCCATTCATTTATGCTGTGGAACATTTGTTTAATGATGTTAAGATGTGTTGCATTCTTTTATATTGCATTTGTTTAACTCTGTGAAGCTGTGTTACTTTGCCTGCCTACAATACCTGATTGGTCTAATAAAAAGCTAAATGGCCAATAGCAAGGCAGGAAAAATAGCCAGGGCTTCCAGGCAGAGAGAATAAATATGAGAAAAACATCTAGACTTGAGAGCAGAATGGGAGGAGTAAGTAGTGAGAAAAGGTGAAGAGGAGGATGCCAGGGGCCACACACCCAGCCACCCAGCCACACGGTGAGCCACAGAATAAGAAGGAAAGAAAAATACATAGAATAAAGAAAGGTAAAAAGCCCAGAGGCAAAACATAGTTAAAGAGAAATAGGATAAGTTAGAAAAGCTGGTTAGAAACAAGCCAAGGCAAGGCCAGGCATTCATAAGTAACAATAAGTCTTCATGTTGGAAGCTCCCCTTGACCTCCCTCCTCCCTCCTCATTCTACTCCCCCCCTTCTCAGGAAGCCTGCCGCTCAAGACCACCTACAGGGTATTTAAGCACCAGTCACCAGCCCTGCCATGTGATTTCTCCTCCCCCCCACCTCACTTCTGGGGGTCTTGAGAGTCACCTAGTAGTGCTTTGCTCCTTAAACCTGGAATTTAATTTAGCTTAATCTGGCTCATTGTGTCAGCGGAAAAACCCACAACTGGGAATTCAAATACTTATCAAAAACCAACTACAGCTTGATTCCAAAAGTAGAGTCTTTTTAAAATGTCTTTAATTGATATTTATTGAGCTCTACATTTTTCTCTGCTCCCCTTCCTGCTTTCCCCTCCCCCCTTCAACCCTCCCCCAAGGTCCCCATGCTCCTAATTTACTCAGGAGATCTTGTCTTTTTCTACTTTCTACTTCCTGTGTAGATTGTATCTATGTAAGTCTCTCTTAGTGTCTGCATTGTTGTCTAAGTTCTCTGGGATTGTGGTTTGTAGGCTATCTTTCTTTGCTTTATGTTTAAAAACCACCTATGAGTGAGTACATGTGATAGTTGTCTTTCTGTGTCTGGGTTACCTCACTCAAAATAATGTTTTCTAGCTCCATCCATTTGCCTGCAAAATTCAAGATGTCATTTTTTTCTGCTGTATAGTACTTCATTGTGTAAATGTATCACATTTTCCTTGTCCATTCTTTGGTTGAGGGACATTTAGGTTGTTTCCAGGTTTTGGCTATGACAAACAAAGCTGCTATGAACATAGTTGAGCACATGTCCTTGTGGCACGATTGAGCATCCTTTGAATATATACTCAAAAGTGGTATTACTGGGTCTTGAGGAAGGTTGTTTCCTAATTTTCTGAGAAATTGCCACACTGACATCCAAAGGGGTTGTACTAGCTTGTATTCCCACCAGCAATGCATAAGTGTTCCCTTTTCCCTACAACCTCTCCAGCATAACTTGTCATCGGTGTTTTTGAGCTTGGCCATTCTTATAGGTGTAAGATGGAATCTCAGAGTTGTTTTGATTTGCATTTCTCTGATGACTATGGATGCTGAACATTTCCTTAGGTGTCTTTCAGCAATTTTAGATTCCTCTGTTGAGAGTTCTCTGTTTAGGTTTGTACTACATTTTTTATGGGATTATGTGATCTTTTAGTGTTCAATTTCTTGAGTTCTTTGTATATTTTGGAGATCAGACCTCTGTCTGATGTGGGGTTAGTGAAGGTCTTTTCCCATTCTGTAGGCTGTCGTTTTGTCTTGTTGTCTGTGTCCTTTGCTGTACAGCAGCTTTTCAGTTTCAGGAGGTCCCATTCATTAATTGTTTCTCTCAGTGTCTGTGCTGCTGGAGTTATATTTAGGAAGTGGTCTCCTGTGCCAGTGCATTCAAGTGTACTTCCCACTTTCTCTTCTATGAGGTTCAGTGTGGCTGGCTTTATGTTGAGGTCTTTGATCCATTTGGACTAGAGTTTTGTACATGGTGATAGATATGGGTCCATTTTCATTCTTCTACATGTTGATATCCGGTTATGCCAGCACTATTTGTTAAATATGCTTTCTTTTTTCCATTTGTTATTTTTTGCTTCTTTATTAAAGATCAGGTGTTCAAAGATGTGTGGATTGGTATCCGGGTCTTCTATTTGGTTCCACTGGCCCTCCTGTCTGTTCTTATGCCAATACCAGGCTGTTTTCAGTACTGTAGCTGTGTAGTAGAGTTTGAAGTCAGGGATTGTGATGCCTCCAGAAGTTCTTTTATTGTACAGGATTGTTTTGGCTATTGTTTTTTGCTTTTCCATATGAAGTTGAGTACTGTTCTTTCGAGGTCTTTGAGGAATTTTGCTGGGATTTTGATGGGCATTGCGTTGAATCTGTGAGTCTTGTGTTTGAATGGAGAATAAAAGACAGAAAGCTTGGCACATATATCTTCTCGGTATGTAGTCTTCTGGGCATTGCTTTTTCATTTTAAAATTCTTTAAATTTATTATTAATGAGTATATGTGTCCTGGGCTGGTCAGAGGATGACAGTGTAGAAGTAGCTTTTGCCATCCACATTTCCATGGGTTCCAGGGATTGACTCTTTTCAGGCTTACATAGCAAACAAGGTCCTTTACCAGTTAGTCCATCTTGATTTCACTTGCTCAGATTTTACTCTTTGGCTTTTACCAACCTGACTGTGCCCCATGATGCTGGTGGCACGGGGGGGGGGGGGAGAGGTGGGCTCAGTCCTCATTGTGGAGAGCTCACAATTCAGTGTGTGTGTTGGGGCGGGAGGAAGTGTTTCATGGGGTGGGGATGTTAAAAAACATAAGCAGTAGGGTTGGGTCATTTTGGGATAAAGAGGTCTGCAGGATGCCTTGGGAATGTTGCGGAGTGTTATTTTAAGTGTGTAAAGGTGTTACATTTGTTTCTGCTGCTTTTGTTAATGATGCAAAGACATGTTACATTTGTTCCGTTAAATAAAATTAGCCTGGAGTCAGGATGTTCAGCAGCTAACTGACAGGAAGTGATAGGGAGAAACTAGGGGTTGTAAGGGCTCTTTAGTAGGGACTGAGCAGGACACCCCTTTTTTGGGAGGCTTGAGCAAGGAGAGGTGAGCTACTTGCTATTTAGACTCTCTGAGCTAGCAGGATTTCATCTCAACTTTTGAATCCTGAGTTCTACAGAAGGGTAGAGATTTAGATAAAGTATCCTTTAGCAGCCGCATGGAGCCGGCAGAATTCCTGCCTGGTTGTTGCCCCTGCAGTTGAACTTGCAGTTGCAGAGTTGCAATTGCCAGTTTGGACAGCAATTGCTTAAGGTGCAGTCACCATATTGAATGCAAAACAACATTGGGAAGTGTGAGTTCTGGAGAGCCCCAGTGTCTAGGACAGATCTGATGTGCTGTAGGTGTGAGGTCCAGAGCAGAGGGAAAGTCAGTCTCGGGCAGGATTCTGAAAAACCGGCAGCTTTTAGGGAACATCAGGACACCCAGTGGAGCTCTAGCCCTAAACTTAACCTTGTCCTCTGCTCTGCCCCCACCTCACCAGGTCCACAAATCCTGCACAGTAGTGAAGCAACCAGCTATCCCAGGACGTGGTCAGGATCCCAGCTTTCTCAGGACCCCAAGATTTTGATACCCACAAATCAGCAGAAAGCGGTCTTGAGAACTCGATGCCCTCATCCCTTTAAGATGTCACACTTAACTTCTCGCCTTTCTATGATAAGAGAACGATGGGAATGTTATGATTATGCTGGCCTTCCCTGTCAGTACCCTGTCCCTTTAAGATACAAACTCCACCCACTCTCAATCTCTCCCTTTTCTTGAGGCAAGCTGGTCTCTGCTCTCACACACCCCCTTCTGAAGAGGCAGCTTTCTGCCTCTCCTGCTCCTCTTCTCTCCCTTCTCTCTGTCTCTCTCCTTCTTTCTCTCTGTCTGTCTCTGTATCTCTCCTGTTGTCCCTCCTACCCTCCCAAACCTTCCCCAAACCCTCTTCCTAAATAAAATTTCATACTCCCAAGCTGGCATACTCTGCATGGCATGTTTGTCTGTTCCTTACCTGCGAAGGTCTCTCACCCGCAGTGGGACCTGACAGGGTCATTTGTGCCTTATTTTTCATTCACACTTCAACTCCAAATATTTTGCTAAGTCATCTCCCTAATTGCCCCTCTTTTTTCTCGGTAGCCCAGACTGTGTTTCTACTTACTTTGTAGCTAAGGCTAGCCTTGAATCCTCTGGCTGCACAAGTGTAAATTTGGATCCCCAAACCCATGTAGAAAACCAGGGTTGTGGTCTGTCTGTAATCCCAGCACTAGGGGACTGTGAGTGGATCCTGGGAGTTCACTAGGCTAGTCTAGTCCAAATGGCGAGTCTAGTGAGAGACCTTGTCTTAAAAAGCTAAGGTGGGGGCTGGAGAGATGGCTCATAGGTTAAGAGCATTGCCTGCTCTTCCAAAGGTCCTGAGTTCAATTCCCAGCAACCACATGGTGGCTCACAACCATCTGTAATGAGATCTGGTGCCCTCTTCTGGCCTGCAGGCATACACACTGACAGAATATTGTATACATAATAAATACATCAATATTAAAAAAAAAAAAAAAAGCTAAGGTGGCCGGGTGGTGGTGGCGCACGCCTTTAATCCCAGGACTTGGGAGTCAGAGGCAGGTGGATCTCTGTGAGTTCGAGACCAGTCTGGTCTACAAGAACTAGTTCCAGGACAGGCTCCAAAAGCTACAGAGAAACCCTGTCACGAAAAACAAAAACAAAAACAAACAAACGAAAAATCTAAGGCGATGGAGAGTGATAGAGGCAGGTGTTGGCCTTATGTTGACCTCATGTTGACCTCTTACCTCCAAACACTTTCAGGCGGGCACATATTTATGTATTAGGCACAAAGACACACATCCCAACACATGAGGTAAAAAGGAGGAAATAACTGCTTACTACCAACAGGTGGCACTGTTGCTCACCTACTGGTCAAATCGCAGCCGCTCTGTTTTCTTGTTGGGGCTCCTTAGCTGACTCAAGTTGTACGACCTACATTAGAGCTTCCTCCCATCATCAAGGTTTCTCTGTGTAGCCCTGGCTGTCCTGGAACTCCCTCAGTAGACCAGGCTGGCCTTGAACTCAGAGATCCATATGCACCTGCCTCCTGAGTGCTGGGATTAAAAACATCCCCAGAGTGCCCAGCTCAAGACTTATATTTATTTTTATTTTTAAATTTATGTGTATGAATGTGTATCTGTGTATATGCCAATTGTGTATGGTATTGGTGGATGCCAGAAGAGGCCATTAGACCTGCAGTTGGAGTTATAGGCAGTTATGAGCCACCTGACACATGGGTCCTAGGAACTGAACTCTGGTACTCTGCAAAAGCAGGAAGTGCTCTTAAACATTATCCCCCCCCCCCTCTCTCTTAATATCTATATATCTATCTATGGTGTGTGTGTGTGGTGTGCATGTGTGTGTTGAGACAGGGTCTCAGACTTAGATAACCTAGGCTGACTTCAAACTGATCTTGCTGAGTAAGGATTACAAGTATGCACAACCACCCTCAGTTTATGCAGTACTGGGGCTTGAACCCAAGACTTCATGCTTGCTAGGGCAGCTACATTTCCTAGCCCTATGAAACCCATTGTTATTCTTTAAAATATTGCATTGCCCTTTGTCTCTTAGAAGAAAGAACTTCCTGTTTTCTTGATTTTGTGTGTGTGTGTGTGTGTGTGTATCTTCTTTTTGAGACAAGGTCTCATTTATAAAGCCCAGGCTGGCCTTGAAATCTCTCTTCTTCAGCTTCTGCCTTCTGAATTCTGGGATTACAGAATTCCTCCTCCTCCTCTTCCTTTTCCTCCTCCTCCTCCTCCTCCTCCTCCTCCTCCTTCTCTTCTTCTTGTTTTTGAGACATGGTCTCACTATGCAGCTCTGGCTATCCCAGAACTCACTATGTAGTCCCAGCTGGCCTCAGACTCACAGAGATCCACCTGCTTCTGCCTCCTGAGTGCTGGGGTTAAAGACGTGTGACATACCGCCTGGCACGATTTCTGCATTCTTTTCCTGCTCTGAGAAAGGGAAGTCATGAGAAATCAGACATTCATTCAGATTTCTCCCACCTTAGTAATTAGTATGTATGCTTTGCAAGAAAAGCAGCTCCAAGAAATCAAAGATATTAGCTGGGTGGTGGGGGCACATGCCTTTAAACCCAGCATTCGGGGGGCAGAGGCAGACAGATCTCTGTGAGTTCAAAGCCAGCCTGGTCTACAAGAGCTAGTTCCAGGATAGACTCCAAACCTACAGAGAAACCCTGTCTCAAAAAACCAGAACCAAAACAAAACAAAAACCAACAAAAAAAATCAATTTTAAAATGTGTCTATGTGTGTGCACATGCATGCATGTGTGTGTCTGTGTGTGTGTACGTATGGAGCTCAGAGGGCAACTTTTGAGATTCGATTCTCACCTTTCACCTTGTGAGGCAACATCGATCGTTCTTGTTTTTACCAGCAGGCAATGTACTCCAGGCTAGTCCACAAGCTTCCAGCCTGCCTCTGCCTCCCATCTCAGCACGGGAGTGTGGGATTACCAATATGACCCACTGCATCCAGATTGAACCCTGTTCATCAGAACTGTACAACGGATGCTTTTAAACACTCCAGCCATCTCCCCAGCCCTCTGGGCATGCAGATTTATCAGTATCTTGGTGGTGAGTGGGTGAAAATCCACAGAGTCCCCATTTTCATGGTTGTGGGTTTCACCATTATGACATTGTTTATTGTTTGGGTTTTTGTTAGTCTGAGTCAGGGCCTCATGTATGCTAGAGCTGGTCTTTAACTTACTGTGTAGCCCTGGCTGGCCTTGAACTTCTAATCCTCCTGTCTCTTTTTCTGAATTCTGGGATTATAGCTGTGTGCCCCAGTGTCTGGCACCATTATTGCACTCTGATTTTCACAGGACCTAAGCAAACACAGCCCCAAACCACTATTGACCAGAAAAAAAAAATCTAGAAACACATGCTAAGCCAGAATATTCCCTTTAGTTTTATTGGGCTAAGAAATATGATTTTTTTTTCTTTTCAGGCTTACACGGATTTAGGACTTGAGTGTGGGCCTTCAAGATGGATGGAGACAGCTGTGGAGGCCAAATGACAGTGAGTTGGTATGCTGGTAGGTGGCCCCGGGGCTTCTTGGGCTGGCGGGTTGCTTGGGTGTTGAACTTTTTTGGTTCGTGGGTTTCCTGGCTAAGGGATGTCTGAAGCTCTGAGATTTTTCTTGGTGGCTGGTCTGTGTCTAAGTGGGCGTGTCTGTCGGGGAGTGCAGCCCGTGGATGCTGGTCTAGCCATCATATAAGTAGGACATATGTGTAGATGAGGATTAAACCCACGAGAATGGCGAATACATCCATCCATATAGTTCGAGTTGAGTTGAGATACGCATCATCCCAGTCGCTGCACTTATTGGCCTCGTCGGTCTGTAAGGGTGGGAGCATGGGTATGGGTTTCTCAGGCTAGAAGCTCACTGCGGGGAGAGCCCGACCTGAGATCAGCAGAGGACAGGATGAGGAGTGTCTGGGGAATAGTTTTACCTGGCGGCTGAAGTAGAGGGCTGCCAATCCCAAGGGTGGGAAAAGAATCACTGCACAGACCGTCATGAATAAGTGATTCCGAGCATAAAATGCTAGTTCTTCCTCGGTCTGTGGACGGTCTAGTTGCTTCCTAGTTTTGGAAGCTGCTGGGGCAGCTGGTGGGGCAGCTGGTGGGGCAGCTGGTGGGGCAGCTGGTGGGGCTGTAGCCATGATCTTTTCATGCAAAGACAGATCCTGATGTCTTGAAAACAGAGACCCAGACTCACCGCGCTTTCCGAGGACCTACCCAGAATCCTAAGAACTGTGCGGGCTAAGGCCACTCTTCACAATGGAGTTAAGAGCATCTCCAGTTCTGATTGGCTGACCTCAAGAGGTGGGCGTGGTCCCACCGCCTTTAGGCTCCTCAGCCTAGGCTGTACAGAGGTAGTTCCCACTGTACCCTCAAGGATTGGTTGTGAGGAAATTTGACTGAGTTTCTTTCTTCGGCAGAGTGCTAACGGATAGAGGAAGGGAGACCTCTGAAGAGGAGGTAGACAAGTCTTTTAGCTGGGCGTTGTAACACACATCACAGCACTCAAGGGAGACTGAGGCAGGTGAATCTCTGCAAATTCAAGGCCAGCCTAGTCTACACAGCAAGCTCAAGGACTACCTAGTGAAATCCTGTCTCAGAATAAATAAAAAGAGGGTCAGGTTGTGGCCAGCCTAGTCCACACAGCAAGTTCAAGACTGCCTGCCAGATCTTTTAATAATTTATTTTTATGTTCATTGGTGTTTTGCCTGCACGTATGTCTGGGTGAGGGTGTCAGGTCCCCTAGAACTGGAGTTACAGACAGTTGTGAGCTGCTGTGTAGGTGCTGATAATTGAATCCAGGTCCTCTAGAAGAGCAGCCAGTGTTCTTAGCCTGGTCTTAATAGTGAAATCTTGCCGCCAAATAAATAAGAACTGTGAGAGGTGTGGCCATTTATAATCCCAGCATTTGAGAAAGGATCTCATTCAGCCCAGGCTGGCCTGAAATTCGTGATGTAGCCAAGGATGACTTTGATCTCCTGATCCTCCAGATCCATTCTCTGCCTTCTGAAGCCCCATGTTTGTGCTCCTATTTGGCTGGATGACTGGAAGAACTGTCTTAAAATGGAATACCACTTAAATGTAGATATAGCTCCATGGTTTCAGCCCCCCCACCAACTGCTCTGTGAAAATGCAAATGGCATAGGAAATAATCTTTCAGGAGGGTGTACCTCAGATTGCCCTCAGAGGCCTGCCGCCTCACACATACGACCTGGTCATTCAGTTACTGAAGTGCATCCTGCTGTGAAGCAATGCTGCTGTGAGCAGCCAAGTGAGTCCTTATAGGGGCCTTGGTCTTATTGACAGAAGAAGCTTGGGCCTTGAGGGCTGCTGGCTTGACACCACAAGGGTCACAAAGTAAGGAACACAAGCAGCCTTTAGCCGACCAGCAGCCAGGTACAGCAAGATTCTGAATTCAGCCACGACCATGTTCATTTGAAAGAGGACTTGAACTTTGAGAACCCAGCAGAAGGGACACCTTATTTTTAGCCGTAGGAGATCCTGACCAGAGAGCTGGATGTGCTGACACACAGAACTGCAGGTTGGTAATTAAGCTTATTGGAGTTTGCTATGCTTTACAGGAAATGAATTGTAATTTTCAAGCCACATGGTGATGAACAATTCAGGTGACAACCATCAGTGGACACTCACACAGTGCCACTGGCATTCAGCTGGGGGTCTCCCTGAGCTGATGGTTTTAGGGAGATGGATGCTGTGAAGACTGAAGTGACTTGAAGTCCATACCTGTAGTCTCTCTCTCTCTCTCTCTCTCTCTCTCTCTCTCTCTCTCTCTCTCTCACACACACACACACACACACACACACACGTATGCAGAGCCTCACATTGGCCAGGCAAGTGCCCTAGCACTGAGCTATATTCCTAGCACTTTTTAAACAAGGTGTATTTTTTTTCTTTTGATTTTTCAAGACAGGATTTCTCTGTACTAGCTATCCTGGAACTGGCTTTGACCAGGCTGGCCTTGAACTCACAGAGATCTACCTGCCTCTGATTCCCAAGTACTGGGATTAAAGCCCTGCCCAGTAAGATGTTTTCATTTTTTGAGACAGGTTCTCACTATGTAGCCCTGGCTGACCAATCTCTATTTCTTTAGTGCTGGGATTAAAGGTTGGGGGCATTATGCCTAGCTTAAAAGACTTATTTTATGTTTTGTTTATGTGCATGTGCATTTGTGTGCGTGTGTGTGTGCGTGCGTGTGCGTGTGTGTGTGCAGGTGCCCATAGAGGCTAGACGTGGACATAGAATTCATTGGAATGAGTTACAGGAAGTTGTGAGCCACTTGACATATGGGTGCTGGGAACAGAACTTGAGTCTTCTGCAAGAGTAACAAGTGTGCTGGGTGGTAGTGTGGTGCACGCCTTTAATCCCAGCTCTCTGGAGGTAGAGGCAGAGATAGGTGGATATCTGTGAGTTCGAGGTCAGCCTGGTCTACAGAGCAAGCTCCAGGACAGCCAAACCTCCAGCCACCTCCCCTTAGGTTGCCTAGACAGGTCTTGACCTTGAGCTCCCGTGAGTGCTTGCATCAGCTGTCTTTGTGGATTTCCCCGTCATGGTCTTGACCCACGCCCCTTGCTCACATAATTATTCCCTCCCGAGCCCTCTCTTCGACTGGACTCTCAGACCTCGGCTTAGTGCTTGGCTGTGAATCTCTGCATCTGCTTCCATCAGTTATTGGATAAAGGCTCTCTGATGACAATAGGGTGGTCATCAATCTGACTACAGGAGGAAGCCAGTTCAGACTCCCTCTCCACTATTGCTAAGAGTCTTAGCTGATGCCGTCCTTGTGGATACCTGGGTTGTGGATACCTGGGAATTTCCTTAGCACCAGGTTTCTCCCTAACCCCATAATGGCTTCCTCTCTCAAGATATCTCTTTTATTGCTCTTCTGCTCTGTCCCTCTCCCCCAACTCGGCCATCCTGTTCCCTCATGTTCTCATCCTCCACCCCCTCCCTTCTACCACCCCCTGCCCCCAGTTTGCCAAGGAGAGCTCATCTATTTCCCCTTCCCAGGGTGATCCATGTGACCCTCATAGGGTCTTTCTTTACCTATCTTCTCTGGAGCTGTGGATGGTAGTCTGGTTGTCCTTTGCTTTAAATTTAGCATCCACTAGGAGTGCATACATATTGTGTTTGTCTTTCCTGATTTCTAATTGGCTCTAATTCTGTGGGCATCTCCAGCTTTTCCATCGTGGAGATAATCAAGCGAGTGATTGAGATGGTGAGTGATTGAGGAAGACATTTGATATCCACCTCTGTGTTCCCCGTGCATCTGTGCCATTTGTTCATGCAAGCCTGATAAATGTGCGCGTGCACACATACACACACACACACACACACACACACACACACACACACACTCACAAACTCTTCCAAATGCAAAGCAAGAAGAGAATGCTTCCAACATAGTACACATAGACCAGTATCACCCTCAGGTCAAAGCCAAATGACAACAAGAAGAAACTCTGGCGATCTGCAGATCCTCCTGCTTCTGCCCAAGTTCAGTGCAATTTAGCTGTCAGGGTTAATGACAATGGGACCAGCACTGGCCACTCTTCACATGGCCATGAACAGGAAGCAGAAACTTGGGAACAACCTCAAAGGCCCACCTCTGGAGGCTTACGTCTGTCTGCCAAGTCTCACTTCCTACAAGTCCCACGGCCTTCACAACAGAGCCACAAACCCAGGAATCAAGTGCTTAAAATGTGAGCGTGGGAGACTGGAGAGATGGCTTAGTGGTTAAGAGCACTGGCTGCTCTTCCAGAGGTCCTGAGTTCAATTCCCAGCAACCACATGGTAGCTCACAGCCATATATAATGAGATTTGGTGCCCTTTTCTGGCCTGTAGGCACACATGGAAGAAATGCTGTATACATAATAAATAAATAAATTTTAAAAGAAAAAAAAATGAGAGCATGGGGTGTGGGGTGTGGGGTGTGGGTCTTTTTAAATCTAAACCATATTTGGCTCACGGTTAAATTCAAATTCATGTTTGGCTCACAATTAATTTTATTCATTAAAAAAAAAGATTTATGGGGCTGGAGAGATGGCTTAGAGGTTAAGAGCATTGCCTGCTCTTCCAAAGGTCCTGAGTTCAATTCCCAGAAACCACATGGTGGCTCACAACCATCTGTAATAGGGTCTGGTGCCTTCTTCTGGCCTGCAGGCATACACACAGACAGAATATTGTATACATAATAAAATAAATATTTAAAAAAATATTTATTTATTATGTATAAAGTGTTCTGTCTGCATATATACCTGTATGCCAGAAGAAGGCACCAGATCTCATTACAGATGGTGTGAGTTACCATGTGGTTATTGGGAATTGAACTCAGGACCTCTGGAAGAACAGCCAGTGCTCTTAACCTCTGAGCCATCTTTCCAGCCCCATTTGCTTACTTATTTTTGTTTTTTCCCCTTTTCTTCCTGTGAGCTGTGAACTCTAGGAGAGCCAGGGTCTTCTCGGCCTGAGTTACTCTGTGACTCGGGGTCCAGCTGGGTGTACATGTCAGGATGTTACCATGATATGATCAGCAGAACTGCCTTCCATGCTTGTGTTCAGCCTGGGAGTGAGATCCATACACTGGTCACGGAGATAATCAGTTTACACGGCAGCGGGGGAGGTGGGGTGGGGTGATGGGGTAGGGTGGTGGGGGTAACAAAAAGGTCATTAACTGTAATGCAGACTCCTTGACTCAAAGCATCAATCACAAGAGCATGAAGAAAAGGGTGCAGCTGGATAATGCTGCTTACATTGGACCAATCAGATTTAAGCACTGGAGGTGAAAGGGGAACACACCAAACGAAGGGGAACACCAATAAAGTAATCCCACACTAGTTCTGAATAGGGTATAAATTCTTTATTTAAGGGGGGACTCACAGATCACAACAGGAAACAGGAATGGAAGCCAGCATCCAGGTGTGTGTGTGGGGAAGAGCTCACAGGGCAGAACCTCACCTTTTGAGACCCGCACCTTTTGGTACCCAAAGCCTCGCCCAATCTGGTCCAGCCTCTCACAGGCCATTAGTTGAAGGAGGTTCCCCATCACCTCACCCTTTTGTCTAAAGAAGAGAGTTCCAAACCCAATACAAAGCTATACACAATAATAACAGATATCAAGTATAAAAATTAGATTTACAACCAGCATAAACAATATTAAGCAAGAAACATATGCTAAATATTTTAATAATCATTTTATCCTAAGGAGTCTAAGTCATGTATTAGAAATGGCTTGGCTAAGTCATAAGAGGAAAGTAACTACATTATCTAGTCTTCAACCCCATCAAAGACCTGAGAAGGGAAATAATATTACTTAAGTAAATAGGAAGTGCAATCAAGCAACTTCCAAAATGTGTAGTAGATGACAGAGACAACTGACTACCTGGGCAATCACACAAAGTCTCATTTGCAACTCTGGAGCAACCAACTTTGGTTAAGACCTAGAGTAATTGACAGACCATTTTCAGAGACAAGGAAATTTCAAAACAGTCTTACTCTCTCTTGGCAAGGTTTGGCCATTGTTTTTTTGTTTTTTTTTTGTTTGTTTGTTTGCTTGTTTTTGTATCCTGCTTGTCCTCTTGTCTGGACACTATGCATCTTGTCAGTGGTCGAGGCATGGACAGTTTCTTGCCCAAAGGTCAGTTTTGCCAGGAAGAAAACAAGCTCCAAGTGGAGTGTCTTCAGTGCTCAACATTCTCTCGGGAATAGATTGGTGCTGCCAGGAGCAATTGTGTCTCACATCAACAGGACCCTAAATTATTTAAATGCCATATTCTACAGCTCTTTGAAGTGGTTGAAGATTACCTATGTATGCATAATACAGTTTCTATGTTTCTAAAGAACCTGATTAGCCTAACTATAAGTATGACAAACATGGATGACTATTGACCTGTAATTCTTATACCTATATAACTCAAAGACTAAGACTTCATATTAGAATATTAAACAATCTTTAAACAACTATGCAACAAATGAGAACAATGACCTCAAAATGTAAACAATGTATAAATATCTTGAACAGGGGTTGAAAGGTACAATGCAATATGATAACTATATCCTAAAATTGTATTAATATACAAAATGTCTTAACAGAGGTAGAAACAAACATGCATACAATCTGACAAAAATAACTTTGCATAGGTGTACAAAATATTGTAAATAGAAATAGGAACATATTCAATATAACAAATATAATTTGAATTTGTATCAATATACAAGAATCTATACCAGTGTAAATTGTCTATAATTAGTAACTCACAAGTATTCACTATTATTAGTGTGAATAACTTCACACTAATCTACCTATTATATCATTCAATTTTCTTTTTTTTAGTGTGATTCCTGAGCCTACAAAATTTCCACCCCATCCCCCAGCCCTATACCAGTTATAATCAACTCCTAATTGATGTCCCTAACCCTGAAGACAAACTTTGTTGGGAGAAGGGCCTCATCTTCTAGAATTACTTCCAGCTGTCATGGGGGCAAAGGGTGGACTCGTTCCCACATTGGACTCCAAATGAAGAGGACCGAAAATAAAATAATCCCACACTAATTCCGATTTAGGGTGTAATAAGGGGTTCTTTATTTGGGGGGGGGACTCACAGATCACAATGGGGAACAGAATCCAGCATCCAGGTGTGATAGCAGAGCAAGAGAGAGAGAGAGAGAGAGAGAGAGAAAGAGAGAGAAAGAGAGAATGGTGGGCCCTCACCTTTTGGTAGCCAAAGCCACGCCCAACCTGGTCCAGCCTCTTCATTGGCTGGAGAAGTTCCCCATCATGGAGGCACACCACTAGAGAGTAACAAATCATAATGAGTTGGTGGGCTCTAGAGCGGCCACGCCCAGTGACTCAGATTGTCAAGGCCATCTCAGAAGCTGTGGAGCAGAGGGAAGAAGACCTGCAGACTTTGGGTTTGTGTTAAGTTATGGACAGTGAGGGAGAAAAGTATGTGTTTGTGCATGAAGGAGGATTTAAAAGAAGAAAGAGTAATTGAGAGAGACAGTGAGGTCTTTTCAGGAAGCATGGGGATATGGGGCCTGCAAGGCTATTCCATAGGAACATAGAGATGTGCTGGATTCCAGATGGTGCCCGCTCCCTTGCTTGGGATGGGATCACCAGTGTCTTGTACCTCATTTGTCTTGGACCCAGTTGCTTGCAAAGCTCCACTCGCTCCTCATTGGTGGATTTTAAACTAGGATTCTGATGCTGCTGAGTCATGCTCCACCCCTCCCTCCTGCCAGGTCACATTTCCAGCTCCTCATGGGCATATTATAGCTGTATGTTTCACACTGAGCTACATCTTCAGCCTCTTTTTCCTTTTTCTTTAGAGGCAGGGTCTTTTTACGAAGTTGCCCAGACTGGCCTTTAATGCCTTCTGTAGTCCAGGTGGGCCTTGAACTTCCAACCCTCCTGACTCACTCTCCTGAGCATCTGTGGTGACAGCCTTCTGTTGTAAAACATTAGCTGAAGATGTGCTACATTCGTTAATGCTGTGGAATGATGCAAAGATGTGTTGCATTCTTTTATGTTGCATTTGTTTGACTCTGTGAAGCTGGGTTACTTTGCCTGGCTAAAATCTCTAACTGGTCTAATAAAGAACGGAATGGCCAAATACCTAGGCAGGAGAAAGAAATGGGTGGAGCTGCCAGGCAGAGAGAATAAATAGGAGGAGAAATCTAGGGGAGAAGAGGGAGGAGTGAGAAAAGGAGGAGAGGAGGATGCCAGGGGCCACACAGCCGGCCATAGAGTAAGAAGGAAAGAAAGACATATAGAGTAAAGATAAAAGTCCAGAGGCAAAAGGTAGACAGGATAATGTAAGTTAAGAAGATCTGGCTAGAAACAAGCCAAGCTAAGGTCTGGCATTCATAAATGGAATAAGTCACTTTATTTCTTTCAGAGCTGGGTGGCAGACCCCTAAAGAGTTAAGAAAAAAAAAAACCCAAAAACTACAGACCTATACCAGGCTTGGCTCAGATCTTCTTTTTTGGGATCTCAGATGCACCGCACCTTCCTGACTCCTCTACCCTCCACCCTGTGTACATCTTTTATTCACCCAGAGCAACCTCCTTGGGCTAGGATCCATGACTCCTGGGACCAAAATCAAGGACCTGGAATCCCAGACACCATCAGGGCAACATCCCTTACCTGTGTCAGGACCAGTGATGCTGATTGCCTTGCCTCCCCCAGCAAAGGATTATCTGTGTCTCTCTATCACCTCCTTTTGCTTCTGCATCCTGCTGGCCATCCCAGCCCTGATGTTCTCCCTTAAGGTGGGTACCTTCCCCTCCCACTCCGCCCTTCTCCCTCAGGTACTTCCCAGAGGTTTCGTCCACTTCCTCTTCACCATCTGGCTGCATGCCCCTTTGATTCCTTCAACTCCTGGGTCTCACTTAGCTCTGCTCTCTCTCATTCTGTCCCCCTCCTGGTTACTTCTTCCCTTGGGGACTGAGTCCCACTCTTTTCTTGTTCACCTCACCAGTCCTGATATTGGACTTTCCAGGGATGTCCCTCCTTTCACCCCTTTCCTCTTGGAAACCATCTTGCCTGCTTGGCCTCCACCTCCACAGACCCGGGAAGCCAACTATGATGGGGATTGGAGGAGAGCACAGAGGAACTCCAGGCTGGCCTTGGGCTTCAGTGTCTCCAGCATCCTCGTGGGCTGCATTTTGATGATCAGCTCTGTTACCGTAATCTTTGAGACGGAGAACATGAGCTCATCCTGAAAGTCCACTTCATCCAGGGAGTTCTGTCTGTTCTTGGAGATTCTGACCTTGGACATCAGCTACTGTCTGTGTGGAGGAAACAACGCTAAGAGCAATAAAGACTTTGAGGAGGTTTCTACCTTCCCGTTCACCTGCTGTATGTGTGAGTGTCTGGGCACCTGTTCTCATGGCACCATGGGTCTGCTTTCCCAGGTGCCCTGGGGCCCCTTCAGAGAGTGGACATTTATCGACAACAGTGTTAGGGTCAACCCTAAGGCAGATGGATGAGGCGTGCCTCTTCACCGAGGACTGTAAAGGGAAGATGGGCGTGGTATCTGTTTTCTCCACTTTGCTTTGCTCTGTGACCAGAAGCCACTCAAGGACGGAGGGTTTTAGCCTTATGGTTCCAGAGGGAAAGAGTCTGGCATGGCTGGGTAAACATAGCATAGAGGAACAGGAAGCAATTATATTTTTCTCTTTACTCAAGAAGTGGGGGTAGGGCAGGAGGCTGGTGGGGGCTAGTGGGGAGGGTAGGGGTGGTGGAGGAAGGGAAGAGAGAGGAGAAGAGATGAGGGTAAATTCTCCCCAAGGTCATACTTCGCCCAACAGCAAGGCTCCATCTTCTACAGGTTCCAAATGTCCCCAAACTGGGAACCAAGTGTTCAAACACATAAGCCTACAAAGCATTTCTCGTTCAAACTACCATTGCGGTGCATGTCTGTAATCCCAGCATTTGGGTGCCAGAGGTGGGAGTTTAAGGCCAGCCTGGGTTATATCGCGAAACTCTCAGAAAACAAAAGTACAATGACTACATATGTAATGCCAGCCTTGGGAAGTCTCAGACAGGAGGAGCACAGGGTAAACTACAGACATCTCAAAAACAAGCAAAAACAACAACAATCAGCAAAAAATCCCTTCATTTACTGGGCTGGGAATCTAGTGTTGTAGAATTTTATTTTAAGGTGTGTTACTTTTGTTAATGCTCTGGAACCTTTGTGTTTGCTTAAAATTCACCTGTGGTCAGGAGGCTGCATCAGCAATTAGCTGACAGGAAGTACTAGGGAGAAGCCAGATGGAGAAGGTTTTTTTGTTTTTGTTTTTGTTTTTGTTTTTGTTTTTTTTTTTTTGAGGCAGGGTTTCTCCGTGTAATAATCCTGATTGCCCTGGAGCTTACTCTGTAGACCAGGCTGGCCTCGAACGGAGATCCACCTGCCTCTGCCTCCCAAGTGCTGAGATTAAAGGCGTGCAGGCCACCGCCACTGCCACCACCACCACCTGTCTGGAGAAAGGTTTGTAAGGAGAGATGAGGGGAAGCATGAGGACTTCTGGAGAGCTGCAGGAAGGAGAGGAAGTGAGCTACTTGCCTCTCTGAGGAGCAGAATTCCACTGCAACCTTTGCCGTTCTTTCGAGGGACAGATTTAGTTAAATTCTTTTAGTAGCTTTGAAAGAGTCGGTGCCTGAGGGAACAGAATTCCTCAGGCTGCTGCTCTTGCCTTAACCACTGCTGATAGCATCCAGAGTTGCACTTACCGATAGGACATCTGTGGATTAAAAGGCAGCAACAATTTTAAAAAGAGGACAACTCTCTAGTTCAGTGATTAGGCACTTTCTTAGCCTGAGGGAGACTCTGAGTTCAGTTCCCAGCAATGTATGGTGGTGCATGCCTTTAATTCCAGCACTCAGGAAGCCAAAACAGGAGGATATCTGAGAGTCATCCTGGACTATGTAGCAGATTTCAGGTCAGCCAGTGCTGCCTATGAAAACCTGTCTGTCTTGAAAGCAAAACAAGGGGGCTGGAGAAATGGCTCAGCAGTTAAGAGCACTGACTACCCTTCCAGAGGTGCTGAGTTCAAGTCCTAGCAACCACATGGTGGCTCTCAGCCACTGGAGTGAAGGTGTATGTGCAGATAGAGCACCGTATACATAAAATAAAAAAAATCCTAAGAACACACAAAAACAATAACATATGTTAGGCTTGGCACGCCTTTAATCCCAGCACTCAGAGGCAGGCGGATCTCTGTGAGTTGGAGGCCAGTCTGGTTTATGGAGCAAGTTCCAAGACAGACAGGGCTACACAGAGAAACCCTGTATTGAGAAGACACTGAGAAAGAATAAAATGTAAAGTCCCAAGATCATCTGAGGTCTTCCTGTCTAAGAACGTCAGTGACGGTACTGTCTGTTCTGTCCAGTGTTGAAGCCACCAGCCAAATGTGCTAGACCTTCTGCAATGTGGAGGAGGCCAAGCTTTGATTTTGCTGATTTAAAAATCAATCCAAGGGGGCTGGAGAGATGGTTCAGTGGTTAAGAGCAGTGATGGGTTTGCAGAGAACTCTTCGGCACCCATGCCAAGCAGCTCACATCAGCCTGTAACTCCAACCCCAGGGGATCCGGCACTCTTCTAGACTCCATGGACAGCTGCACCCAGACACAAATGTTCCCACTAAGACACATACTGATTTAAAAATGAAATAAGTCTTTAAAAAGTGATTGAGTTAAAATGGAAGTAAAACAACTCTTAAGAAGTGTGTGTGCGCGGACGTGTGTGTGTGTGTGTGTGTGGTTTAAGTTTAAAACGGTCTCATGTAGCCCAGGCTGGTCCCTACCTGAGGATGAGCTTGAGCTTCTGATCCTCCTACCTCCACTCCCTGAGTGCTGGGATTGCCGGCATGTGCCACCACACCTGGGTTACTTGGTGCTGGGACTCGAACCCAGGACTTCACACAGTCTAGGCAAATATTCCAGCAACTAAGCTACACTGTCAGCCCACAAATGAATAAATAAATAAATAAGATATACATGAAGATTATTTTATGTATGTGATTGCTTTGCCTGCATATATGTATGTGTACCACATGTGTGCCTGGTACCCATGGAGGCCAGAAGAATGTGCTGGGTCTCCTGGAGCTGGGGAGTTACAGATGGCTGGGAGCCACCATTGTGGTGCTGGGAGCTGAACCTGGGTCCTCTGCAAGAGCAGCCGGTGCTCTTCACCTGAGAGCCATCACCTAGAAATTCACATTTTAGTAAGTTTGTTATGTCCTGTGCGTTAGGTCCCAGACCCCAAAGGGCAGCACTGTAGCAGGACTGTCGGAGGTATTCCTCAGAAACCTAGGCGATGGGTTTACTGCCTGAGGCAAAGGATCCCTTCCCTTGGCATATACCTATGGTTACATATCAAAGCTCCTGGTCCCCTGTAACATGTGCTTGTCATGAATATCAAGCACCAACACGCTCTTTATAACCCCAAAGGCAACTTCTCCTGCCTCACTCTTCTCTCTCCATTCTTTTCTCTGTTCCCAAGACAGCCTTGACCTTGGTCAGTCTGCCCACTTCTCTGCTCCCCACCTCACAGGAGCTAAGGTGTCTTTGGACTTCCCCAGATGCCGCAGGCTGTTCTCTCCCGTCTTTATGTATTTACCTGTACTTCAAATGCACCCATGGAGCAGTCCAGTCTGTGACTTCACTGTGTCCCAGCTTACAGAGTGTTAGTTATTGTTACACCAACCAGACAGAGAGAGGGTTAGAAGTGTTGATTTCTGGGTTTCAGAGGGATCCCAAGCTGTGGTGAAGGCGCATGGAGGCAGGTACAGCTCTGTCTATGGCAGCGAAGGTGTGAGCCAGCAGCTGGCCTGCTGGGAACAATTTTCTACATTGTAAATATGTATTACTCTCGTTGGTTAGTAAAGAGCTGACTGGCAGGATTTTGGGGACAGAGAATGCTGGAACAAGAAGGGTGGAGTTTCAGGGTTCTCTAGCCAGATGCAGAGAAAGCAGAAGACGAGCATGCCATGCTGAGAAAAGGCACCACCACGTGGCAGAGAGTAGAACATAGATAAAATATGGATTAATTTAAGATGTAGAAGCTAGTTAGTAACAAGCCCAAACTACTGGCTGAGCATTTTTTATTAACTCTCTGTGTGGTTGTTTGGGAACTGGTTGGTGTTCCTGATGAAAAACTCCACCTACACGGGCCCATAAGGCTCAGGCTAGGAAACAAAGACCATAGGCCAAGACTAGGCACAACCTTCAAAGTTCTGGCCCCAGTCACCCGCTTCTCTTGGTCATGAATCCCCACTTCCTAAATGCTCCATAGCCTTCAAACAGTGCTACAAGCTGAGGGCCAAGCGTTTAAAGTATGACCCTGTGGGGGACTTTTCAGACTCACATTACTTAGGATAAACATGGTACATTGGTTTAGTGGGCAAAGGTTCTTGGGGCCAAGGTTGATGGCCTGAGTTTGATCTCTGAAACATACAGGGTGGAAAGAGAGAATCGGCTCCCACTTGTTGTCCTCTGACCTCCATTTCTGTGCCACACCATGAGCGCGCGCGCGCACACACACACACACACACACACACACACACACACACACGAATAAATAAATACATGTAAAACACACAAACATAACCCTTTCGATTTTATTTTTGAGTTGGAGTTACTAGGTAGCCCAAGTTAGCCTTGAACTTCAGATTCTCTTGCCTCAGCTTCCCAAGTGTTGGGGTCACAGGCATGCTACACTAGCAGAATCTCTATCTGTGGATACAGAGATCTTTCCACAAACAATGACAGGCTGCTTAGGTGGCAGCCGTGAGGAACGGCTAGCGGCTAGTGTTCTGTGTGAAACAGCATCAGGGAGGGCGCAGTGGCTGGAGAGTAGGAAGAGGGAACCTAGAGGCAGCACAGAACGGCCGTGTCACTGGGTCTTGGGTACTCTGTGAGGACTTGCCTTACAGCATGGAGTACTCTGGCTATGCCATTCCTGTACTCCCTTTGGACAACTTTGAGAAGTATCCTGTCAGGTGTGGGTGGGGTGGGGGGCAGGCCGTGGGGATATAGAGACAGGAGGGGATGGAAGCTGGACCAAGCTGTGTAAAAGGAGCGAGTGGGCCGCTTTCCGCCACCCGGCTCGTGGCTAACTTTACCCAAAATAATTACAAGGAAACTATATTCATTTAAACACTGCCTGACCCATTATATCTAGCCTCTTCTTGGCTAACTCTCACATCTTAATTAACCCATTTCTAATAATCTGTGTATCACCACGGGGTTGTGACTTACCAGGAAGATTCTAACCTACATCCATCTCGGGCTGGAGCTTCATGGCATCTGCCTGACTTTGCTTCTTTCTACCAGCATTCTGTTCTGTCTACTCTGCCTATCTAAGTTGCTGTCCTATCAAAGGCCAAGGAAGTCTCTTTATTTGACCAATGAAAGTAACACATAGACAGAAGACCCACCTACATCAAAGCTGAGAGCAGAGAAGACAGACAAAGGTGGATCTACATATAATGACCTTGAGACCCTAAAACAAGGGCAGTTTGGCAATTCCCTGAGGAACTGGAGGAGGACTCTGTCCAGGATCTTTGCAATCTGCTGAAGGTGGAAGAGGAACAGGTGCAGGTTAAGCAGGTTGGGGAGACTGAGCAAACCTTGTTCTTTGTTCTTTTCCTCACCACCTCACCCCAGACTGGCTCGAAAAGGAGTGAGCTGCAAGGTCCTTGCCTGCCCAGTGTCCGCTTCAGGTTATGGGGAGTGAAGGGCACCACTGGGCCCACTATCTTATCAGTAAGTCTCAAACACAAACTGAAAGTCAAGGTCACAGTGAGGTCCACACACTCAGCAAACATTCCCTGGGGCCAGTCCAGGCTGGCCTTGGACCTGTGAGCACAGCAGAGAACACGCAGGGGCCTACGTCTGGAATCTGTTTTCACAGGAGTGAAATTAGAGTGGGATGAATTATCACCAAATGCTGACAACTCAGGGCTTTGGTGGAGAATTTGGTTCGAACGGTGAGGCCTGAAATGTTAGTTCTGTGTTGCGGTGACCAGACACGTGACAGAAACAGCCTACTGAAATTTCTTTTGACTCGTGGCTCTAAAGATCCAGTCCTTAGAGACTTGGTCCCGTAGACTGGGGTAGAACATCATAGAGGTGTGTGTGTGTGTGTGTGTGTGTGTGTGTATGTGGGTGTGTGTGTGTGTAGGAGGAGGAGCTGTCATGACAGACAGAAGCAGATGGCTACTGTGAAGAAGAGACATGGGGCAGCTAGAACCTTCAGAAGCATACCACAAATGACCTCCCTCTTCCAGCTAGGCCTCCTGAAGTTTCTAGAACCCCTTCAAAGAGCATCAGCAGCTGGAGAACAACCATTCAACACATGGGGGGATTTCAGATTCAAACTTAACAGCTGGGATGGGAGAGAAGAAAAGGGGAAAGGGAGAGAGAGGGAGAGAGGAGAGATAGAGAAAGAAAGGGAAATAGACAGACAGAAATGAACATGAGGCTGTGGTCCTTCATCCACCCTGGGCCAAGAATCATCTTCGAATGATCATTTTGTTCATTAGAAATAGGATTTATGTTTTAATTAGTATATGTGTATACACATACATACATACAGGCGCACCCTGCGTGTGTGTAGGTACTCACAGAGAATATTGGATCCTTTGGAGCTGGAGTTACAGGTAGTTGTGAGTTGTGAGCTGGGAACTGAACCTGAATCTGTAAAAGCAATATGTGCTCTTAACCACTGAGCCATCTCTCCAGTATCCACATCCTGTGTGTGTGTTACCAAGGGTGGTATATCCAGGGCATTGCATATACTAGGCACTGAACCACACACCCCAGCACCTCACTGGGGGATTCTAGGCAGGTGCTCTATCACTTAACCACACCCCAACCCCTCACTGGGGATTCTAGGCAGATGCTCTACCACTGAGCCACACCCCAGTCCCTCACTGGGGGATTTTAGGCAGGGGCTCAACCTCTGAGTCACACCCCAGCCCCTCACTGGAGATTCTAGGCAGGGGCTCTACCACTGAGCCATGCCCCCAGCTCCCCACTGGGGATTCTAGGCAAGTGCTCTGCCATTGAATGACAGCCTCAGAAATGAACATTTTGAAAAGCAGAAGTCCCTCAGTCCTGAAAGAGAAAACAACATGAGGAAGAAGGATGCAGCAGGAGTCTGAGCCTTATCAGGCCTTGGAAATGTATATATTCAGGAGACTCTCAGTCAAAATTTTCCTATACTCTTTGCAATGTTCTCTTTCTATTTAGTGGTGTCTTAGGGAAAGAAAAGTATATTAAATTCTGACCATTGTTCAAAAACAAGCTTGCAACTATCCCGTGTGCCTCAGACTTGGTGAGATTCACACTGCTGACTTCTACAGGGTCTGCATCCTAGAACACTTGCCATTCTCAGAGCCTTGGCCCTTGAACAGTGTCAGGAGCTTCCCACCAGCCTGAATCACAGTCCTCCCCACCCCCACCCCATGGGCACTGCACACTTGAGATGAACAGAGCCATAAAGATGGTGCAAATTCAGGCTGGCTGTAGCAGGCATTGTCTTTAGGTGGCTGGGTGTAAGTTCCAGGTTGGAGCACTGGAAGAAATTGTGGGGGTGTGGACTCAGACATAGGCATTTAGGAGCTGTGCATATTATTTCAGATTTATATGATAACTGTGTAGATTCAGGCTTAGGCAACGACTGTTGTGGACTCAGGCTCATGTGATAGGTGTGGGGCTTGGGCAGTGACTGTGCCGATGCAGGCTCAGGCAGCAGCTATATGTATTTACGTTTTGGCAGTGACTATGGGGCTTCGGGTCCGAGTTGTGGGCATCCCCAAATATATGTTCTTTTCTAGGCTGTTCAGATGAGGTATGTCCTGATGTGATGCTCTGAGAAGGACACATGGCTTCTGTGTTCCTACCCAAAATGAGCAGTCTGAATCTCCCACGAAGACCAGCGGGTGAAAACTGAGGGGAAGAGCCACAACATGAGACATGTTTCCAAAATGCAAGAGTCAGGGAAGCCAGAGAAGACAGAAGAAACGAAGAGGAGAGCAGGAGCTCATGCGAGGCGCAGTCTGGACCAGCTCCCGGACTGCAAGGACTTCAGTGGAAAACTGGGGAGAGTCAAACAAATTTTTGAAGTTGTTCTCTTGACTATACTTCATTCAAAAATGTCCTTATTTGCCACACCTTTAATCCCAGCACTCGGGAGGCAGAGGCAGGCAGATCTCTGTGAGTTCAAGGTCAGCCTGGTTTACTGGACAGACTCCAAAGTTACAGAGAAATCCTGTTTCGAAAAAAACAATAACAAAAAAGTCCTTATTCATGAGCAGCAGTTGTCTGAATATAGTTAAAAAGCATTTTGTTCCTAGCCAGGCATCGCTGTACCCCCAGTGTTTGGGAGATGAAGGCAGGAGGGTTAGGAGTTCAAGATCATGTGACATAGGAAAGAGACCCACAAAACCCAAACAAACAAAACTTCCTGTATACAAGTCTTCTAAATCATTCAGAATAAAACTGAAATCTTTTATTGGTTGATTAATTCGTCAGTCTATTGATTTGTCTGTCTATCTATCTATCTATCTATCTATCTATCATCTATCAATCATCTATCTATCTATGTATTTATCTATCTATCATCTATTGCTCTATCATTTGTCTTTCATCTATCATTGTCTCTCTATATATAGATATATAGACATATATCTATGTAGATATATATCTCTTATCTATCCATTGATCTATTTATCTAACACAAATCTACCAAAATGGTAAAATGTTCATTTTACTGTTTCTATAACTTGCAGATCTGAAATATCTAAATATCAATTAACATTAATATCAGCTTATCATATTAAAATTTACAATAGCATAATGACACGAAGACTTGAGAGAAGAGACAGCCAGTGAGGTAGAAGCTAAAGGTGGCCACGCCATATCAGCAGAGGTCTGCAAAGTGTCTTAGTCAACCATCTGCTGCCAGGGATGCTGTTGGTCCCCGACTCGCACCCCGTCTGTGACTTTGCTTGCAGATGACCCCCCACCTCTCACAGCTTCTACAGGCCCAGAGTATGTTGGGCACAGAGGCTGGTAGGTAAGGTTTGAAGACGATGAGAGGCATCTGAGGCAATTCCCAAAGAGCGAGATTTCCCGAGAGGTTGCTCAGTGCCCCAGGCTTATGAACGGCCAAATGAACAGAATACAACGCCAGATTGGAACAGGATGTGTGGTTCGTGGTTCGCGGCAGTGAGTGGAAATGCCGTGGTAGTGTAGAGCTTCCGAGAGGACTCTCAGAAAAGGCGACATGTGCAATGAGACTCGAAGGAGACGAGAAAGTGCCACATAGATCTCTGGAAAAGGGGACCAAACAGATGGTGCTCCAAGTGCCAAAGCCCCGAGGCATGAATGACCTCAGCCTGCGCAAAGCGTACCACGTATGGAGGGATCAAGCACAGGAACTGAGATGGGGAGGATCATGGGGTAGGCTTCGTAGGAAATTATAGGAGTGGTGTGTGTGTGTGTGTATGTGCGTGTGTGAAGCTTGTGAGTCAAGGAACGACACAAACGTTGGCATGCTTGACTCAGTTGAGGGTCATCCGTGTTCCAGGAATCTCACAGCTGTGCCGACAGCATGACTGTCTCTTTTTGGGGCTCCTGGAGTAGGGTGGGCATCTTTAGCCAGCTGGGTGTTGGGGAGCTCAGGTTGCCCACCTCTTACTTCCCCAGGTGACCCGCTCCCAAGGAGGATGTGGACAAGGCGATTATCTTATCAGTTACACCTACACTTGCCCTTGGAGACGTGCCCATAATCGGAGGCCAGAGCAAAAACTGCACCAAAATTCTCTCCGTTTCCCCAGCCTAGCTCCTCACCGCTGACCCCAGGGGCCCCTGCCTGGGTTACATGGAGAGTCCCTCAGACTTCCTGACACCCTGCTCAAACAAGGACCATTAGATACAGCCTTTCCCAGTGTGCACCTTTGTTTCTCTGAGCAGATTGGGGTGGGGATAGGGGAATGGTTGGGAGCTGTGGGCAGCAGCTAGAGGTTGAGTATGCGGCAGGACCCTGCTGAACTCCCACAAGCCTGTTCCCTGTCTCCTCACGGTGAGAATGATAGCTAAGATATGATGTCATGGGTGACTGTGCACACGCTTTAGGGCTCACAAGAGGACACTCTGCAGGTGATCTGCCTGCTCCTGACTCAACCATATCCTAGACTAGGGTTGAACAAGTGATTTGACTTCTTTATGCCTCAGTTTCCCCACCTGTAGTGGGTATTCCTCACCTCAAAGGGTTTCTGGAAGGTTAAATGACTGAATGTGAAAGTCCCCAACACATTGGTGGCATGAAGTGAGCACCCGTGTTTGCTCCTCTTCTTGTTGATCTGAGTGACAGGTGGCAATAATGTTGGGCAGGTTGGGACAGCTCAGTAGAAAACGTCTGAGCTGCCCAAGCCTGAAGGTTACCCCAAGGAGCCTCATAATCAGTTGTAGTCAGCTGGTTCTGCTCCACGCCCACCCTCCCTGGCTATATCAAGCCTGGTCTAGACCCTAGGTTCTAGAGACCAAAGAGGCAGAGCACCAGGCACCATGGGGAAGGCAGTGAGTGGCACCTGGGAGTGGTGTGTGTGTGTGTGTGTGTGTGTGTGTGTGTGTGTGTGTGCAGAAGCACAGCACCTGACACCTGACATCTCCTTTGCTCCATCTCATCCCCAGGAGAACTATGAACTGTACTCAGTGGAACTGGGGTCTGGCCCTGGTGGGGACAAGACCGCCAAGATGAGCAAGAAGAAGGCAGGTGGTGGGGGAGGCAAGAAGAAGGAGAAGCTGGAGAACATGAAGAAGGAGATGGAGATGGTGAGCATGGGGGCCAGAGCCTGGCAGGATCGAGGTGGGGACTGGGAGCTAGGCAGTGGGCAGGACGGGTCTGTGACAGCCAGACAGTGAGGGTCCTGTTCCATCCCCCAGAATGACCATCAGCTGTCAGTGTCTGAGCTGGAGCAGAAGTACCGGACCAGTGCCACCAAGGTGAGCTAGGAGAGGGTGGGTATAGTGAGGGGGGAGATGTATGGGGAGAGAGCAAGGTGAGACGGGCACCCGAGAGCAGTGTGTGCGTGTGTGCATGTGTGCGTGTGTGAGTGTGTGGGGGGGGGGCAGGGGAGAGAGCAAGGTGAGAAGGGCACCTGGGAGCAGTGTGTGTGTTTGTGTGTGCGTGTGTGTATGTACACATGTGCATATGTGTGTGTGTGCATGCGCACGTGTGTGCACGTGTGTGCATGCGTGTGTGTTGGGAGGTGGGAATACATGAAGAGAAAGGGGAGATACAGAGGAGAGAGAGAGAAGAGAGACATGGAGAAGAGGTGAAGAGAGACCTATACAGAGGAACAGGGAGAGGGAGGGAAAGATGGAGAGGAAGAGAGCAGTTTGAGATAGGAGAGAGAGTGGTAGAGAGGGGAGAGAAGAGAAAGATGGAGGGAGGGGGAAAGGGAGAAAAGAGAAGAAAGAAGAGAGAAGAAGGGGACAAGAGAGGAGGAAAGGGAAAAGAGAAAGGGTGAAGGCTGTGGCCTCCACCATGACCACACCTGCCTGTCCCCAGGGCCTGACTGCAAGCCTGGCAGCCGAGCTGCTGCTGAGGGATGGGCCTAATGCGCTCCGGCCCCCTCGCGGCACTCCTGAGTATGTGAAGTTTGCCCGGCAGCTGGCAGGCGGTCTGCAGTGCCTCATGTGGGTGGCTGCTGCCATCTGCCTCATTGCCTTTGCCATCCAGGCCAGTGAGGGTGACCTGACCACAGATGACAACGTGAGTGGAGGGTGCTTCAGGGCCGGCATGGGGCACAGTGAGACCTAGGAGACTGTGACATTGAGCCCAGGACTCACAACAGTCAGGCTGTAAAATGAGGATACGGGAATGTTAATGTGCAATTCTGAGACCTGGATGGAGGATGGAGGACACAGGTTACAGGGGACACTGAGGATGACTCTTCGGTGGTGGAACATAGGTAGGGAATGGAACTGGAAAATCTAAGATATGAACCCGATCAAAAGAGGAAACGAGGATATAGGGCAGACCAAGGACATGGGACAGGGGACACAAGGACTTGACCTGAGACATAGGAACACTAAACACCAGACACACCACAGAGAGACACAGTAGGATATCTGTAGATATGAAAACATTGATAGAGAAAAAGGCGATGTAAATAGGACATTGGATATGTGTCAGGGTCAGACAGAGGACACGGGGTGACATATGTGACACTGGACACGGACTATGACAGAAAAGTCATAGGTCAAGTGACATGGCATTGGTACTCAGAGGTACACAGACTTGGCATTTGGGACATGGAGATACCAATCATGGCATAGGTCTGCAGCACAGACACAGGAACGGAGACACAATGACATAGGGACCAGTGGGCACAAGGGCACAGGGTGGCATATGGATTAGGAAATATGAAACACGGGACATAGAAACATGAGGAGACACGGCAGATGCAGGACTTAGGGGAGGCAGGAGTAGACCAAGAAACAAGGAACAAGGACCATATGCAGACATGGGAGATCAGGAGCCAGGGACTATGGTTTAGGGACATGGACACATGACACTGAAGATGCAAGGCAAGTGAATTTGCATTTATAGAACATGGGGACAGGGGCTTGGGTCGCAGGAATAGCACACGAGGCTTCCCGGTAGAGGGAGGGAACTCCCCAAAACACCAGGGGACTCGGAAAGAGTGGCAGTGGCCTTGAGGAAGGGGCTTCTCACTGCTATGCATAAAACCTTTGTGTGTCTCACTCTGCAGCTGTACCTGGCGCTGGCGCTGATCGCTGTAGTTGTAGTCACTGGCTGTTTCGGCTACTACCAGGAGTTCAAGAGCACAAATATCATCGCCAGCTTCAAGAATCTCGTGCCCCAGGTGGGTCCTCCAGCCTGCCACCTCTCTCTTCCGATTCTAGTCTCCAAGCCGCCCCAGCATCTCCTGCCTTCTCCATCGGGCTCATCCCCACCAGCCCATAACTATCCTTATTTATGGCTTCCATCTCCCCAGCTAGTGCTTCTGCTTTTCTCAGTTTTCACCTCCCATGACTCCATGACAATAAGCAGCTTCTCCCATCCAAGTACTAACCAGGCCCGACCCTGCTTAGCTTCTGAGATCAGCAGAGATTGGGCGCGTTTAGGGTGGTATGGCCGTAGACGACAGACAGTAAGCAACTTCTATTGGCACCCCTGCCCCACAGCAAGCCACCGTGATCCGAGACGGCGACAAGTTCCAGATCAATGCGGATCAGCTTGTGGTGGGCGACCTTGTGGAGATGAAAGGCGGGGACCGTGTCCCAGCAGACATCCGCATTCTGTCGGCCCAGGGCTGCAAGGTGGACAACTCCTCTCTCACTGGAGAGTCTGAACCGCAGACCCGCTCACCTGAGTGTACACATGAGAGTCCCCTGGAGACCCGCAACATCGCCTTTTTCTCTACGATGTGTCTGGAGGGTCTGTGAAGCATTGCTGCCCTGCCCTGAAGCCACACAGCTTTCACACACCCCCAACAGCCCCTTTTCTATCTTCCGTGACATATGCCACACACACGCCTCCCCACCACAGAGCACTTTCCTGATGCTGCCCACCCCACCCTGAGCTCTCCTCTTGTTGCCACTTCAGGCACAGCGCAGGGCCTGGTGGTGAGCACAGGCGATCGCACCATCATTGGCCGCATCGCATCGCTGGCCTCGGGCGTGGAGAATGAGAAGACGCCTATTGCAATCGAGATTGAACATTTTGTGGACATCATTGCGGGCCTGGCCATTCTCTTTGGTGCCACATTCTTTGTGGTGGCCATGTGTATCGGCTACACCTTTCTTCGGGCCATGGTCTTCTTTATGGCCATTGTGGTAGCCTATGTGCCCGAGGGGCTGCTGGCTACCGTCACAGTGAGTAGGGGAGACAGAAGGAGGTACAGGGAGCAGAGAGCTGCTTCTTCAATCATCCCACCAGACTTCCACCCATCCCCCTCCTTCCTGTTCATCCATCCATTCTGCTCCCCACCCAACATCACCTGTCCACTCAGTAAACATCTACTAGGCTCCTCTGGGCTGGCCTCCTTCCTGCACACACCACTACACACCACGGCAAAGAGCTGAACAAACAAGATACTGGAACAGGAGGGATGAGGTCCCTGGAGTTAGCCAGCGGCAGCCCAGACCCACCTAGAGGAGGGAGGCTCAGAAGTTCGTTTTCTCATCTCCGTGGTGTGAATGTGAGCTGGGAGAGAGCACAGAGAGTATCCAGTGATACTGGGGAAGGCATGGGTTGCAAACAGCTTGGAGGGAAGAACAAACCTGTTTTGGTTTTTGGCTCAAGGAATGCTGCACTCAAAGTGTAGCAAGATGGAGTACAGGAAGGAGAGGTAGGGCTGGCGGCAGGAACTGGCCATGCCTATGTTCCCCATCTGTCCGCAGGTCTGCCTGTCACTGACAGCAAAGCGGCTGGCCAGTAAAAACTGTGTGGTCAAAAACCTAGAAGCGGTGGAAACCCTGGGTTCCACGTCAGTCATCTGCTCAGACAAGACGGGAACTCTCACTCAGAACCGCATGACGGTGTCTCATCTATGGTTTGACAACCATATCCACACGGCGGACACCACGGAAGATCAGTCAGGTGTGCGGGTGGGAGGGGAAGGCGCCAGGACCGGATGCAGTTGGTGGTCTGACTGGGAACCTGGGGCAGGCTTTGCATTAACGAGAGGTGACAGGTCCAGGGTCTTCTGAGGGAGTTCATCTGGTCTGTGAAGGGAATCTGGTCTCCCGGAGGCTCTGTATGGTGTTTGGAGAAAGCTCTGTCTTGGAATACGAAGAGGAAATGGGATACTATCCATGCCTGGGAAGGGGACCCAAAAGCAGAGGCGGCCTGAAAGCAGTGGGAAGGGCTCTGCTCTGGTTTGGGAGATCCACTCCCTTGAGGTCCTAGCCTCGATGTCTGGTCTCCAGGGCAGACGTTCGACCAGTCCTCGGAGACATGGCGGGCGCTGTGCCGCGTGCTCACTCTGTGCAACCGCGCCGCCTTCAAGTCCGGCCAGGACGCCGTGCCGGTGCCCAAGGTGAGAGACCGGGGGATTCCAGAGGGTGCTGTCTGGAGCCTAGTGACGCCGGCTCCGACCCTGACACTGGACCCTGTTCCTAGCGCATCGTGATCGGAGACGCGTCTGAGACTGCGCTGCTCAAGTTCTCGGAGTTGACACTGGGCAACGCCATGGGCTACCGGGACCGCTTCCCCAAAGTTTGCGAGATCCCCTTCAATTCCACCAACAAATTCCAGGTGCGCTGCTCACTGGAGTCGGGTCCACGACAGGCCACGCCACAGTGAAGGCGGACTTCTTAGTCTGTCTCTTTAGACTCAATTCCATGTCAATCCAGTTTATGACCCCGCCTATATTCCGTTAGACCACGCCCACACTAGCCCCACTCATTCAAGCCCCACCCACACCTCCTAGATAGAGGAGCATCTCTGCTTTAGGCAGGACCCTGCACCCTCAGGTCTGCCTCCTCGTGTGACCACGTCCCTTATCCATTCCCCACCCGTTGATTCCCTCCCCACAAGTCCGGTGCAGCCCCGCAGCTCCGCCTCTCCCTCTGTCCACAGCTGTCCATCCACACGCTCGAGGATCCGCGGGACTCCCGGCACTTGCTGGTAATGAAGGGCGCCCCCGAGCGTGTGCTGGAGCGCTGCAGCTCCATCCTCATCAAAGGCCAGGAGCTGCCTCTAGATGAGCAATGGCGTGAGGCTTTCCAAACTGCCTACCTCAGCCTGGGAGGTCTGGGCGAACGTGTCCTTGGTGAGAGACGCTCTGGGCGGGACAGGGTGTGGAGAGGTGTGGGCACAGACCCCTTCAAACTGCCTGGCCCGGACCTGACCTTTTGTTTTTTGTTGTTTTCGTGTGATCCTGCGGATGGATCCCACGGCCTTGTACTCTTGTGTGTGCTAGGCTTGCTGGCCCTAACCTCCCTCATCTCTGGCCCAGGGTCTAGACTGCCCCAGCCTCACCCTTGATTTCTCTTCCCTGTGTCAGTCCTGACCCCCCTAACCTGACACTCTTAGGTCTTCACCCTGGCCACCCCCATACATACCTTACTTGTGCCCACTCTTTTTCCAGCCATTCCTCCATCTCTGGTCCTGTGTCCTCATGATATTTTGATCTTTTCCAGTCCTTGTCTCCATGCTGGACCTTCCCCAGGCCCATGTTTTGTTTCCTGAGCCAGCCTTACTATACAGCCTGGCTGTCCAGAACTCACTCTGTAGACCAGGCTGGCCTCCAACTTAGAGATATGTCTGCTTTTGCCTCTTCCGTGCAGGATTAAAGGTGTGGGCTACCATGTCCCTCCTTCGTTCTTACCTGTAAACCCTCCAACTTTTGCTGTTCCTCTTTAAACTTTCCTAACCCCTGGAAACTCTGGAAGGCACAGACCCATAGTTCAGTTCTGCCTTTCACTTTATTTTGAAAGAAATGTTTCCTCTCTCAGCCAGCCTGCCTTCCTTCCTTCCTTCCTTCCTTCCTTCCTTCCTTCCTTCCTTCCTTTCTTCCTTCCTTCCTCTGCAGCTCAGGTTGTCCTGGAACTCCCGATCTCCCTCCTCTACATCCGGAGTGCTGGGATTACAGGCCATGCCTAGCTCGGCACCGCAGTCTCCTCATAAGCAGGGTGGGAGTGCACCTCATAAGATGAGTGAGGGTTGACTGAGGATCCAGCATCCATGGGTGGTGTGCGGTCCTGTTATTTCACGAGTGAGGATGGACTCAGGATCCAGCATCCACGGGTGGTGTGAGGTCCTGTTATTTCACAAGCCTCTCGTCTCTATTGGCTCTGCTAGCACACCATCTATTTGCCCAGACTCCTCTCATTCCCGTTTTCCTGGCCAGGTTTCTGCCAGCTCTACCTGAATGAGAAGGACTACCCACCTGGCTATGCCTTCGATGTGGAGGCCATGAACTTTCCAAGCAGTGGCCTCTGCTTTGCGGGACTCGTCTCCATGATTGACCCTCCTCGGGCCACTGTCCCTGATGCTGTGCTCAAGTGCCGCACGGCCGGCATCCGGGTATGCCAGCTGGGGATGAGGACAGATGGCAGATGCTCACCTGTAACCACCGCGAATTAAACGCTACTGGCTCATGACACAGAAGTCCCGGGGAAGGAAGCTTCGTGCATAGCTGTACCCAGAAGCTCAGCGTAGTCAGGAAGCTGCCCTTCTCCTGTCCTAGTTCCCTTTGTGTCTCTTCTGCTTTAATCTCAGGCAGCACTCAGTGTGAGTGTGCAGAGGAGACGACCCCACTTACAGCTCCCTCCTCTCCTGTTCAGTTGGGTCACACGCTCATCCCCAAACTGGCTTTGGTGGCTGGGGGATAGAATGTCTTGATCGGCAATGTTTGGGCTTACTTGTTCAGTCTTGGCCACAGACCTCACTTTAGCCGCCAGCCTGAGAAGAGCCGCTTAGCCATCTACCTGGTTTTTAGCCCTCTCTAGGATGGTGTATCTCTAGCAATTCAGGCATGGTCTTGCCTCACGACCTTCGCACCTGGCTATTCCTTCTGCCAGAGATGCTCTTCCTACACATCTCCGTGTGGCCAACTCTTTCATGTTTGGGTCTCTGCTCATATGTCACCTCCTCAGTGAGGTCTTTGTGCACAGTTAAGCCGCTGCTTCCCTCAGTGAGCTTATTTTTCCCCCTCTTAATGTGTTCACTCCTGTATCTTGTCCTTTCTGTCTCCCTGCCCGAGAATGTCAAGGCATAATGACAGAGAGAGTTGTCTTTTTTGCCCTAGGCACAGCAGGCAGTCATGCTTGCCTAATGATTGTGTCAGCGGAGATCTACCAGGAAGGGCAGGGACCCTGCGCTGATCTGAAGAGGTAAAGGGTGTGCTGGTCTTCCCACAGGTGATCATGGTGACCGGTGACCATCCCATCACAGCCAAGGCCATTGCAGCCAGTGTTGGCATTATCTCAGAAGGCAGTGAGACAGTGGAAGACATTGCTGCCCGCCTCCGCATGCCTGTGGACCAGGTTAATCGGAAGTAAGCCCTCGTCAGCTGTCCCTGTGGTTCTCCCTCGCACCCCTACCCTGAGACCCTAGTGAGACTCGCTCCCTCCTGCAGGGATGCCCGGGCCTGTGTGATCAATGGCATGCAGCTAAAGGACATGGACCCATCTGAGCTGGTGGAGGCCCTACGCACCCATCCTGAGATGGTCTTTGCTCGCACTAGTCCCCAGCAGAAGCTAGTCATTGTGGAGAGCTGTCAGCGACTGGTGAGACCCTGCTGAGGAGGGTGGCAGGTGGGCCAGCCTGGCCACAGTCTGGTGTCTTTCTGATCTCCTACTCACCTGACCCACTGCCCTAGGGTGCCATTGTGGCTGTAACAGGAGATGGTGTGAATGACTCCCCAGCCCTGAAGAAAGCCGACATTGGTGTAGCCATGGGTATCGCTGGCTCAGATGCTGCTAAAAATGCTGCTGACATGATCTTGCTGGACGACAACTTTGCTTCCATTGTGACAGGCGTGGAGCAGGGTCTGTGCCTTGCTAGGGAGGGGGCAGGTCATGAGGGCTCAACAGGAAGCTGACTGGGAGGAGGTTGAGGTACCTGTTCTGCCCCTACAGGCCGACTGATCTTCGACAATCTGAAGAAATCCATCGCCTATACACTGACCAAGAACATTCCAGAACTGACACCCTACCTCATCTATATCACTGTTAGCGTGCCCCTACCCCTTGGCTGCATCACCATCCTCTTCATAGAGCTCTGCACAGATATCGTGAGTCTCCAGCCTAATGCCTGGGTCCTCCACCCCACTGTGCCCCCAGACATACACTCATGGATGGACAGGATGGACCAAGATCACCATGAACATTTTTAGGTCAACAGACATCCAGAAATAGACACAGAGGTTGGCAGGTAGGGTAGACAGGAGAGAGCCATGGATACGGAAGACTCACAGACACTCAGACAAACAGATATCAGTTGGGTGCAGTCCTGTAATCCTAGCACACAAGAGACAGGGGCAGGAGGCTATCAAGTTTGAGGCCAGCCGAACTACATATAGAGACCCTGCTAGCCAAACAAAAACCAAAAGTAAATAGAGATGTTAGAAGACATAGGTGTCTAGCCACAAAGGGTTAACAGACAGACATCCCACAGCAGACCTCCTTGAGGCTCTGAAGGCAGCAGACATGGGGCCCCTTTTGAAGGGTGTGTTCAACACCTCCCAGGGTGCCGTCTCAGCTGAGTGCACACTAATTGACTTAATGTCCTCATCACTGCCCTCAGGACAGGCTTTCTTGTGATTCTCCCCGTCTTGCTGATCATCTGATTGAAGCACAGACAAGCTGAGTGGCTTGCCCCAGGTCTATCAGCTCCTAAGTGGCCCCAGCTGGGATCTGCTCCCTTGGGCCTGTGCACCTGATCAGTCCACTCTGCTGCCATCCTGGCAGTGATTGTTTCTTCATACATCAGAGACAGGAGTGGGGAGGAGATAGTGCATGCGAATATGTATGTGTGTGTGTGTGTGTGTGTGTGTGTGTGTGTGTGTAGAGAGAGAGAGAGAGAGAGAGAGAGAGAGAGAGAGAGAGAGAGAGAGAGAGAGAGGATCAAAGTCTGGAATTATTGCCCATGCCTGTGACTCTAGCACTTGGGAAGCAGAGGCTGGAGGACCATGAGTTCAAGGCTGTCCTTGGCTAGATAGTGAGTTCATAGTCAGTCTGGGTTACATAGCAAACCCTTAGAGAGAAAGGTGGGTGAGGGGCAAGGGAGAGAGAAGGGAAAAGAAAGGCATTATATCGGGAAACAGAATACCACAAGCACCAGAGAACAAAAATACAGAGAAAGAGGAGGAAGAGAGAAAGGGAGAAGAGGGGGCCAGCCGGAAAGCAAAGGCTAATGGGATTAAAGCAGACCTTTGCCAAGTGTGCTGATGCACACCTGTAATCCTAGCACTTGGGACACATGGAAGAAGGTAGGAAGAATAGTAGTTCAAGGACAGTCTCAGCTAATAGTGAGTCTTGGTCCAGCCTGAGCTACATGAGACCTTGTCTTAAACAAAACAACAAAAGACAGACATTTGTATGGAGATGGACATTAGGATGCCTGTGACCCAGACATGCCAAGTGGCCCCGGTTGTCGGGCAGGTGTGGCTGTGTGGTGACTGCAGGACCTCCCTCCTGTTCTTTCCTGGTGTGTGTATGTGTGTGAGGTGGTTGGCTTTAGAGTGAGAGGAGTCAGTGGCCCAGGCTACCCTCCACCTCTTCCTTCTGCTCCTGGCTAGTTCCCATCGGTGTCCCTGGCATATGAGAAGGCTGAGAGTGACATCATGCACCTGCGTCCACGGAACCCCAGGCGTGACCGCTTGGTCAACGAACCCCTGGCGGCTTATTCCTATTTCCAGATTGGTAAGCTCTGTGGCCAAGGCCGTGATCCCCAGTTACTGTCCACCTGCCGAGGGCTTCCCGGCTGGGCCTCCGGGGCTGGGTTGGTTCATGTCCCAGTCTATTCGAGGTGGCCTCTCTGATCCTAGTGTATAATGTTAACCCTGCTGTCTCACGGTCCCATGCTCTGTGTGTGCTTGTTTTTTGTGTCTGTCTCCGTCTTTGTTCCCACATTCCGGTGTCTCGCCTTTCCCAGGTGCCATTCAGTCATTTGCGGGCTTTGCTGACTACTTCACCGCCATGGCCCAGGAGGGCTGGTTCCCTCTGTTGTGTGTGGGACTGCGGCCACAGTGGGAGGACCACCACCTACAAGATCTTCAGGACAGCTATGGCCAGGAATGGGTGAGCTCTGCCTGCCATTCCCTTCCACTTCCTCCTACCTAGTGCCATGTACCTTTGTTGGAACAGTTCAGCTAGAGGAGTGCCTGGCCCCCACCCCTTCTGTGGTTACTGTGGAGAGGAGTCTTTCCCTCACTATCCTCGGCTCTGCCTTCTGCTTCTGAGGCTCCCGATAGAGCCCCTTTGCTACACTGATAGACCTCAATATCTCAGGTTCAACTGGTCTTCTGTCATTTTTCTGGTAATGTCATTCACACAGAGTTCTGGTGTGTGGCACCTATTTCATTGAAGGCTTAAAAGGCTGTGACGCCAGCAGTAGCCAGATGTGTTTAGTTTGTCTTGGAGAGTAACATGTTACTTAGCAAGAAATTCCCCATGGCTGCTACCACAGTTATGAATGCAGTTTAGGGCTAGCCTAGATTCACTGAACTGTATCAACCTGACAAGCTATGTGGCCTGTCTATGCCTCCCTTCCCAGTCGGTTCCAGCAGAATTCACTTCATCTAAGAACTCATTGAAATATAAATTCTCAGGCCCCACCTCAGACCTAAGGTCAGAAACTCTGGGAGTGGGGCCTCCTGGGGAGTCTGATGCCTGCCATTCGGCTGTTTCCCTGGAAAAAGATATCACCCTGGCCACTTGAAGCTCAGGTTCCTCCTACGCTATCAAGATGAGTGGTGGATCTCTGTGAATTCCAGGCCAGCCTGGTCTCTACATAACTGAGTTCCAGGGCTAGGTACTGACGCACACGTGCGCACGCACACACACACACACGTGCGCACGCACACACACACATGCTCGCACACATGCACGACCTTTGCTGGAGAAACAGCATACACAGCTGCTGCTCCCATGTGGGGCAGGCATTCTCTATCGCTCATGTCCTACTCTCTGCCACCCCTTTGCCTCCTGTCACCTTTCTCCAAGGATTTTCTGATTCCCCTTCCTGGGCTCCTTCCTTGGTATTCAGGGAAAACCCCATGGTTCATCTATCAGTTTGGGCAGAGCTACCCAAGCCCCTCTAGATGCTGGGCTCCTGCAGCCCAGCCTGTGATGCGAGAGAAAGGTCAGGGGGTCTCAGTGCCCAGCGGGTGGCAGAGGCTCTTCACCCAGGCTCAGGCTGCCTGTCCCTTTCTGGCCTGCAGACATTTGGTCAGCGTCTGTACCAGCAGTACACCTGCTACACTGTGTTCTTCATCAGCATCGAGATGTGCCAGATCGCTGATGTCCTCATCCGCAAGACACGTCGCCTCTCTGCTTTCCAGCAGGGCTTCTTCAGGTGTCCCCAGCTGGCCCCAGCTCCACCCTCCAGTCCCGAGTCCCAGATCCTACCAACTCCCAACCAGCAAATGCCAGTACCAGATGCAGTGAGCTGGGTGCAAACCATGGAAATATGGCCTTCTCAGCTGGCCAGTGGCTGGCATTGGGGTCCTTTCATATCTCGGCTAAGGGCTGAGGTTGAGAGGGCCAGCTCCTGCTAAGGACAGCCATCACAGAGTCACAGGTTTAGGGCATCTTCCTGCTACTGTGACGCCCAGCCTCCCTAAGTCCCTTCTATTTCCCTACTTCAGATGGCTGGTCTGTGTCTGTCCCCAGCCTGCCAGCCTGAGCCCTTCCTCCCCCCACAGGAACAGGATCCTGGTGATTGCCATCGTGTTCCAGGTCTGCATCGGCTCCTTCCTGTGCTACTGCCCAGGGATGCCCAATATCTTCAACTTCATGCCCATCCGGTGAGGAGCTGTGAGGTGCTGATAAAGGGATGGGAGATGTGGGACACGGACTTGGGCACAGCCTTGACCCTGCCACCCCTCACCTGTCCTTCAGGTTTCAGTGGTGGCTAGTCCCCATGCCCTTCGGCCTCCTCATCTTTGTCTATGATGAGATCCGGAAACTTGGAGTTCGCTGTTGCCCAGGGAGTGAGTGTGGAGCCTAGGGGTCTGGGAGGGAGAACTGAATGGTTCTTAGAGTAGCCCTTTGACCCCTGACCTTTAACATATGGCTTTAAGTCTTTGACCCTCTAAATCAAACTATTACTGCTTAGAACCTTGCTCTCGATTGTGTAACCCAGCACTGAGTTGCCTTCCCTCTGTCTCCTCCAGGCTGGTGGGACCAGGAACTCTACTATTAGAGGGCCAGTCATCTCTCCATCTACTGGCAGTGTGATGGTGATGGGACTTATGAGTGACAATCAAAACATCTATACAGTAGATTCCCAGCCCTGGCTGTACCCACTTCCGCAGCCCACACACCCCTTGGAGGGGCTACTGCTCCTCTTACCCCAAAGTTCCATACCGTCTTGGAGCAGCTGCACCCCAGACAAGTCCTCTGAGGTGGGAGGGGCTAGACTAAACAGTTGGCAGATCCCGTGGAGGTATGTCCATCCCAAGGACTCCATCTGGACAGAAGGTAGCCTAGGGGCTCTGTTACACACCCCTCATGTTCTGCTGGACAGTAATAAACCACATACCACACAACTGTGCAGTCTTACATGTTTTCCAGTAACCTCAACTTCCCACAAACCTGCCACCAAGGGACTAATGTTGAGGGCTGCAGCATCTGTAGGGCCTAGGGCAGAACTTTTAGTGGAGTAGGGATTCAAGCAGATTCCTTAAGGAAATTATTACCCATTTCTTTGTGTAAGGTAGCAATTTAAAGACGAGCTGGGATAATGACCTCAGGTCATCCAGAGCATGACCACCATTACCCCAGGTGCCCTAGATGGGGTATTCTCAGTAACACCCCCTTCTCCAGCCTCTTGGCACAGGGACTCAGACTTCCACAGCAAACAGCCTGTTGCCACAGTCCCCAGGGTCTTCTCTGATTTCATGTGCTGGTGCCTATACCCTGATGTCCTCATCAAATCATGGAGGTTCTCCCATAAACCCCTGCCTCCTGAACAGCCAACTCCTCCAGCTGCTGGGAATACCCCACTCCCCTTCCTGGGAATCTCTGCTTCTCTCTCCTCCCTGTTGTCTACCACTACCCCATCCCACGCCCTGAGGACTTCAGTTTCTCTTGTCATGCCCACATCTGTCTCCAGCCTCTCCTGAGGTAACCCACACTGGTATCTCCACCACTCTCCAACCTGTCCCCATTTGCTGTGTAGTCTGACACAGGGCAGATCTCCCTAGGAAGGGTGGAAGGCTCTTGGGAGCTGTAGAGCCCCAAATGAGTGCTGTCCTGGGCTCTTGCCCCTTACCTGTGACCTCTCCCCTTGGCCTACCAATCAACACTGTCAGCACCTCACTTCTAGTCCATCCCTGCTGAGGGCCTTCTGGTTTGTCTCTTTCCATACCACAACCATGGGCGGCTTCCAAAACCCCAAACCAACCCGTGCCCTGGTCAACATCATCGTCAGCCATCAGCTCTGGCCCCTGCTACTAGACTGTGTCTCAAGTCCAGCTGATTTGGACCAAACAGTCTGATGTGTCCCAGAAGCCAAGGCCATCACCCCTACCCGAGGCCTTTACATCCAACTCAACACTCCCTTCTCTGCTTGTCCTAACCAGTCCTTTAGAACTCAGCTGATACACCCTCCCTTGAGTACCCTCTACCTACAGGCTGGGTAAACCCTGCTTTCCAACCATAAGGCTCTGGTTAGTTTCCAACCATTAGGGCTCTGTTTAGTTCTGTCATCTCCACAATGGGACGGGCAGACACAAGATAGAGATGCATGAGAAAGTGATCCCAATATATGTCCAGTGTGCACCCCATCTACTTTTTGTCCATGCAAAGTCAAGGACATTCTTTACCCTCAGTACACAAAGCTACAGAGTGATACTCAGGGCACCAAGGAAGTCTGGGGGAAGAAGGGGAGGGGAAGGAGGAAGTCCATGTGATGGAAAAATGTGCCTTCTGTAAACAGACTGTCACACAGAGCTTAAAGGAATCGGCCTTTCCTATGTCTAAGGTGAAACATGCAGTTCAGAGCCCAGTGTTAGTGGGATGGGGAGCTGTCCTACTCCCACTGCGGTGGGGGTGTGAGGACACTGGGAAGACCAAAGCCTTGGTTCTGACGCCCTGCTCAGGAGGAGGGATTGGATGCAGCAAAGGCCTAGTCCAGTGGGCCAAGGAAGGGCATGACTACCGTGGTGGAGTTAGCATCTAGGACAGTATCCAAGATGGTGGGCTCAAGGGCTATTTGGCGATAGCTGACCCCAAGCTTCACCTTAATAGACTTAGGCCAGGATTTAGTCTGAAGGCTGCAGAACCAAGTCAAAGCATGGAGAAGCTCAGAATCAAGGAACTCTTCACAGTGGCTTTGTGGCTTGAATGATGATAGGAATCTGACTAGGGAAATCAACCCAGGGAGCAGCTCCAGATATGTCAAGGGCAATGGCACAGGCTACTGTCAGATGTACAATGAGGCAACACTGAGAGCTATAAGTTGAGGATGGTGACCTAGTTAGACAGGTTTCAGATCAACCTCTCCCCCGACCCCCGCCAGCTGTCACACAGGGGATGGATCAGAGGGGGAAGCATAGACTGAGTGTTGAAGGCAGCCAGCCTAGGGAAGGCTCCATGTGGAAGAGGGCTCAGGCCAAGATGTAAGGAGAAAAGGAATTCACCTCTACCCCAAATTCCCTCTTGAACTCTAGTGCGCCCGATCCTTAGCTTATTCAATTATCAAGCCTCCAGGCTCCCATGGGGAAACCAGGAGGACTGGTCAGCTTGTCTCCCAGTTCCAAAGCAAGACAGGTTCTGTGGGACCGAAGTGACATAGTTCTAGCATTGATTTCTGAGACAGAAATGAGCACACAAAAAACTTTCCAAACACTGTTTACTTCACTAAAATCTGGAGAGAGGCAGCGAAAAGGTACACCAACACCTGGCCACCAAGCTAGGAGTGTACATTGACAACAGCAACATACAGGGCCAAGGTGCTGAGGGCCAGCAGTCCTGTCACCACGGCCCGGGCCAGCAGGGCTGTCCAGCTGCCCAAAGAGAAGAGATGGACGAAGGTCCTGCGGGGAAAAATCATTATGAGGAAAGGAAAGAGAAAACACACCCCCATTTGAACCCAGCCTCAAACCCCATGCAGCTCACTCCATGACGAAGGCCTTGTAGACACTAAGGAACATCAGGAGGAGGACGGCAGGCCGGAAGGTGTGGTACAGGTCATAGCGGGTTATCATCCAGACCTGAGCCGACGCAACGATGTAGTGGACCTGCAGGGAGGTGGGAGGGAAGTGAGAAGCTGGGGCCAAATTTCGGGGAGAAGCATGGTTAGCAGCATGAAATGGGGTGGGGGACAAGACTGCATACCAGACTGATGTTGGAGTCGATGCTCATCTGGATGTATTTCCAGTCAAATTCAATGCCTCGGGCTCCCACCCAGAGAGGGATGCAGCTGAGGAAGGCAAAGGGAGGGAGTCTCCAGTACCCAGACCCCCTCAACACCCAGACTCTGATCCCCACCCTCCGGTACCCCTCCGGGACCCGGGCCCTTTCCCAGAAGTCTGGGCTCCTCCAGGTTGCTCCACACACCGGGACATAATGAGCTCAGCAGTGGCCCAGCCCAGGGCAGCAACCATGATCTTGTATTCCCCCTTGCCTGCATTCCGGGACATGACAAGGTTTAGGCCTATCAGGTCGGCCACATCCACACTGGCCTTCATGAATTCCTGTGGGTCAGGTAGAGGCTTGAGTAAACATAGGGGCCGGGAGAACCCACTCCTCCACTCCCTGTCCCTTCCGTGATCAACTCACCCCAATGAAGTCATAGATGCCACCTTCCCAGGTGGGGAAGAAAGTGGCCAAGAACAGCATCTGAGAACAGAAAGTGAAAGGTCACCTGAAGGTGAAGGAGCTAAAACCACGAGGATATTGTGGAAAGTGAGTGCAAGAGGAGGGCAGGACATTGGGTTCTGGGGTCTAAGTGGTACGATCACAAAGTGGGGGAGACAGCAGATGCCTGGTTTCCAAGAAGTCTAGAAGTTCACAGAGGAATCTGAAGTCAAGAAATGCCGGAGTGAATGCATGCGTAGCATAGCGTAAGCAGCACCATGCGACACCCTGTGGGTGAAATACTGCTTAGCCAACACTTAAGGGGTTTTCTCAATTTTACCAAAAATGCTAAGAAAAAGTTGCATCAAGGACTCTCCTGGGCTTCCACCCCTTATAAGGTATTCGGACACAGTCCCTAAACGTTGTCTCGAGGGTGGTCCCATGGAGGGCGACAAACAGCAGAGCTGGGTCCTGAGGTCTGGAATGCCTGGAGGCCAAACACGTGGAGTCCCGGAGTCCCTCACCTTGCATAGCTGCACAAAGAGGTAGGTGACTCCGGCCTGGACGCATTTCCAGAAGGCGTTGTACTCAGACCTGAAGAAGCGGGCGGGCGGTGAGGGGTCGGCCCGGGACCCGCACCCTTTCCGCCCCGCGCCCGCCCTGCACTCACAGGCCGCTGCACTTATACGTGATGAAATACGGAAAGTAGGCGAGGGCGAAGCAGTTCCCGAAGTGAAACAGGGTCATGACGCCGGCCGCCCGGTCCCGCCAGAGCGGGACTCACCAGGCGGCGTCTCCTCTGGGCAAGGGTCTCGGCCTTGCCGGCACCCGGGCCTGGCGCCACCTAATTGTCGTGGCCCGCGCGCGGCCTTATGGGAATTGTAGTACGGCCTGGCACGGCGCGCGCTGTGACGTCAGGGAGCCCCCCTTCCCACCCCACTCCGGGGCTTCGAGAGCCCGTTGCCGCTGTGGACTGGCGTTCCACAGCAGAGATGCGTGTGCCCCCCTTAAGTGGCACCCGACTCGGAGCCAAGCGCCACGTCTCTTTCGCCCATCTGAGAACCTTGAACCCGGCACGGAGTGCACGGTGATCGGCGCAGAGACGAGAAGGCGAAGTTGTGCGCACTCTGGTTTTTATTTCATTGTTGACCTGGTGGCGGCGCGAGAGCCGCACCACCTCCTTCGAAGGGGACCCAAGGGCAGGAACGTAAGGTGCGCGGGGAAGCTAGGAGGAGCCTTCCGGGTTACTTCTCTCGGCTAAACATATAGCGGAGGAGGTCGACCACTCGGTTACTGTAGCCATATTCGTTGTCGTACCTGGAGAGGGGAGAAAGAAGGCATCAGTGTGTGTGTGTGTGTGTGTGTGTGTGCCCTCCTGCCAACCTCTCCCACTACCTTCGGTCATCTTTCCCCTGGAGAGGGGAGAAAGAAGGCATCAGTGTGTGTGTGTGTGTGTGTGTGTGTGTGTGTGTGTGTGTGTGTGTGTGTGTGTGTGTGTGTTTGAGTTTGAGTGTGCCCTCCTGCCAACCTCTCCCACTACCTTCGGTCATCTTTCCCCTTTACCAGGAAATGAGTTTAACGAAGTTGTCATTGAGGGCAATGCCAGCCTTAGCATCGAAGATAGACGAATGGGAATCGCCCATAAAGTCCGTGGAGACCACCTAGGTGACAATTTTAAAGTTAAGTGTAGCAGAGTAAGGACCTCCAGAATCCCATACATTGACTCTCACTCCGCATTGTCATTCATTCATCTGGCATAGTGGATTGAGGTCTTTTGTGTTGGTAACAGGATGTGACCAAGGCAGGTGGGACTTTTGTTTTAGGGACTGTCAGAAAGGACTTAGATTGGGACAGGGGTGGGGATGACTCAGTGGGTAAAAGTGCTTGTCACATAAGCGTGAGCATCTGAGTTTGGATCCCCAAAGACTTGGCAGGTGGTGGACACCTGTAATCCCAGCATTCCAGATCTAGACTGGAGATCCCTGGGGCCAAATGGCTAGCGAGACTAGCTGAAATTGACAAGCTGCCATCACAGCCTGCCTCAGTAAATAAGTGGAGTGCACTGGAGGAAGACATGTCAGCCTCATGCCTCCACACATGTATCACTACTGCTTGTGTACCTGCACACGTTTCTCCATGCACCCACACATGTACACAAGGTGTGGGGAGGACACAGACCGCAAGGCCTGAACACTGTTCCAGGAAACATTACATGCAAGCAGTGGATGGCATGAGTCCTGGGCCTGATGAGTAGCGTCTGAAGTGGAAGGAGCTACTGACACAGATAAGAGGGCTGTAACCCTATGGGTTACAACACAGGAGGGCTTTTGGCATTGGACTGATTTGATTGGACCCATTCAAATGAGATCTTGTCAGTTGTGTGAGAGTGGACCTGCAGGAGCCAGTGCAAGAGAACTTCTCCAAGGTAGAAGCACTGATGCTTTCCTTTGTTTTTGTTTTTGTTTTTGTTTTTTCCTGAAACTTGCTATGTAGAACAGGCTGGCCTCAAGCACACAGATCTGCTGCCTGTACCTCCTGAGTGCTAGGGTTAAAGGCGTGTGCCCCTGAGCCTAGCAGATGACACTTAAGAAGTCTGTTGCTTTTCCTACCACAGTGACCAGAAGTCACTCACATAACCCATAGACCATACTGTCCAAGAAAACAGTAACTTAAGATCTAACTCCTTATGGAGCTTTCACTATCTACCCAGGGCCTGGCATACAAAAGGTGCTTAATACATGCTTAGAAAACAAAAGACACCAGTTCTTATCTTTTAAATTTTTTTTTGTTCAGGGGTCAGACACTTTTCCCAGTAGCAGACTTCTTAGTGTCATCTGCTAGGCTCGGGGGCACACGCCTTCTCACGTGTGCATAACCATGCCCATCTGGCCTGCGGTTCTTATCTTGACCCATGCAGATTAGCTCCTTGGTGAGTGGGCTCCCCGTTTCCCCAGTCCCTACCTGGTCCTCTGTGTAAGCAAGGATGCCAGCCAAGGGCCCCTTGGCTGCCTCTTTTACAGCTTCCTTGATAGCCGAGTAGGAGACTGGCTGGGCCAGGCGGCAGGTCAGGTCCACAACAGATACATTTGGGGTTGGCACCCGGAATGCCATTCCCGTTAACTTCCTGGAGAATTTCACAGAAAGGGTGGGAGTCAGAGCCCAGGGACTTCCGCTTGCATTTTCCCCTTGCCTTGGGGCCAGTGAGGTCTTCCTAGGATCTGTCCCCACCCTGGTTGCAGCAGTGTATCCTCATACCCTTTGAGTTCTGGGATGACTTTGCCTACGGCACTGGCAGCCCCGGTGGAGGATGGAATGATGTTCTGGTGAGCACCGCGTCCACCTCGCCAGTCCTTCTTTGATGGCCCGTCCACTGTCTTTTGAGTGGCCGTGTAGGAATGGACTGTGGTCTTGGAGAACAAGAGGATCAAGATGAAGCCTTCTGGCTCCTAAGCTCTCATTCTTCTCTCATCTAGGACTTGGGAGGTGACTTAGGTATGAAGCTAACAGGGCCACCACCCCAGACCATGGGAAGGGTGTCTGGGGGTCAGGGCCTGTCCTTGTCAGGAGTATTTCAAAAGGCACCTCCGTTGGTGGGCTTCTTCCCCAAACCACTGTCCATGCTAACTCCATGCCTTAAGCAAGGCCCAGGAAGAAGGGGTTGATTTCCCTGCCGTCCTTCCTGCCCCAACTCACCATCAGCCCTTCCACGATCCCAAAGCGTTCGTGAATAACCTTTGCGAGGGGTGCCAGGCAGTTGGTGGTACAGGATGCATTGCTGAAACGGTCATGGTGTGCCGGCTGAGTGACAGAGCCCCCCTTCCACTCTTGACTCTTACTTAACCCGGTCTGGTTTGTGAGATGCGAGGATTGGGGAGGGAGGGCTCACTGGGGATGCCATGGGAAAGATGAAGGAGCCATTGGAAGTGCCAGTGGGGATTGCTGCCCAGGCACGTCGAGCATTCCTCAGGGTGAGGTTAACATGAGAACTCGAGACTTAGGGACTGATAAGTGGGGGTAAGTTGATGTAAAAGACCCCAGAGATCTAGTGGGACTGGGGTGGGGAGAGGGTGGGGGGAGGGAGCATTTCCTGTGCTACACAGCCTGGCATGTCTGCTGCTACCACCCACATGCTCAAGGATGGCTGTCATCCCAGGTACCTGACAATGTTCATAGAGCCGGGATTGTACTCCTTCTCATTCACACCCATGACCAACATGGGTGCATCAGGGGAAGGCGCAGTGACTACTACACGCTGGGCTCCGGCCGAGATGTGTGCCTAGTGATAGAGTACAAGGGTTAGAGTCTTCAAGCACCACTGCCCCCTCTTCCCGGACAGGCATGGGCACTATCGCCCACTTACCGAAGCCGCCTCCATGGACAGGTATACGCCTGTAGACTCCACCACATAGGGACTTCCTACAGAACTCCAAGGAATGTCTTTGGGTTCTTTGCTGTGGAGTGGTGGGAAGGCTGTGTCAGTCTAAGCCAGAGGCCTTGGTGCCTTGACCTGCTAACCCCTGTTTCCTAACTCTATAGATACCTACCCATTCCAGGTTGGTGCCATCTTGCAGGCCCAAACCAACCACTCACCCCTTTTTTTTGTGGTGGGGAGGTTTCAAGATAGGGTTTCTCTGTGTAGCCCTGGATGTCCTGGAACTAGCTCTGTAGACTAGGCTGGCCTCGAACTCAGGGATTGTTTCTGCCTCCCAAGAGCTGGGACTGAAGGTGTGCGCCACCATCGCCTGTCAGCTCTTCCTTGTCTGCTAAACCTGCAGTGTCTAGACTTTCCCATCTTCAGCTCAGGATCTTCCTCCCTCAGGAGCCAAAGAGGGACCAGAGCCTTTTTTTCATCCCATGTTCAGAGCACGACTCCCAAGATGGTGAAACTGACAGTACTCCTCTCTGGTCCCCACCTCTGACCGCTTCACCTTTCAGCCTCTTGCCATCACCACCAAGCTCTTGTTGGGAACTCCCCAAGGACAGACACCCACATCAGACAACAGCTTGTGAGAAGACTACAGCTGAAGACCCTATGGCCAGCAGTGACCGATCATTGACAATAGAAAGTCCCCCCTACCCCGAAAGGCAGTCTGTTCCTCTCCATCAGTCTACATTTTCACTTGGTTTGTGTTTGGTGGGTGGTGGTAGTGACTGCTGTGTAATCCAGTCTGCTCAGCAACGTCAGTGCTCTTCCTGACTCAGCCTGCAAGTGCAGCGGTTCCATGGGCTCCATCATGCCCAGTTTCTCCCTGACGTTCCCACTAGTGTTTTCATCTGAAACTGGTCAACAAACACCTATCCTTGCTATCTTGTGTCCAGCAAGCAAGCTCAGTGACTCCATCTGTGGGCTTGTCCCGCATGGAATTTATCATGTGACAGGGAGATTTGTTCTAATGATTGCTTCTGGCTCTACTTCTGGATCATTCCATACCACAGGGCTGGGTCTGCTTCTGCTATAGCAATTTAATCAGTCAATAGATAATTAAACTTATTTTTAATTAATTAATTAATTAATTTTAGAGACAGGGTTTCTCTGTGTAGCGTTAGCTGTCCTGGAACTTGCTTTGTAGACCAGGTTGGCCTTGAACTCATAGATATCCACCTGCCTCTGCCTCCCAAGTGCTGGGATTAAAGGCGCGTGCTGCCACTGCCTTGGCTATATCTAAACATTTTAAAATAACTTATTTTAAGTCCTGTGTGTGTGTGAGAGAGAGAGAGAGACAGAGACAGAGACAGAGACAGAGAGACAGAGTTGTTGGGTCCTCTGGCGCTGTAATTATAGGAGGCTGTGAGCCACTTATGGGAGTGCTGGGAATTGAAAGTAGGGTCCTCTGAAAGGGCAATTCGTGATCTTAACCACTGAGTTATCTCTCCAGCACAAATCGATGCATATTTACTTAATTTTGGGGTGCCGAGGATTGATGCCAGGGCTTTATACATAGAGGAGAGTATTCTACTGAGCCACATCCCTAGTCTTGCTTTTTAGTCGTTCTGCACACGTGCACTAAACTCTCATGAGCCTCCAGTCTCAGCTTTACTGTAGGAAGCACTGTTGGCCACCACAATGCCGCCACTGTCACTGTGATCACTTTCCAAAGAAGCCACCGTCAGGACAATGGTGACAGCAGGCAGGGAGCACAGACTGCCCGGCCCTAGGCTCTGTCCCCAGTCAGCTACAGTGTGGGAACGGATGACTGCATGAACTTACCCCCGTCTCCTGGCCACATGGCTCTTTTCTCCCTCTGCACCCTCAGCCCACACCATTCACCCTCTGGCCCGGGTAGCTTTGAACTGATGCACCCATTTTCTGGCTCTCGAGTTGGGAGTACTTCAGCAATTCCCAAAAGAGCACTTGCATTGCCCCAGCCCCTCATGCCCACAGAACTGTCCTGAAGACTCATCCACTCAGCTGCATTGATGGGGGAAGGCAACTGTATTGTATATCATATTAGCAAGTTGTCACGTGCTGTTTGGGCTCACTGAGAAGCTGACTCAAGACTCAGGCATGTTTAGGTCAAGTGTTCTTCAAGACCTTGTCCAGGGTTGGACTGGCCCCGCCCACCTCTGTAACAGGGAAGGAAAGAACAGTGAAATAGCCCAGGGCTAAGAACACAGCCGGGTGGAGTCTCCTATTGTTCAACCTGTGGTACCCTAGTGCTGGCAGTGGGAAAGCTCTCACACTCAGCCGTGAGAGAAAGCTCAGCTTCCCCAGGCAGTCTCTGCCGGATGTCGATGTCGTGAGCCCTTGACTGTATGATGTCTCATCACACTCTGTTGTTGCTCTTTTACTTAAAAGGGTCGCCAGCTGTCTGGGAACTGACTCTTATTGGGGTATCCCCAGCTGATTTCTGCCAGACATTTTGACTACCTGATCTGACATCTTGCTATCTATCTATTCATCCATCCCTTGCTGTTATCTATTTTACTTTGGCTTGCCATTTATAAACTTATTCAAACTGAAAACCAAAAGTGTGACTGTCACAGGTCATTCTGCAGCAGTGTGGGAGCGGGGTGCTGTGTGGTGAGGGTGATGGAGGGAGAATGCCTCACCGATGACCAGACAGACGCAGAAGTGTGGGAGCGGGGTGCTGTGTGGTGAGGGTGATGGAGGGAGAGTGCCTCACTGATGACCAGACAGACGCAGAAGGACTTGGAGCAGCTGATAAGCTGCTACGGCGAAACTGCTCTTGGGGTCATGATTTCAAACTCAGGGCAAGCAGCTTCTCTTCTCCCTGACACCCCAGTACCTACCTTCCCTCAGCCCCCTCTGTTACACCTCATCTTCAGCGAGTTAAAAGGGAAGCTGAGAGTTTCCTTCCTGAGGAGCCAGAAGACCTTGTCTGGGGCTACAGAGGGCTGTGTTTCTTAGGCTTTGCAAGTAACATAAGATGTTGTTGTTTTTCCCTGAGACAGAATTTTATTACGTAGCTCCAGGCTGGCCTAGAGTTTGTGGTAATCCTCCTGTCTCAGCCTACCAAGTACCAGGATTATAAGTCTACACCCCACACCTGGCATGTTATGCCTGATATATAGATTCCGAATCTATGTGTAAACAGTGGGACTTCCATCAGTAGAAGCTGTGTGAGGAGGGCACTATGAAGTCAGTCTTGCTTGGGTGTAGGGTTCAGGCTGTAGGTGATGACCAGTGTGGCAGATGAAGCACAGAGACACTGCGGGACGCAATGCATGCTGCATGGAGTACACTGGTAGCTGGGGCCTTATTTTGGGGTGCTGAGGACCATGGGGGATTAGGTAGAGGAGTGCCCTGGCTTGGTTGAGATTCAAAAGACTTCAGGGAATGCTGAGTCAGAACTGGCTCAGTTGCCTTAGAGAGAGGTGGCTGATGGCTCAGGGGAACAGGACATGAGGCACAAGACACCCATCTAGCCAAGCCAGCCACACGAAGATGTGAGATACAAAACACTAAAGAACCATGGGCTGTTCTTAGCTGTTGTTCTTAACTGTGTAGGAGCCAGAGACCTTCCTGAGACCCCCTCTCTAAACAGGACCCAGAGGCATGCACATAGAGATTGGTGTAGCAAGGGATGACAGCCTCCCAGCCTCACGGTGCCACAGACGCTCCATCCTTACCACTGGTACACGTGGATCTCAAGGTCGTCCACAACTAGTCGTCCATTCTTATGTTCCACACTTCCTTTGTATCTCCCGTGCGTGGAGTCATATTTGAACATGTATACCTGCAGTCGACAGAGTGGGGTCCCCATTTTAGGTGGCAGAGCAAGCAACCCCAGACAGGTCTCCACCCACCTTGGGGAAGGTTCTGCAAGGCTTTCCATTCAGATCTTGAAACCTCTTCAACACAAGTGCCTCTCTTGCCGGTCCCTCTCCCCATCTGCTACTTACCATGTATTCTGGGTCAATGAATGGATCGTTCACTGCCACCACCTTAATACCCTTCTCCATGCAGACTCGCAAAACCAGGCGACCAATACGTCCAAATCTGTCCAAGCAGGAACATGCAAAAAAGGGGAGGGGTGTGGGGACAGGGTGACAGGGATGCCATGGTGTCAGTGTCCCACCAACGTTCATGTTGAACTTTAGACCATGGGGAGGGGGTATTAGGAGGATGGACACCTGGGGCTGGTGAGGTGACTCAAGGGGAAAGGCGTTTGCTGCCAACCCCGACAACCTCATTTCTATCCCCAGAACTCACACGATGGAAGAAGAGACCTGACTCCTGCAAGTTGTCCTCTGACCTACGCATGTGTGCATGCGTGCACATGCACACGTGCACACGCATATAAACACATAGATCTTTTCTAATCCTCTTGTGGTATTAGCAGATGGGACTTAGAAAATTAAGTTTAAATGAAGATAGGAGGGTGAGGCCCCTGTGGTGGCATTAGTGGCTTTTTGAGAATAGAGACTCGAAAACTGGCTCGGACTCTATTGGCGATGCCACTAGTGCACTGCCTTAGGACTCTGCAGGAGTCCCCACCAGCAGGGAGGCTCTCACCAGTTACATCACCTCGATGCTGGACTCCCCCAGTCTCCAGACTGTAAGAGATCTCTCAAATGGCCCAGTTTCAGGTGTTGAATGACAGCCACTGAAAACAGACTGAGACAGCATGAAGCTCACTCAAGGAGTCTAGGTCCTTGGTGTGGGTGTGGGAATCGACCACTTCTGTGTGTGCCACTGTGTGTGTCATCTCTTGCCCAGGTGAGATTGCTCGGCTTAACCTGCATTTCCATTTCCTAGCCCCACCCAACCCGCTGATTCATCTTCTTCCCTTCTTTTCCTTCTCCCACTCCCTCCGTTCTCCTCCTCTCTCCCCTCCCTTCCCTTCCCCTCTTCCCCCTCCTCCCCTCTTCTTCCTCTCTCTCTATCCCTTTTTATTTTCTATTTTCATTTTTATTTGTATTTTTTGTGGTTGTGCATGCGGGGCTTTGTGTATGCTAGGCAAGCACCCGACCACCAGTTTATATACCTTCACCCTCAGTCCTGCCCCGCCTTTACTCTTCTGTTGGTTTGAGTCTGGGTCTCACTGCGTAGCCCTGGTTGGCCCAGAACTCACAGAGATCTGCCTGCCTCTGCCTCTGCGGAATCAAAGGCATGTGCTACCACTCCCAACCTCCAGTTCCTTTTTGTATTGTTTCTGTTCTGTATTTTTGAGACAGGATCTTAGTGTGTGGCCCAGATTAACCTGGAACTCACAATATTTCGCTCAGATTGGCCCGGAATTTAGAACTCCTACTTCAGCCTCCCTAGTTGCTAGCGTTGTGGGCACACCACCATTCCTTGCTAATGTTCCCTATTCTTCCCCTGTAACTGGCTGGGAAACTTCACCCCCTCTGTGTTCAGTGAGATCTGTATTCCTCACCATGGTGCTTGGGGTCTTCAAAGACACTCTGCACCCCCCATTTGTTCTTACAGCTATGCAGATTTCCTGATTGTCCTTGAATATATAAAGCAGGCGCTTCCATACCCAAGCACTTGCTTGCCCCACTCCCTTGAAGACTTTCCCCAATGGCGAGAAGACCGGCTACCTTTTGTCACTCAGCCTCACTCCTGTATCTCTTCCTAGAAACCTCAAGGCCCTGTGCTGCGCTCCTGGGCCTTCGTGAGATCTACCACTGCAGCCTTGAACTACCTCGGGTGTTATCTACTCAGAACTACCTCTGAGTGTTATCTCCTCAAAGGGAGTTCTCTGAGGGCTGGCTTGCCCTTGTTGGCCCAGTGAGAAGATGATGCCCCCAGACCATAGTGACCCGAGGTAGCCACAGCATCAGCCTCTAGGACTGCCCAGCTTCAGCATCCACTCAGGCCTGAGGTTGACTTACCCATTGATGCCCACTGTCAGCTCTCTTGATGGCTTTTTGGGTGGTGGAGGAGGGGGAGGTGGAACCTCTTTGACTGGCTCTATCTGGGGTGGAGGCGGTGGTGGTGGTGGTGGTGGTGGCGGTGGCTCCTCAACTTTGGGCTCAGGTGGAGGTGGAGGAGGTGGAGGAGGAGGAGGAGGCGGTGGTGGTGGTGGTGGTGGTGGTCTGATCACTGTGGGGAGCAGAGAGAGTCCAGAAAGGAGATGGTGAGCTGGATCACTCCATACAAGACACGGGGATGGATGAGATGGCTCAGTGGGTAAAGGTGACTGCCCCTAAGGCTTGTGACCTGAGTGCAAATTCTGGAACCCTTGTGGTAGAAAAAGAGAATGGACTTCCACAAATTGTCCTCTGATCTCCACCTCTGCACACATACAAAGGTATGTGAGTGCCTTCTTATACAGAAGAATGCATTGGTGCTCGCACGCACGCACACACAAATAAATGTCAATCTCTCTCTCTCTCTCCCCCCCTTCTCTCTCTCTCAAAGAAGAGAAGGACCTATCTTTACCACACAGACCCAGTTTGGCTTAGAGCCCCTAGTGGCCAACTCCCTGGCCTAGTGTTTCTTTGCCAAATTTACCTAGCCCCAGAACAAGCAGGAAACTGAGTTTAAGATGTGTGCCAGGTAGCGGGGTGTGGTGGTGCACGCCTGTAATCCCAGCACTCCAGAGGCAGAGGCAGTGGATCTCTGTGAGTTCAAGGCCAGGCTGGTCTACAGACTGAGTTCCAGGACCACCAGGACTACACAGAGAAATTCTGCCTCCCCAAACAAAAGCAAAACAAAAGGTTTGTACCAGGGATTTCTTCCTAAACTTCATTCTGAGCGTATGTGTTTTTAGCAGTTCTATGAGGGTTTATTTTCTGGGATTCAGTTTCTTATTCTGTGAAATGAGGATGAAACATTCCACACATATTATAACATATATCCCTCCCTGTCCCTTCCTTTCCCTTCCTCCTTTTCGAGACAGGGTCTAATTCTGTAACCCAGAGTAGACTCAAACTCCTGGTCCTTCCGCCTTAGCCTCCACAGTGCTGGGGCCACAGCTGTGTTCCACTCTATAGACTTCCCCTGCCTTTTCAGTGCGGGGATAAATCCAGGACCCCCACCTGTTAAGACTATCGCTCTCCCGCTCCTCCACTTTGGTACACAGCCCTCTTACATATTAATATTTCTGAGATCATTTCTTGATCTGATAATAGATCTAGTTCTGTGAGCCCCAACCTATTCTAAAGATAAGGCTTACCCTGGGAGGCCTCTTTCTAGAAAAATCAGACTTAGTTGGGCAATACTGAGCTTCAAGAATATTCTCTCTCCCCTCTCTTCCTCTTCTCTCCTCTCCACTCTCTCCTTTCCCCTCCCTCAGCCTTTCTTCCTGGAGATAGAGTCTTCTCTTTGTAACCTGAGCTGTCTTTACACTATGTACCCAAGGACTACACTGAATGCCTGGTTCTCGGGGCCAGGATTGCAGGCTTGTACCAACACACCTGGAGGGAATTCTGTTCTTAGCTACGCTTAGTTAGCATTGGAAATGTAGGAGATGTTTCTCACTGCCCTAACCGTCCTGAGAGAACAAGACTAGTGGGAGTTGCTACAGGCAAGGGAGTAAGGCACCAGGAGGGGTTGGGGCTAGGGACCAGTGGCCAGCTTGTCTCTCTTCTCCGACATTTCCTTGCTCCTCAGACCCAAGGCCTGGCAGTGGACTCTAGGTATTTAGAACTGTACCAAGAATCTCTCCACACTGCCTGATGGCAGTGACCTTGTACTCCCTGGTGACCTTGAGAATATCTGCACCCTGAAGTTTCTAGCTCTGTGCACACAGATGGGGAGGTTTGGGCCAGTGAGATGGGTCAATGGGAAAAGGTGCTTGCTGCCAGGCCTGGTGACCTGCTTGGAACCCTGCCCCCATGGTGGAGGGAGAGAAGCGCTCTCCCACGCTGTCCTCTGCCCCACACTTGTGCTGTGGCTCACACATGCCTCCCTCTCCCAGATAAAATGTAAAACCTAAAACAAGAGAAGGTAGAGAGGTTTATTCCGTTAGAGTTCTGAGTGGGGCTGTGTGCTCACCCAGAAGCCATTCAGAGCACAGCACAGTCTCTCCCCCCCCGCCCCCGCCCCATCACACACACCCACTCTCCGGAGGGGGAGTGAAGCTGGGGGCCACAGAACAAGCCAGTCCCTGCTGTCCACCTGTCTGCTGCTGTGTCCTGAAGCCAGGGTCCCCTACACACCTGCCCACTTGTGAGAAGTGAGGACACAGGAGTGAACTGGGGGTTGCCCTCCCAAAAGCCCTGGCTTCCTCTGGCTTGAGCACCTGACAGCACACATGTGCACACACCCTCTGGCTGGGGTTGCCCAGCATCTGGCAGCGAGACTGCACAGAGTCCTGGGGTCCTGGGAGAATCCCAGCTGTGCCATGCCTTGACTGGGAGGCTGGGAAGTGGCTTGCCCTCTGCTGGCCTCAATAGAATGGGGACAGTGAACACCCAGACCTCACCTGGTGTCTGTGAGGGTGTGAACACATGCCTCCCCTGACCTGGAGGGCAGCAAGCACCTTTGCTCTCTGCAGCCCACTGATGACTAAGCCCATCAGCCCCTTTGTGGCCAGCCACCAGGGATGTCAATGAAATGAGGGAAACACAGCCACTTGGCCCCTTTCACAAACGCTCCTCCTGGTCCCCCGTCCCTCTCCTCCCGGCCTCCCTGCCTCATCTTGGCCTCTGCTTCTCCCCTTTGCCCTATTAGAACCCAGAGTTCAGGCGGTTCTGGGGACAGAGTTCCCAACCTCCATCTGTATCCGAAGCAGAAGCTCTGGAGTGAGGAAGGAATGAGAGGGAATGGGGAAGGGAAGGGAAGGACTCCTGGAGAAGAGAGGCCTGGAAGCTGCCTGAAGGGCCCACCCCTGGCCTGCTCCTCCAGGGCACCTAGCAGTCAGCATTCTGTGGAAGAAGGGTCTCAGGACTCTGAGCACCCTGTGTGAGGGTGTACTGACTCCCAGACCACACTTTCCTTCTCTTCTCAGCATCACCCCTAAAGGCTCTCCTCACCCGGGCATGGGCATGACTGCCTCAGTAGCTGGACAACAGTGACATTGGTGAGGACGACGTCACGTTTCGACATGGCCTAAGGTCTCATGGCCTGGCTGCCTTGGGCCCCTCTGAGATGGTACTGAGGTGTGAGACTCCCCAGGGGCTGGTTAGTGTCTCCAGAGTCTCTGATGATGTCACATTGTTCAGTGACATCACAGAGGGAGTAGTGTGTAGGCTGGGGACCTTAGCCCACCAGAGGCCTTTTGGGAATCTCACACTGAGTATTTCTAGGCCTCCCTCTGGCATCCAGAGTGGAATCTGCTGGGTTCACTCAGGTGTTTATGGCTGTTGGCTCCCTTCCTCCCTCCCCTGGTCCATGGTGTCCTGAATCTCTGAGGCATTTCCCTAGCTTTCCAGGAGTCAGGAAGGACATAGAAAGCCCCTCCTAAGTCTCCCCTTCCTGCCTGGGTTCCTCTTAGATGCTTTCTGTAACTGAGGTCCTTCTCCCCATGACAGAAGAGCAGGTAAAGTAGTGCACGTCAGAGCCTGAGGTGGGGAGGAAGACACATGGGTGTCTCCTGGACATAGGCTGCAGGCCTGAACCTATAGCTACTCGGGCTGCGCCCCCGTGACAGACCAGGCCAGTCAGCACTCCCAAGGCCCCTGCCCAACCGCCTCTGGCTGAGGAGCTCTTGATAGTTGTGGGGAAAGGAGAATCAGTTTTTTTTTAAAAGGGTGTGGATCTAGCTCCAGTGCATGACCCCTGGCCCCTCTAGGAACACAGCTCAAATGGGGATCAGTGGCGTATCAAAACAAAACCAAAAACCAAAAACCCAAGCTGGGCAGTGGTAGCAGACACCTTTGGCAGGCAGATCTCAGAGTTCGAGGCCCGCCTAGTCTACAGAGTGAGTTCCAGGACAGCCAGGACTACACAGAGAAACCCTGTGTCGACAAACTAAACCAAACCAAAACAACAAAAAACCCCAAACAATAACAAAAACCCAGGAAGTTGGGAAGGAATTAGTGTTAGGGAGGAGTCATGGGGAGGAGGTAGTGTTGAAAATGGTCCGAATACATTGCATGTATGGACTCAAAAGTTAATAAATAGTATATATTTATATACTATTAATATAAAAATAGTATATATTTTAAACACACACACATACACACACACATATTTAATAAAAATAGTAGAGGAATGTAACGAAGCCCAGAGGCTCATGGGTCAGTTAGCCTGCAGCACACACACAGCAGGAAGAGGAGACCCTGCATCGACACAAGAGGAGGAGAGAAATGGCTCTTCATATTCATCCTCTGACTTCCACACTGTTCCCTGACTATGCTGGTACACACACACACACACACACACACACACACACACACACACAATTTTAAAATTTAAAAGTAAAATTAGAAAAATAGAGAAATAAAAATAAAATAATAACAGTTAAAAGATAAAAATAAAAAGCAACGTATCACAGAATATGTGGTAAAGTGAATTAAAGTTTTCTATGTAGAAAATGCCATTTTGAAGAAGAAGATGGTATTGCCGTATGTATAAGATAAAATTATTAAAGGTTATATTTAGACATTTATTTTAAGAACTTAATTAAATTTAAGGACCTAGAACACAGCTCAGTGGTAGAGTGCTTGCCTAACAGACAAGAAATCCTGAATTTAATCTTCAATACTTTCAAAAATAAACTCAAATGCATTTAAAAATGTATTAACTGTCCTATCTTGCATGGCTCCTGAAACCTACTTTGTTAGTGGCATCTTTATGTATCTTCCATGTGTCTTCGGTGGAATGGTAAATTTGGACTCACGAGGGAAGATTTGTAAACTGATGCAGGCTTGTGAGAAACTCGCCGGCAAAAATCATTTGCTGTACAGACCTGACAAGCTGAATTCAGTTCCTGGCACCTAGTGTAGACAGAGGACCTGACAAGCTGAACTCAGTTCCTGGCACCTAGTGTAGACAGAGGACCAACTCCTGAGCAGCTCTTTATGACCTCTGTAATATGCTGTTGCACTCTCACGCCCTCCAATCCCCCAAACACTAATAGTACAGAAAATAAATCTTAAGAGACAGGAGACAAGAGAAATGACTTAGCAGTTAAGAGTACTCATGGCTCTTGCAGAGGACCAAAGTTCAGTTCCCAGCACCCACGTGGCAGCTCACAACCATCTGTAACTCCAGTTCCAGGGCATCTGATGCCCTCTTCTGGCCTCTGAAGGCACCACATGCACAGGGTACATATTCATACCTGCAGGCAAATATTCAAACAGAAAAAAATTAAGATTTAAATTGGACTGGAGAGATGGTTCAATGATTAAGAGCATGTACTGCTCATCTAGTGATCCGAGTTCTGTGTTCTGTTTCCAGCACCTATATCAGGTGCCTCACAACCTCCTATAAATACAGTTCTAGGAGTTTTGGGGGATTGGCCTCCTCTGGCTTCTGTGGACACTTGCGTGTGCGTGCATGCACACACATGCACACACACGTACAAATGCACACACACACACGTGTGCGCGCACATACATGCACACACACATACAGAGAGAGAGAGAGAGAGAGAGAGAGAGAGAGAGAGAGAGAGAGAGAGAGAGAGATATGTTCTCTCCTTCTGCTCTTTCCACCTTATGGGTCCCAGTGTTGGCTGCAGATCATCAATCCTAGTGCTCACTGCTTTTGCCCTCTGCACGATGTTGCCCACTCTTGCCTGGAGCTCTCGGCCCTTCTGCCTCAGCCTCCTCAATGCTGGGATTACAGGTGCATTTCCTCCTTCCCAGGCTTCCCTGCCCCATCTTTCTAGTGCTGGAGAAAAACCTAGGCCCTCCCACGTGTTAAATGATTGCTCTCCCACGAAGCTGCGCTCCACTCTTACACGTCAATATTTCAAAGATTGTTTCTGGACCCTTTCTTATCAGGATCCCCAACCTCTTATGATAAGAATTACCTGAGGAAGACCTCGTTCTAGGAAACTCTGAGCCTGGCAACACCGAGGTCCAGAATTCTGTTCCTGTCTCTCTGTGTCTCTGTGTCTGTGTCTCTCTGAGGCAGGGTTTTCTCATTAGAGCCCAGTCTGTCTCAAACTCACTTTGTGGCAAGGATGACTTTGAACCCTTGACCCTTTGAGATGACAGTGCCCCCACACTGGACAGGAATTTGATTATTCAAAACAACAGAACTCAGGTGGCGGTTATCCTGAGGAACATTGAGGAGACTGAGTGTATGGCGCTGTCCTGAGTGGAAGTTCTGTTGGCTCCCTGTTCCCACACCTCAGTGCAGGCCTGGAGTGTGCTTCTGTCTGTCTGAGCTATGTAGGCAAGGGCCTCAGGAAAAAGGAGGGGAGGAATGGAGACAGGAGTGAGAGGACCTGGCTGGCAGAAGATCTCATCCTGGACATTCTGGATATCAGCCCTGGCTTAGCCACATGCTGCTGTGTGAGCCTGGAGACCATTAATGAACCTCTCTGATTTGAGTACTGGATGTTGCATCTCAGTTTTCATCCAGAGGTTTCGAGGGTTCTGTGAGCCCTGCACACCCACAAGTAAAAGCTGAGTTTGGAGGATCAGGGAAGGAAGGGTAGCATTTGGAGTATTAAGGAGGGACTAGGCTAGGAAATGGCTGGAAGGTGTGGATGGGAGTTGCTACAGGCAAGAGAATAAGGCACCAGGAGGGGTTCGGGTTAGGGACCAGTGGCCAGCTTGTCTCTGTCCAACCTCTCCTTGATCCTCAGACCTGAGGCCTGGCAGTGGACTCTGGGTGTTTCCAACTGGACCAAGAATCTCTCCACAGGTCAGTCAGTGTTTCCTGGTGGCAGTGACCTTGTACTCCCTGGTGACCTTGAGAATATCTGCACCCTGAAGTTTCTAGCTCTGTGCATACAGACGGGGAGGTTTGGACCAGTGAGATGGGTCAATGGGAAAAGGTGCTTGCTGCCAGGCCTGGTGGCCTGCTTGGAACCCTGCCCCCATGGTGGAGGGAGAGAAGCGCTCTCCCACGCTGTCCTCTGCCCCACACTTGTGCTGTGGCTCACACATGCCTCCCTCTCCCAGATAAAATGTAAAACCTAAAACAAGAGAAGGTAGAGAGGTTTATTCCGTTAGAGTTCTGAGTGGGGCTGTGTGCTCACCTAGAAGCCATTCAGAGCACAGCACAGTCTCTCCCCCACCCCGCCCCCGCCCCATCACACACACCCACTCTCCGGAGGGGGAGTGAAGCTGGGGGCCACAGAACAAGCCAGTCCCTGCTGTCCACCTGTCTGCTGCTGTGTCCTGAAGCCAGGGTCCCCTACACACCCGCCCACTTGTGGGAAGTGAGGACACAGGAGTGAACTGGGGGTTGCCCTGCCAGAAGCCCTGGCTTCCTCTGGCTTGAGCACCTGACAGCACACATGTGCACACACCCTCTGGCTGGGGTTGCCCAGCATCTGGCAGCGAGACTGCACAGAGTCCTGGGGTCCTGGGAGAATCCCAGCTGTGCCATGCCTTGACTGGGAGGCTGGGAAGTGGCTTGCCCTCTGCCCTCAATAGAATGGGGACAGTGAACACCCAGACCTCACCTGGTGTCTGTGAGGGTGTGAACACATGCCTCCCCTGACCTGGAGGGCAGCAAGCACCTTTGCTCTCTCTGCAGCCCACTGATGACTAAGCCCATCAGCCCCTTTGTGGCCAGCCACCAGGGATGTCAATGAAATGAGGGAAACACAGCCACTTGGCCCCTTTCACAAACGCTCCTCCTGGTCCCCCGTCCCTCTCCTCCCGGCCTCCCTGCCTCATCTTGGCCTCTGCTTCTCCCCTTTGCCCTGTTAGAACCCAGAGTTCAGGCGGTTCTGGGGACAGAGTTCCCAACCTCCATCTGTATCCGAAGCAGAAGCTCTGGAGTGAGGAAGGAATGAGAGGGAATGGGGAAGGGAAGGGAAGGACTTCTGGAGGAGAGAGGCCTGGAAGCTGCCTGAAGGGCCCACCCCTGGCCTGCTCCTCCAGGGCACCTAGCAGTCAGCATTCTGGTGGAAGAAGGGTCTCAGGACTCTGAGCACCCTGTGTGAGGGTGTGCTGACTCCCAGACCACACTTTCCTCCTCTTCCCAGCATCACCCCTAAAGGCTCTCCTCACCCGGGCATGGGCATGACTGCCTCAGTAGCTGGACAACAGTGACATTGGTGAGGACGACGTCACGTTTCGACATGGCCTAAGGTCTCATGGCCTGGCTGCCTTGGGCCCTTCTGAGATGGTACTGAGGTGTGAGGCTCCCCAGGGGCTGGTTAGTGTCTCCAGAGTCTCTGATGATGTCACATTGTTCAGTGACATCACAGAGGGAGTAGTGTGTAGGCTGGGGACCTTAGCCCACCAGAGGCCTTTTGGGAATCTCACGCTGAGTATTTCTAGGCCTCCCTCTGGCATCCAGAGTGGAATTTGCTGGGTTCACTCAGGTGCTTATGGCTGTTGGCCCCCTTCCTCCCTCCCCTGGTCCACCTGCTCCATGGTGTCCTGAATCTCTGAGGCGTTTCCCTAGTTTTCCAGGATTCAGGAAAGACCTAGAAACCCCCTCCCAAGTCTCCTCTTGGCTGCCTGGGTTCCCAGGGGCTTAAGCGTGGCCCTTCTCACCCAGGCGGAGAATAGGAAGGAAATACTGTAAGATCCATAAGTCTGGTAGGACAGCAACGAAACAGTATCTTCCCGACATGACGGGACTGCTGTGCTCCTGAACTCACGTCAGGCACGGTTGCCTGCCCAAGAGCAAGGCGGTCAACATTCTCCTGGATGGGGGAGGGGCACATGAACTCCAGCCCCCAGCTCAGGAGCTGTGGACAGGGAAAGGAAGAGTCAGTTTTCCTTAGGATCCTAAGCCAAACACTGCAGGGTGAGTTCACACCCATGAGTCTTTTGGCAGTACAAATGGGTGTGGGCTTAAAAATAGAGATCGATACACAGGTGGGTCGGTAGATAGATGATAGATGATAGATAGGTGATAGATAGATAGATGATAGATAGGTGATAGATAGATAGATAATAGATAGATGCTAGATAGATTATAGGTGGATAGATAGATGATAGATGGATAGAGAGGATATGCGGCTGTAGAGATGGCCCAGCCGTTAAGAGTGCTTGCTGCTCTAATAGTTGACTTGGCTTCAGTTCCCAGCACCCACATGGTGGTGTACAACCACCTGTAACTCTGGTTCCGGGCGGAGGGATCCACCACCCTCTTCTGACTTTTTCAGATACTACACCCATGTGGTGCACATACACGCAGGCAAAATACTCTTATGTAGATGGAATTTTGAGGGGGGGCACCAGCTCACAAAAAAAGATACAGATACTTATTAATTATAAGAGCTTGACCTAACTTATAACTAGCTCTTATACCTTAATTTAACCCATATTTTTAAATCCATGTTCTTCCATGCACTCATTATCTCATTTTCATTATACCTGTCCTGATTATCCCGTATCTGGCTCAAGACTTTGCCTGCCTCCTTCCCAGAACGCACTCTGTCCAGACATCCCTGCTATACATCCTGCCTAGCTATTGGCCAGTTAGCTTCTTATTAAACCAACCACAATGTAAAGGAACATTCCACAACACTTGTATGTATAAAATAAAAATAACTTTAAAAAATGCCCATAAAATTGGTAAAGGGTGGGAGGTAGAGAGGATCTGTGAGGAGTTAGGAGGTGGGGCATGGATGAACATGATCAAAACACATTTTATGCACATAGGAAATTCTTAAAAAAAGTGTACACACACAGACACATACAGACACAGACACAGACACACACACACACACAGAAACACACATACAGCCAGATGTGGCAACATGCATCGCTCATCCTAGAAGCTTGTGGGCCAGCTAGCCCGATGACACAGCACTGCCGAATGAGTAGAGACCCTTCCTCCACGAGGTCACCTACACATCCTGAAAGGGTGGGGCTTTGTCTCATTCTCTATGTCCCATTGACGACAAGTGTGTGTGACTCAAATCCCATTCATTTATGATGTGTGTGCATGTGCACACATGTGGTGGCCAGAGGATGACACTCTCTTTCTACATGGGTCTTGGCGATTGAATTCTGAACCTGTCACGCCTGGTAGCAAGTGTCCTATCCAGCTGAACTGCCTTCAACCGCATGTTTAACTTAGAGGTTATTCACTCCATAAATAAAGCACATTTGCCTTGCAGATTCTTTTTATTAAGAGAAGGAAATGTTCATTAACTTTTGTTTTAAACTTTATAATTTGCAACTTTTTAATATATATATTTAAAGCTTTAAATAAAATTTCCCTGTTACTATTATAGGTTCAGTTTTAGGCTATAAGATGCAAATATTGCACCCACATTTTGGTCACAGGATTTTTTTCCTCCAGGGTTCTGATTCTGGCCAGTGGACCTGAGGAGGTGACTCAGTGACCAAGGGCCTTTGCTGCTCAGGCAGACAATACTAGTTCAGTCCTCCTGTTGAACGGCTCATAACCCCATAGAACCCTAGCTCCAGGGTAGCTGACACATTCTTCCGGCCTCTACAGGTACCTGCTCTCATATGGGCATGCATTCACACTCATATATAAATAAATAAAATTAGAAATATATTTGTAAATATAAGCATATAAATTATTTCCATAAATTATAAACATTTATAAAATAGATGAAAATATAACAACTTTTTAAAAAAGTTTTGGCTTGAGGTTGAGGTTCAGTGATAGAGAACTTACCTTACGTGCCTAAGAAGCTATCTGTTATATTAAGTGTCTGACCTATCTGATGTACACCTTGGTTTTTATTTCTGCCTGGATGTAGGGTGCTACAAGCCACAACATTATACAGTAATTTCTCAGCTATCTTTTTACGAGTGAATTATGAAAGTCAAGGGCTTTGGTGAAGGTTTTTAAACCAAATGACAAGTTTTTTTTTTTTTTTTTTTTTTTTGTGTGTCATTGCTTTGTGAATGAGTGACTATCCTTTGATGTAGACTTTCGCTGTAGCTAACTCCCTTTCTGTTACATATTTGGGAATTAATTCCCACGGTTCAGAACTGTTTTCCTCTAGCTACACGTAAAAATAGTTCCCACTGCCAGGCCTCTGTTCCTCTCTTCTAGGCACACGCAGAGATCTGCCTTCCTGAAATTATCTTTATCAGTAGAAACTTGGTCAATGTTTAGGGTCCAGGCATAGAGCATCCCATCTAAGATAGTCACACATCTCCAAGGACGTAGAATTACTTCCTATCCAAGCTGCTGCTCTGGTTTTACCCCACAACCAGCACGGCTGATAACAGCATAGCCCAGAACTGAGAATTTAGAGGCCTGGGTCTCTTCTTTGCTTAGAGTGGTAAGTCTAACTCCAGACCTAGGCCCTAGAAACTGCAGCCTCTGGCGAATGTGCTACTCAGATCAAGAGCAGTGGCTTCTCCCTGATTGTTTACATAGGTTGCTTGGTTACCCGATCCTATGCATGCTGTGAGAAAAGGAGTGGCATGACGATTTAAACAATCTGCGCCCTGTTCCTAATTTTACTGAAAATAAACCTTTTAGCTCTTTGCAAACCACCTGAGAATGTAGCATGTGCACTAACCTTCCCTCTAGAATCCCCTGAGAATTTATTTAACTAACTTTCTTCATTAGGAGCTCCCTGGACGTGCACAGCCATTCCCGTTTTCGTGTGGACAATCAGGGATCTGTGTGTGTGTGTGTGTGTGTGTGTGTGTGTGTGTGTGTGTGTGTGTGAAAACCCTTATCTGATTTTTTAAATTGATTTTTATTGAGCTCTACATTTTTCTCTGCTCCCCTCCCTGCCTCTCCCCTTCCCTTCAACTCTCTCCCAAGGTCCCCAATTTACTCAGGAGATCTTTTTTTCCTACTTCCCATGTAGATTAGATTCATGTACGTCTCTGTTAGAGTTCTCATTGATGTCTAGTTTCTCTGAGATTGTGGATTGTAGGCTGGATTTCTTTGCTTTATGTTTAAAAAACACTTATGAGTGAGTACATATGATAATTGTCTTTCGGGGTCTGAGTTACCTCACTCAAAATAATGTTTTCTAGCTCCATCCATTTGCCTGCAAAATTCAAGCTGTCGTTATTTTTATCTGCTGTATAGTACTCCATTGTGTAAATGTACCACATTTTCTTTATCCATTCTTCAATCAAGGGACATTTAAATTGTTTCCAGGTTCTGGCTATGACAAACAAAGCTGCTACGAACATAGCTGAGCACATGTCCTTGTGGCACGGTTGAGCATCCTTTGGATATAGACCCAAAAGTGGTATTGCTGGGTCTTGAAGAAGGTTGTTCCCTAATTTTCTGAGAAATTGCCACACTGATATCCAAAGGGGATGTACCATCTTGCACTCCCACTAGCAATACAGAAGTGTTCTCGTTGCCCCACAGCCTCTCCAGCATAACTTGACATCAGTGTTTTTGATCTTGGCCATTCTTAACGTGTATGATGCAACCTCAGAGTTGTTTTGATTTGCATTTCTCTGATGACTAAGGATGTTGAGCATTTCCTTACTTATCTGATTTTTTTTTATGGGGCATAAGTATTCTGGCCCTGGAACCTGCTAGGGCTAGGGAATTGCTGGTTTTAAGGGTATATATTACTGGGAGCATTTGTAACGGGTAGAATAAGAGAGAACACGGGAGAACAAGGGGGAACAATGAGAATGATGGATTGAAGGGAGAAGAATAAAGAAACATGAACAGCTGGATTCCATTGTGAGAAGACTTCTCTACCCTCAGATTTTTAGCCCCCCCTTTCACTTATCATGGTGTCTTTAATTGACTTTAAGGCTCCTGTTAGTAGTGTGGTGCTGGAGACTGAATCCAGGTTCTTGCATAGGCTAAGCATGTGCTCTGCTGTGGACCCACACTCCAGCCTACACATACCTTAAACTGCAATGACTCCTGACCATCAGTTATGTGGAAGAGATGGAGCTGGAGGACGTGTGGACACAGGGTTGGTGCAGGCACTTAGTTTGCCAAATACCATGTCAACAGTCTTAGCACTTGGGAGGCTAATGCAGGAGGATTTCTGTAAATTTGAGGCTTGCCTGGACTGCATAGTGAGATCCTGTATCAAAACAAACAAACAAACAAACAAACAAACAAACAGGGGACTGGATAGATGGCTCAGTGGTTAAGAGTGCTTACTGCTCATCCAAAGGATGTGGGTTTGATTCCCAGCACCAACATGGCAGCTCACAATCTTCTGTAACTCTAGTCCCAGAGGATCTGATGCCCTCTTCTGGCCTCACACAGGCCCCAGGCACACACAGACAGACATTCAGGGGAAGCACCCATACATGTAAAATAAAAAATAAAATAAAATATTAAAACAACCAAACCCATCCATGCAATATTTAGGAAGCACGATTGGATAGGTGTTTCTGTGTGTGAGCGGTGAACACGTCAGGTCTCCCATTTCCTCAGCTTCTTTTCTTTTCCCTTCCTTTCTGGAGTCAACCCCGGGCCTTGGGCAACCTAGGCAAGTTTCCTTCCACTGAGACACACCCCAGCCCCTCAGGTTTTTGTATTTCTTCTCACCCCACATCTCCATGTGGAGGTCAGAGGACAACTTGTGGGAGTTGGTCCTCTTCTTCCAACTGTGGGCTCCAGGAATTGAACTCAGCTCCTCAGGCTTTGCAGCAATCCCCTGCTACCAGCGAGCCAACCCTCAGCCCTCATGTATTTTCTGGTCCCCAGTCCTGAAGCAATCGCTAGGCCATGTCCCACTGCAGCCCATTGTTTGCCTTGTAGTTTTCCTGTATCTAGCATCTACTGACGTCCTGTTCCATGTCATCCCTGCTGGCTGTGTATTCTGGAGGTGCTGCATCCACTCCTGGGACATACTGGGACAGCACCTGGCACATACTGGGCTCTTATCCTTCTTTTAAGACAGTGTTTATTTTATATAGTTGAGAGTTTTACCTGCATGTACGTCAATGTGCTGTGTGCATTCCTGGTGTCTTTGGAAGCCAGAAGAGGATGTCGATTCCTCTAGAACTGGAGTTACAGATGATTGTCACCCACCCTGTGGGTGCTGGGAACTGAACTCAGGTCCTCTGCAAGACTCTTAGCCACTGAGGCACCTCTTCAGGCCCTCTCTTCTTCATTTCTTGAGACAAGATCCCATGACGTAGTTGAAGTGGTCCTCATAATTGCCGTGATCCTCCTGCCTCGGCCTGCTGGGTTCTGGGATTACAACTGCATGCCACCATGCCCAGTTTATAGAGCAGCTTTCAGGAAGTGTCCAGGCAAAAGCAAGGTGAAGACGTCCCCTCAAGCCCTAGGTCTTGCTTGCATTTTAGTGACTCACTAGCAGGCTCCTTTCCCTGCAGGGCCAGTTGACACGCAGCTGTGACCAAGGTGGGTGTGGAGTTTTGTACAGGGAGGAGTCACTATCCTAGAGAGACGGGTGGAAGGCCCAAAACTCATACAATGACATAACCTCTTCCTTCCCCAAATCCCCACAGAAGCTTTCCATGGGTTACACACAGAGGTCTCCCCAAACTAAAGCCAGATCTACATTATGTCAAGAAACAGTCATGGGACAAGAGTCAGCAAGGCCGTCTCCTGCTTGGATGGCCCTAGAGAAGTAAACTAAAAATAGACTGGAGGGAGACAAGCTTGAATCTGTAATTGCAGCTGAGGCAGGAGGATCATAGGATCAAGGTCAGTCTGGTTTATAGAGTTGAGTTCAAGTTAACTTAGTCTCAAAATAAAAATGCTTTAAAAGGTCTGGGTGTCATGGTGCAAGCCTTTGTTCTTAGTGTTTGGAAGGCAGAGGCAGGCAGATCCCTGGGAGTCTGAGGCCAGCCTGGTCTACATAGTGAGTTCCAGGACTTCAAAGTGAGATCCTACCTCAAAAAATAAAAAAAAAATAAAATAAAATGTAAAATTGTTTAGGGTATAGATAACTTTGCAGACACTTGCCTAGCATGTGTGAGGAAGTTTTCCTTGGTATGGTGGTACATACCTGCCCTCTCAGGCCCTGTGAGGCTAAGGCAGGCAGATTGAGTTCTGTACTAACCTGAGCTACATATAGAGATCCTGTCTCATAAAACCAACGCCAGAACCACATCAAAGCATCCTGCCCTGTGCCAGATGTGGGCATGGTGGTTCTTGCTTGTAATCCTAGTACTTGGGATGCTGAGGCAGGAAGATGGCTATGTGTTTGAGGTCAGCCTGGACTACAGTATGAGGCCCTAGCTTAAACAAAACAAAAATGACACACAGCTCCCCAGGATCTGATGTCAGAAGTGACAAGTTCTGTCAATAACATAAGAGGAAAGAGTCTTGAGCTGTTCTCCCAGCAGCTGCTTCTGATCAATGTCCTGTGTCCATCTCCTTTTCTAACTGGCAGACCCTGGACTGAGCTGGGGAGCCCCAGGCAGTCCCTCGGCACGGGGGTCTGGGTAAGGCACTCACTGTGACATCCTTGGACGAGCAAACACCCTGTGTGAACATATACTGAAGTGTGACATTCCAAACCCTGAACTTCTTCCACTGGCAGCAAAGAACCAGCACAACCAGACGGCCAGAGGTTGCTGGCAGCAGTTAAGGAGAAAGATGAGACTTCCTGAATTCAGTGGCAGATGGGGACAGAAAGCTGAGAAGAAGGGCTGATGGAGGGAAAGAAGGATGGAAAAGAAAATATCACATGGATGTGTGCCTGCAGTCCCAGCGCCTGGCCGTGGCCTCGGAAGGATCAAGAATTCAAGGCCAGCCAGCCTCTGTTCTGGGCTACATGAGATCCTACCACAATAGAACGTAGAAAAGATAGGCTACTTTGTAAAAAGGGGAAGGCCAGCCTGTCTATCTTGGGGTGGACCAGGATTCTGGTCCCCTTCCCACACACATACCCTGGATCACTTCTTTGCTCGGTCTTTGATTCTCCATCATTTAGAGATGCTCCTGGCTGGAGCACCACGCCCGAAACTGCCTAGAGATCTGCCTTTGTCTTTGGAGTGTGAAACTGGGAAACAGATCCACTCTGTAGAGGGGCCCAATTAGCCACACTTTGCTGTCAGAGCTAGGGAAAGCAGAGGCTTCAGGGTCCCCGGTCCTGGGATGTTTGGTTCTGGGTGTGGCTGCTGTTTTTTTAAGGGGACCACCTCATGCCCTGGTTTGAAGTTGAAAACACGTGCTGATTCTCAGCCACACCTGGCACCCACACACATAACTCTGCCACCTCCACTGGCACACACCCTCTGCATTCCTCCGTGCCTGACTGTCCCACTATTACCCCTTCGTTCAGCCTCACTGTTGGCATTAAAACCTAAATATCTTCGCCCCACTGTTCCCCACCCACTGGCTCTTGTTTGCCTCCCTCTAAACTAGGGTAGGCACACCATGGATGATCCATCAGCCACTACCTGCCCTTCATTCTAATGCTGGGCTTCGACCCCAGCCCAGGCTCCCAGCTGCTTCCCCCAGTAATCTGAACCTATAGGGCAATGCTTGGGGCTTCAGGTCCAGGCATTGGATGCCCCAAGGGAGGAAGGAAAAGGTCCTGGCCCCCAGCCCGTATGTTTGAGACAGTTGCTGTTGCACAGGTCTCTGAGCCTCTCCCCAGGGTTGCTTCAACCGGCTTTTCAGGTACCACTGCGTCCTCTCCCAGCGTATGACGAGCAGTCCCCCTGCCCTTGCCCACGGGCTGGGAGGAAAGAGGCCTGGATTCTGTCATGAACATGTGATCCTGGCTCCAAAATTTGCAACCATCTCCAAGAGACCCCATGCAGTTTTGGGGACCCAGGTACCCCTTCCCTCCAGCACCCTGTGAGATGGGCTCAGGCTTGGACTATCCCTTTGGTTTCTAACCCATCCGTGTGTTCCATCTATGACTACTTACTGAGCCCCAGTTATTGTCCCCCAAGTTGGGGCCGTGGCAGTATCCAGCACAAAGGGCCTGTTTGCTGAAGTGTACAATCTGGCAGGTGAGACACTATTAAAAACCAAATTCAATTTAAGGTTGTGATAACTACTATGGAGACAGAAGGATGACGTCACCGAGCATAGAAGTCATACCTGTAATACCACACTGTGCCTGGGGGTGGTCAGGCAGGCCCTTCTGTGATGCTGGCCATTCGAGCAAGGTGCGGAATGCGTGGAGCCATTAAGCTGACACTCCAGCTTCCAGGCACACACAAATATGTCAGGCAGTGACGAGAGGGCTATGGGAGGAGCTGGGACAAGGGCCATGTGACTGGAGCAGAGAGAGGGGTGGCAGAGGGACCCCCAAGAACAAAATCGGGTAACTCCCTCAGCTTCTGGGGTTCTCTACTCCTCCCTGACTGCTTTCCAAGTTTTCAGAATTATCCAGCTGGGCAGGCTGTATGTTTAGATCTCTGAGAGGGCTGACAGGGTGGTTCGGTGGGTGCCTGAAGGTGGACTCGGGAGCAAGGAGGATGACTGGTGGGGGAGGAAGGAAAATAGGAGGGGGTTGAGCAGGGCAGAACCGTATACTGGGGTGGAGGGCCTGTGCCGGTGAAGGAGCAAAGATGCTAGCTAGAGTCTTCTCTCTCTATGACTCACCCTGTTTTCCTCTTGGTCCTTCTCATTGCTCAACAGCAACTGCCTTTGGGAAACACCTCCCTGACTGGGAACTAAGTCACAGCATCACAGGGGTAATTGAGTCATGAGGGGTGGAGAAGAGGGAGGGAGGCAAAGGATAAATAGCGGCCTCGCTTCTCCGGCTCCTCTCTGCACCCTCCCTGCCTTTCCAACAACATGCATCTCGCCAATTTGCTCAGGTCCTGCTGCCTCCTACTGCTCCTGGGGACTCTGGCTACATGGGCAGCCCATGATGATCCCCTTGAGAAGGTCATAGAAGGGTTCAGCCGAGGGCTGAGCAATGCAGAGAGAGAGGTGGGCAAGGCCCTTGAAGGCATCAATAATGGAATCACTCAAGCTGGAAGGGAAGTGGAGAAAGTTATTAATGGACTTAGCAACATGGGGAGCCAGGCTGGCAAGGATTTGGACCGTGGCTTGGACAAGGTAGCCCATGGCATCAACAATGGCGTCGGACATGCAGAAAAGGAAGCAGAGAAGTTAACCCATGGGGTCAACCACGCCGCTGGACAGGTTGGGAAGGAGACAGACAAAATCATCCATCATGGGGTCCATCACGGGGTCAACCAGGCGGGCAATGAAGCAGGGAGGTTTGCTCAGGGGGCCCACCATGGTTGGGGGCAGGCTGGAAATGAGGCTGGAAGGTTGGGACAGGGGGCCCACCATGGTTGGGGGCAGGCTGGAAATGAGGCTGGGAGGTTGGGACAGGGGGCTCACCATGCTCTTGGTCAGGGTGGGAAGCAGACAGAGAAATTAGGTCAAGGGATCCACCATGCTATTGGTCAGGGTGAGAAGGAGGTAGAGAAGTTTGGTCAAGGGATCCACCATGCTATTGGTCAGGGTGAGAAGGAGGTAGAGAAGTTTGGTCAAGGGGTCCACCATGCTCTTGGTCAGGGTGGGAAGCAGACAGAGAAATTAGGTCAAGGGGCCCATCATGCTCTTGGTCAGGGTGGGAAGCAGACAGAGAAATTAGGTCAAGGGGCCCACCATGCTCTTGGTCAGGGTGGGAAGCAGGCAGAGAAATTAGGTCAAGGGGCTCACAATGCCTTTGGTCAGCCTGGGAGACAAGCAGAAAAATTTGGTCAGGATGGTCACCATGCATTTGGTCAGCCTTCGAAGGAAGTAGAGAAGTTTGGTCAAGGGGTTCATAATGCTTTTGGTCAGGCCGAGAAGGGGGCAGAGAAATTGGGTCAGGGAGTCCACCATGCTTTTGGTCAGGCTGGAAAGGAAGGAGGGAACGTTGGTCAGGGAGTCCACAATGCCTTTGGTCAGGCTGGGAGGGAAGGAGGGAAAGTGGTGCAGGGGGCCAATCAGGGACTTAGCCATGCTGCAATGGAGGCAGAGCAGTTTGCCCATGGCCATGGCCATGGCTATTATGCTGCAGGGCAGCCTTGGCAAGAGGGAGACAAAGTAATGCATCCTGGAGTCAACCAGGCTGGGAAGGAGATGGAGCATTTTGGTCAGGGTGTCCGCCATACCATTGACCAGGCTGGAAAGGAGACTGAAAAGGTGGTCCAAGGGGTCCAGACTGGGGTCAACCAGGCAGGGAAGGAGGCAGAGAAAGTTGGTCAAGGGGTCCATACTTGGGTCAGCCAGGCGGGGAAGGAGGCAGAGAAAGTTGGTCAAGGGGTCAACTCTGGGGTCAACCAGGCCAGGAAGGAGGCAGAGAAAGTTGGCCAAGGGGTCCACACTGGGGTCAACCAGGCCGAGAAGGAGGCAGAGAAAGTTGGCCAAGCGGTCAACTATGCTGCTGGCCAGGCCGAAAAGGAAGCGGAGAAGCTTGGCCAAGGTGTCCACCATGCTGCTGGCCAGGCCGGGAAGGAAATGGACAGGTTGCAGCAAGATGTTCATAATGGGGTCAACCAAGCCAGCAAGGAGGCCAACCAGCTGCTGAATGTAGGTGAACAGAGGTGGGGAAACTGGGGGGATGGGGGTCGTGGGAGGGAAGAGACTAAACCCTTGGGAAGCCTTAACACTGCGTTCCCTCCCGTCCATCTCCACTGCTACAGAGCTGGTGGCCAGCTGGCTAGACAAGGTGCAAGGGACCCAGTCCCATTGCCGGGGAACTGTCCTCCTAGATGAGGGACCCTAAACTGTCCCCACTCCTGGAACCAGGAAATAGTCCTGAGCTCAGACACTGTACAAACAGATGGAGGCTGAGAAACCCCAGAGCACGAGGAGGCACTTTGGCTGCAGGCTCTGTTGTGTTCCATCCTTGTAACAAGCCTCCGAGGTGTTCAGAATGAGGGTGCTGATTCTATGACATTCAGATAAGAAACTAAGGCTCAGAGAGGCTAAGGGGACTCACCAAGGACACATGACAAGTGCCCAGTGGAGGAGATACAGCTCTCTTTCTTCCTTTGCTTCCTGATTGTGTGGCAGGGGAAGTTTCTGGAGGACTCTCTTACCCGTATTTCTAGAGGGAACAGATGCTGGAGGCCAGGCAAGCAGCCACAGAGCAGGCACCAAGGAGGACTGGGAAGCATTGTCAGGCTGACTTTCACGTGGCCTGGCTCCCAGTTCTCCACACCCCGTGAGCAGTTGTGGAGATCAGCAAGCTGGGACACCACCTGGAGGATGAGTCTAGGTCTCAGAGCCCAGAGTCACCTCTGATACTTGGAGGGAGCCACAGAAGGCTGGGGTGTGGAGGAGGGGACTAGAGAGAGTCCTGGGTGAAGACCCAGACCCTGAGTGAGAGACTGAAATAGAGGCTGGGGGAAGGGCAAGAGTGGTTGAGGGTGGGGTGCAACTGGGGAGGACATGTTGAATCACATGTGGTGTTCAAGAGTGGGCATGAATTGTGTTAGGCTTGAGGCTAGACTGTGTGGAAAGGCATTTAAAAACCAGGGCTGAGGGTGAATGGTGGCTCTGGCATTTGTGTGGGTCCTCTGAGTCCTCCTTCTCCAAGATGGGAATGTTTTCCTAACATTGACTTTAAGGAGAGCTTGGGTGAGGCGAGTCAGAAAGAGGCAGGCATCCTTCCTGGAGTCCTCTCCACCTCTCCCATGGGGTCAGCATCTGGGACTCTGGGTTGTCTTTCAGGATAGTCGAGTGAGGAGCCTAGGCTCCCACCCAGACCCAGTCATCTTAGAGGGGGGCAGGTTCTCGGGTGGGGAGGAGGGAATGGGGGAGACCTTTGCAGGTCAAGGGATGGTAGTGACAATCTGGGTTTTGTCTTTAGGGCGCTCATCAAGGCGGGCACGCAGGCCAACACGGAGGGGCCGCAACCACTACATTAGCATCTGGGGTGAGTCTCTGGGTTAACATGGGTTTGGAGCTGGGAGGGGTGAGTGGAGGCTGCTGGAGGTTCTCCTAAGTACAGTGGTTGATTGAAGGTCAGTGACTGGCTTTGCCCTTGACTTCCAGGCCTCGGTCAACAAGCCATTTATCAACTTCCCAGCTCTGTGGAGGGTGAGTGCCTCTATGATCCCCACTCCCCATCCTTCAACCTTGAATTCCCTTCCTGTGGCCTTCTTGCGGTCAGCGTTCCTTTGGGCAGACTCAACCTCTATTGAGACCATCCAACCTGTTCTCCTAGCTCTGTGCGCTGGCCTTTCGTCACTCACTTGCAGCTTTTGGGTACTTTCCAGTCCCAGTGAACAAACATAAGCTGACAGAAATCACCTCTAGGGCCCTGGGGCATCTGGGAGCTAGGGTGGGGATGCTGAAACCATCCCTCACGTGCATGCTGGTCTGGGTTCCCCATCATCTCTCCTCCCATTCCCAGAGACTAGCTGCCTCTCCTTCTCACTGGCTTTCCTGTGAATACCTGTTACCCTGCCCTGCTGCTTTGCGTGGGTGAGCTGAGTAGTGGTAATTTGTCTTGGCAGGAAGCTCCTTTCCAGGCTGAGAGTATAAAGGTCTTGTGGAATTCTGGTCCTTATTCTAGGTCCACAGTCTTGCTTTGTCTTTTTTTTAAAAAAAAAAAACATTTGAAATTGTGTGTGTGTGTGTATACACTGTGTGTTGGATTCCTGTGTGTGTGTGTACTCTGTGTTGGATCTCTGTGTGTCTGTATGTCTGTGTGTGTGTGTGTGTGTGTGTGTGTGTGTGTGTATTCCCCTACACACTGTGTGTTGGATCCCTTTGTGTGTGTGTGTGTGTGTGTGTGTGTACTCTTGTGTGTTGGATCCCTCTGTGTGTCTTTGTGTGTGTGTGTGTACACTGTGCATTGAATCCCTTAGAGTTACAGGTGTTTGTGAGTTGCCTGGTGTGGGTGCTGGGATCCACACTCTGGTCTTCACGACTGAACAGAAACTGCTCTTATCTGCTTCCTGAGCTTAGGGCCCAGGACCCAGGGTGTGTGACAGCCCTACCTCGGAGTGGCAGAAGATCCTCTGAGGTGAAACACACAGGGCTTCTTCTGTAGAGTGCCTTCCCTCAGCCTATCTCCCTAGGAATGGCACCCGACTATTCCAAGAGAAACAACGGTCTCCCTGTCATTTCTCCAGGGTAGAATAGGAGCCCAGATCTCAGGACCCTGTGACTATGTGCCTGTATCTGACCCCCCTCTCTTCTCTTCCAGAGTATCACCGCCATCATGCCCTAAACTGATGCCCAGGCAACACAGAATGTTCATGTTGTCACATCAGCTGAAATGGCCTGGAGGAGCTGGGGGTGGGGGAGAGCTTCCTGGGTGTCCTTAGCGGGGGCTGCTTTGAGCTTTGTGAATAAACACGAACACGCTGTCCTTTCTCATCATGGTTGACTGTGCTCCCTAGAGAGGGACGGCAGGGTTGGCGGGCGGGGAAGGGGCTTGCACTGTCCCTTGTTGGATGGAAGGAGGTGGGAATTTGCCATACAGGATGGAAAGTGGTGGAGACTCCAGGCTGATTGGCTCGAAGAGGGCAGTTCCCAGAGGCGAGCCACACTTGCCTTACAACATGTAGTGTTTGTGCTCAGTGCTGGGAAAGGCAGCTGGGAAGGGAAGCAACTGCTGGTGGGGTGTGTGGTACCCAAGAAGAAACAATGGCAGCTTGTATCCGTTGTGCAATAAAGACATGCTGGGAGCTTTCCAGGCATGATCTCACCGAATCCTCCGACTGCCCAATTAGGTAAAAGTTCTGTTATTATCCTTAGGTATGGAGGAGTCTCATGGAGGCTTGCGCAGTTGGAAAACACGGGCAGTTAGTGTGGGGGACAAAATGGTCTTGGAGCTGCAAACCCTCTCCTGTTTGGCGGGAGGGTGAGGCAGCCAGCGGACTGGGAGAAGACTGGACAAGTGGTAGGGTTTCTCAGGGAAGGGGAAGATGGACGCTCAGCTGGGAGGTTCTTGGACAGGTGGAAGAGCCTCTTCAGTGATGTGGGTAGAGACATGGAAGGTCCAGGGTTCAGGAACCGCTCGAGCACAGAGGGGTAACAAAAGCAGGCAGCAAGTGCCAATCATAGGGGCTGAGCAAAGCTTCCTCATGTCCATCTGTCTCACAACCCAGCACAGACGTCGTATTACCCCTGTTGAGTGCACAGAGATTCCTCAGGGCAAGGGCACACTGGGGAATCCTTCACTGGAAGCAATAGGCCTGCATCTGGGCACTACTGAACTGCACACAGGATGCTACCCTGCATTTTCCGTGGTCTCCCTGCCACTTCCCAAATCCAACCAGATCCAACCAGAGCACTCACTAGGACAGCTGCAGCCCCCCGGGAAGCCGCCTGTAGGATTTCTTCCTCCAGTGTCAAGCAGGCGGGGGTGTCTACAGTCTAAGGCTGCAGTCTGTTTTCAGTTCCCCCATCCACCCACTGGACCACAACTAATGCAGGGGGCTTGCCCTGGGGAATTAGGCTTTGCTGGGGGTGATGTTAGACCATGGAAAGCCCAAACCAGGCTGCAGTTTAATCACAGAGTGCTTGCCAACACTGAACACCCCCTTAAAACACAAAAAAGACACCCCAAGGCACCTAGCAGCTTACCTTTGCACAATAAAGGCAACATCCCAGATGTTTCTAATGTGCTGCCCTTTTCCCATCTTATTTTGTAGAGTTAGTGCACGCCTTTAATCTCAGTCCTCAAGAGGCTGGGGCGAGTGGATCTCTGTGAGTCTGAAGACTCTGTGGTCTACAGAGTGAGTTCCAGACCAGCCAGGGAGACCTTGTTTTAATTTTTTTTGAAAAGGAAGTATTATCAGTTCATAATAACATCTGAAATATTCTGAAAGTATTTTAGCCAAAATAAAAAAGAAAGAAAAGGAATAGAAAGGAAAGAGGTTGCGATTTTGCCACGCAGATTCCCTCCTTATTGTCTTGAACTTGCTTGAGCACACACCGGTCCATCTAGCCTCAGAACAACCCTTTAAGAAAACATTATTTATTTATTTTGTGCGTGTAGTGTGTGGGCATGTGCACGCCACAGTAGAGGACAGCTCGTGAGAGTCTGTTTTCTACCATGTAAGGTCTCAGAGTCAAACTCAAGTTCTCAGGCTCGGCTGCAGTCTCCCCCGGGTGCTGAGACATCTTGCTTCTTCTTACTATTATCATTTTATTATAATAGCTATTTTATGTTATTATTTTGTTTTTTTCAAGACAGGGTTGCACTGTGTAGCCCTGGCTGTCCTAGAGCTTGCTCTATAGATCATGCTGGCCTTGAACTCACAGAGATCCACCTGCCTCTGCCTCCCGAGTGATGGGATTAAAGGTGTGCACCACCACCTGGGTTATTATTGCTATTATTACTATTATTATTTTAATAGGCTTTCCCCATTTAGACCAGATTGGCCTCAAACAATTCTTACCATATGCAGTGGTGCATGTCCATCATCCCAGCACTCAGGAGGCAGGATTGGGGGTGGGTGATGGGGTGGAGGATGGGGGAGTAGAGGGTTGGGGAGCAAGAGGACCCCAAGGCCAACTGGGGCTATACAATTCATCCTTGTCTCAAATCAACAAGGATCACAGTAACAACAACAAAACAAAAGAATCTCTTGGTCACCCTACTTCTACTGTGGATTGCTGGGATCGCAGGCATGTGCCATTATCAACTTTTTTTTTTGTGCATTTCAAATTATACTGTGAAAATCTGTGTGCTGCATGTTGGTAAACAGAACCAGGTCAGACACTTGGTGACACTGTGCTGGATTCCCAGAGAGGGACCGGTCCTTCTGGGAGGCGTCCTTCATCGCCTGCTTTCCAAAGGCAGTATTCAAGGGCACCACCAGTCTTTTACCAAGTAAAAGCTTGCATTGGCTAATTTTCAAATTCCACGTCTTTATTTATGTGTTTATGTGCTTATGTATTTGTGTGTGCATGTGCACTGATGCCGTGACCAGTGTGTGGAAGAAATCAGAGGACAGCTTGGCAAGAGATGATTCTTTATGCCACTCGGGGGCCCTGGGATTGGACTCAGGCTTGGCAGGCAGCCCCCGTATCCACTGAGCCACTGTTCATTTCTTATGACGTTTTTTCACCGGGTTTGTTTGCAGAGCAGCCCTGAGGTTACCAGAGGAACGGCAGCTGATCCCCCAAGGAAACTCACAGGCCCCTCTTTCCTGGGATGGGCGGGGTTTGCTGCCCTCTGCTGGAATGTTCCCTCCTCATCCTTCGGGTCACAGCTGCCTTGACCACCTGACCATTACTTCCCATACTCTCTCAGGACACCCTGAGCTTGTCCTTCATGGTGCCCCTGGCAGTTTGCAATTATACCACAACGTTACTTGTTGGACACTCATCTCCCTCATGGAGCTCCGGCGGTGAGGTCAGGGGCAGACCCAGATGTCTGACACATGAGCTAACCGGGGCTAGGCTGTGGACTGAGAGGAAGGGAGAAGCCCTAGGCTGGGAAGGGTGGATCCAGAGAGACGGAGGAAGGACCAGTTTCTGCAGATGCCTAGGAGTAGGGTGAGGAATTTGGGTGGGACCTCACTGCTGCCACCGCCACCTTTCAGGGCTCTTGCTGGGTCTGTACTAAGCACTTTACAGACATGATTCACTGTGTCTTCACAAGGCCCGGGGGGCAGACACCCTCAATACCCCCCTCACAGATGATGGAGAAGCAGGTAGAGGGAGACAATTGCCTAAGGCCATCCAGGGGAGCCCTTCCGTGTGTTGCCAGGCCACCTGAGAGGTGGTCTGTCCTCCTGTGACCTGCAGCAAGGGAAGAGGGTAATAGGCCCTGTTTATAAACAAGTTTCTGACTTGCCCTTTAAAGACAGGTGTGTGTGTGTGTGTGTGTGTGTGTGTGTGTGTGTGTGTGTGTGTGTTTTGGGCACCACACGACTATAAGCCAGGGTATGGTTGCACCCATCTGACACCAGAAGGGATTACAGAGCTAAGGCAGGAAGACAGAACATGAGTACAGGCTAGCCTGTACTACACAGTGAGTTCCAGGCCAGCCTGGTCTACGTTATAATACCATGTCTCAAAACACGAAATTAGATGGCTCAGGAGCTAAAGGCTCTTGTTGCCAAATCCGATGACTTAAGTTCAGTCCCCAGGCCCCACATGGTTGAAGGAGAGAAAAAACAACTCCCATTAAGTGTCTTCTGACCTCCTCATGCACACACACACACACACACACACACACGCACACACACGCACACTCATGCACGCATGCGTGCATGTACTCACATGCACACAAAATGCTTTAACAAAAAAACAAAACCTAATCAAAACAAAAATTAAAAAAATCATCAAGAATGCAGTCAGGGCTTCACACAGAGAAGCCAACCCTGTCAGTCACAAAACCCAAAAACCAATGTCATCAAGAACAATAACAAGTACGAAGAAAGCATCCTGACAGGTCACGGAGTCCTGCTGCTTCTGCTGGGGCTTCCCCTGTTCGCTGCAGCTGAGCCTCACATCCTCCTGTCTTTCCGAGAATGAGTGCTGAAGGCTCCAGGAGAGGAGTAGGATGTGGCAGTCCCAAGGCTATCTCCCTGCTATACTTTATCAGCCTCCTGTCTTTCCCTGAGGCCTCCCCACTGGTCTCTGCGTACTTCCCATCCCAGAGGGCTTCCAAAAGCAGCAAGTAGCCTCCAACCAAAGTCCTCACAAGAATCTCCCAAGTCCCCAAGCCTTCCTCCTGCTCTGACTTCAGCTTCTCCCATTGCCTGCTCCAGCCACAGTGCTCTTTAAGTAGACTAAGCAGGCGCCTGCTGCAGGGTCTCTGCATGCTGTCTTGCTTGAAGACGCCACACCCTCTGCTTGTTTTCTTCCTGTAGACTTGCAGCTGACCTGAAAGGACTCTCCTTGATCACGCTGGATGCTGAAAATGCCAGCTACGTTTTCCCTATTCCTTCCAGTTGTAGGTTTCTTTACAGTTCTGCCCGGCACTTGAGAAGTTTCAGCGGAAACAGGAAACAGTAAACAGTAAAGAGGAGAGAGAGACTAAGACAGAGACTTAGACAGGATGTTATTAGATGCAGGAAGGAGGCTGCCCACTGATGTTGAAGGGACCAGTCAGAGTCAGACCTGGGCTGCACTATTCCCCATGTTTTAAAGTCTGTTAGGTCAGAGAGGTGGCTCAGGGGTTAAGAGTACTTACTGCTCTTGCAGAGGACCCAGGTTCAATTCCCAGCACCCACATGGTGGGGCTCACAACCACCTGCAGCTCCAGTTCTAGAGGGATTTGATATCTTTCTCTGGCAGGTGTGCGTGTGCATGTACACGTACGTGCACACGTGTGCGCACACACACACACAGTACATAGGCAAAATATCAATACACACAAAGTAATAACACATAAGCTTGTTTATTTGTTTATATATGATATGTATGTGTGAATATGTATGTTCAACTGTGTGTGTGTGTGTGTGTGTGTGTGTGTGTGTGTGTGTGTGTGATTTACATGCAATAGCCTCAGGTGTTGGTTCCTGCCTTCCACCTTGTTTGAGACAGAGTTTCTTTGCTTGCATTGTATACTCTACACTAGCTGGCTCAAGAGCCTCTGAGCATTTCTTTGTCTTTCTCTCCAGTCTCGCTTTAGGAGCCCTGGGATAACAGATGGGGGCTACTGTATCTGGCTTACATGGGTCCTGGGGATTTGAACACTGGTCTTTATGCTAACATGGCAAGTCTTTATCCACTGACCCACCCTCCTAATCCAACTAGAATACTTTTAAAAGTTTCCTTTATTTTTAGTTTATCTGTATGGCTGTTTGTCTGCACCTCTGTCAGTGCACCACATGCATGTAATGTCCGTGGAGGCCGTGAGGTGGCAGATCCCTGGAACTGGAGTTACAGACGGTCATGAGCTGCCATCTCTCCAGTCACCCTCGCTTTTTTGAGACAGGGGATTGCATAGGCTGGTCTTGAACTCGGGATCCTTCTGCCTCAGCAGCCAGAGCGATGCGGTCACAGGTGTGCCCCCAAATATGCGGCTCACTGAAATGAACAAAAAGATAGGGTGAAGCTTTCATCCACATGTATACTGCATAAACTGACAACAGGATGGCTCCTGGCATGACTGAAGAGAAGGGTTTCATTGAGACAAGAGGGAGAGAACAGCCAGAGGCATCTGGAAGAGTCCAGAGCAGACAGCACAGAGTAGGCAGAGCATGGCCAGCAGACTGGACCTTGCCTTGAGAGAAGCAGAAGCAGAGCAGAGGGGAAGAGAGGGAGAGAGGGAGAGAGGAAAAAAGGGAGAGGGGAAGAGAGGGAGAAAGGGGATGGGATGAGAGATGAAGACCCAAGAGAAAGAGTGTGGGCAAGAAAGAGAAGGCAAAAGAGGGGACAAAGAGAGAGATCGTAGCCCAAATAGCAGGAGTTATAAAGAGAAATGAGTGGCTGGGGGAAGGTGTGTGTGTGTGTGTGAAGAACTAGGTACCCATGATACTGAGGAAGCATGGAAGCCGGTATGCAATCTGGAATGCTAGCAGGCACCACAGACAGCCATTTTTCTCTTCTCTCTGAGGGGCACAGCTCCTCTGGCAGAGGAAAACCGCCTCATGTATCCTGAGGAATGCCGCCTTTTGTCCAATGGTCAGAATTTGGGGAAATGGAGTTTCCTTTGGACCTGACATACACAATGTATTTTGATTGTTTTCACCTCATCCCCCTCTTCAGCTCCCTCCACGACCCACCACCCATCTCCCTCTTTTTGTTATTGTTACTATTAATAGTCTCCCCCCTCCCCCCCATACACACAAGTCCAGCAGTGCTGGTTGTGTGCCAATGGCTACGCTGGAGCCATCTGCTGGGAGTGGGCAACACCCCAGTGGCCACATTCCAAAGTGAAGTGTCTCGCTCTCCTTTAGAAGCCACCAACCGCCAACAGCTCCTCAGCCAGGGCTGGGGCCTCAGGAGCCCTCTCCCATCATGCTGGAATGTGGCCTCCCTCGGTCTTGTACAGGTTGTCTGTCGGCAACCGCAGCTGCTATGAATCATGGGTACAACAGTCCCGTCCTGTCCAGCAGCCAGCAATGTAGCAGCTCCCATCTCCGTCCTCCAACTCTTAGTCCCTGCACCCACTCTTTGGGGGTGTTTCCTACGCCCTGAACTGTGGTTAGTTGGGAGAGGTGACCCATCTAAGGCTGAGCATCCACCGTCACTTGTTCTCGGCATATTAACCAGTTTTGAGTCTCTGTGTTAGCCACCGCCCACTGCAAAAAGGAGCTCCTCCAACCAAGGTGAAGAGCATCAAAAATTTATGCGTATAAGCAGAAAGACTAGGAAGGAAGTTTGACATGACCGTGTAGTGAATCAGCACCATCGGTCTCCCTCCAGGGTCTATGATCTCTCAAGTCATAGGCTTTTGACCAGGTTTACAGTGCCATACACAAACTCCCTTCTGTGGAGCCGGTCTCAGATCTAATCAGAAAGTGACTGGTTACCTTCATAGCCATCAAGCCACTATTACCCCCGAGGCTGTAACTTTCGGGGCAGTTCAGTACTCCAGGGTGCAGGGTCCAACCCTGGAGAAGACCGTTTTCTCTTCCAGCACCGCGAGAGCCAGCCAGCTGGGAGAGAATTTCCTGAACTGTTGGAGACTGATTTCTGGATGTTCTGTAACCAAAGCGTGCAAGTGCCACAGAGTCCAGAAGAGGGCGCTGGACCCCCTGGAGCTGGAGTTGCAGCCAGTTGTGAGCCACTTGGTGTAGGTGCAGGGAGCTGAAACTTTTCTCTACCCACCCTCCAGCCCCCAGACAGGGTTTCTCTGTGTATCTTTGGAACCTGTCCTGGAACTCGCTCTGTAGGCCAGACTGGCCTCGAACTCACAGAGATCCCCCTGTCTCTGCTTCCCAAGTGCTGGGTCGAAAGGCAGGTGCCATCCCCTTCCGGCCACAGCAAGAACCCTTAGTAATCACTGAGTCATCTCTCCAGCTAACTTTCCTTTATAATAAAGAACACCCAGCAACTGTACCCAGCTCCAAAACAGTGCCTAGGACATATGATTGTCTCTTATTTTAATGAGCAATATAAAGTGTTCTATTTATTTATTATTATTATCATCATCAACGTCATCATCATCATCATCATTATATGGTGTGTATGTATCTTAGTGTATGCATGCCCCACGGTGCATGTGTGGAAGTCAGAAGACAACTTTCAACCCACCATGTGAGGTCGGGTGATCAGACTTGGATGGTCAGCCTTGGAGGCAAGGGCCTTTACCTGCTGAGTCATCTTGCCAACCCGTAAACTATTTTCTTACTATGTTCTTTGTTGTTTGTTTGTTTGAGATAGGGTCTTGCTGTGAAGCCTGGGCTGGTCCTGAATTCACGGTTCTCCTGACTCACCTTTCCCAGTGTGGAAATGTGTGCACCATGCCAGGCTCCCGGGATAGTCTTAGGAGGAAAGTAAGCTGGTAGACAGAAAACAGAGATGGGATAGAGCAGGGGTGTGCAGGGCTAGGCACGTGAAGCCTGGCCAGGGGGACCACAGTGAGCATCTGTCTGGAGTCCCTCCTCTAGCCACCCTGGGAGTGGGATCAGTGGGCCCAGGCAGTAGAGGCTCTGTCACTCATCCCAGGGACCCAGATTTCCTCCTGTATCCCCTCTCCCCACGTCGCTCCAGAGAAAAATCAAAATTAATTCCATCTAGACAAGCAAGGGTTGGTGTGACACACTGGGGTGACAGAGAAGGCTCAGTAGCTCAGGCTCTGCCAAAGGCAGGTCTGGGCTTGGCTCTTGGTTCGGCTGCAGGCCCTCTGTGTACTCTGAGCCACAGTGTCTACGTCTCTAAATGGAGGTAATAAAAATAGCAGTCTTCCTGGCTTAGATGACTCTGACCACACAGGAGCCGACATAGAAATCTGGGTGCATAGAAAGCTTTTGATAAACTGGAACTGTGATTATTATTATTAGTTAATATTATTATTATTAGTTAATATTAGTATTTTAACTGAGTGTCAGCAATGGAGGAGCAGGGAGGTAGGAGCGGGGGACAGTCAGGAATGGTGTTTATACACAGAGAAGTGTTGAATGGTATAAGCTGGGGTGCGGATGTTGGGGTGGGGAGAGACGTTGAGAAAGGCAGATGGAAACTGGCCCCTCCTAACTAGGTGATGAAGCCGGATGATACAAGACAGTTCCAAGTGGGAGGGCCCGGGGCCCCTGGGAACAGAGAAGCAGTCACACTTGTCAAACAGGGATGAGATGTGGGGAGGATGCTGGGGCTCCCCACTGGAACCATGACCGAGGGTGAGGGCCAGGGGGGTGATCTTGTGCTGACCCTCCTCCCTCACTAGAGCTGCCCTGGCCCCTGGGGAAGGCTGCAGGTAGAGAGCAAGCATCACAGTGACCATAAACTCTTACAGATCCACATGGCCCTCCATCCAGGTAAACAGGATGGGTGTCTGGGTCAGCTCCCTCCCTTGGTCTTTCCCGCCTACTCTTCCCCTGGGGGTGGCTGACCCGCCCAGCTCTCCTGCTCCGCGCCCAGGGCCCCTGAGCTCTCCATGGCAGATGCCCAAACCCTTCCTGGCTTGTCCACTCAGAGGTGCGTTCCACTCCTTCAATACCAGAGTCCCCAGAACCTCAGACCTTAACAGACATTTCAGAGTTCCCAATGTCTCCTGGGCTGTGGAAGATCAGTCACCTGCAGGGGGGTAGGCATGCTAGGGGAGAGATGAGAGCAGGGAATGCCCATGGAACTTAAGTAGGTACCAAGAAGGGCCACCTCTCTCTGTCCTCATGCCCCTGAGCTTGCTGGCCTACCTGGGATGGATCCTCTCTCGTTGTTGCTTCCCTGACCTTATATCCCTGGGGTCTCACCTGCTTGTGATTCCTGTTTCCTAAGTACCCCCACCCTGCCACCTCCAGAAGACATCAACACCTATCTCCTCAGATGCTCCTGTCCCCACCCTGTGCCCCAAATTCCTGCGGTTAGGCAACTGGAACACTTTTGCATCCGTCTCATCCTCATCCCCCTCCCTCCCTGATGTCCGGCTCGCTCTCTGTTTCAACACAGGCTCTCACTCACAATTAAGCTTCATTACCCTATCGGTGGGTAGGCCCTGAGTCACTGGAGGAGGGACCTTGTGCTGCCCAGCCCTGTTACCTTCTCCCAACCTACAGTATAAGGGACAGTGGCAAGAAGGACGATTCTGGAAAGCAAGGGAGTCTGGGAAGAGAGAGAGAAGAGCTGTGGGTCCTGAGGGAGGGAGAGCAGGAAAGCAGAGGAAGAAAGAAAGGCAGGGGGTTCCATAGTCCAGAGGAAGAGAGAAGGGAGCAAGAACCACATTGGGCTGCTAAGATCCTCAGGGGAGAGATGAAGCTGAGAGGGTCCCTGGCCTGTCTCCTGCTGACCCTGTGTCTGGGGAGCGGGACAGCCAGCCCACTGCAGAATGGAGGAGAGGGCATAGGAGCAAGCGCTTCCCAAGGAATGGGAGATGCTGTTAGCCAGGGAGTTGGAGAGGCTGTGGGCCAAGGAGCCAAAGAAGCAGCCAGCTCCGGAATCCAGGATGCCCTTGGTCAGGGGCATGGAGAGGAAGGCGGCTACGCACTGAGGGGGGCCAGAGGGGATGCTTTCGACCACAGGCTCGGGGAAGCAGCGCGGTATCTGGGGAACAGTGGCAATGAGGTTGGCAGACAGGCTGAGGATGTCATTCGACGCGGGATGGATGCTGTCCACAATTCCGGGTCTTGGGTGAGTGGTTGGGAAGCTGGGAGTCCTGACGGGGCTGAAGTGGCTGGGGCAGAAACCCTGAGAAGTGGGTCAGAGGGCAACCAGATGGCTCCTTGGTGGCTGCCTGGGACTGTTTCTTTTGCTGTTATGAGTCTTCCCTCTACGGCATAGATTCTCCCCCCCACCACCACATTGTGCTGGTTCCCTCTCTGTTGTGAGTGTCAGAGATGGGCACACTAAGGATGTGTGTGTTGCCCTTTCAGGGGACATCTGGAGGCCATGGAATGCGTGGCTCTCAAGGAGGCCACGGTAATCCCGGTGGTCAGGGGACTCCCTGGGCCTCAGAAGGCAACTTTGGAACCAACTCTCTGGGTGGCTCTATGGGTCAGGGTGGCGATGGCAGGTCATTCAACTATGAGGCCAATGCTCAGGTAAAGTCACCACCCAGACCCATCCCTTGATCCTGCCCTCCCCACCCCTCCTTATCCTCTGGTTTCTTAACTGGGTTTCACCCTCCCTGCAGGGAGCCGTGGCTCAACCTGGCTACGGGTCAGTGAGAGGCAGCAACCAGAACTCAGGGGTAAGACAGAAGGGAAGGGTGTCTGGGTCATGTGACAGAACAGGGGAGGGACAAGGAGGAGAGGAAGAGGGGGAGAGAAGGGATGGAGGTCACAGGCCAGGGAAGACAGAGGAAGTGGAAGGGGGTGAGGAAGTCAGGACACAGGTGGCAAAGAGGCCTGGCCTGTGGAGGTGGCTTTGACACTCTGTCCTTGGGTGCCCCCTTCCATTCACAGTGTACCAACCCCCCACCATCTGACTCCCGTGAAAGCAACTATGGGGTAAGAGGAGCCTGTGCTTCAGGTCTGGGGAGGCTGGGACACACTGCTTCCTAAGTGGGCTGAGGTTGTGCAAGGCCAAGGAAGGGGTCAAGGACAAGCGCAGGGGCCCTGTTCTTAGCAGTTGGTCTGTTCTTCTGCCCACAGGGAAGCAGCAGTGGTGGTGGCAATGGTGGCCATGGTGGCAGCAGTGGCAATAGTCATGGCAACAGTGGCCAAGGCAACAGTGGCCACGGCAATGGTGGCCACGGCAACGGTGGCCAAGGCAACGGTGGCCACGGCAATGGTGGCCAAGGCAACAGTGGTAACAGTGGTTCTGGGTCCCGGGTAAGTTGCTTCCTTGGGTTGAGGTGACAGTCCTGGTAGTGAAGACCCAGGCTCTGGGGTTTCCTTTAAAGCTGTCACAGCCCTAGAGTGAATGGTGACAGTGGTCATGTCAGTGACAGGGGTCATCCTGGGACTCCTTCAGCCCTGGTTCCCCACCCTCCCAGCCTAATAACAGGGTTCCTTACGAAGGGGCGCTGACTTCCTACATCACTTACTCCATTCCTGTGCCTGCTGCCATGGTGGGAGAGTTCTGGTTCAGGTCTAACCTTTTCTGCTTGCTGAGTAGAGCTGAGGGTGAGGAGACAAGTGGGCGTAGGATAATAGTGTTCTCTCCAGCACCTGGAAGGCTGAGGCAGGAGGATTGCTGTGAGTTTGAAGCCAGCCAGGGCTGCATCTCAAACAAAGTAAACAAGGACTGGCCCATGTTTGGGATGCTTTGGGGCGAAAGGGGTGGAGAAAAATGGGTTGTCCCCACAGAGACTTAAGAACAGCTGTGGTGTAGATGGCACCTGTCAGGCCCCCACGTGATGATGGGAGAGTCAGAAGGGGAACCTTAGAGATGAGCTCCAAGACAGGGTGTCCAAACTCGGGCCACACAGGGATGTCACACCTTAGGGGTCTGAGAATGGCCCAGTCAAAGGAGGCGCTCAGTGGATACACAGTGCTCACCTAGCATGTACAAAGTCCTGGGTCCCATCCCCAATCCCACATGAGCCAAGTGTGGTGACATACTCCTCTCATCCTAGCTCCCTGGGAGTGGTTGCAGGGTCAGGAGTTAAGGTCATCCATGGCTATGTAATGAGTTCAAGGCTATCCTGGGCTACATGGACAAATGAATAAATAAAGCCACTGTTGACGCCAGCAGTGGCTTTGCGTGCAGTCTGAGAACCCTCTCTCTCCATTCAGGACATAGAAACGTCTAACTTTGATGAAGGCTATTCAGTCTCCAGGGTAAGGACTCTAGGGTCTCCCTTTTTGTTCTAAGAAGGGGTGCATAAAGAAGGGTTGGGGTAGAGCAGGCTCTAGCCTGTCCCCTAGTGGCAGGTTCTGTAAACAAAAATTTTATGAGGTGTGTATGTGTATGTAGGTACGTGCTCATGCGTGCAGGTACCCATGGAGGCCAGACTGATGGGTCTCTGGAGCTGGAGTTACAGGAGGTTGTGAGCTGCCCAACACGGGTACTGGGAACCGAACTCGGGTCCTCTGGAAGAGTATGTGCTCCTAACCTCTGAGTCATCTCTTCAGCCTCCCCTCCAATGGCAGCTTCTTAGAGTCGTGTGCATGTGCAAGCGTGTGCGTTTGCATGTGTGTGTGCATGTGTGTGTTGGAGAGCTAACAGCTCAGACCCCCAAGTACACTGTGTATTTCCAAACCCCGGGCCATACTTGGCCTTCTTCTTGTACTGAAGTTCAGCCTCTAGCAACCAGTTGGCCATAGGCAAGGAAAGAATGGAGACTGGAGAGATGGCTGAGGGCTCCTGGGTCCCTCTGCGCACACGACAATATGCTGATTCCTTCCTTGCAGGGAACTGGCTCTGGCTCGTCCTCGTCCTCGGGCAGCAGAGGTGGAAGTGGTGGTGGGAATAGACCCGAGGTGAGTGGTCAGGGAGTACATGTGAACCCAGATGCTGGAAGAGGGGTCGGGGTGGGGCTTGACTGAACATGGGAGGCATTGCTGCCTCCCGAGGGGAGCTGATTGCTATGCTGACATGGGGGCTGAGATTGTAGATCACTGGGAGAGTGAGAAAAAAATCTTTCCTCCACAGTGTGACAACCCAGGGGATGATGCACGTACCTCTGGAGGATCTGGGAATCAGGTGAGAGACAAACCTACGGGCACAGAGGCAGCCTTTTGTCACTGTGACTGTGCTGTGGCCTCAGGAGCATTCTCTGCTCAGCCATCATTACTGATGCTCACCTCCGTCCAACCCTGCAGGGAACCCAAGCACAGACCCCTAAAATACCAAGTCTCCTAAGTCACAGTGGACAACTGGACAGCATTCCGTGTGTGTGTGTGTGTGTGTGCTGCCAGGGATTGAACCATGGGCCTTATTCATGCTAGGCAACCGCTTTAGCACTGAGCCACAACCCTTCACTGGGGGATTCTGAGCAGGTGCTCTAACTGCTGAGCAGCCATACCCTCCCCAGCCCCTCAGTGCTGGGTTCTAGGCAAGTATTCCACCATGGAACTGGTCTTCATTTTCTTTTCCTTCCTTCCTTCCTTCCTTCCTTCCTTCCTTCCTTCCTTCCTTCCTTCCTTCCTTCCTGCTTTCTTTCCTTCTGTTCTTTTCTCTTTTATACAAGAGCTCCCTAACAGGGTCAGTTCAACTGGCCTGAAACACAGAGCAATCCTTTTGCGTTAGCTTTGTAAATGCTGGGATTGCAGGCATAAGTCACCAAGCCCAGCTTTTTTTTTTTTCTTTTATCTTGAGACAGGGGCTCACTAAGTTCCTTAGGCTGGCCTTGAACTCCCTAAACAGTAGCCCAAACAGGCCTTAAACATGGATGGCAAACCCTTATGCCTTATGCTTTGCTTTACATCCAGACGAGGCTGCGAGGAATTCCTGCGTAAACCTGTCCGATTTCATTTACTTTTGAGAAAGGTTCTCTCTCACTCGAGCCCAGGCTAATTTCAGACTTTTGGTCCTCCTGCCTCAGTCTCTTGAGTGCCAGAGTCACAGGTGTGACAGACATTTCAAACATCCCATCCCTGGCCAGTGGCCAGAATCCAGTGAACTCTAGTAGTGCACATATACACCTTCCTTAGCTATTCTGGAAATCTGGACACTAGGATCAGTACCCGCAGTGATGCTGGCTGAGCAAGTGTGACACTCCTGCCCACACCTAGAGGTCTTGTGCAAAGTGCAGGTTGAGCCAGCAGATCTGGTGTGGGGCTGGGACTCTGAGTTTCTCCTCCGTTCCCTGGAGTATTGCAGTTGCTGGGCTGGGCCCTGGTGGCAGCGGAGGTCACTGGGCAAGGGGCAGGATGAGATGGGGAGAGGCGGGGAAGACTGAGCAGAGGCAGCTCTCTGAAGAACCTGCATATTAGGGTGCTAACTTTTATGGGCTCCCGGGCTTTAAGAGCAACTCTTTCAGCTTGTTAACTCTTATTCCTTTATTATTTATTTATTTAGAGACAGGGTTTCTCTGTGCAACTGTCCGGGCTGTCCTGGAACTCACCCTGTAGACCAGGTTGCCCTTGAACTCACTGAGAACCACCTCTCTCTCTGCTTTCCAAGCGCTGGGATTAAAGGCATGTGCCACCACTGCCCAGTTTATTTATTTTTAAAATCATTTTTAAGAACATAGGGAGTCAGCTTTAGTACCAGCCCATGGGAGACAGAGGCAGGCAGATTGCTGTGAGTTCCAGGGAAACCGGGGCCACACAGTGAAACTCTGTCCTGAAGAAAACAAAACAAATAGAAAAGAGCAAATGCCAAAGGAAGTCAGCAACACCATGGTTGTTTCTATGGTTGCTACCATTGGCGTATTATTTTTAATGTCTCTACTATTCTCTAGTTTTTGCAAGTACTTACAGAATTTTATTTTATTTTTCTCCTTTTCTTCCTTTTATGTTACTTTAGCAGAGAACAGGGAGGACCCAGAGGTCTCAGGGGACATCAGGGCAGGGGGAACAGCAGCTTTTGAGAGTAGATACCTTGTTTGTACCAGTCTTCGGTAGCAATACTAACAAGGCAGGTATCTCACATTCTGGCCAGGTCCCCAGCTAGCTCTGGGAATGAGGAACAGACAAGGGAGCTGCTGATCTCTAACTCCGGAGGTGCCTAAGCAGCATAGCCACATAATGTGTACCGCGCACCAGCGGCCACCCCCTTTCCGCCCGGTGCAGGCACCAGCGGCCACCCCCTTTCCGCCCGGTGCAGGCACCAGTCCATCTGGAGTTTCTAGTCTGTCAGTTTAGCCCAGCAGCCCGGCCAGGGGAAGATTCAGATGACTTAGTCGCTCTTCTCTGGGTTCTGGAGAAGTGGATATCAGCAGATGCTGATGCAATAGTAAGCATGAGTGAGCAGTCACGGCCCAACCGTGAGATGTTGAAGCAAAATCTGGAGGAGTCTCAGGGGAGAAGGCGCTGCCCACACTCCCCTCTCCACCCCTGCACCCCTCTGTCCTACCTTCTCTTAAACTGACTTCTGTGCTTTATGTCTCCATAGGAAAGTAGAGAAAGCAGCCGTCTCCTTGGGGGCTCCCATGACTACCAGGTGAGTCAGGGGTCAGGGTGGCTCAGCAGAAGGGACAGTAGAGGGTGGGACAGAATGCCAAGAGACAAAAATTCAAGGACTGCCTAATCTATAGTGTGTCCACGGCTAGTTGAACTAGCAACTTGGAGAGAACTTATTTTAAAAAATAAAAGATAACTAGGGTGTGACTCAGTGGTAGAGCTTCTGCCTAGCATCCCCCAGTGAGGGGCTGGGGTGTGGCTCAGTGGTAGAGCCCCTGCCTAGAATCCCCCAGTGAGGGGCTGGGGGTGTGGCTCAGTGTCAGATCCCCTGCTCAACATATGTAAAGCTCTAGATTCAATTCCCAGTGATTCCTGCCCCCCCATCAAGGTCAAGAGAATATGCATGCATATGTGTGTATTTACATATACACATACACATATGCTCATTTCAATGTACCTAATACATAAATATTGAAAAGTGGAAAATTGCTGAACTTTGGGTATAAGGGTAGGGGTTAAAAGTCAGATCCACCACTCATCCTCTATGCGGGTCTGGCTCCCTTATATAAGAAGAGACAGTGAACCCTGACCTGCTCACCTACCTTAACAACTGTAGACTTTTCTGTATCATAATCAAACCAAGGCGATACAGGGTCCACACAAGCAGACAGAACTGAAACTGTTGGCCACTTCTGGAGAAATAAACCCATCTCGATATGTCCTGTGCTGTGGCGCTTGGCGCACAGTGGGGCCTCATGTTTCTCATTGTTCTCACTGGTCTCTGTCGGGGCCAGGCAAAAGAAATTGGAGATGAAAATGTGGCAGTCAGGCATGGTGGCAGATCACTGTCAGCCCTGTAAACCTGGGAGGCCAATGCAGGGGGATCATAGCGAGTGTGAGGCCAGCCTGGCCTACACAGTGAAGGCATGTCTCGAGAGATCGGGTCAGCTGTGTGGGTGAAGTCATTTTTGAGCTGGGAGTTCAGGGTGGGAGAGAGAAGAAAAGACTATAGTGAGGAGAGATGCGGGGCCAGGGGAGGAGATGGGTGGGCCTGGAATAGTCTGGCAGGGGGACATGAGCCTTGAACATGGCTTCCTTTCCGCTTTCCAGGAGCATGGGTCCAGTGGGAACGGTGAGCGCAATGAAGCTGTCAGTGGACTCAAAACTTTGGTGAGCAGCGGTCGTTACTCCACCTTGGGCTGGGACCGGGGTGCCAGGCATCCTTGTGTCTTTTCCTTCTCGACACCCGGATCTCCTGCCTCTTTCTCACAAAGCGGACTCTTAACATCCTGCCATTTCTCTTCCATTCCTTAGAACTCTGACCCGTCTTCCTTGCCTTTCAACTTTGACAGTTTCTGGGAGGTAAGTTTGGCAAGCTTGCTTGGCCTCCCTGAGGAGAAGCAACCCCACTTCCTCAGTCCTCCACATCCCAAGAAAAAGCCATGACCACGACCTTCTCCTTTAAAAGCTTTAAAATTTCATTTTTATTTTATGCATATGAGTGCTTGGCTGGCACATATGGCCTCTGTGTCTGGTGTCTGCAGAGGCCAGAATAGGGCATCAGATTTTCTGGAACTGGAGTTACAGATGGTTGTGAGCCACCATGTGGTTGCTGGGAATAGAACTCAGGGCCTCTGAAGAGAGCATTCAGAGCTCTTAACCACTGAGCCATCTCTCCAGCTCAGCCCTTGACCTTTTCTGGCCTGAAAAACAAAATAAAACAAACATTATTTTGTTTCCTTTTGTTTTCCCTGCAGAATTTTAAATCCAAGATGGGTTTCATTAACTGGGATGCCATAAACAAGGTAAGGGCCAGAAGGCCACGCCCTTGATGATTTGAGAGTGGAGGACCAGAGAGGAGAGCTAGACGTCTTCAGGGTGAGGCAGGGGGTAGTAAGGAAGACTGCTAAGAAGGTGTTTAGACAAATGCTCAAACCAAATGGGTTCACAAGTGGGGGGCTGATGGAGACCTGGGAAGATAGGGTGAACTCAGAAATTGTTGGGCGCTGGCAATGAGCTGTGTGCGGGGGTGTCTTTAATATCTCAGCTTAAAGAACCAGGTGAATCCTCAGCCTCAGTCTCCCCTTTAGACCTGTGAGATGCAAGTTTGTATTCCCTGCAGTTTGGGCAGAAAGGGTGGTAGGGCTGGCAAATTCGAGGCCACCCTGAACTACAGTGAGTTCATAACCTGCTTAGGCAATTTAAGGAGATAATATCTCAAAATTAAAATCCATCAGTGAAGGTCTGAGTTAAAACTCAGTGTGGAGTCCCTTTGCAGAATCCCCCAGTGAGGGGCTAGGGGCATGGTTCAGTGGTAGAGCACCTGCCTAGTCTTCCCTAGTGAGGAGCTGGGAGGTGTGGCTTAGTGGTAGAGCCCCTGCCTAGAGTTCCCCAGCGAGGGGCTGGGTATGTGGCTCAGTGATAGAGCCCTGTCTACAATCCCCCAGTGAGGGGCTGAGTGCGTGGCCCTGTGGTAGAGCTGCTCACCTAGCACTGGTGAAACTCAATCCCCAGCTCTCCACAAAAGGGATTAGGCAGACAGAGTAGGCATGATCCTCGGGAATTTGCTGAATGAGGAGTCGCATGGATGTACAAAACCATACGTAGACTTAAAAAAACCCAGAGAGACAAGGAAAATGGACAGGAGGAGCTACTGAGAACCAGATGCGTGACAGGCCTTGGGAGAAACCCTGCTTGTGTGTAAGCCTCACAGCTCGGCAGGGAAACCTTTTCTCCTTCTCCCTGCTCTACCCATCCCTCTCACAGTGAATGCCCCTGGCCAGGATAACTTGACGACATGATAGCTTGTTGGGAAATGAGAGGATGAAGGGCAAAGAGAAACCTGAAGTCTCCCAGCAGAAGCTGGGACTGTGGGTGGTAGATGGGCCTGTAATGCCACTTTTAAAAAGCTAACTTGGAGTTTATTTTTCCTTTTTCAAAAAAGTTTACTTTTTAAAATTTTTCAGTTTTTTTATTTATGTGTCTCTCTGTGTTGGGAAACAGTACCCATGGAGGCCAGAAGAGGGCATTGCATCCCTTGGAGCTGGAGTTACAGGCAGTTGTAACCAGCCTGATATGGTTGCTGGGATCTGAACTTTGTTTGCTGCAAGAACAAGTACTCTTAACACCAAATCATGTCTCCAGCCCTAATTTTAGTTTAAACAATCAATTTTTTCTCAGTGCTTGGGATTAAACCTAGGACCAAAAGAGATCCAGACAAAATGTTCTACCACTGAGCCACACCCAGCCCCTCAATGGGGGATTCTAGGCAGGGGCTCTACCACTGAACCACATCTCTAGCATTCTTTTTCACTTTTTATTTTGAGACAAGAGTTTCACTAAGTTGTTAAGGCAGTCCTTGAACTCATAATCCTCCTGCCTCAGCTTCCTGAGTAGCTGGAATGACAGGGTTGATACACAGACTCAGGAAAAATTGGAGGCTGTTAAGAAACAACAGTACACACCCAAGAGGTCCAGGTGACCTTCTCATGAATCACCAAGACACATTAAGAATAAAAAGAACATAAATTACTTGCCAAACTTTAAAAAGTGGATGACTTCACTTAATGACTTAGGTGCTTGACTCATCTCGAAAGATCTGGCCCCTCTGGGACCCCTTTCCACGGGACAGAGTACTCCTACTCAGTGCTGTGGGTTCTCTAGGGACTATTCTGATCTGTCTGTCAAGCATTCCAGTCACCTGATTGGCTCTTTGTGCTGCTGAAATTTTAATCCTTATCCTAAAACATCCTTCCCAAGACTTGGGGTCTTTATTGGACAGTGGCAGTGGTGAAATGGGGATAGAATTTCCACATTTCAGGAAAGCCCATTTGACGTCTGAGGGAATGGGGCAAATGTATGAGAGATGGGTATTTCCCAGTTGCAACACATTTCTAGTTTAAATGAACAAAATAAATTCCATTTTATTGTTGTACCCTATTATTTAATTTTGAGACAAAGCCTCCCAATGTAGCTCAAACTAGCCTTGAACTCACTAGGTAGCCTGGGTTTACCTCAAACCTGAGCGTTTCATGACTCAGCTGCCTGAGTGCTGGGATTCTAACCATGCACCATCATACCTTGAGTGAGGGGTCTACATATATATATATTAGTCCTTGCGGGACTAATGATCCCCTTGGAGACCAGGGCACAGGCTGGCACCGTACCAAGCATTTTTGCCCATCTGGGGAATGCTAGCTAGGTGGGATTCACAGCGACTGGCCTCCCAGCAGGTCAGTCTAGAAGAATGGGGTAGGCAGAGATGGGCAGGGTAGGGCATCCAGCTTCTCCAGTGGGAGGGGGCTGAGAGAGGTGAGCTGCCTACTTCAGCTAGTGGGATGGGCGAGGGGAGGGGCATGAGCCCAACCTGGGATATCTGGCCTGTGTGGACTGACGACAGTGTCTTAAAAGATCCATGCAGAACTCGAGAGCAGTGTCCCCTGCTAGCCCTCCCCTGCCCAGTGCTCCCCAGAGATACCCACTACCTTAGCTTCCTCTTAGAACCCATTTCTCTGCTCAGGACAAAGGGAGCTCTCGCAAACCATGACCACCAGATGAGGAGCTACCAGCTGGATGGGAGTCCCACCATTCCCTCAGTCCTGACTCTCACCCTGCCCCCGGAAATAAACCGTAGCTGTCCCACACTGCTGGTCTCCGTTCCTTTCTTTGCCTCCAGTGTTGTCCTGGGAGGGGGTAGGGAGATGTGTTGGCGGCTGGCAGACCTGGGTCCTGAGGGGTTTGTGACAGTTGTGTTGTATCCAGGAGAGGGACAGAGCTGGGTCTGGGCAGGCACACAGTACGAACCTCTAGCCGGTCTCTCTCGTTCTCTGTTCTCTTTCCAGGTCTGGTGTACCTAGAGATTCCCAGAATCCCTTGCACACATTAGTTACAAGCCATCTCTGAAGGCTGAAAGGAGGCGGGAGCGGGAGTCAGGGCTTTAGGTGAGCAGTGGCGGGGTTCCCTGCTAACCTGTTCCCCATCTTCTGTTCACAGGGCCACCTCCCGCCTCCCAGCACTCGAGCCTTACTCTACTTCCGCAGACTCTGGGAGGTAGGAGAAATCCCACTTTCCAAAGACCTGGGGATCCCGCCCCCCATCTATCTCCCTCAAAGCAGCTATAGCTCATCTACCGCAAACATCGTGTCTCTTTTGGGGGGGTGTTTACTTCATTTCCCCAGTGTTGGGGATTGAACACTGAGCTCTGCGCGTGCTCAGCAAGCGCTCTGTTACTAAGCGACACCCCAGCTCCCCTCACTTTCTCCAGCTGTAGCCCAGGCTGGCCTTGAATTCACTGTGTAACACAGGCTAGCTTGGAGTTCGCAATCCTCTTGCCTCGCTTTCTGAGTGCAAGGGTTCAGGGTGTGTACCACCACACGTGACAGCTTTTCTCATCTTTCAGATAGGCCATTTCATTATATTTTATCCCCTACACGATCTCAAACTCAAGCACCCCCAATTTCCCGTATGCTTGTCTTCACCCACCCCCAAGCCACACCTGGCCTGTCCTACAGCCAGCCACCTGGCACCCTGCCCGGTGTGTTGTCTCTCCTTCCCTCTGAGTTCTGGCACCGCGTGCACTTTCTCATCTCCACTTCTCCTTCCAGAATTTCAAACGCAAGACTCCGTTCTTCAACTGGAAGCAGATTGAGGTAAGGGGGTGGGAGGAGGCAGCTTAGCTCTGGGGACTCAGGGTTGGCAGTCCCTTGACAGGTAGATGGCTTCCCGATGCCCCTGTCTGGGTTTCCTCCTGTCCCTGGTGAGGGAGGACACCTTCCCTTCCTGCTTTTTTTGGATTATGCAACCCTGAGTTGGGTGGAGCAGGAGTGAGAGGGAAGCTGTGAGTCACCTGAGCAGGAGCTGGGTGGGAGGGGTCTCCCGAGGATAAAATCCCAGGGCAGGCGGTTTGGGACTCATTGCACCAGAGCAGAACCATGAAGTCAGCCACCTTCTCCCTTCTGCTGCTTATCCTGCTGGGTGTGGCCTGGTGCGGAGACAGCCACAGCTGGGTGGGTACCGAGGGCATGTGGGTGGAGGGGGATCCCCAGGATGGGGAGGAAGAAAGGATGGAGCCACTCTCAAGCAATGGCAAAGGGTTACAGGGGAGGAAGCTGAGGAGAATCAGGCATAAAGGGTGGATGTAGGAGGCCTGAGCAGTTGGGTCTTGGGAGGATGAGCAGGTCCATTGTGTCCTGTAGAAAGCCACTCCTCAATGCTCTCAATGCTGTATAACTAGTGGCCTTTGAGAACCAGAACTGAGGTGAAGCTGCCTGAGTTCCTTATGCACACATGTAGGACCAGTGTCCCTGCATAGAATCCTGCAGTGAGGGGCTGGGGTGTGGCTCAGTGCTAGACCCTTGGCCTAGAATCCCCCAGTGAGGGGCTAGGGTGTGGCTCAGTGGTAGAGTCCCTGTCTAGAATCCCCCAGTGAGGGGCTGGGGGCGTGACTCAGTGCTAGACCCTTGCCTTGAATTCCCTAGTGAGGGACTGGGGTGTGACTCAGTAGTAGAGCCCCTGCCTAGAATTCCCTAGTGAGGGGCTGGGGTGTGACTCAGTAGTAGAGCCCCTGACTAGAATCCCCCAGTGAGAGGCTGGGGTGTGGCTCAGTGGTAGAGCTCCTGCCTAGAATCCCCCAGTGAGGGGCTGGGGTGTGACTCAGTGGTAGAGTCCCTGTTTAGAATCCCCCAGTGAGGAACTGGGGTGTGGCTCAGTGGTAGAGCCCCTGTCTAGAATCCCCCAGTGAGGGGCTGGGGTGTGGCTCAGTGATAGAGCCCCTGCCTAGAATCCCCCAGTGAGAGGCTGGGGTGTGGCTCAGTGGTTCATCACCTGCCTAGAGTGGTTTTGATCCTTATAACCTCTGCCAGCTGTTGAGGAGCTGTGGGGAGTGCACCGAAGACTGCTGTTAATGCTTCCTTGCCTGTCTTCCCTTTCCTGGGAATTAACCTAACTGAGCTTCAAAAACCCCCTGAAAAATAACATTAGTATAGCAGGATTAAGAGCCGTATAGGGAGCAGCGGGGTCTAGTGTGGGCACACGGCTGGCTGGAGTTGAGGGATACATGTGGGTTCATCTCCTTTGTTATTCAGAGCTTCCGACCATGCATCCTGTGTGGGGGTGCTGCTGCTGTTGCCCAACTTGGCTCTTCCCCATTGCTCCCCAACCTTGAGTGTGGACATCTGTGCTTTCTATCTATCTGGGTCATCAGCATCCTCCAGTCCTACTGGACTTAAGCGAGACTATTACAGGAGCGGGGCAGGATAGGCAGAGTCCCAGGAGGAAGTAGGGTGAAGGCAGCACAATGTCTGGGTTTGGAAACTGGCAAGGCCTGGAGGATCTTGGAGCCCCTGACCACAGCTTTCGGCTCCTTTTTAGGGTTCAGATCTGCCATCGCTGCAGAAGAGGGCAGGTGGTGCCGAGCAGGTGAGTCTCTGTCCACAGGCTTCTGGAAAGCCCTGGGTCTCTCTCAGCCCCGTTCTCAAGGCTGGCTAATCTGAAATTCTCTCTTTTGCCCACCCCCACCTGATACTTTTCTCAGCCTGAAGCAGCAAGACAAGAATTGTCAGCTGTCACATCCAAGGCAAGCCATCTCCTCCCCGACCCCCCGACATAAATGCCTCCCTTTCTCCTGGTCTTCTACCCTTGCCTCCCATGTCACACTTGAGGCGCTGGGACAGAGACCAGGAAGGAGGAGGAATGACCCGATGGAGTGGGGTCCAGTTGGCCCTGTGGGGTTGCATGAAAGAAAGCCCACGTTACAAGGAGGGGCCAAAGGGTGGGCTTCTAAGAAACCTGCTGACTGGGTAAAGTAGTGGGGTGTTTATTACACAATGGAATGTCATCATCCCTTCTCCTCTGAACCCCCATGCATTTCTTGTTTTCCCCAGAACTACTACAATAACCCACAGGGGAATCCTACTTATAACTGGCAATACTATACCAAGGCTACTACTGCCAAGGTGAGTCTTGAAAAAGCTTTACTGTCTGTCTGTCTGTCTGTCTGTCCATCTCTGTGTCTTCCTGGAGCACAGAGAGAATTGCTTCCTTCCTCCATTGCACCACTTTATGAGGGAGACTCCAGCGCATCCCCCTTTCCTGCCCTGAGAGTAGATTGGAAGTAGGTGCAGGGCGAAACCTGGGCAACGAGATGCTTCCAGACAGACAGATTACAGGCGCCGGGCCAAACACACAGACTTGCTTTGTGTGTGGTTTTCTTGTCCTTTGTGGGGCAGCAGCTGGGGCGGAGGAAAGTAGTCCAGCACATTCTACAAGCCAAGTTTAGGGACTCTTGGTTGGTGGGAAACTGAGTTCTTCTTGCCGCAAAGGAAATAATAATAATAATAATAATAATAATAATAATAATAATAATAATGATGATGATAATGTGGGGAAGGAACACTTGAGAGGCTTGTTTTGCATAGTTGCAGACAAGGCTGACTTAGGGGCCCATGAACTGGCTCAGCTAGTAAAGAGGCTTGCTGCTAAGCCTCACAACCTGTGATCAATCCCCTGGACGCACATGGTGAAAGGAGAGAGCAGACTCTTCCACGCTGCCCTCTGACCTCCACACGTGCACTCTGGCCCATATACATATACAAAATAAACAACAAGAAACCAGAAGGCAGTCTTAGGAGTTTGGGGTGTGGCTCCACAGTAGAGTGCCCATTGAGCAGAGGAAAGGCCCTGGGCTCGATTCCTAGCAATGCAGCCAATCAGCCAACCATTCAAGAAATAAGCAAGGTGCCATTCTAATATCAGAGAGCGACTATGGTAGACTCTAATTAGACTCGCAAAGAAAAGCAGGCCAGGGACTTCCTTCGATTTCTCAGAACAGTGAAAGCCCTGGCCAAAGAACCCTCTTCTACGATTAGAGAACTCATAGCCTGGTGACCAAACATCCCAGCGACCTGGGTTGGGGTGGGGATGGTGACTGAGGCAGGAGGATTCCACATTCAAGGACTGCCTGGACTGCAGAGTTCACATCTAGCCTGGACAACTTGAAGAGATTCTGTCTAAAAATACAAGGATCAAAAAAGGGCTAGGGACGTAGCTCAGCGGTAGGACACTGGCCTAGTACGTGTGAGGCTCTTTGGTCTCTAACTAAGGTTGACGTCCACCACCCCGTGGACAGGGGGAGATCTCCTGCTTCTCCATCGTGTTGTGTGGTGTTTAGGGACCATTATTCAGTATCACTCTGGATTAAACACATGTTCTGGGAAAAAAAATCCATAGACTGAGTATCCACAGCCAACCTGAAGGACTTAGCTGAAAATGCTGGCGTGTGTGTGCGTGCGTGTGTGGGCGGTGGTGGTGAGGGAGCCCTTGGGGAACCCGAGGCCAAGGCAGAGCCTAACGAGGGTTGCCATGACGCTGTGTCACCTCCTTCGATCGCCTCTTTTCCAGGGAGCAGTCACACCTTCATCGTCCTCGGTGAGTATGGGGGCTTGAGGAGATGCAGCTGGGTACCCAGCTGCTGGGTACCAGGGTACCCGAGGCTGCTGAGGGTGGAGGTAACCGTGTGATGTCCACTAAGCCATTCCCCTTGTCCTGCAGGCTTCCCGGGCACAACCTGGCCTTCTGAAGTGGCTGAAGTTTTGGTAGGTAAGTGTCCGAGCGTGTAGCACGAATTCTAATTGATCTTAATAACAAAAACCTGGAGTCAGATATTAAGGGTGAAAGCTGAGAGATCAGAGAAGCAGAGCAGCCAGCCACTAGTTCTTACCTCTACGAAATCCTCAGTCCGAATAGGGTATTCTGACTCTACAAGTCCTCAGACTGAATGCCTTGAGCTCCTGTCTTCCCCCGCCTTATATTCCTCCCTCCACCCAGCTACATCCCTTTCCGTCTCCACCTCCCTAGTGTTGGGATTAAAGGCCTGTGACTCCCAAGTACTGGGATTAAAGGTGTGAGCCACCACTGCCTGGCTCTGATTCTCTTTTAGACTGGACAGATCTTGTGTAGCCCAGGGTGGCCTTGAACTCACAGAGAGTTCTACAGACAGTTCTACCTCTGTCTCTTGAGTGCTGGGATCAGAGGTGTGCGCCACCACTGCCTGACCTCTATGACTAACTAGTGGTTTAGCTCTGCACACTCATCTTCAGGCAAGCTTTATTTGTTTGAGCACAAACAAAATATCCCAAAAGTGGGCCACACAAGACTGAATGCCAGGAGTAGAGTAGCCTCCTCTTGGGCAGGCTGGGGGCCCGGCATTTCTTGGGACCTCGACAAGCAGCAGCTGCAGCAGAAGTCCGGTTTCCTCGGGGTGGATACTGAAGAGGGATTAAGAAGAGCACCCTCTTTGTGGGGCCTGGAAAATAGTTCAGGACTGTCTATGAGTGAGGGAGTGAGGGCCGAATAAAGGGTTGACCCGAGAGGGAACTACAAAGGTACAGGACCAAGGAGAAGGCTGGCCTGTGGTATCTGAAGACAGGCGAGCCTTCTGGGAGGCAAAGGTTCAAAGGCATGGTGAATTAAGGCCCCAGGATAGAAGTCTATTTCTCTTGGTGACGTTCTTTTTCACATTTTTGAGACAGGGTCTTTCTATGTAGCTCGGGGGGAGGGGGCTTCAGACTCCTAATTCTCTCACCTCAGCCCCCCCAGGTGCTGGAGACACAGGTGCATACCACCATGCCTGGCCTGGAAAGTGGTTACTGAGTACCTCAGTGAGACCACAACATTTGCTTTCTATAGAAGTAAAAGAGGGGGGGAGGTTGGGGATTGAACGTGGACGAGGTAGGAATCTTCATGGAAGGGTTTGTTTTCCATCGATGGGCGGGTATGTATGTATGTGTGTATGTTATATCATCTGTTCTTTTCCTCTTGTATTTTTTTTTCTTCTAGAAAATTCCTTCTAGTCACAGCTGACCCTTCATGAACACAGGTCTTCAGGGAGCTTGACTGTACTGACCCACAGTTCTCCTTACTGTGCCAGACCTACCTGGGTGTTGACACTCCATCATCCCACCTGGGGACCTGGTTTACCTGTCCTCGTCCTCCCCATTCAGCTGTGGTGTCTGGAGGCGAATCAGCCTCGTTGGATAACCAGCCAGTGTCTTCCCTTTGTCCTGTGTGCAGCTGGAAGTTCCTCCAACAACGCACTAGGAACTTCCTCCCTTCAAATCTCCCTGTGAAAATAAACATGACTTCTTCATTTTCCTTAGATTTCTCAACTTGTTGTTCTTTAATACGACTTTGCTGACCAGGGTGTAGGGGGGTGGAAAGGTGGGCTGGTGAGCGAGCACTTTTCTCCTGAGAGTGGAATGAAAGATGTGGGTGACTGGGGCGACCTGGGCTTCAGTTTGGCTAGCACGGGTCGCAGCTAGCTCCTGGCTTCATGCAAGTTTCTCCATCTGCATAAACAATTTTTGCCTAATGTACAAATACCACGCACACAGTAGCTGTAGGTGTTTGGTGGCCTGAAAGGGCAATAGGGCAACAGCTCAAAACAGGAGGTCGAGGTCAGGAGGCTGTTCAAAAAAAAACCAAACAAACAGAAAAAAAAACCACACACACACACACACACACACACACACACAAAAAAAAAAAACTGACAGAGCAGTTTTGGGAGTGGAGATACACAGGGGCTGGGCAGGACAGACCAGCAAGGACTGGTGGAGAGTATGTCGGGGCATGTCATGGTTGAATGGGGATGAGCAGATGGTGGCAGCGGTTAGGAAGTTGGGGAGTGAAGGGGGAGCCAAAACCAGTCCCTTGCCATGAAACCACCTCTGTGTTGCTGAGGAAGGCGGGGCGGTGACCCAGAGGAAGTGGCGAGGGCCCTGGGCACAGGCTGAGAAGCCCCTGGGACAGGGACAGGCAGTTCTGTGTTTCACGGAACTGGCACAGGGTGCCCAAATGGAGAGGCCCCTATCACTGTCCTTCCACTCCCGATATCCATGCAGGGGAGCAGGAAGCAAGAGAAAGACAAGAAACCCTGACAGCTTCGTGGGTCCTGAGCCGTCTGCAAGCTCGCTAAGCACTTGGCAGTGCTGTCTGCGGTTGTAGTTAGACACGAGGTTCACATACGTTGTGAATCGGTGAAAGAAACCTGGCCTATGCTGACTCAGAAAAGCCACCTGATCAAACCTACATTCCGGAGTAGAAATCCTGGTTTACTCCTCCGCTCCTCCTTAATTTGTTTTTTAAATTGAGTCTCCTGGGTGTTCATCTACCTGTACTGAGGGCTTTGCAGTACCTCACCACAGCCACATGGGGGCGGACGAGGGGCCCAACCTGGGAGAAATCCTGGTTCTCGCTTGACAGGGCTTCCGGCTGTGCGAATTTGACTAGGAAATGGTTGGGAACCTAGGTCTCCTGGGGCCAATTAACGAAGATCGAGGTGGCTTCCGACTCTTAGGGGACGTTCCTAAGAGTCCTTAGAGTTCCTAAGAGTCCTGGTCCTTTGAAGTTTAATGTGAGGTTGTCTGGTATAAGGGGCCCTCCAATAATGGGCAGTGGTCCCTTGCTTCTAGCTCCCTTAGCTTTTGCTGGAGCCTCTGAGGTCCATTGGTGCTAAACAGGGTAGTCTATGCCTTCAAAGACCAGAATCTAATGGGAAAGGCTCGTGAGGTGACAGGGTAATTGGGTATTGGTATCTCTCCCCTCCTTCCGTGCTTCTCCTCACGGAGGTTTTTTGTTTGTTTGTGTTTGTTTGTTTTGTGTGGTTTTTCGAGACACGGTTTTTCTGTGTAGCCCTGGTTATCCTGGAACTCACTCTGTAGACCAGGCTGGCCTCGAATTCACTGAGATCCGCCTGCCTCTGCCTCCCAAGTGTTGGGCCGCCTGGCTCCCCACAGAGTTGTATCTTCAACCTTCTTTTTTCTTTTCTAATTAAAATTTTTTATTGTGTGTTTATTGTGTGTGTTTGTGTATGCGTGCACACTTGGGTACACATGTGCCACACAGTGTGGGTAGGTCAGGGGGATAACTTGCCAGAGTCAGGCCTCTCCTTCCCGGGATTCAAATTCAGACAGTATGCTTGATGGCCCAGCTTTCAGGCATTACATTTTATTTCGAGACAGGCTCTCATCTGAGTTGTCCATGCTGGCTCTGTAGTACAGGCTTTGAATGCTCCTGCCTCAGGCACCAGGTACAGCTTCCCCCACCCCCAGTAGTTAACTTGTGGGTCTCAGTTCACAGGCCCCTCCCTAGGACATGGCCTCCCCCCACATCCCTTTGTTTTCCTCCCAGCACCTGTTCCTATCATCAGGTACTTGTTTGTTTTGTTAGGTGACTGGTCGCCTCCTCCGCGGAGGAGGACTGGAAGAGCTGGCTCTTGTCTTTTTTGACTTCCCAATACTGAGAACTAAAGTGTCTGCTCAAGAAATCTTTATGGGTTACCCAGTGGGAGGAGGGACCGAAGTTCAGTGGCACTGGGACCGACCCAGGAAGTCTTCCTGGGAGAAGTTTAGGTTCCAAGTGGGAGGAGGGCCTGCTGAGACTGTTTTCCGGAGTGTGGTACTGATTGGTACCGACGGGAGGCCGGTCTCCCCAGCTCTAATGCCCTGCACCCTCTCCTGAGACCCTAGACCCCCGTCTCTCTCCAGGGATGCCCCCATCTGTCTCCACTGACTCTCTGGTGTGCATCTCTAACCCCACCAGGAGGCTGGCTCTGGCCCCAGTACCTGTCATGGTGTAGCAATCAGGGTTGGGCCTCACCTCCTACCCACATTCAAGTTCTGTCGCATTTGGGATGGGTCGGGGCAGGCTGTGAGAAAACAGGGGTTTACTGATGTTCCTGGAGAAGGAACGGGAATAACTCGACCTAGAGATGGGGTTACAGAGTCAGTGGGACCCCCTCACTTTATGTATTCATTCTAAGCAGAGTGAGATCCTGGGAGACTTTCCCTGGTCCTCCCCTACTCCACGACTGAACTGTTGTGACCTCCCTTCCTGAGACCTGCCTATCCCTTCCCTCACTCTATTGGACATTGGATACTTGGGGAGCACAAAGTCACCAAGGCAGTCCGGATGGAGGAAGGCGAGGCGTGTGGAGAGGAAGACACATCAGTGCTTAGCATAGAAATCGTTTCACTCCTGAAAATTCACCAGAGAGCTGAACCTATCTTCCCAGCTGCTTGGGAGGCCGAGGAAGGAGGACGGAAAGCTCAAGGAAGCGTGTGTGTGTGTGTGTGTGTGTATGTGAACGTGCTCGTACACATCCATGCTTGTGTATGAGAGAGAGAGAGAGGAAGGGAGGGAGGGAGGGAGGGAGGGAGGGAGAGAGAGAGAGAGAGAATTCATGCTCATGTAACACATATGCTCATGTCAGGAGCCGTCCGCTTAGTTGTTGAGACAGGGTCTCTCACTGGTTCACTAGTGGATTCCTGGGCTACCTGGCTAGTGAGCCCAGGAATCCACACTACTATACAGCTTACTGTACAGCTTTTTTCATGAGTTCTAGGGGTCCGACTTCAGACCTTGTGCGTGCATGACAAGCAGTTCACTGGCCGCACTGTGTCTCCAGCCCCTGGTTTAGGACCCTGACCCTGTCACAAAAGATAAAAAGGGCTGAGAAGATGGCTCTGCCGGTAGAAAGCCGGAACTGACTCCTGAGTTGTCTTCTGATCTCCACACACATGCGCACCTCCCACATACTAAGTGTAAAAAAAAAAAAAAGATCAGTAGTAGTTTAGTCCCAGTACCGTAAATCAAACACAATGTTTGGATCACCTAGAAGGTGACAAGTAAGAATAGGTCATCAGACCAATGAAGCCAGCTTTTAGCCTCTGCAAGGATTCTTTCCGTGGAATACCCGAGCAGATGGGTTTGTGTTTAGGGGTGTTATGTCTTCACATACTACAGTGACGAACACGGGGTCCAAGGTGGAGGACTATCTTTGATCAAATTTTTCCTTTGTTTGTTTGCTGAGATAGGATCTTGCCATGGAGCCCAGTCTGGACTCCAGATTTCCAGGCCCCTATGGCCACCACACCCAGCTAGAACATTACTTTCAAAGACGTACTTGGTGTGGGAAGATGGTTTTTCTGTGTGGGACTTCTGGAAACTGAGCTAATTAATTGTAGGTTTACTGTAGGACACACAGTTGCCAAATGTCAGCAGTGCCCCTCCCCCTTTGTGCTGGTGCCCAGCACTGTGGATTGGACTCGGGGCCTTTGAACACACTCTGTCCCTGAACCACACTCAAACTCCCTCACTGGTGGACTCCAGGCACAGGTGCATGCTCTACCACCAAGGCACATCCGTAGCCCTCTTTGACTTTTTATTTTGACACAACAGTTGCTCAGCCTGGCCTTGAATTCACTCTATGGCCCAGGTATGCCATGAGCTTTTCATCCTCCTGCCTCAGCTTCTGGAGTACCTGGGATGACAGTCCTTCACTGTGCCTGGCTAGGTCGTTCTTCATGCTTGCTGAGAGCATCTGGCTGGATTAATTTAGATTAACACATACATGCTTGGAGCTTAGGCCACAAAGCTCATGGGGCCAGGGACGGAGGGCGGGGTTTACTGAGCCTGCCTTGCACTCTCTGATCAGGGATCTAATTCATACCAAACGCTAAAGCATTTTGAGGGACACTACTGCACAGGGAGCATGGGACTATCAGAGACCCAGCTCAGGTCTTGGAATCCCAGGGCCCTCACACTGGCCCTGCCACACACCCACACCAGCCGTGCGACCTCTGTTGAGTTATTTAAGCTCCGTATTTGCCGTGGCTCCCCCACCCACAGAATGTGGGTAATTATAGTGCCTATCTCTTGGAACTTCTGATAATTCGATGAGATCATGCACTCAGAATATTTAGTACAAGGCCTGCCACAGAGGCAGAACTGGTAATGTTATTGGTACCATGAGACAGAAAGGAAAACATCACTGAGATGTCAGTTTGCTACACCAGCCCACCATAGGGCAGAGTCCAGAGCCAAGCAGAGCCATGACGATGTGGTGCTGGTGCTGGCTGGGTACCGTACATGTGCAGGCCTGTGAGCCAGGGATGAAATTAGACTCTGCCATTAGCATGTCTAAATGGGGCTGATTTACATAACATCTGTTCTCTTCTGAGTCTCCCGCTTCTTCCAGGGCTTTTGTTCACACTACCCTGGCCCAAAGGCTCCCGTGAGCTGGGCAGGCACTGCTAATTAGTTAAACAGAATGAATCCACCTTCTCACAAAAACCGTGTCCTCCAGAAAACCCTTTGGGAGGAACTCCACTCACCTCACTTTATTCTCCTTCTGGTGGCCTCCAGGAGTGTCCACAGTCATGTGGTCATCCTGCAAAATGGGTGTTCCCCAGGCTGTGTCCTCCTGTGGCCTTAGCAAAGTGGGAGCCGCTCTGTGCCTACAGGAGAGGCTTTGTGAGGCTGAAGAGGACACTGGGAGGTGAGGACAGAGGGGTTCATAGAGATTCCTCAGGAATGACTCGAGCCCTCCCACCCAAGGCCCACCAACCGCCAACCGTGTGTTGCGGTAAGGAACCCAACCCTCAGATAAGGGGTTGCTCTGCCAGAACAGCGCTAGTCTCTGTCCCGGCACCTCCTTGTGACACCGGTTGGGCCATCTGGACCTCATTGCAGAGGTTGCATCATTGGGCTGTTTTGCCACTTTGAGGTGATCCCACTCCCGCTAAGGGTGGGGTGGGAAGTGGAACTTTTCAGGGAGCAGATGCTCAGAGGCGCCAGCGCAGATGCCCCTCTAGCTCGGTCTCTGGGACACTTGTTCCTGATCCTCTGTGTTTTTGGTTTTCTTGTCTTTCTGGGTCATGTTTATCTAAACTCCCAGGAGCAACACCTGGGTAATAATGCAGGGTCTAAGGCCAAGAGAGGAGAGTGCAGAGCTGGACCAAAGGACCAGTGGATGCAATTCTAATGCTTCAGTCTCCATTGCATTGTGTGTAAGGCATGGTGCTAATGGAGAGAAAGGGGATTCATGCACAGTTCCTGGGCTGGGGCTATAGCTCAATTGGTAGAGTGCTTGCATAACATGCAGTTTACGCAACATGGATTTGAATCCCTGCATCACATAAACCAGATGTGGTAGTGCGAGGCTGTAACCCCAGCTCTCTGGAGGTGGAGGCTATGCAATGAGTCTGAGCCCAGCCTGGATAGAGAGCCTTGGAGATATATCTCTATCTATATGTCTCTATCTATCTATCTATCTATCTATCTATCTATCTATCTATCTATCTATCTATCTATCTATTTATCTATCTATCTATCTCCAAAGTGTGCTTCCCTTACTCACATGCACACACAACACACACATGTATGAGGCTTAGTATTTCAAGAAAGAAACAAGAGAAATTAAACTCAGGCATGTGTATGATTCAGAGAGATACAAACAATTCTGAGGAGGGATAGGCTGGGGTAATGGGAGCAGCCAGGGAAACTTCACCCACAGGGGATGTTGAATTCTGAGAACTGGAGATGAGCAAAAGGCACTTTAGGACTAAGGAACAGTTTAGGTCGCCACGGTGATGCCTGTGAACAATCACAGTACTTGGGAGGTTGAGGAAAAGGATCAGGAGCTTTAGGTTATCCTTGTCTACATAGTGAGCCAGCCTGGGCTACATGAGACCCCACTTCAAAAAAACTGCAAGGAAAAGAAGGAAGAAACGGAGAGAGGGAGAGAGAAAGATGAGGCTCAGACAATGCTTGGAGGAGGAAGGGGCATGCTTGATAAGGGACCCGATTTAGCCAGTGTATGGGGTATGTGCGAAGAGGGCAGAAGAGGGAAGCCGAAAGGGCAGATGGAGCCTGCAGTGTGGAAGGCCTTACACCAGTCCAAGGGCTTTAGAGGGATTTTCTCAGGGTGGAGGAACACAAGAGTGAGGGAAATAGAGAAAGAGGCAAATGCAGAAGGAGCCCTTGCTTGTATGTCAACTCTTGCAGGGACAGGCCTAACCTGTCTCTGTCCCATCACCTCATGCATGGACAGACCCATGGCAGCCTCATCTTGCAAGAGCCTGAGGAGGAATGAGAGTTGAGAAATCAAAGATATACTGGAAACAGTCTATGCCTCCCCCTCCCGGAGCCTCAGGGGTGGGCGACATGATCTGGGGGTGAGTCAGTAGGGTGGGAACCCCATTCCTTCTTATAGCCACCTCCTTGCTAATATAAAGGGCCACCAGCGAGGCCCCGCCTCAGAGCACCCCAAACCTGACACCATGAAGATCCAAATTCTTCCCGCCGTGGCTCTCCTCGCTCTTTTGGCATTGCATGCTGTCCAGGGAGCTGCCCTGGGGGGTGCCGAGGTGAGCACCCCACCTGCATTAGCCTTTCTTAGACTTGTCATCCAGCTGTCCCTTGGGGTTTCCTGCCCATTGCTGGAGAAGTAATTCTTATTTGTTGGATGTATTCTTGGAGCTGGATGAGAAGTTGGGGTTCTGAGGGAGGGAGGAAGGAAGCAGAAGAGCATGGGGATGCAGCTTGGTGCAAAAGGAAGGAGGGGACAGAACAGAACAATTCTGGGAAGACCTTTGGGGCAGCAATGTTTATACATCTGGAGAGAATGGTAAGGTGCAGGGTGGGGGAGCTGGAAGCTGAGGTGGGTCGTTGGGATCCCCTTAATCCATCCTTCCTCTCTAACCTCTTGAGTAGCTTCCAGATGACAAGAGGCTCCCTGCTGGTCTAGGCTCCTTTCTGGTCCCTGGACAGAGAGGACCCCCGGAGTTCCTCTGCCTCTGTCTACTCCTTAGGGAGGGAAGAATGTTCTTAGGTTTAAAGATCTAAGGCAAGGGGCTTGGGCTCCACTGGGTTTGAGCATGGAGCTCAGGGAAAGCAGGAAATCTGTGTTTATTTAGGAAATCTTACTTCTGAAGAATTAGCCGGGCATAGGGGAGAACAATTGTGATCCCAGCACTTGAGGGGCTGAGGCAGGGGAATCAGGAGTCTGAGGGTCATTCAGGCTACATAGGTAGACCCTGACACACACACACACACACACACACACACACACACACACACACACACAGAGTGAGATATATATATATGTGTGTGTGTGTGTGTATATATATATATATATAAATTTTAAGACTTTAGTTTTAATTAAGAGCATATGTATGTGTCTCTGTGTGTGCATTGGCATGCCAGTGCTGGTAGAGACCAGAAGAATGTCTTATAGATGGAGCTGGAGTCACAGCCAGTTGTGAGACTCCTAATGAGGGTGCTGGGAACTAAACTGGGGTTCTCAACAGGAGCAGTAGGTGTTCTTAACCTCTGAGCCATCACTTCAGGCCCCTGCTGCCCGAACTTAATTCAAATTAAAAACAACAGTGCCAAACTGCTAAGCTCTATGCACTGGGACCCTGCCCAGAGGGCCACATGTTTGTGATATCTGTCATGGGGAGGAAGGGATAAGGGAGTCAGTAAGATGGAGGGGCAGAGGTTTTTAGGGACTAGAAGAGGAGATTCAGTCTGTAGAGCAGGTGGCTCACCTTAGGGGCTTGGCTCCTGCTAGCATGCTGGTCTCCACCCAGCCGGGCCAACAAGCATGGGCGTTTTGGCACATAGAAAGTCAACTGCCAAACAATACTAGCTGGTTTTGTTAGCTGGGGTTCTTTCTCCACCCTTCCCATCCATTGCCAGCAACTGGGTGTCCTGGGCAAGAATGGGCCTGGCACTGGGGCCCTAGTGAGAGACAATGGGCGGTGCCTTTTGGGGACCAGCTTACAAAAGAGGAAGAAGAGGGGGGCGTGTCAGGGAGAAGGACTCCCCATTCACAGGGTCATTTGTCTCTTCAGGAAGAGACGACCATCGGTAATTACGCCGCAGGATCGGAGGTAAACACCTGTTTTTCCATACTCTCTGGTGTGTCCCCATCTGTCTCCTCCGCGACTTCCATAACACCCTGCTTTTTTGCCTAGGGCTTTAACAGTCAGTTCCTGAACCTTGACAAGCTGCAGTCTGTGAGTATGATTCCCTAGCGTGACACCCACGGCTTGCCCACCGCACAGCGGAGACAGCTTGCAAACTTCCCGGGCCCGTCTTCCTCTCTTTCACCGTGCTGGGTGGTGCACGATGGCCTCTGGAACTGACTGCCTTCTGGCCTCTCTTTCTTCCCCCACAGGCTTTCAAGACTGACGACTTCCTGAACTGGCATGCTCTCAGTGATGTAAGTCCTTCGGTTGTATTGGAGAGCCAGGCACGGTGAAGCATGCCTGTAATTCCAGCACTCCCTTGCCTGGGGTGGGAGGACCATGAATTCAAGGCCAGTCTGGGATACATAGTTAAGGCCCTGACTTGAAACAAACCAACATTTTATCTGAGTCCTCTCATTCCTTATGAAGAAATGGGGTTACCCAAACCAAGAAAGTAAATTCAGAGGCGCACCCAGATCTAGTGCCCTTGGCTCTGTGCAACCCCTTGCAAATGTCTTTGGTTCTTTGAGCCTCCTGGTCGGGTCTTCATCTGGGATGTGGGAGATGAAGGAGATACTGGCCTGGGGAGGCTGCTTTGTTGCCTAAATGAAGGCATGTTTGCATAGCAGCAGATGCCGGACAGACACAGAGTGAGGCTTCCAGAATGTGGGCTCTGACTGTGCTCATAAACCCAGTCAATAGCACCTTGACACTCAGTGAGCACACTAGTGTGTGATTCCAGTGAGTGGTCACCGATCCCTGCTTCATCAGTGAGCGTTTACTGATCCTTACTCATTTACTGAGCACTTACTGATCCTTGCTCATTTGGTATTTACTGATCCTTGTTCGTTCATTGATGGCTGCTTACCTGACCTCATTCTTTCCTTTCAGATGTTCAAAAAGGCGTTACCTTTCATCAACTGGGAATTCTTCCCTAAGGTAAGAGTAATTAATGCTCATTCAGACTGAGGAGAATGGGGTGTGGGGACTCTGCAGGAAGGATGGCTCTTTCCCCATGGTTCAGAGCCATCTCAGCTACTATATTCTGAAGACAATGGAAACCCAGACCAAGCTGAGAATTCTTTTCCACCGAAGCTCCACCCATTCTGACTTTGTTAGAGGGTTCCAACCCCGGGGGGTCCCCAATCTGACATACACCCCTTGCCCTTCAGGTAAAAGGACTGAGAAGTGCAGTTCCCGATTCCCAGTGATCATTCTCTTTAAGACCTAGGACCTAGGCTGACCCCACGGAGAGGAGGCTAGCGTAAAATCCGACGTCCATTCTACGGCAAATCTCCCCTGGCTCTGTACCTCCAATAAAGTGTTTTCCACCAGTCGAGTGGCTGCTGGATCTCTGTTTCTGTTCTGATCCTGCTGGGCTCTGGGGAAGAAGGAAGAAGAATTAGTTCTGAGAGGATTGTAAGCAGACAGGTGGGAGGAAACGGGAAGGAGTCCATCTTGCACAGCGAGCTAATCTCCTAAGTCAAGTTCCTAGAGTTTATTCACAAGTTACCTCTCAACTGGGGACGAGGGATGAGCTGGATCCACCTCGGCAAGAATAACAGATGGGAGCGTTGAAGAGGCGAGGAAACCAGGCGGTGTTAGGAGTGAGGGATGGTGATTGGCTGGGCATGAGGGATGTGATGCTCCATTGAGATTCCAGGCTCTTCCTAGGATGCTGGTCCAGATGGCACATTAGCCTCACCTGTGGGTGAAGTTTTTGACCAAAAGACACTTGTGCAGGCCTAAGTGAAGAGGGTGGTGGCTTCAGTTGGTTTGAGTCTGATAAGACAGTTTCTAGATTCTTGTTCCCAGGACAACCACAATTAGAGCTATATAGCCACGCTGGTTTGTGTGTGCCTAAGGGGAGAGCTGGCAGGGAGATACTACTTTATTGTTTAGCCAAGTGACTTCCAAAATCACTAGTGAAAGGTAGCAACCCTAGTCACCTAGAAGCTGGGGTGGAGGTTCAAGTTTTATAGAAAACTTTAAGAAGGGTGATTGCATGTGTGTGTGTGTGTGTGTGTGTGTGTGTGTGTGTTTCAGAGTGACCTCAGTGTTTTCCACTGTGGCTCTCATCTTATCTTTTGAGGCTTCTCATTGAACTCAGAGCTCATCAACCCACTAGATTCAGTGAGTTCTCAGGGTCTGCCTGTCCTTCCTTATCCCACCCCTAGTGCTAGCTAGGGTTACAGACATGCAAAGCCAACTCCAACTTTCAGATGGGTGCTGGGGATCTCAACACTCACACCCTCATGATTGTGTGATAGGTGCTTTACAGACTGAGCTTTCTCTTCTCCACCCTCTGGGTTTTAAACCTTAACTTGGGCAGGGTGTGAGGGTGCAAGACTTTAGTCCCAGAATTCAGGAAGCAGAGGCAGGTGAATCTCTGTAAGTCGGAGGCCAGTCTGATCTACAGAGTGAAACCTTGTCTCAAAAAAGGAAGAAAGGAAAGAAGGAAAGAAAGAAGGAAGGAAGGAAGGAAAGAAGAGAGGGAGGGAGGGAGAAAGGAAGGGAGAGAGGTAGGAAGGGAGGGAGGGAGGGAAGAAGGAAGGAGGGAGAGAAGAATAAGAAACATACAAACTTTCACAGGAACGAGAGAAAGACTCAAAGAGAAACAATTTGTTAATTTCATTGTGGGGACTGGTTCCAAAACCAAGTGATTAAGAGACTCCCTTGTGCTTTGGTATTGTCTGACCGTCTCAGACATAATGAAGATATGTGCTTCTTAGTAAGATGCCCATCAATTCAAACTTTCTCCCTGACCTGTGACACCATCCCCACCCACCTTCTGAAAATATAAACACTTTTGTGACAGTTTAGTATGATGGAGCTGTCTGGAGCCCAAGGTTTGGCACCCAGCTTAAATCATGTGACCCATTTGAAATCTCTTCCCTGCCCTTCCGTTCCGTTCCCTTCCCTCCTCTTCTTCGTCTTCCTCTCTCTCTCACTCAGGAAAGTTGTAAACAAAGAAACTAGTGCCGTGACTCTGGGCTTTCTCAGCTTGTGTGTATCTGTGAAATGAGTGAAGGAACAAACAAGAATGCTAACAATTACACTGTAGTCTTGCATGAAGGTTAAATGAAATAAGCGTAAAAAGTTCCCTTGTACAGGGCCAGACATACAGTAGACACTTTATTATCTGCCCTCTCCAGCTCCCACATTCAACCAGAGACCTACCCACTGAGGCATTCCTTCGCCTACCTACTTACCCACCCATCCAGACATTCACCCTTGCACCTGTGTATCCTTCCACCCATCTATCATGCATTTTTTTGATTTTTTTTTGAGACAAAGCTTCTCTGTAACTTTGGTGCCTATCCTGGAACTAGCTCTTGTAGACCAGGCTGGCCTTGAACTTACAGAGATCCTCCTGCCTCTGCCTCCTGAGTGCTGGGATTAAAGGCATGCACCATCACTGCCTGGCTTCTATCATGCATTTGTACATCATCCATTCATGCAGCTAGCCATCCATCCATCATTCATCCATGTCCGTATGCTTCTGTGAATATTCATGCACTTATCCACCTGTGCATGCAGGGATGGTTGGTTGTACATGCATCCATTCCTGCATCCATTCATTCACACATACATACATACTTAACATGCATCCACTGACGAAATTCGGTATCTGCTTTCCTTGCTTGTAGATGAAATGAGAAGCACATGTACATGGGTGGGGAGTCAGACCAACCAACACGTGTGCATGTGGGGAACCAGATGGACCTAGCGAAGGGACAAGGGGAACTTTAGTCCTTGTCCAGAAATGGACTTGTCTGTTGGTGAAGTCAGTGCCTCATTGGTGTAGGAGGGTGTTGCTTTCATTGGTTAAATAAAGAGACTGCCTTGGCCTTTTGATAGGGCAGCAGCTTAGATAGGCGGAGTAGACAGAACAGAATTCTGGGAAGAAGGAGGCAGTGTGGCAGACACCATGGTTCTCCTCTTTGAGACAGACACTGGTTAGACTCATGCCAGTAAGCCACAGTCAAGTGGCAATACACATTAATGGAGATGGGTTAAACTAATATGTGAGAGTTAGCCAATAAGAGGTTAGAACTAATGGGTCAGGCAGTGTTTAAATGAATACAGTTTCCGTGTAATTATTTTGGGTAAAGCTAGCCAAGCGGCCGGGAGCCGGGCAGGACGAAAAGCAGCCCGCTCCCCTTTTACAGGAGCCAAGATTGTGTCTTCTGGGGACCCGACTCTTTCCCTTGGGCTGTGGATATCAGTCCTTAGGCTGCTGTGTCTGAGGTGTCCCACATTCTCTTGGCTAACACTGTCTGACTTAGCCTTCTGCTGACCTTGGCCGTTTCCCCCTTGCAAACAGTACAGAGGATGCTGTTTGCTCATGCAAGACCTCCCGACCCCAGCTTTCACCTGCTCCGACTTCTATCTTATCTACCGTTCTCATCCCTCCCCCACCACCTTTCCATTAAGATCCTGTCACTGAAGAACAACCTGCTGGTCCAGGTCATACATGTGTTTACACGCTTCCTTTTAGTTAAGTAACAAGCATACAAAAGCGAGGAAACTATAAATGGATGATCATTACAGAAAAAGAAACAAAAGATCTGCCAATACAATACACACACACACACAAATGGGCACTCAAAAGTATGGAGAAGGGATAAGGTCTTTAAAAGACATTCACTGAGTGATGAGATTTTAAAGGGAGGAAAAGGGGGTCTTAAAAGGATGTCAATCAACCCAAACTCAGAAACTACGAAAGTAAAAATGATTTTATTTGGTGCCTTAGGAATTGCACTTAGAAGACACTGGTTCAGACAGTCTCAGCCAGACTTCCAAGGATGGAGGCAAAGTGGGAACTCATATGTGAGAACAAACAAGGAGATGTCTGACTGATGGGAGATAACGAGGTGTAGCTGGGCATGATGTCAGGAGCCTGATGTCCTAGCTCGGTTCTTCCCTTTTCATCTTTCCGAAAACTGAGAGTCATCCCACATAGGTTAAGAATGTCACTGTGGTAAAGTGCCAGTTTATAGACTAAAGATTCCAAGTTTGACACCCAGTGTGAGACCAAACCTGTTCCTGGACGCCAGGGACACCTGACTCTGGAGGTCCCAACACACTAAGTCAGGCTGTTGCCCCTGTAAATCTGCGTAAAGAAGAATGGTAGTGTAGGGAAGAGGTCATCCATGTAGCTGTGGTGGGAAGGACTGGCAGGACCAAGCATCCCCAGCCATGTCTTCAACAAGCAAACGAGAGCTTTGTGGCTCTACCCAGAAGGACTAGAAAGGGCTAGGCAGTAGGGAGAGTTCAGAAGTCTTTGTCAAGCTGTTGCCTCTTGACTGTGACTTCAGAATGGCCACAGGGAGCTTCCTTGCAAAGGAGGAAACTCGCTACTGCCTTCGGGAAGCTCTGATTCACAGGGGACATTTATCCATCAGATCTTTTGTTCCCGGATTCCAGGGTGACTGCAAGAGATAGGGACTCAGAGCAGGGGATGAGCCAGAAAGGCAAGAAGAAACTAGTTCTTCTAGACAAAGGCAATGAGTAGAGGTGTCAGGATGGTCTTCCGGTGGGGCAGGACAAGAGTTTTGCTCTTTTAGTGTTTGAAAGTCATATGGAGAGAAGATATGTGACTGGTGTGTGTGTGTGTGTGTGTGTGTGTGTGTGTGTGTGCAATTTCAAGAGGCATGTGCATGCGCATGTGTGTGCAATTTCAAGAGGCATGCATATTGACGCGTGTTCGCTGCTGCCCGGGGAGAGTATTGTGCTCCCTCCCTGCCTTCTTTTGAGACACAGCATCTTACTGAATTGGAGCCAGGCCAGCAGCCAGCCAGCCCTGATGACTCTTCTGCTTCTATCCCACACAATGCTGTGTTTTTATGGACACACATGCAGCTGGGATCTGAACTCGGGTCCTCAGGTGTGTGTAGCATGTGCTGTTATCCACCTCTTTGCCCCTTGGAAGAGAACACTGTCAAAGCCTACGGATGGTGGTCTGCTGAAAAGTGGTTCAGAGCTCTTGTCAACTTTACTCAGTATCGAGCCGTGTGTGAAAGGGAAACCTCAACTGAGAAGACGCCTCCATCAGACGACCTGTGGGGCACTTTCTTCATTGACGATGGATGTGGGAGAGCCCAGTCCACTGTGTGTGGTGCCACCCATAGGCAGGTGAACATAGTTGTATGAGAAAACCATGAGGAGCAAGCCAGTATGGAACATTCCTCCACGACCTCTGCTTCAGCTCCCGCCTCCCGGTTCCCACCTCCAGGTTCCTGCCATGCTTCCCTCGATGATGGACTGTAACCTGTAAACCAAATAAACCCTTTCCTCCCCAAGTTACTTTTGGTCATGACATTTTTATCACAACAACATAAAGCAAACTAAGACACCTAGTTGTGACGTCTCTGTGAGTCTCAGAAGCATGGTAGCTGCTCACCTTGCTTCTTTCTTCTTTGAAGTAGAGGATCATCAGCTGGAGGAGAATGATCCATTTATATATAGTTTTATGTGTATGAGTGCTTTCCCTGTGTGTACGTATATGCACTACATGTATGCCTGGGCACACAGAGATCAGAATAGGGTGTCAGATTCCATGGAACTGGAGTTAGGGATGGTTGGGAGCTACCATGCGGATGCTGGGAACTGGTCCTCTACAGGAGCAGCCAGTGCTCTTAACCATTAAGCCAACTCTCCAGCCCAACTCCCTGTTGCTGTATAGGTGCTCGACCCAAGGCCAGATGCAGGCCAGGCAAGCACAACCAGCATCCCAGACCTAAACACAACTCAAAAGTCTAACATAACTGTGCCCAGACTTGAGAAGGCTCTGACTCAAGGCTTGAGGTAGCTAAGGTGACAGGTGCAGAAGGAAGTTCTCCTCCAGAACCCACAGCACATCTGCAGCTCCATTCGGAGCAAATACAGACTCAGAGTCCCTGCTATACCAGGCTAGTAGCAACAGAGCACCTGGGAACTTGGAAGAAATTTAATTTCTCGGGCCCCACCCCAGCCCTATTAAATTTGAATCTCAGGGTGGGGCCCAGCAATCTGTTTTAACAAGTCCTCCTGATGAGTCTACACTCAGGCTTGAAACCAGCAAAGGAGGGTAAAGAGACAGATCCACCAGAAGTTCAGGTTGGTAGTTGCCAACTAGGACACTTTCCCAGATGGCCTGCAGCATATGTGTGCAGTGCCCATGGAGGCCAGAAGAGGGCAGCGAATCCTCTAGGCCTAGAGTTACAGATGGTTGGGAGACACCTTATGGGTTCCAGGAACCAAACCCAGGTTTTCATCATCTCTCCAGTTCCTGGCCTGTTTTTTTTTCCTCCTGCTCTATTCTTCCTAATTCTAATGTTGGACTGTCAGTCTGTTTCCTGAATAGTATCAAGCAATCCTAAATCCCAAACTTGCACTTCCAAAGACACAGCTCTTTGTGTGTATATGTGTGTGTATGGTTTTTCAAGGCAAAGTTTCTCTGTGTACCCCTGTCTGTCCTGGAACTCGCTCTGTAGGCCAGGCTGGCCTTCAGCTCGCAGAGATCCTCCTGTCTCTGCCTCCTGCTAAAGGTGTGCACCACCACCATCTTGCTCTTGACATAAACAAAGGAGACCACTTACATTTCCAAGACACAGAATCTAACCTAATCTTGAACAAGGTTTGAGTGGAGCTTGAGAAAAAGTAATAAGAATCCCAAACATCCTAGAGGTAGTAGTATCCCTAGTCACAATAAAAAAATAAATCAATTTTGAAAAAGAGGGAGAAAGGAAACGCAAACACTTGTTGCTCAGTTCCCAGCACCCACATGGTGGTTACAACCACCTGTAATTCCACTTCCAAAGTACCCTAACCCCTCCTTTGGCCGCTTCAGGTACTGCATTCCTGTGCTGCACAGACATATATGCGGGCAAAACACCATACACATAAAATAAAAACAAATCAAGCTTTAAGAAGCAAAAGCCCCCAGTTCATACCTCTACAGAAGCCAATTTTCTGGGACCTGTTTGTTATAGGATCTCTTCTCCTTCTGTCTCGTGAGTGCCAACCTGCAAATCTAATACATTTCTGCCTAGAAGTCCCTCACTGTGGCCTGTACATTTTCTTCTTCAAATTACAGGACAAAACCTAAGAGGCCACGAACTCCAGAAGCTTTTGCGTGACCATGGCACCCTCCCTTTCAAGTTCAACTCAGAGACACCACCCTCATGTCCTCTGTGCCTTGGCTCGCTGTCCCTGCAGGTCTTGTGGAGAATAAATGAAGAAACAAAGCAAAGGGGTGGCGGCTGAATGAGGAAAGTCATTAGGAGAGAGACAAGGAGAAATTCTGGCTGGTTTTCAGTCTTTACTAGGGAGCTATCACTGCAGACCAGGCCCCGATGTTCATGCATCTTGATGGGGGAGCATCTTGCCTCTGGTGAGAGCTCATTTCCAGCATGGATCATGATCAAATTATCCTGCCATGGGAGTTTTCAAACAGCAGGCACCATGATAGCATGTAATAGCTCTCCCTTTGCCTGCAAATGAGAATAATTCCCCCTAAGGCCCCCAGAACAAGCGGAATATCTGGGAGATTAGAAGCAAAGATCTCATTTCCTGGCAGGTCCAAGACAGACACCAATGGAAATCAGGGTTTGCTGGGCATCAAAGGATGTAACTGTTCTAGCAGGCGTGAGTGTGTTCTGAAGAGGGACGCCTGTGTCCCTCCCTTCAGCTCTCAAACTGGTGGAATGATGGCCCTTAAAAAGTTGCAATTTCCCCAAGAACCTGATTCTAGAAGAAGGGAAAGGCTGGTGCCTGGTGCAGCCGAGCCGCAGGAGGAGCTGGAGAGAGACTTCCCGGAGTTCTTATTAACTTGGCAGCACACTTTGCCAGAGAGACTGGAGGTGAGACAATGAGGGGTCAGCTCTGGGCAAGAACCACAGCTTGACCAGGCAGGACAGCTTAGGCTTACCTGAGCCTGACCCTCTACTTAAAACTTACCCTCATGCCACCCCGAAGATGAATTGGTTGGAGGATCACATCTCTTCAGTTTTTCCTCTTCCCAATGAATTAATCTTTTTCCATTTTCCCCCTGCTGTTCCTCTGCTTAGTTGGTCTACTGCCTGTGGCTGAGCCCGGCTTGTTAGAGCTGCCAAGGCCTGGACTCCGGCACTGACAGCTCCCGTGACATAGAGGGGTTCCAGTTTCTTGTGCCTCAGGGTAGGAGAAGGAAAAACAAAAATGACAAACTGATGTCCTAGAAGATTTACTGATGTACCTGCGGAAGAAATATTAAGTTACATGAAAGTAGAATTGAGCTGAAGGGGCTCTGTCTCAGATCCAACTCCAGATAGGTCGTGTGCGAACCAGAGTTTAGGTTCACTCAGGGATGTTTCTTTTGAGGTTTGCTTGTCAGGGCTGCTCATTAAGCCTCCTTTTAGGAAGAGTGTAAATCTGTCACAAACAGCTACCTGAAGAGCAGCTCTGGTCTGTGTCAAAGATAACAGTGGCAGCTCTCTGCCTTGGGATCCTGCCATTTGCCCAGTTGTGACAAAGCAAAAATGAAAAAAAAAAAAACAACAAAACAAAACCCCCCTGCACTTTCTGCTTCTGTGAAACTTGCTTAATTGGGGCTGGAGAGATGGTTCAGTGTGTATGTGTATGTCTGTGAATGTGTGTGTGTCAGTGTATGTGTGTGTCTGTGTGTGTGTCTGTGTATGTGTGTGTGTGTCAGTGTGTCTGTGTGTGTATGTGTATATGTGTCGGTGTGTCTGTGTGTGTATGTGTGTGTGTCTGTGTACGTGTGTATATGTATGTGTGTGACTGTGTATGTGTGTGTGTGTCAGTGTGTCTGTGCATGTGTGTGTGTTTGTGTGTGTCTGTGTATGTGTGTCTGTGCATGTGCGTGTATGTGTCTGTGTATGTGTGTGTGTCTGTGTGTGTCTGTGTATGTGTGTGTCTATGCATAAGTGTGTATGTGTCTGTGTATGTGTGTGTCTGTGTGTGTCTGTGCATGTGTGTATGTGTGTGTGTCTGTTGGTGCCGGGCCTCCTGACCTTATTCACTGCACAGTAACCCTCAAGCCTCAAGTCCATGTTTGGGGTCCTGACAAAGGCTGTACGCTTCAATAGAGGGTAAGAGGTCTGCTGTAGGAAGTCTTACAGCCAGTGGTTACCCGCCCACTGGGGCGTGTCCTCTTATACTATATAAGCTGATGAAGAGCATGCATCCGCTCTCTTTTTTCAGCTGCAGAATTTGGTTTCTGATCTCCATTCAAGCAGAGGATTCTGATTTGTGAGTCTACCCCTAAATAAATAACCATCTATCTCTCAATTTTGAGCTAGTGTGGGATTTTTTTTAAGCGTCCCTCTTCATTTGGCGCACCTACATAGTGGACTAAATCCATGTAAAACCGGAGAAAGCTTAAAAAATAATTCTAGACAAAAGAACAGAGTTAAGCATGGTTTGCTAGCAGAGTTTTCTTGGATGGGCTTTGTTTGCTAGAAGCAAGAAGAGGCATGGCTCCTTACAGAGAGGTTTTTCCTGATTCAGCCTTAGCCGGAAAAAAGCTATGCTGTGCCGCCAGCGTGAACTCTGGCTATGGAGCATTTCAATGGCATTTGTGAGCCGGGCTGTTTGTGTGCACACTCAGGGTCAGGAGGAAAGTACCTGAGACCATGTCCGTGGCTCGGTTCTCCCCGCCTGGGCAGGCAGCAGGATCAGGTCTACTAGGTGTGCAGAAGCAGGAGAGCATGGCAGATTCCTGCCGCCATACACAGAGATATTTCCAGGCCATGCAGTGTGCTGCATGGTGGATTTAGCTTTTACTCAGAAAAAAGGGGTTTATATGTTGCATGGTGCTAGCCAGAGTTTAGGTGGTGAGGATGGCTCCCACCCAGCAGTCCTAGAGCTGAGGTGAACTACCTCCACCATATTTAAAGCCTGAGAGAGGTGGAGCCAGTACCCAGGGCCACTGAGACCAAGCTGCTTAGCATTTTAAGAAGTGCTTCTGATCAGAAAATAATTACAGGTACACAATAAAGACAAATTCAAATGGAAAAGAACTCTAAATGAGTCACAGTGTTGGATAAATGTACGTAGGCTTGGGAGAAAGAAGAAAAAGAGTATAGAGAGTTGTTAAAGAAGTAAATTGTTTAAAAAAATGTCTTTAAAGAGACAGAGTACAGAGACTCATAGATTAAAAGTAGTAAAGAAAAATAAACCACGTAAAGATGGAAAATACACAGAGAATCTGGATTATGTATATTATTGTGTTTTCTTTGAATATTTTGACTATGAAGGAGCTGAGTACAGAGAGACATTTCATTGTATGGATTGATAAGCTAAACAAGCATGTATATTATAAAGGTATCATGACTTTCAATTTGGGTCTAAGGATATGTTGCTGTGGAAAAGTTCTTCTCTTGTTTCCACAGAAGATGAGAACCTGTGGATTGCTTCTAGACTAATATGGTTTCATGGAAAAAGACCCCCCTGAAAGGTCTCCTTAAACACCCCTAAAAAATTACTTTGCCCAACTGCTGACTGAGATGAACCTAGCACACAGGATACACCATAAAAGACCTAATTAACAGCGCCCCAATCAGCACGAAGCAGTATGGATAAATCTATGCCCATATTCCCAAATATTGTTTATAAATGTTCTTTTACATTTAAAGGGGGATATGCTATAGAGATTTGCATTGGTTTGGATCTTGCTTTATTGATATAAATTTAAGATCAATCTTGTTATATGTATATTTCTGCTCTTAATTGAGGTGTTGTGATTGTGTAGTTCATTTAAAAATATAATGTATAATTAAGAATTATAGGTTAATAGATAATCATCTATAGTAGTCAAGTTTGTAGTCATGTTAGTTAGATTTTCTAGATGTGCATAGATATATTTCATATGGATAGGCATTCTTCATATCTTTCAAAGACTACAGAATATGGCATTTAAGATGTTTTAATAATTTGGACTTTTCGTGACAATGAGACGCATCTGCTCCTGGCAGCACTAGCTACTTCAAGAGGATAATGGGCATTGAAGAGGCTCCTTATGGAGTTTGCTAGTCATTTGGGCAAGAAACTGCCCTTGCCTGGACTGGTTCACTGGACATGCAGTACCTACAGAGAGATGACTGCTGAACTTGCCTCAAGGTGAGATGATCCTTCAGGGTTCCTGCAGGATCATGAAAGAGTCTGCGAGACATTCTTCAGGATACAGAAGAAAGTGATTGAACTGTCTTTGAAATCTCCTGCCTTATGAAAAAGTCTCCTGGATACTGTGGACCTGTAGGCTGAAGATGGATGCCCCAACGGTACAGAAGAACTTTGGGTGACTGTCCCGGCAGCAAGATGTCTCTGTCAATTCTAAAGTTTTGGAAGTTGCTTACAATGCACTTCCTGTTTACTTAGGTAATATTATATCCTTCTGGAGTCTTTGATGGAGTTGAAGAATTTATGGTTATAGTTATAGTTTTCCTTGGTTATGATAAAAGATAAAGTAGATATAAATATTGTAACTGTAACTATAATTCTTGCTTGAGAACTGTTTTGCTTGGTCTGTTCTGCAAGGTTCTGTGCGCTTCCTAGTTCTATGGAATCTCAGAACGAGGTGTGGGTGACTCAGGGCAGAGCTTGTCTCTGAGGCCCTGAGTCTTGAAGGGAGTGGGGTGCTTGTGTGAGCAGGAGCTCCTTGAGCAAATTATAATTTTTCTTACTCAAAGTAAAGAAGACAGTTGTAAAATGAAGGCAATGCCAGGCCTTCACCTTGCTTCAGCTACTTTGTGGGCCCAATGTGAAGCCAGGGCTTTTTAGCACAGCAGATTATAGATACCTGTTTTAAAATGGTGATGGAAAGGGAAGAAAGGGCACATGGCTCAGTGAGAGAGCATGCATTCAGCACCTCCAGGACCTAAAATCAAAAACCTGGGAATGAAAACCCTTGATAAACCCATTATAAACCCTTTATAAAAATGATTTATAATCCCTGATATAAACTCCTTTATAACCCAGGGCTGTGGGCTGACATCCTGGGAGCCCATGGATCTGTCTGACACTGAGATGGAGACAGGGGATAAGGAGACGTGCGTCTGCAGGTCTGGGGAGAGCAGAGATGCACCTGCTAAGGCTGGTCAGACATGTCTGGGAAAGAGAGAGGCAACCTGACGTGGCACAGTGATGTGTAACAAGATGTGACTGTTCGAACCGTGAAGACCCAATGCCACCCAAAGCAGTGATGTGTAACAAGATGTGACTGTTCAAACCGTGAAGACCCAATGCCACCCAAAGCACTGGGGCCAACATGGTTGACCATGACAAGGGATGAGAGAAACTACCTTTTATTTCATTAAAATGCCACTTCTATATTATAAGCCTTGAGAAATCACCTGTTCCCACCATGTATATGACATCATGCCTCTTGTGAAAACCCATGAGATTTTTTAAATTTGTAATTATGAGTGTGTGTGTGTGTGTGTGTGTGTGTGTGTGTGTGTGTGTGTGTGAGAGAGAGAGAGAGAGAGAGAGAGAGAGAGAGAGGTGCATGTAATGCCACAAGAGGCCAGTAGAGAGCATCAGATCTTCTGGAGCTACATTTACTGGCAGTTGTGAGCCTCTTGATGTGCACACTGGGATCTGAACTTGGGTCCTCTGCAAGAGCAGCAGATACTCCTAACTAGCCATCTTTCCAGGTGAGACTTCTCACATAAAGACTGAAAATGGGAGTAAGCTCTGCTGGGGAAAACTCGAACGCATTTGCGCAGTTCTGCCACTTGGTCATAAAATCCCTTTTGTCATTAAAACTCGTCTACAGCTGCTTGCTACCCGGATGCTGTGGCCTCTCCCATGGAGCCTGGACTCACCCATGAGCATGAGCTTTCAAAGTCCCGAGCTTGATCTTCTCTCTGAATTCTTTCTTTGTCTGATGGTGATAAGAACCTGGAAAGCCCGGACAGGGTCTCAGTCTACTCTCTGAGACCTCCCCAAGCCTCTGCCCACTGGAAACACCATCAAGTGTTCTCTTTGAAGGCCAAGTCTAAATTTAATTAAACTTCAGAGATCTAACTACCAATTTGGGGGGGGGGAGGAGTGCAGGGGAAGACAATGGAAGAATTCACAGAGGCCAGGGGATGACTGGCATCCCCGCGAGGCATCCAGAGCACCGCAAACCCTGCTGTGGGAAGAAGAGCAAAGGGAAAGCAAGGTTCACCACCAGAACTGCATCTAAGGGCACCCTGCTGCAAACCAAAGCACGCATGTTGTCTTCATACTGGGCTGAACACATCCAGCACATAAGAAAAAAAAGATTTAGGAGATGCTAAAGAAAAGGTATAGGTACTGGGCTGAACACATCCAGCACATAAGAAAAAAAGATTTAGGAGATGCTAAAGAAAAGGTATAGGCCAGCACACTGTTATTAAAGAAAATATGAACTTGGCCATATCTCAATTTAGAGGGGTGTGTGTGTGTGTGTGTGTGTGTGTGTGTGTGTGTGTGTATGTTGTGTACTTGGGCCCACAAGTGCTTAGGGCCTGCCTCGAAGTCTAAGGATTTACAGCTTAGAGACTTCAGCAGCTTTAAGTCTATGGAGACTGGGGTGTGGCTCAGAGGTAGAGCCCCTGTCTAGAATCCCCAGTGAGGGGCTGGGGTGTGGCTCAGTGGTGGAGCCCCTACCCAGGTTGACTCTCTAGTCACACACACACACACACACACACACACACACACACACACACACACACGGTGCGGGAGAATTATCTGTATTCTGTCAATCATACTTTAATAAAACGCTGATTGGCCAGGCAGGCAGTATAGGCAGGAAAGCCAGACAGGAAGTAGAGGTGGAGCAAAGAGACTGGGAGTATTCTAGGAAGCTCCCTCTGCCAGTTCTGCCCAGACCACCGGAGAGGAAAGATGTAGCTGCCCAGCTAAGAAAGGTACTGAGCCGTGTGGCTAACGTAGATAAGGATAATGGGGTAACATAAGTTATAAGAACTAATAAGTAGCCTGACCTAATGGACCAATCAGTTCATAACCTAATGTAGACTCTGTGATTTTTTTGGGACTTGCCGGTTGTGGGGTACCATGTGGGACAGGAACCCCAACAAGCCAGTCCCTCATGTTACACACACACACACACACACACACACACACACACACAGAGAGAGAGAGAGAGAGAGAGAGAGAGAGAGAGAGAGATGCTTAGCTTTTTTTTTAAATAAAAAAGTTATTGTAGTTTTACAATTGAATCTTCACCTTGGAGGTTTATAATGATAAGTTTATAGATTTAGTGTCAAACTGGAATTTGTTTCATAATAATCTGCTGTGATGAGGGCACCAGGCTAACGAAGTTACCCATTATGAAAGCTATATGACAATTCACGAAGGTTCACTGCACTGTATTCCAATCTCCATATATTATAACATTTCTATAATCAAAGTTTTTGACATAGATTATTTTGGGACAGGATGTAACTGTGCAGTCTGGTCTACCCTTGAAGAATCCATGTAACTAGGCTGGCCTCATGCTCACTGTGACTGCCTCAGCCTCCTGAGTGCTGGGTTTGCTATCAAGTACCACAGCTCCTACCTTATAACAAAAATGTGAGGTCAAGACTCAGTGTGGAGAGATGGCTCAGTGGCTAAGAGCACTGGCTGCTCTTGCAGGCAGAGGTCAAGGGTTCATTTCCAGCACCCATGCAGCAGATCACAGCCGTGTGTAACTCCAGTCCCAGGGGATCTGATACACTCTTCTGGTCTCTTTGGGAACTGCATGCATGTGACACACAGACATACATGAAGACACTCATGCACATATAAAATAAAAATAACTATTAAAAAAAAAGAGCCGGGTGGTGGTGGCACATGCCTTTAATCCCAGCACTTGGGAGGCAGAGGCAGGAAGATCTCTGTGAGTTCGAGACCAGCCTGGTCTACAAGAGCTAGTTCCAGGACAGGCTCCAAAACTACAGAGAAACCCTGTTTCAAAAAACCAAAAATAAAAAAGTAAATAAATAAAAATAAAAAATAAAAAAAAGAATGAATGCTTTGGAGACCAGGAAAGACAGACAGACAGACATGCACACACTCATGCATGTGCACACACACACACACACACACACACACACACACACACACACGTGCGCGCATGTGCATGCATACATACACACACACTCACACTCCTTTGGTAGTAAAAGGCCTGCATTGGGAACACTCTCATTCACCTTGGTTTTGGTGTAGGTGTTGAAGGCTGGAGATGTAGGGTGGGAGGGAGGCTGGAGAGTCATAAACAAGGCTGAGAAACTTCTATTTAGTCTTGTGGCCACTACAGGAGCTGAAGGAAGAATGCTGGACTATAGCATTAGGTCCTGAGGTAAGGAATTGCAAATCCTGAGACTTAGAGGCAGGTCCTGAGACCTAACGGTCTGAGTGAGTGTGTGCGTGCACACACACACAAGCATATACATCACACACACACACACACACACACACACACACACACACACACACACACACTGTAAATTGAGCTAGAGCTTTACTAAGTAGCCCAGGCTAGTCTTGAACTCTTTAGCCTCCTGCTTCAGCCTATGAACTATGGCTCTATGCCCTGCTTCTCGATAGTTCTTTGTTACAGGAGGAGGAGAGGACCTGCTTTTGGTCCCGGCTGCCCGGCTAGCTTACACCCAAAATAACCACACAGAAATTGTATTAATTAAATTACTGTCTGGCCCATTATTTCTAGCCTCCTATTGGTTAACTCTCACATCTTGATTTAACCCATTTCTAATAATCTGTATGTCACCACGAGTTCGTGGCTTACCGGGAAAGATTCAGCATGTCTGACCTGGCATCTCCATGGTGGCTCTCTCTCTCTGTCTGCCCTTCTTCCCAGCATTCAGTTCTGTCTTCTCACCTACCTAAGTTCTGCCCTATCGGGCCAAGCAGTTTCTTTATTGATTAACCAATGAAAGCAACACATAAACAGAAGGACCTCCCACACCATTGTCCCTTTTCTGCTTAAAAAGGAAAAGAAGGCTTTAACTTTAACATAGTAAAATTACATATAACAAAACAGTTATCAAGCAAGAATTACAATGTTTATATCTATTTTATCTTTTATCACAACAAAGGAAAACTATAACTATAACTATAAATTCTTCAACTCCATCAAAGACTCCAGAAGGATATAATATTACCTAAGTAAACAGAAGTGCATTATAAACAACTTCCAAAACTCTAGAATTGACAGAGACATCTTGCTGCCTGGGCAGTCACTCAAAGTTTTTCTGTACCATTGGGGCATCCATCTTCAGCCTACAGGTCCATAGTATCTAGCAGACATTTTCACAAAGCAGGAGATTTCAAAGGCAGTTCAGTCACTTTCTTCTGTATCCTGAAGAATGTCTTGTGGGCATTGCTACCCCAACTTATATTTCCCTGCCCCCATTCGAGGTGCTTATCTGCAAAGAATCATAACTTCCCTCTGCTCCTGGAGTTGGATGAGGAAGTTTGAGTGCACGTGATTATTTCTTGATCCCTGCTGGGGTCAGGTGACAGTCCCTAATGGGGACAGGTGAAGGTTGAATGCACATGATCAGTCCTTGACCCCTACTGGGGTCAGGTGAGAGTCCCTCCTTGGGTCAGGTGACAGTCCCTTCGCAGCCCCCTCCCCATTTGGTGCCATGGTATAAAAGCTAGCCCCAGCAGAACAATAAACAAGCTGCTGTTTCACCTCAACCTCGTGCTCTGTGGATTTCATTCAACCTGGACACCCTCCGCCGAGACTCATGGTTCCAGACCGTGCTGGAGCGGTAATGTCTCGCAGACTCTTTCATGAAGCAGGAACCCTGAAGGATCATTTCACCTTTAGGCAAGTTCAGCAGTCTGTAGGTACTGCATGTCCAGTGAAGCAGTCCAGGCAAGAGCAGTTTCTTGCCCAAATGGCTATCAAACTCCATAAGGGGCCTCTTCAATGCCCTTCTTCCTCTTGAAGTAGCTGGTGCTGCCATGAACAGATGCATCTCATTGTCATGAAAAGCCTTAAGTTATTAAAACATTTTAAATACCATATTCTGTAGTCTTTGAAAGATATGAAGAATGCCTAGCCATATGAAATATATCTATGCATATCCAGAAAATCTAACTAACATGACTCCAAACTTGACTATTATCGATGATTATCTATTAACAAACTGTATTTCCTAATTATAAATTACATTTTTAAATAAACTACACAATCACAATACCTTAATCAAGAGCAGAAATATACATATAACAAGATTGACCTTAAATTTATATTAATAAAGCAAAATCCATACAAAAGCAAATTATTCATATCTATATCATATCCCCCTTTAAATATCAAAGAACATTTAAAAACAATATTTGGGAATATGGGCACAGTTTTTTCTCTCCAAACTGCTTTGTACTGATTGAGGGCACTGTTAATCAGGTCTTTCATGGGGTATCCTGTATGTTAGGTTCATTTCAGTCAGCAGTTGAGCAAAGTAAGTTTTTGAAGGTGTTCACAACAACCTTTCAGAAGGGCGTGGTCTATCAAACCATATTTTCCTGGAGACAATCCACAGGTACTCATCTTCTGTGAAAACAAAAGAAGAACCTCTTTTCCAAAGCATCATATCCTTAGTACCAAATTCTGAAGTCATAATACCTTTATAATACACATTTCGGTTAGCTTAGCAGCCCAGACAATGAAATGTGTCTCTGTACTCAGTTCCTTTACAGTCAAAAATTTAAAGAAAACACAATAATATATAAAATCCAGACTCTTTATGAATTTTCCATTTTTATGTGGCTTATTCTTTTTTACTTCCTTTAATCTATGATTATCTGTACTCTGTCTCTTTAAAGACTTTACCCCCCCTTTTTTTTAAAGCATTAACTTTATTTTATGACTCTGTATACTCTTTATCTTTTCTCTCCTGAGTCTATGCACATTTATTTAACACTGTGACCCATTTAGAGGTCTTTAATGTCTGAATCTGTCCTATTGAGAACCTGTTATTCTCTTCTGTCTTGAAGAGCTTTTAAAATGCTAAGCAGCTTGGCTGCGGCTGCTCTGGATGTTGGCTCCGCCCCTCTCCAATTTCAAATGGTGGACGTACCATTGCTGCTAGCTCTGGGGCCTCCAGGTAGGAGCTGCACTCAGTACTTTAACTCAGAAAATGAGCGTGCAGCACATACAGCCAAATCTGCACAGAGCACTGCGCAGCCTGGAAACATCTCTGTGTATGGTGGCAGGAATCTACCATGCTCTCCTTCCTGCCCAAGCCTGATCCCGTCATCTGCCCAGGCAGAAAGAGCTGAGCCACGGGCATGATCTCAGATACTTTCCTCCTGAACCCGAGTGGGCACAGAAACACCCAGGCCCACACATGACGTTGAAATGCTTAATAGCTGGAGTTTGTTTTGGCGGCACAGCCCAGGAAGCCGCGTTTTAAAACTGCTTGACTTTTTTTTGTTATGGCTATTGAGTTAGGAAATTCTCCCTGCGGCATCCTACTAGCAAACAGCAAAAAGCTATGTTAAACTCTGTATTTGTGTCTAGAATTCCTTTTAAAGCCCTCTTAGGTTTTACGTAGTTAGTTGGCCACGCTGGGCAGCCAATTGTTACAGGAGGGGGAGAGGGCCTGCTTTTGGTCCCAGCTGCCCGGCTAGCTTACACCCGAAATAACTGCACAGAGATTGTATTATTTAAATTACTGCTTGTCCCATTATCTCTAGCCTCTTATTGGTTAACTCTCACATCTTGATTTAACCCATTTCTAATAATCTGTATGTCACCACAAGGTTGTGGCTTGCTGGGAAAGATTCAGCATGTCTGACCTGGCATCTCCATGGTGGCTCTCTCTCTAGCTGCCCTTCTTCCCAGCATTCAGTTCTGTCTTCCTGCCTACCTAAGTTCTGCCCTATCAGGCCAAGCAGTTTCTTTATTGATTAACCAATGAAAGCAACACATAAACAGAAGGACCTCCTATACCAGTTCTTTATCTATTGCATTCTGAAATAACAATCTTCTGAATACATTGGGTCTTTCATTTATTTATTTATAGATTTGTTTGTTTGGTTTTTTTTTTAGTTTTGTTTTTGCTTCTGTTGTTTTTTTTTTTTTTTTGGTTTTTCGAGACAGGGTTTCTCTGTGTAGTGCTGGATATTGGAACTCCCTCAGAAACTCACTCTGTAGACCAGGCTGGCCTCAAATTCCCGGAGATCTGCCTGCCTCTGCCTCCTGAGTGCTGGGATTAAAGGCGTCTGCTGTCCCCTGGCCCTGGGTCTTTTATTATTAATCTTAATTTTGTCTCAGTTTTTTTCAAGCACCTGTTGATGTGACTGCTGGACAATTAAAGACTGGAGAGTGGCGTCTACTCTCTGGCTGTGGTAGCGCCAGGCTTGACTGAACTTCACGAGGTTCTCAGCCCTGTGACGGGTGTGGAATACTTGTGTTGTAAAACTGTGTAAACATCCTTTACCCTGTGCCTCCTGGAGCTCAGCTGTTGGAGGGAGATGTTGACACCAAAACACACCTGCCACCTCAAAGGGAAGAAACTAAATGGATGACAATGGCCTGGAAGCACAGATTCGGCTTGTCCCAGATACCATGTTCCAAAGTGGTTAGTTTTTTAGTTACATAACTGAAGAAAGTCATAAATCAAGATAGTTTTCAAACACATTGGTGGAAGCCTCAGGTAGGCAGGTTGATAGAACAGGGCAGTCTCTGTTGGGGGCCTCGGAGGCTGTCTGGCAGCATTCTTAGCTTTGGACAGGCAGAAGCTAGGAATCGGCTAAGATACATTGTAAAAGATTTCCCTTGTAGTCAGGGAAATGTTTTAGGGCTTGGCCAGGCATGGTGGTGCAGGCCTTTAATCCCAGCGCTAGGGAGACAGAAGCAGGCAGATCTCTAACTTGAAGGCCCACCTTGTCTACAGCGTTCCAGGGCAGCCAGGGCTACATACTGAGACGGTGTTATGCACCAAAAAAGATATTAAACCTGGCAGAGTTGAGCAATGGATGGCTTTTAAAGGTGGAGATAGCTCATAATTTGGCTCTTGGAGCTGCAAAGTTCCAACCCTCCACAATCAGAAAGTTCTAACCAGCCAACCTGTCTCCCAGAGTCTTCAGCATGGGTGTGGCTTCAGTTCACAGAGACACACAATAAAATAGGGAAAAAAATCCTTTTAGAGCATATTAAACTAGTTCAACAAGGACAACGAGCAGTGGAACCCGCGCTATGCTCCTTACGATGCCAAGGGGTCTCTCCGAGCTGGGAGATGGCTTGGCTCACAGAGGCCTCTGGCCAGCCCAGAACAGGGGCTCCAGGAGTTCTGTCACTCACCGGTCTTCGCTGTCATCAGACAGTGTGACAGAGGCGACTTGTAGAAGGAGGGATTTGTTTGGACCTATGGTTCCAGAGGGATAAGAGGCTATCTCAGAGGAGAAGTGGCAGGCATGGTGACTGGAGCAGGATGCTGAGGGCTGACACCTGGAACCGCAAGCAGGAGGCAGAGAGTGTGGCTCCAAATGTCTTTAAGCTCCCCAAGGCCACACTTGCTGCCGCCCCAGATTGCCTGACACTATGACGAACATCTCGTTCAAACCACTGCACAGGCTAAGAAAACACCCTCTGCAGGGCTGGAGAGATGGCTGCTCTTCCAGAGGCCCTGAGTTCAATTCCCAGCAACCACATGGAGGCTCATCACCACCTATCACAAGATCTGGTGCCCTCTGCTGGTGGGCAGGCAAATATGCAGGCAGAACCCAGAATACTGTTTACGTAATAAATAAATCTTTAAGAAAAATTGCCCTCTGCAAATGGCAGGAATGAGATTACAATCAATGCAGAAAGCAGCCCAGGAAGCCATTCAGGATGAGCCAGCCTGAAGGAAAACTGGTGAGTTTCTTAAGTGGACAAAGTCACACAGGAAAAGGACAGTACGCAGTCCTAAGACAAGAAGTGAGTTCTCAAGACAGAGGTCAGCCTGGGTGTCCTTGAACAGCGTGGGTCTGGAACACAGCAATGGAGGAAACTGCTGTTACTGCCATTGTCTTCTTCCTGCCTCACGAGCTATGAATTACACGACCTTGGTGAGGTCAGTCTCTTATCCATATTACCTACTGTGAAATAATCTTTTCGTACACTGTGAAGATGTCTCACTAGGATTGGTTTAATAAAAAAGTTGAATGGCCAATACCTCGACAGGATTTTGGGGGCAGAGATGATGCTGGGAAGAAGAAGGCTGAGTTGCCTGTCAGACACAGAGGAAGTGTGACATGTAGGAGATGCGGTAACAAGCCATGAACTATGTGGTAGCATGTGAATTAGTAGAAATGGTTAATTTAAGTTGTAAGAGCTAGTTAGAAACAAGCCTGAGCTATCAGCCGAGCTTTCATAATTAATAAGTAATTATGATCCTTGTTGTGATCTGGGAGCTGGCTGGTGGGACAGAAAAATCTCCTTATGTACTCTGGCTTCTCCTCTGCCTCCTGGTGTGGTAGCCACACTATGTGTGAAAGAAATGAAACTGGTCAGAGTGACCTAATTGCTTTTCCCCGAACCACACTGTTTAGGCTAGGCTATTTAAAAAAAAACACTTCAGACATTACAAGGGCCATTTCAGGAACCGAAAGCATTGCCTTAAAGATAACCAAGAACTGAGCAATTAAATATATGTCCATTGTATGCTTCATCTACATACCCCAAGGACAGATAGGAATTGGCCAACCGAGAATATACTCATGTCCATACTTCATTTACATAACAATATCATGCTTTTTGAATTTGCTGTCCACAATTAGGTCTGGGTATACAAATTAGGTGAGAATTGGTGGTCCTGCAAGATTGTCTATAAAAAGTCCTGTAGTCTCTAGATGGCAGTTCTTACTGCCCTCACTGGGTTAAATGTGCTGGACGAGTTCCTTGCTTAGGCTCATACTTTGGGATAAACCTTTCTTTTAAATCCAAGTCCTGGATCCCTGGTGGTCTCTCTGGGGGGCAAGAAGTCTGGGCATAACATGTGAAAACCATAGCCAAACACTTTTGTGTTTCTGTGATGTCTGAATTTATTGAATAGCAATAAATTCACGGGTATGTGGTTGGCTGCAGTTGCCAACTTGACACAGCCTGTAGTCACTTGGGAAGCAATGTCTGTGTTCATGTCTATGGGAGTTTGTCTTAGTCAATTAAGTATGTGGGAAGACCCAGCCCACTGTGGGTGGCACCATTCCCTGGCCAAGAGGTTCTCAACTCTGTAAGAACTGAGAAATCAAGGCGAGCACAGTCAAGTTCACAGGCACTTATTCATTAATCTCTGTACCTTAAGGCTGTGGCTCCTTTGCCCGGCTTGGGGCCCTGGCTGCCTGAGAGTCCAGAAAGCTGGCTGAGTACTAAGCACACATGTGTTTATTTCTCTGTGCCCTGGACTGTGGATGCTGTCGACAAGATGCTTCAATCTCAGAGTCCTGATGCTGCCCTTCAGAGAGGACTGTGATCTGGAACTGTGAGACAGCACACACCCTTTGCCTCCCACGTTACTTTATTATTATTATGCTCTTATATATTATATCCCAACCAGTTTCCCCTCCTTCATGGCCTCCAAGTCCCTTCTCCCATCTCCCCTGTCCCCCAGATTCACTTCTAGACTGTTTCCTATCAGAAAAGGGCCAGCCTCTCATGGAGATCAACCAAACATGGCATATCAAGTTGCAATAAGACTAGACACCAACCCTCTTATTAAAGCTGGACCACGTAACTCAGTGTGAGGAAAAGGGTCCTCAAAAGCAGGCAGAAGAGTCAGAGACAGCCGGTGTTCCCACTATTAGGAGTCCTACAAGAACACCAAGCTATAATATATATATATATGCAGAGGGCCTAGGTCAGTCCCATGCAGGTTCCCTAGTTGTTGGTTCAGTTTCTGTAAGCTCCTATAAGATTCTAGTTGATTCTGTGGGTTTTCTTGTGGTGTCCTTGACCCTTCTGGCTTTGACAATCCTTCCTCCCCCTCTCTTCTGGAGGATTCCCTGAGCTCTACCTAAGGTTTGCTTCGTGTTAATTTTTGTTAGATTATCTTACCATAGCCACAGCAATGACACTAAGGAAGGGAAGGCAGTGGCAGTGACAGCAGTTTGTCAGTTTATTCCTCAACCCTGACTGAGAAAGGCACAGAGTTTTATTTATTTTATGTTATTTTTTTATTTTTGAGGCAGTCCCACTGAGTAGCCCTGGGTGACTCAGAACTCACTATGTAGGCCAGGCTGGCCTGTAAATCACAGGAACCCACCCATCTCTCCCTCCCAAGTGCTGCGATCAAAGGTGCACACCACAATACCTTTCTTCCTTTCTTCCAACCTCAATTACTCAATTACTATAATTATTACATTGCACATCGTGCAGTAATTATATCCATGTGCATGGCCATATGTGGGTTGCAGAATGACCACAAAGGTTAAAATTCCAAAGAACTTGAAAGGTTTTCAAAGAGGCCCGAGAAGCCAAAGCAGAGACACCAATGGGGACACAGTAGTCTGTAAGGAGGGATAACGGCCCAGGATGGGGCTGGAGAGGCTGCTGCAGTTGCTGGCTCTAGTCAGCTGCAGGATCAGAACTGAGCTGCAGAGTTGAGTCCAGATGCAGAGGTGAAAGAGCACCTGTTTAGACCAACAAAGGGTCAACAAGTCCATGTGGGCAGACTGATGGACAGCAAGTCCTTGTGGGAAGGATGGGAATTAAGTACACGCAGACAGACTGATGGACAGCAAGTCGGTGCAGATGGACTGACAGACAGCAAGTCCATGCAGACAGACTGATGGACAGTAAATGCATGCGAGCAGAAGGATGGACAGCAAGTCCATGCGGGCAGACTGATGGACAGTAAGTCTATGCAGATGGACTGACAGACAGCAAGTCCATGCAGACAGACTGATGGACAGTAAATCCATGCGATCAGAAGGATGGACAGCAAGTCTATGTAGATGGACTGACAGACTGGCAAATCACAGCACAACAGCAGCGGGAACTGAGCTAAGTCTGAGGACTCGAATTTGATCCCCAGAACTTCCATGGTATCAGGGGAGAATGGACTTCTACATATTGTCCTCTGGCCCCCGCTTGTGTTCTGTACCGTGTGTCACCCCCATAATAAATCAATAACATGTAATGAAAAGGATTTAAGGAGTTGATTGACTTATTAATTTGTTTTTAAAGATTTATTTTTTATTTGTGTCTCTCTGTGTCTGTGTGAGTATTTGCCATGTGTGTCTAGTTGCCAGCACAGGCCAGAAAGGAAAGCTGGTTGTCCTGGAGTCATAGGCAGCTGTGAGTCTCCTGATGTGGGTGCTGGAAAATGAACTCGGGGTCTCTGCAAAAGCAGTGAACCCTTATCACTGCTGAGACATATCTCCAGCCCTGTAACAGGAGGACCTGCTTGCTGGGGGTTTCTGTCCTCCCATCAGGTCCCACAGCTGTTTAGCCCCCCAAAAAATCACACAGAGGTCTACATAAGTTATAAACTGATTGGCCCATTAGCTCAGGCTTCTTATTAACTTTTATAACTTATATTAGCCCATTGTTCTAGTATATGTTAGCCACATGGCTCGGTACCTTTTTTAGCAGGGCAGGTCACATCTTCCTTCTTTGGTGTCTGGACAGGACTGGGGAGGAGTGAACTTCCTTTTTCCCAGAATTCTCCTGTTCTCATTGACTCACCTCTACTTCCTGTCTGGTTGTCCCACCTATGTTTCCTGCCTGGCTACTGACCAATCAGTGTTTATTTAAAACATAATTGACAGAATACAGAATTGTCCCACACCACAGCCCCATGAATTTCCCTTTATTGCCCTTTGAAATCAGGATCTAATGACAATAAAGAAATTGTTTAGAAACAGCTACCCACAATTGAGGAAGCATGCAAGAGGATACAACACCGCCAGAAACCTGGAATCTGCCAACTGGTGAGTGAACAATAATTGGTAATGGATTTGGTGTCCGGTGAAGCGTGGACTATAACCTAATAGTGGGAAAGGCCAAGCATTGACCAAGATCCTACTGCGAAATTCGCAGAAGGTTCTGGAAATGGGGCAACAGCACAAGGCTTGCCAGTGGAAAGTGAATTGAATAAGGTTTGAATGCAAAATGTCTTCATGTGTTTGGACACCCAGTCCCCAGCAGGGAGCGCCACTTGGGGACCATGCGGAAAGTTTAGAAAGTGTAACCTGGTTTGAGGAAATGCCTCCATAGGAGCTGGGTCCTGGGGTCAGTTCACACCAGAGCCATTTGATTCCTGAGCTGCAGAGGCGCGCTGTGGCAATGACAGAAAAGTAACTCTTTATTCTGGTTTCATTTCTGTCCACCTAGGAGAGGAAAGGGTTTATTTGTCTTGGAATTTTTAGGTACAGTCTATCATTTTAGGGAAATCAAGACAGGAATTCAAGCAACTGGACACATCCTATCCATAGTCAAGAGCAAAGAGAGACTACACATACCTTTGCTTGATTGATGCTCAGGTCATAACTGCCTTTCACTGTCAATGCCACACAGCCCAGAGTCCCCCGGGACGAGGGAATCTCACCTGAGCAATTGCCTCCATCAGACTGGCCCATGCCCACATCCGTGGGACTCATTTCTCAAACTGCTAATTGATGCAGGAGGACCCAGTGCACTGTGGCCGGAGCCATCCTGGGCTGTACAAGAGAGCAGGCTGAGCAAGGCATGGAGAGAAAGCCAGAGAGCAGTGCTCCTCCATGGCCTCTGCTTCAGGTCCTGCCTCCAGGTTCCTGCCCAACTTTCCCAGTACAGATGGGCTGTACACTGTGGAATGCTCCCCTGATGGCTTTTGGTCATGACATTCTAAATTGGTTTTGGTTATGACGTTATTACAACAGAAAGCAAACTGGGATGTCTCAGTTAGCTTTTCTCTCCCTTTCTCTCTCTCTTTTTTTAAAGATTTATTTTTTTAGGGCTTGGAGAGAGAGCTCAGAGGTTAGGAGCATTGACTGCTTTTCCAGAGGTCCTGAGTTCAATTCCCAGCAACCACATGGTGGCTCACAGTCATCTATAATGAGATCTGGTGTCCTCTTCTGGCATGAAAGCACACACGGAAGGAATGTTGTATACATAATAAATAAATAAATCTTTAAGAAAAAAAGATTTATTTTTTTTATGTACACAGTGTTCTGCCTGCATATATGCCTGCAGGCCAGAAGGGGGCATCAGGTCTCATTACAGATGGTTGTGACCCACCATGTGGTTGCTGGGAACTAAATTCAGGTTCTCTGGAAGAGCAGCTAGTGCTCTTAATCTCTGCGCCATCTCTCCAACCTGTCTTTTCTACTTTTGTATAGTTCAGGGCCATGAGATGGTGCTGGGTCTATTATTAAGGGAACCGGCCCTCAGCCGACTTGTCCACAGGCCATGGTGATCTAGCTGATCCCTCCATGGTTGCTCTATTCCCAGACCATTCATTCAGACACCCAGGTCTCTTCCCTCTCGTCAGATGTGAGGTCAGTTGTTCTCATCAGGGAGAGTAAAGCTGGCTGCCGAGTGTGTGACAACAGCTGGAAGGCAGAGAGTGTCCCATGAGTAAGGGGTGAGAGGAAGTTGAATACTGAGGCTCCTGGTTTCCTTTCTTTGACCCCTAGTTTGTTGGAAGTCCATCTTCCCCCACCCTGGCAAATTCAAGGATTGCTTTTTAGAAAATCTTATTGACCCAAGAAGAAACAACCCAAGCACCTCAGAGCTTGCCCAACTTGACAGTATAGTCAAATAACATTATGAGAAGTCTAATTTTCAGGTTTATAGCCTCCATTTTCCCTGCGTTGCCGGTGGAAGGTAGCCCCAAAGACACCCCGAGATTCCCACCTGCTCCATTCATGCCCTCTGTAATCCTTCTTCCCTTCAGGAACGGGCTGAGAAAAGACTGCGTGTATGAAGAGACACCGTCTTCCTCCTTGTCTCTGCCATTCTTGCTTTTATTTGTTTTGTTTCAGAGACAGGGTTTCTCTGTGCAGCCCTGGCTGTCCTAGAAGTTGCTCTGTAGACCTGGCTGGCCTCAAACTCACAGAGATCCTCCTGAGTGCTGGGATTAAAGGTGTGTGCCACCACCACCTGACTGCTGGCACATTTCGTAAAGATACGGTGAGGTAAATAGTTCCTTGAGAAGGAGTGGAAGCAGCTGCCACCAAGAAGAGCGAAATGACCATGTTGGAGGGACAGGGCTAAGGATGCTGTTATTTTCCAGCAAACAGTTTGACCTGCTATACTATGCCTCTCTCTCTCTGTGTGTGTGTGTGTGTGTGTGTGTGTGTGTGTGTGTGTGCAGTTGCCCTCAGGGGTCAGAAGAGGGCGTTGAATCCCCTGGTGAGTTAGAGTTACAGGTGATTCTGAGCCACTGTGCGGGTGCTGGGAACCGAACCTGAGTCCTCTGTAAGAGCAATAAGAATACTAACCATGGAGCTATCTCTCTGGTCCTTATATTGTTTTTCTAAAAATAACAAGAAAGATGTGGTGCTTCACATGCTTCTTGTCATGGGCCTTAGAGACGCTCTGTCATCTGCAGCTGCTGACCCCTGAGCTTGCAAATCTACAGCCATCCCTGCTCAGTCCCACCCAGCACAGATACCTCACTCAGACCTTGCATGGGTCTTAGATTCTGCTTAGAGCATTGATCTGGTTCTCAACAGACATGATTCCCCCACATCATTTTCAACCCACTGTGCCTGGAGAAGTCATTCTCTGCCTTCGATTTGCTTTCCTGTCTCCACAGTACCTGGTGTCTCCTCGGGGTATCTTCTGTGTGTTTCCTTGCTTCCTTGTCTTTGAGGCAAGATCTCAGGTTGCAGCCGAGGCTTCCAGGATTTTTCTCCTCCCCCAGCCTCCTTCTCCTTTTCCTTCTTTCTCCACATCTCTTTCTTCTCCCTTGTCTTCCCCCTTCTCCTTTTGCCCTCTTCTCCGCATCATTTTTTTCTCCTTTTCCTTTTTTCTTGAGAGAAGCTCTTACTGTATACCCCAAGCCTGATCCTCCTGCCTCCACCTCCAAAGTAACTTCTTCCTTCCTCAAAGACTCTATCTTCATAATTTAGTTTACTTCTTAGGTTTGCATGCAAAGTAACAGTCAATCACCGAGTCACCTTTTAACACAGGTATCACTATCGCTCAGTCTCCTGTGCTCTCCCCCCCCCCCCCCCCCCCCGCCTCCTCCTTCCCCCTCCCCCATCCCCTGCAGTGTTCCATGAAGTGAGGTATTTATTGCTCTGTCTGTCTGCCTTTCCACTGAGTGTGAGCCACCAGGAAGCAGGGGTTATCCACCTGGCCTTAGCCACTGTTGGGTCTCTAGCACCAAGGTCAGGCCCTGCCGCATGCTGACCCTGGCCAGGGTTTGGGGGATGAGTGAATGCCTGTGACTGTGGACATTCAGGTGGGTCTGTGTTTGCTGTGACACCATGGAAACGGCACACAGTCGCACACATTTTTATTGAACACGGCTAAGTTTGTGGCCACTGTGTTTGCTTTCCCGTTTCCTTGAGGCTGGTCACTGCTCAGGATGACAGATGGCGGTAAATCGTGGGGAGAGGGAGCCTGAGATTATCCTGGTGCTGTGGAGAACCCCTCCTTGGGGAAGCCGCAAGACCACAGCTCACAGTGTCCAGAACTGGCCTCCCCCCATCCCAGCCACTTCACGTTGTCTACCTCCGCAGACACTCCACCCACTGCCAAGTGGGTAACTGGACAACTACGGGCGGCTCATCGATCTTTGACCCAATTTCCTGGTTGAATGTGCAATTTGTAGATGAGAAATGGCCTCACTTCCTGTGACCATAAGAAAATAATGAAAAAGAAAAGAAAACGGGGCAAAAGTCTTTAACCCCAGGAGGTAAAAAGCAAGGCCAAGAGGGAAAGTGCTCAGAGGCCCAGAGCTGAGAGGAAGGAAGGCCAAAGCCAGCAGAGATGAAACACTGGAGTGTGCTCTCTTCCAGAGCGTCACGGCCCCCCTCAGCCCTCAGCAACCACAGAAATGGACCAAAACGCCCACACTCTAAATGAGTTCTGCTGTGGTCAGAGGAGGTTTTAGAGGTGGGGATGTGGTGGCATCTGAGCTGAAAGGGGAAGTTGGGGGCTCAGGAATAGTCACCCCCCTCTAACAGTTCAGGCTCCAGCTGCCTCCACCTGTTTCCTGGTAACACTCTGAGTTGCTGTCTGTGTTATTCATTAACCAGGCACTAATATTTCTGTTTACCCATCTGTCATCCTGCTGCAGGGCAGAGGATACAGCAGAGCCCCAGAATTCTGCAGCCGCCTGGATATTCTTGGAGGAGGCGCAGCCCGTAACACCGAGCTAGGGCTTATTATAGTCGGAAGCCTTCTGCTAGACCTTGTACCGCCTGTTGCTAGGGAATGAGGAAGTTTCCCCTCCCATGGTGTGATTGCTGCGTTTGTGTGCATGAGCTGATCACCAGCATCTCTTGACAAAATTATGCTCGGCATCCTAATTTTGGCAGAAACTGGCCCCAGGGATGAAGTGTTTAGTCACAGAAACTGACAAGGGCTGCAAACTAGGGTCTTTCCTTTCTTCCAACATTGTCTCTCCTCCCCTTCCCAATACAAACATCTACTTATTAACTCTTTCTGGCTCTTGGGTCTTTTTTTTTCTTTTTGCTTAAGATTTTGCTTTACTTTTAATCAATGTGTGTGCCTTTGTCTATGTCTGTGTGTCTGTGCACATGGGTGCAGGTATCTGAGGAGGCCAGAAGAGGGCATCAGAACCCTTGGAGTTCAAGTTGCAGGCATCTGTGCCTGCCGGACATGGGTGCTGGGGACTGAACCTGGTCTTCTGCAAGAGCAGTATGTGCTCTCAGCCACTGAGCCACCATTTCTCCCGGGTTTGAATGGGGTTAACTACTTTCCTACACGACTTCAGAAGCCGCCTGATAGCACAGGTGCCTTGTTTCTTGTGTCCTCAGGATCTCTGTCCTTCACTGAAGTGTCCAGCTTCTATGAAGATCCCTGCTCCGAGATGACTTAAATCAATTTTTTTTAAAAAAACTGTTACAAAGTCGATGTGAAAGCAATACAGTTAGTTAGTAGAAACTTGACTCTGATTGTGAGTTTTGACTTTTCTTGGGTTGTGTGTGCTGTGTGATTTTCTTTCCTTGTGGCAGGTGGCCACAGCTATCTCCTAGAGAGCCCCATGAGTAGAGAAGGGAACAGCCAAGGCCCAGTGCTGTGCCTCTAAGCTATTCACTGTAGCAAATGCATTTTTTCTCTCTCTGTTCTTTTTTTTTTTTTAAATCTGTGTGTGGGAACACTGTCACACATGTGAGTAGGATATAGCCTAGAGGTCCCTGAGTGTTCCCCTCAGTGGGTCTCCACATTAGCTTTCTTTTTATTTAAAAGAATTATTCTTTGATGTGTGTGGGTGTTTGACCTGCCGCATGTATATCTATTTGTGCAGCACGTGTGTGCAGTGTCCACAGAAACCAGAAAAAGGCATTGGATCCCTAGAACTGAACTTTCCAGCTATTGTGAGCCAGCATGCGGGTGCTGTGAAGAGTGGTCATTGTTCTTAATTACTGAGGCATGTCTCCAGCCCCCACTTTAGTTTCTGAGATGTGGTCTTCCACTAAACCTGAAGTTTGTTGTTTTGGCCAGACTGACCCCCTTTCTGGTGGCGGAGTTACAGATGTGAGCTATCACACCCAGCTATTATGTGGGTTGTGGGGATCTAGAATCAGGTCCTTAGGCTTGCATAAGCCCTGACCCATGGAGCCATACCCAAGTCCCTGCCCTGGCTTCCTCCCGAGTCCTGGAGTTACAGATACAGGCTACCATGACTGGTTTATAGTTAAGCTACAAGGTATTTTTGAGATAATTGATCCATACTTGTTGCACAAATAAATCCCTATTTTCCAGCGATCTTGGGCTGATGATACTGGAGGTGATCATAAAGGTCAATTACTGGCAAGCAAGTATCTACAGTTTCTCACTGACATTCTCAGACTTACATACTTTAATTTTCCTTTAACCTCACTGCAAGCAAAGTGACTACATTTTGTACACGATTCGTGTGATGGTCAAGTTTCCTTGCCAACCTGACTGGGAGTGTCTGTGTTTCTACTATGAGTTAGCAAAAGAGGGAAGACCCACTGTGAATGTGGATGGAGGGATGCTGGGCTGAATAAAAAGGAGAAAACGAGCTAAGCGCCTCCATTCATCTCTCTCTGCTTCCTGACTAAGGATGCACTATGACCGGTCACTTCATGCTCACACTTCTGTGCATCTTTGCAATGATGGACTGAATCCCCTTGTGAGCCAAAGTGTAAACCATTTCTGAGGGTGTGTATATAGTATGTGTGTTATGTTTGTGATATATATGCACATGAGGATAGTGTGCATGTACACAGAAGCCAGAGGAGAGACAGAGACTCTCATTGAACCGGAAGCCCATCATTTTGGTTAGGCTGCATGGCCAGTGAACTCTCAGGCTCTGCTTGTCTCTGCCTTTTCATGCTGGGTTACACGCACACTCAGCTATGCCTGGAATCTTATGCTTCTGCTGGGGATTCAAACTCAGGTCCCCATGCTTGCACAGCAGGAACTCCCACCACTGAGCTGTCTTCCGAGGCTGTCTTCCTTTGTGAAGCTGCTTTTTTATTTCTTATTTTTCTGTGCATGGATGTTTTGCCTGCATTCATGTCTGTGTGAGGGTGCCGGATGACAGTTGTGAGCTGCCAAGTGGGTGCTGGGAATTGAACCTGGGAAGAGCAGTCCTCTGGAAGAGCAGTCAGTGCCCTTAACCACTGAGCCGTCTCTCCAGCCGCTCTTAAGTTGTTTTTGTCTGGTGTTTTGTCATAGCAACAGAAAAGCAGCTCACAGTTAGCAAGATGTGACTGTGGCTGCTGAAGACCCAGGGACGGCAAGGTTTGTAGATCCAGCCGTTAGTCGGCTCAGCGCTTATCAGAAGTCTGCTTACTCAATGTCCTTGGGTGTGTGTGTGTGTGTGTGTGTGTGTGTGTGTGTGTGTGTGTGTGCATTTGCTGTCTCTTCCTCCAACATTCGCAGAAACTGGGAGTGACTGTCTTGCTGGAGCAGTTAATGTGTTTGAACATCCCCAGCTGCTGGGAACATGACTTCTTGTCATGCTCTTTGCTCTTCCCTTGTGGGGCCACACCGAATGACGTCTTCTATAAAAACAGGTCATATTGTGTCCCAGCCAAATAGCTAGAGTGCTCTATTTCCTTCTGTGAAAAGGGTAGGCATTGTAGAATGAGGCCTAGGTTTTGAACTCTTGATCTTGGGATGTTATCTAACCGTCTCCAGCTCTTGCTCTATTATAGTGCCTGGCAGTTAATGCCAGTCATGGTCATCATGAGCTTTCACTATTATTTACTTTAATCCTTCTGCTATGCAGCCATTAGATTCTACACATTGACACACTGTGTGGAGATACGGGTGTCATGAGAGACAAACCTGAGGCAGGCAATCCCCACCTTGAGGAGTCAGCTGCACACCCTTGCAAAAGGATCAGGCCAGCTGGCCTTCTTGACCGTTCATACCCTTCCTGGGGGGTTGGGAGTGTCCCTTGACCCTCACCTTAGCATCCAGCCTATCCCTGTCACCTGCTTCCTGCAACTGTGCCTGAACTGTGTGAGGTCTTATGGGGGGCTAGGCTTTGGGGCAGTGAGGGGATGGAGTCTCCATCCATGTGACTACTGGGTAAAGGCTTCTCAGGGGCAGCCTGTTGGGGAGAGCAGCACCCACACCCCTGTAGGTGACCCCTCACCTATGCTCTGCAAGGAAGCCCAATAAACTTGTTGGCTCCCCAGAGTGAACTCGAGCAGGATTGTGCCTCCATTTGTCTTTGAGGCCTTAGGAGGAGGGATAGATGTGTGCCAAAGTGCATGAGGCAGTCGGAGGACAACCTTCAGGAGTCCGTGCTCACCGTCCGCCTGGTCCAGGCAGGCTCTCTCGGGTGGTATACGCAGACCAGCCACTCCTTCCAGGCAGTCTCTGCCAGGCATCTCTCCACAGGAGTGCTGGGATTGCAGATGTGTGTCACACAGCTGGCCTTCTCATGTGAGTTCTAGGAGGCAACTCCTGGGCTTTTGCAGATGGTGCTATTTACCTACTGAACTGTGACCTGAGCCTTGTTGCGTGGTTTTAAGTCTAAAACACTCTGTCTGATTTTCCAGCACTTGAATCCCTGAGTTAGTGTGTTTACAGTGCTATGGCTCAGTTCTGAGTAGGCTGCCAATCAACCCTAAGTGGGCTGGTGCTCTTGCCAACTTAGTTCAATTCTTTCTCTTAATGCTATTCAATCAAAGGAGCTTTAGAATTATTTAATACTGATTTATTTATTTTGTATGCTTTTGTGTGCACTTGACTGTGTACACACACTCCAAGGTACACATGCAGAGGTCAGGGAACAACCTGCAGGAGTGGCTTCTTCCCATCCACCATGTGGGTTCTGGGGATCCCACTCAGGTCATCAGCTGTGGTAACAAGTGTGGTAACAAGCGACCCACTGGGCAGCTCCCGATTGAGCTTGATTGCAAGCTGCCCTGGATCACAGAGTCACTGTAAGCCAGACCTCTACCCAAGTTTTCTCTCCTGCCACATGCCCCTACAGTTAGCTTTTAAATTATTTTCATCTTTTAACCAGGCATGCTTTAATCCCAGCCCTCAAGTGTATTTCTGTAAATTCAAGGCCAGCCTGGTCTACATAGTGAGCTCATAACTGGCCAAGGCTACACAATGAGACCCTGTCTCAAATAGAAATAATTATTTCAATTTGTTTACTGTGTGTGCATGTGTATGTATATGTATGCATGTGTGTGGGTGCACTTGAGTCACAGAGCATATATGTGGAGGTTGGGGAACAGCTTTGGAGTCTCCTTCGACCTTGTTCAGGTCAGGTAGATCTCTCTTGTTTCTGCCATGCTTTGTAGCCCAGGCTAGCTGGCTCCTGTCTCCACCTCCTTTGCTGTAGAGGTGCAGGGATTATGGCTACATGCTACCACATCCTACTTTTGTTTGTTCCGAGAATCAAAATCAGGTCATCGGGCTTGTGCAGCAAGCGCTTTTACCCACTGAACCAATTTTATTGGCCCTTGGGTTTAATACCTTATTTCTAGGACAGTCAAGGCGGAACATGGCTGTATTCTACACTCTGGGGGATGGCAGGGGGACAGGAGGACAAAGAGTTCAAGGTCCCTCTCAGTACGTGAGGTGTGCAAAGCCAAACCCAGCCACCTGTAGGAGACCTTGTCTCAAAACAATCTTTTTTCTAGTGTTTTTAAGTTTGTTTCTTGCTTTTGAAAGACAGGGTCTAACTCTGTAGTCCAGACTAGCCTCAAATTCACAATCCTCCTGTCTCAGCCTCAGCAGCTCTAGGCATGTGGAGTGTTAATTGCACAGGGTACAAAGGTCACTGGGGTCCTGGTGGAGAAAGGAGTTAGGCAGGAGGGATCAGGAAGGGACAGAGGGCACAGGGCAGGTAAAGGCCTGCTGTGATCTAGAGTCCGAGGGCAGGGGGGAGGGGCTTGATACAAGAGAGCAAGGGGGTTCTGAGGAGGATAGAATGCATTCTAAATTCGCTGATGGATCAGTGGCCCCAGGTGGGACCCACCCACATCCAGGAGGAAGTCCAACCTCCCCAGCCACTAGGCTAAACAGGATCCCATTAGCCTCCTCTCTCTCTTTGCCCTCAGAACGTCATCATTTGAAAGTGTCTTGGGGGGGGGGGCGCTGCATCCCTTCTCCCTCTGCTGTGGTACCGGGCTGCATCCCTCCTTCCCTGGGTCAGACAGACGAGTGTCAAAAGCTATGATCATCTGCCTTAGGCGGTCATCATCTTTATTTTCAACCTGCCAAACCAGACTGGGTTTTCTGCCCTCCCCTGCAGGTCAGTGTCTACGTTAGACTGACGGCACCAAGACACACCCTAGCCTGGGTGGGATGAGACTGGGGACAGACGTGCAACAGTGGAGACAAGGCCAAAATGCGAAAATCAACAGAGCACACTCATAAAGGGACAGCTCGAAGGGATACAGAGGGACGAAGCTCACCAGAGACGCGGCCCCTGTCCTCCCTGCCAGTCCCTCCTGAGGCTTAGAGCTTTTCGGGGCTTTTTTTTTTTCTTCCCACAGGTTTCCCCCAATCGTTTCTCATTGGCTTCTTTGCGGCATCATCAGCCAGACCACTGTCTCTGGATGGCGTTTCCAAGCTTGAAGGAAGATTACTTTTCAAAATGCCCTCCTATTAGCCACCTCGCTTCTGAGGCCCTGGCCCTATTTAAGGCTGCAGCCATTTCTTCTTGTATCCTGGAGCAGGAAAATCCAGTCAAGCAGTTATGCCAAGCTGAGAGGGTAGTGGAGCGTGGTTGGGGAATGTCTTTCTTTTTTAGTTTTCAATCTTTCACCAAGTTCCAGGTGCTCTGCTAACCAGCCCAACTTCTGGGTGACCAGAGACTGGAGAAGGTTCTGGGAACTCTACTCAGTGACGAAATCGGAGCTCGGGACCCCCTCTGTTTGACTCGCACCCCTGTCCATCCTGGTCCCCTCCACTGTCTCTTTGGCTCCTCTGCCCAGCACCGAGGAGCCGGGGTTGCGGAACACTAGCAAACTTTTTCCGAAAGCTCTGCGCACCACGGAGGAAGAAAAATAGAAGAGCAGCGGGTCCAGGCTGGCATTGAGGGAGCTGAATACCACAGCCTCCACTCGCCACGGAGGGCTCCGCCGCAGGTAGAACCCCACCAAGTGGGACACGTTGTAAGGTCCGAAGCACAGTAGAAAATTAAGAAGCGTCACCACAGCCAGGCCGACCGCTCGGCGTCTCCTCTGAGCCCCTACATGGGGCTGTGTGAGCATGATCCACACGAAGCGCCAGTAGCAGAAGATGGTGACTACCATAGGGACGAAGAAGAGGACCAGGCACAGCTCCAGCCTCACAGGCAGCACCACGTCCAGCTGCTCTTGGGTGAAGTTCTCATAGCACGTTATTTGGTTCTCAGTGCCCACCGGCTCGGTTGAGTTCAGGTACTGAACAATGATGACGATGGTGCAGTGCCCGAAGGACATGATCCAGGCCACCAGAGCGGCGATCACTCCGTACAGGGGCCGGCGGGATAGCTTGTACTGCACGGGGAAGGCCACTCCCAGGTAGCGTTCCATGCTGATGCCCGCCAGCAGCCACGTGCTGCAGTAGATGCTGCTGTAGAAGCCGAAGCCCGTGAGCGCGCACACGATCTTTGGCAGGTACCAACGAAAGTTAGACGCTGCTTCCACGATCCGGAAGGGCAGTAGCAGCAAAAGGAGCAAGTCCGCCAGGGTCAGATTCAGCAGGAGGATGTGCACGGGAGCTGGCTGGGGCTGGCGGACCCGGCTCACGAAGGCCCGCAGGGCCAGCAGGTTGGCAGGGAGCCCAGTGAGGAAGATGAGGATGTAGGCCGTGAGGATCAAGGAGCTGTGCCAGTCCGGGATCATTCTGGAAGATGGAAAAGGGATCAGGAACTCCCCGCCCCTTCACTCACAGCCTGCAGACCCTCTTTTCCGCTGGCTCAGGCTGTTCACATCCTCCCTGGTTCCCAGGCCAAAGCGGTCTGCTCCTCACCACCGCTTGCCTGAGCCACCTGCCAGAACTGCCCAGAGCAATTATTGACTTAGCCTTGGGCGGGATATTAAGCTGCAGTTATTACGTTTGCCATCCTGTGTCTCTGGGGGAGACCAACTTGACTTTCCACGGGAATTCCCCCTCTGCTTTCCCTGGGCCCTTTTCCTATTTAGCTTCACAGATAATAGGAAGTGGCCGTAGTCAGATCCCTTTCTCACAGCTGGCTGTGGCTGGGAGCCAAAGCCTGGTGGCAAAACCTGGTGGAAGAAGAAGGTACGCAGAGAAACTGGGAGAGGACAGGAAGGTGTGTCTTGAGGCGGGGTTGGGGGAACAAGAAACTTCCAGAAGGTACCTCTGCCAAACCTGGACTGGCTGTCCTCACCTCCAGGTGCCCAGCCCTCTGCCCCGCCTCCCAGCGCCTTACCTCCTTGAGACCATTCCAGGGTCTCTTTCTCCTGGTTCTCCTCTGGTCCAGTGCTGTAGATCCTATCAAAAAGGGGATCTACTGTAGCCAAGGAGGAAGACTGAGACGGCACGTTGCTCTGTGACCTGTTCCCCCAAGTTTTAGGCACGCATTCACGGAAGCCCAGCGAGCGCAGGTGGCCCCCGAGCCTGGTGTGTCTGCTGTTGTCCTGCTGGACGCCACCTCGACACAGGTGGCTCTGCTCCCACTTGGTTGGTAACCCTTGCTAACTCATAGGCCCTTCCCAATTTCTTCTTCATTCCCAGGTCTGAGGTTCCTCACTCTGCCTGTCCCCCTCCCCAATGTTTGGCACTGGTGATTACTTTTTGTTCCGACAGACGTCCTCCAGCCCCTTCCTCACCCCACACCTGCTCCTCAAATGCCAGCTCCAGCGTCTGGCTGCTGAGTGCACACCCTAAGCTGGCTTGCCTTGCCTGGCTTCTGATAGAGGGCTGGCTCCTCATGGGGTTTCTGGCGCCAGAGGCCAAGAGAGTTTTAGCAATCGCTGCAGCCCTACAGAAAAGGGCGGAGGCGTTAAAAAGTATAAAGAACCTGGTTGGTGGGAAACTGTTACACCAACATGGGTCACATGGCCAGAGAGGGAGGCAGGTCGGTAATTGAGCAGTATTTCCTCTCAAACCCGAAGCAGGGGGGGCTGCTGCTCTGCTCTCTCCCCGGAGATCTGATCTATTCTGACTTCCACAGATTTTTCTGTCCCTACTTCCTGGCTCTCCCCTCACCACATCCCCACCGCCACCACCCCCACCCCCATCAGGTCCTCTCTGTTTTCTGACCGGTATCTTCTGTGGATCTAGTTTATTCTCAGAACAAGGCTCTCGGGTCTCCCTGATTCTTCAGTCTACTGACTTCCTTGTGCTTCCCCGTTGTCCACCCCAAGTTTCCTTTGGCCTCAAAGCTGAGACAGATGGGCTTTTCCTAGCTTGTGTCTCATTGTGGTGGACAGAGTCAGGCAGCTATGGGCGGCAGTCCAAGTCTCCGCACTGGGAACTCTGGGTCAGATCAAATTTTATGAACTTTCCTTTCCCTTCTGCAAATGAGCCTGGGAATTCTAACAGCAAAGGATGTCCGGGGTGATTGGTGAGGCCAAAGACTGTAAGCGTCAGTGGCAGGGAACCTGGTGGTTCCTTCTGCCTCCTAAGGGGGATGAGAGCTGTCTGTGGTACCACTGCAGGCCTGAGACAGGAGGATAGACTCAAGGCCAGCCTGGGCTACAGAGGACAGACAGTGAGGCTCACTCAAGGTCCTGTGTCCCCGTGGTCACTCCCAGAAGAGTGGCTCTCTATATCCCTTCCTCCTCCTCTTCTCCCCCACCCCTTGCTTTCTGTTTCCTCTCTTCTGATCTGCTTAGTCAGCTTCAAGTTAGAAGATCCTAACAAGTCCTTCAGAGGACTGGAGGGATCAGTGGGTAAGAGCATTGACTGCTCTTGCAGAGAACCTGAGTTCAGTTCCCAGCACCCACATGGTGGCTCACACTGGCTGTAACTCCAGTTCCTGGAGATCTGACACCCTCTTCTGACCTCCGTGGACACTGAACACACATGCTGTGTATACCTATATGCAGACAAAAGACTTATACACATTTAAAAAAGTCCTAAAAAATACATATGTGAGCCAGGTGGTGGTGGTGATGTCCTTAAGCCCAGCACTAGAAGGCCGAGATGTGCGGATCTCTGTGAGTTAGAGGCCAGCCTGGCCTACAAGAACTAGTTCCAGGACATCCAGGGCTGTTACACAGAGAAACCCTGTCTCAAAACACCAAAACCCAAAAAACCCAGCACAATAAGAACATGTTGCCCTCTCTTTTGTTCCTCTCTCTCTCTCTCTCTCTCTCTCTCTCTCTCTCTCTCTCTCTCTCTCTCTCGGATTAGAGATGAGTTCTAGGCCATTCCCTCAGTCCTTCACTAATGTAATCTAGGCAGGGGCTCTGCCACTGAGCCACACCCTAGCTCCTCACTGGGGGATTCTAGGCAGAGGCTCTACCACTGAGCCATACCCTAGCTCCTCACTGGGGGATTCTAGGCAGAGGCTCTACCACTGAGCCACACCCTAGCTCCTCACTGGGGGATTCTAGGCAGAGGCTCTACCACTGAGCCATACCCTAGCTCCTCACTGGGGGATTCTAGGCAGAGGCTCTACCACTGAGGCATGTCCCAGTCCATCACTGCCCACAGGACAGGAAGCAGGAATCAGGTATGTGTATGCAGGGGTGGGGGTGGGGGATTGGGGATGAGAAATGGGGTGGGGGGTGTAAAACTTCCAAAGACCTCCCCCTAGTAACTTTAATGCCAGTCAGGCCTAACCTTCTAAAGCCTCCATAGCCTTCAAAACAGTTCTCAGCTGACTGGAGACTGAGCATTCCGAACAGGAGCCCAGGGGACATTTCAGATTCCAACCGTAATACAGGAGAAGGAAGGAAGGCCATGCTGTGGCTCGCTGCTGAGTGTTGCTCTGTGTTAACGATGTTCCATTAATAGCCATGGTGATCTAGACTTACTGCGGAATGGAAGCTTATTGGCAAGCAAGCCTGGGGGAGCAGAACAGTCTCTTGTTTTCTGCCTGTCCCCTCATGCCTTCTTCTCTGATGGTACTGTGTCACCTACAGCAAAACCTCGCTTTTCAGCTCATAGAATTTCCAAAGGAAACCCTCAGCCTCAGGCTGAGGCATGAGTGGACAGCCACACTGCCCTCGGATTTCACGGCCCCGGGAATCTTTTCCTGGCATTGGGTGGGTGTGATTAAAATCAAGTTCCCAAAGCAGCTTCCAGTTTTGCCTCAGAGACACAAAATTAGATGCCACCATTGTGTGAGGCTGCACCCTAGCTGCCGTAACTGGGCAAACCTGAGACACAGCACCATTTCTTTCATCGTCTAGGAACTCGATGGACCGTGGTAATGTGACAGAGAAGCCAGGAGCTCTGCCTGCAAAGCAGTAACCCCCGCATAGCAAGGGTGACAGGGAGTGAACCTGCTGTGTTCATCAGTGCTGGTCCAGTCAAAAGCCCAGCGCCACAGAGACGTGTGTCACCGATGCAGAGGTATAACTAGATGGGGTCAGAGATGCTGCCCTGGGTTGGGGTCTCCAGATGCCTAGCCTGGGGGCGGGGGAGGAGTAGAAATGAAACATTATGGCACACACCTGTAAATCCCAGCCCTCAGGAGAGGAGGCAGAAGGATCCAGAGTTTGAAGCCAGCCTGGGCTCCATCACAAGACCCTGTCTCTTGAATCAGATGCTTTCAAAGTTCCTTGACGAATCCTAGGACAGCCCCTGTTTTCACAGTTCATCTGAAATGAAGCCGGAGCGCTGGCCATCACACCTGTGTTCCCGGGATATTCCACATGTCATGTGTCCTATCCCTTGTCCCTCTCGTTTCCCCAGTCACCTCTTCCTTTCACTGCCTACATGACCAGAGTTCCCCTGGATTCCGAGGCTTCAGAAGCGCCCTCCAGATCCAGTGAGAGCAAGTGTCTGAGAGTACTGCCTGCCTGAATCAACTCATTCCTCTGTTTGCTTAGTCTCCCAAAGACGGATCCTTCCCATGTGACCAGGAACCTTGTTTGCCTCTGGTGCCCAGGATCCAGGGGTCTCTGTGTGGATGGTGTTTAGGGCAGGGCAGGCAGTCTCGTTATCCAAGAACCTGCCTCTATTCCTGCTTACACCTCATGTTCTGTGCCTTGATGCTGTTAACCTATCAGACTGCCGCAGAATGGTGTGTGTGTGTGGGGGGGGTTGGTACTTCTCTGAATTGGGGTGTCTTACTTAGGGTTTCTATTGATATGCTAAAACACCATAACTAGAAGCAACTTGGGGAGGGTTATTTCATTTCACATTTCCAGGTAACTGTCTATCATTCAGGGAGGTCAGGCCTGGAACTCAAGGCAGGAACCGTGAGAGGAGCTGAAGCAGAGACCATGGAGGAATGTTGCTTACTGGCTTTTTCCCATAGCTTGCTCAGTAGGCTTATTTATACCACCCAGGACCACCAATCGAGGGGTAGCACCACCCACAGTGGGTTGGGCACTCCCACACTAATTATTAATTGAGAAAATACATTATAGACTTGCCGACAGGTCTATTGATGGAGGTATTTTCTCAACTTAGAGTTCCTTTTCCAAACGACTCTAGCTGGTGTCAGATTGACATAAAACAACCAACAGAGAAGAGCTTTTGGCAGTCCATCCTGGGGAAGATCAAAGGACACTGTCACAAACCTGAACAGCCATTTCATGTGACAGGCCGACTCCTTTAGCTCTGTGGCCTAAGTGCTGGGATTACAAGCATATTCCATCACACCTGACATCCCGTGGGCTTTCCTCAGAGGTGCCCAACTTTCTCTGCTTTCCCAGGACACTGCCAACTACAACTCTCATATATGGTTCCTAGAAATCCAAGTTCTGGCCAATACCTGGACAGGTAGAGGTTAAGCAGGACTTGAAACAAAAAGAAAGCTCAAAGAAGAGGGGGAGGAGACACAGAGTTATGAAAAATGCAGAGAGGAGCAAGATGAGCATGTCATACTGAGAGAAAAGGTACAGAGCCATGTGGCAGAGCATAGATAGGAAGTATGGGTTAATTTAAAATATAAGAGTTAGCTAGTAATAAGCCTAAGCTATTGGTTGAGCATTTGTAGTTAATGATAGGTCTCTATGTGGTTATTTTGTGGCTGCTGGTGGGACAGAGCTGACCAGAAGTAGAAGGAAAACTGTCAATGTTTTATGTTTCATTTTGTTTTAGTTTTTTTAAGACATGGTTTCTCTGTGGAGCCCCACCTGTACTGGAACTCAAACTTAGAGATCTGCCTGTCTCTGCGATTAAAGGCATGGTACTTTTTTCATGTATTTTTTTTATAGCAGGGGGAGTTGCTGAGTAACCAACGATGAGCCCACACTTAACTGTGTGACACTATCCCTGGGGAGCTGTGGACAAACAGCTACACACCCCAAGTAGGGGACTGAGGACCAATCAAAGCCCAGCTTGGTGAATCAATGAGTTTGACTGTGGTGAGTCAGGAATGTGGGTGAGGGGTTACTACAGAAACACAAATAACTCAAAGACAGCTGCATCACCAAAGCCCACCCCAGCATGGGTGACAGCTCACAAAAGCTGGAAACCTGGAGTTCACTGCACATCCTGTAGGTGGCTCAGCAGTTTGGAGAGTGACCTTCCCCGTGACTCAGTGGATAGCTTGGCTGGTATCTTAGTCACTGTTCTATTGCTGTGAAGAGATACCATGACCAAGACAACTCTTATAAAGGAAAACATTTAACTGGGGGCTTGCTTACAGTCTCAGAGGCTTACTTAATTATCATCATCATGGGAAGCACGACACAAGTAGGCATGGTGCTGGAGCAATAGCCGAGAGCGACATCCTGATCCATAGCAGAGAGAAAGACTGGGCCTGACCTTTGAAACTTCTAAGTCCACCCCCAGAGACACATTTCCTCCAACAAAGACACACCTACTACAACAAAGGCCACACCTTCTAATCCTTCTCAAGTAATGCCTCTCCCTGATGACTAAGCATTTAAATATATGAGCCTATGGAGCCATTCCCTTCAGACTACCACAGTTGGTCTCTGTTTCTTCCAGGACATTTGATCTGAGCCTCTCCTATGCAGTCCGGCTTGTCTCAGAGACTTCTTTGCAGCCTGGCTTGTCTAAGAATGACCCTCAAGTCAGTGGTCTTAACTGCTTACATACTCTTGTGGAGGGAAGAGCCTAATGAATCTGGTCAGTTTTCAGGACTTCCTAAAGCGATTTTGAGTTGTTTGCTTTGTGATGTGAGGAGCACCCTTCAGGGTGCATTGTTTAACCTTAGAATATCTTGTTGTTTCACTTTCTGGTAAACATCCTGTTCTAAAATACCCTGGTTTTCACTTCCCTTTTACATACCATGTCCTAAGAAGTTTCCTTCCAAAGGAAGGTTTTCGTCTTGAAGGAAACCATCCCATGACAACTTCTGATCCTGCCATCTCCACTCCTTAGATGTCGGGGTTACAGATGTGTGGCAGCATGCCGAGTATACGTGATGCTGGGGGTAGAACCCGGGACGTCCTGCCTGTTAGGCAAGCTCTGTACCAACTGAACCACACCCTCAGGGCCCTGATCTTCTCTCAGCCCCCTTCCATCTGTGCTCTAGGTAAGCTCACCCTCTGCTTCCCAGAGGCCTCCCACTTTATCGTCTGTGCCCTTCTTTGTAACAGTTGTCCCTCACCACCTCGTCACCCCTCCCCACACCAGCTCCCAGTTCCTTCAGCACAATGCTCCAGTCTGAGCAGGAGAAGGCCCCTCAGTTTTACATCACCTGGTATTCCAAGTGTTGGGTCCACGCAGGTCACGCAAATATGTGGAACAAACCACCAAAGTCTATTACACCAGAAACAAACTTTATTCCAGGAAAAAATAAATCTCTATGGGGTACACACACACAGCTTATCAGCTAGCTGAGACCACAGCCAGAGATGGACTTGTAAGGCTGTGGCAGAGGACGGTTTCCAAACTCCCCCTTTTTATAGCAAGAAGCAACAGCATTAGGCATGAACAAAGGAATCTTTATGATTTTGAGGTAAAACTCAGATATAAATTGCCATTCTTTGCAATTTCCATTAGCAGAGTTTTTTAGTTACACTAGAGTTTGGCTTTAGCCCACTGTTTCTCCCTGGCGCTCTCTGATGGTGTTTACCAAAGGTCTGCACTTCCCCTGATACTGCCGGTTTTGTGTAGCCGGGAAGGCTATGGGACAATGCACAATCAAAAAGTCACATATGCCCCATCATTTAAAGGTTAACTCGTTGGTCATGAGTCGCCAGGAGTCATAAAAGCTGACCCTCAGTTTGCAGAGGGACTATCAGTTTGCAGAGGGACCCTCAGTTTGCAGTGGGCTGCTTCAGCCTTATAGACAAAGCTATGGGTTGTAAAGCAGAGTAACCCATTGTTAACAGTTAATCCTTAAGCTGCTAAGAAAGCTGCTGACAGCCTGCTCTCATTCTCCTAGGCTTACAACTTTGTATTTTTTTTATTTCTACATTCTTATTTCTGGAATCTAAATTTCTATATTCTCATTCTTGAACCAAGGGTAGCAGGTACATTTCAGACACTCTGAAGCAACTGACTCTCAATCCCTGGAGGTCCAAAGAGTCCTGAAAAAGACTGAATCACTGGCTCCACATAGATAGTCTGGGGCTCTTTTCCCAACTGTCTTGCCCAGTGCCCTAGTCTTTCCCCAGCTACCTCTTGTCCCCATTGTGTCTGAGAGGGTCAGAGAGCCTGACGAGAGACATGACAGGCTTCTAATAGCCCCTGCCAGGGACCTGACCTTAATTTCAGTTTACTGGAACTGAGCAAAGAGTTCTTGGGAAAGCTGCAACCCAGACGTTGCAGAGGGCTACCCGCAGCCTTGTGCAAGTGTCAGAGAGCTAGAGATAGCGTCTCCCACCCTGCAGCTGAAAGCCCCTGACCGCTGAGTCACCAACCAAGCCCACAGCAACCTGTAAACTTTTTGTTTAAACCCACAATCAGCGCCCAGACTCATCTCTTCTCCCTGGAATTCCCCTAACTTGGTCTAAAAGGGGGGCCTGCGAGCCCTGTGCCACCCCAACTTGTTGGAATTATAGTAAACACTCTTGCTTATTGCATACTTGACTGGCAGTCTATTAATGGAACTTCTCGCGGACCCTCACAGGGTCCTCTATGAGCTTTGGGACCCAATGCCAGCCCCAGCTTTCTCAGATTTCCCTGAGCATCCTTCAGATAGTTCAGGTGAAGGAAGGGGAAGCCCAACCCAGACTGGCCTTGAACTTAATGTCGCTGAGGACCACTGTGACCTCCTGGCCCCCTGTTCCACCGTGCCTCACTCACTGACTGCTGTCTAACAACTTTTTTTCGAATGCCTTCATGTTCCACTGTCTAAGTTCTCCTCTGCTGAGGTCTAATAATGTCTTTCTACAATCATCTACGAGTTCCTTGTGTCTCTGAAAAATTATCATCTTATGTGTATGGGCATTTTTGTCTGCAATATCTGTGAAGGTCCGCTAGCCCACTCCGGCACTGGCAGACTCGCTCTTCTCCCCATCCCCTCTGCCTTGCTCAAACCATTAGATTACATTCTAAAGCTAGCCACCAAGGTTTAGTCCCTTATTTAGCCACTTCCTCCTGCTGATGCTAACTACCAAGTATCAGAGGAAAGCCCAGCAATCAAAATCCCCCTTTGACTTCCCTAATTAAGATGCCCAGTTAAGATTAAACGACTCATCCTAGCATAGGTTTCCTCTTTTATCTTTATCAACCACATTTTCCTATATGGCTGGACAATCTCTATCCACCCGCAGTCCTTTGTCCCTCTGGGACAAACACCCTTGCTCCCTTCCCCTTCTTCCTCTTCCTCTATCTCCTGTCTTTGTCTCTTATTGCCTGCCCTCTGTCCTTCTGGGGAGATAAATCTCCTTTATGTTGAGAGAACTTGGTCTTGGGAGTCCTGAGCAAATGGAGCTCCCCACCCACCCACAAAGCGGGGGTTCTCTCCAAACCCTGGATTAAGCACAAACCAGTCCAAGCTCCTGTCGACACAGAGAGATTCTTTATTCATCAGGGAAGAAAAGTTAAAGTGGCTGCTTTCTGACTCAGGCAGAAAAACAGCAGCCAATGACCTGGCAGGGGTCATTCTTATGAAGAGAGACAGGAAGGTCTGTGTTCGACCAGCTAGTACATGGTAGTGCGTGCCTTGATTGGGCATGTTAATTTGGTGAGCCGAACAGGGCTTTTGAGTGTTGGACTGCTTGAGGGCTTGGCGAACCTTGGTAGCTAGTCTCAGGAAGGCAATCTAGTAGGTTTTTAGCAAGGCAGAGGGAATGGGGAGAAAGGCAAGGCCTGCCAGAGCCACATGATGGACTGGGCTAGTGTCCCATCCACATCTATCTGTGTAGAGCTTGACTGTAATGAATGTAGTGCCACAGAGGCCAGAAGAGGGCGTCAGAACCCTTGGAACTGGAGTTGCGAGCTGCTTTGTGGGAGCAAGGAATTGAACCGGGGTCCTTTGGGGAAAGTGCTCTTAATCACAAAGCCACCTCTTCTTTCCTTCTTTGTGTCTTGATTGACACCACGCTTGTGTTCCGCCTCCATCTTACTTCTGTTTTTTTTTTTCTATAGCTGCCATGCCTCTAGATTTGAATGAATGCCACAAACTTCCTGTCAAGAAAATACCTAGGCCAGAAGCGTGCACCCCCAAGTTCTACCTCTTTCTCTACCCACTGTTGCCTATGCAGGGGAGACCAGAGATTCTCAACCCTGGGACAGAGGTCAAGCCTCAGGCATTCCCATGACCCTCAGTTCCCTCTGCACTCTGTCCACTGCCTTGACCAACTTGGATTCTGTTCCTGTGTTCCTGGTCTGCTCCTGTCCAGATGGTGAGCCTGGACAGTCAGGAGGGGCAGGAGAGGTGCAGGTGGAGAGGTGGAGAAGGAACAACCCAGACTGGACTGTGGGGCGGGTTCAGCCTATTTTTTTTTTTTTAACAAGCTCCTGCTCTGATAAGACCAAGGAACCTCACACCTCTAGGACAGGTCCCACCCTGCCCAGTGTACACATCTCCCCTGTCGGAAGCCATTCTGCAGATGGTCTTCTCCATGCTTGCCTGTGCCTCGCTCTTTTGCTCTTTCTTTTTTTCTTTTCTTTTCTTTCTTTTCTTCCTTTCTTTCTATCTTTCTTTCTTTCTTTTTCTTTTCTCCTCCTCCTCCTTCTTTTTTGCATTGCTGGGAATAGAAAGGCCAGCTTCAAAAGTTCTCAGCCAACGAGCCATGCCCGCAGTCTGCAGGGGACTTTCTTCTTATCTAGGATGTGGGGGATGTATGCCATAGTGTGTATGTGGAGGTCAGAGGTCAATTTGCTAGAGCCAGTTCTCTCCTATAACTCCTGTCAGTTCAGGCCTGAACTTGGGATCAAAATCAGGTCCTCTGACTTGGACAGCAAGTGCCTTCACCTGCTGAGCCATCTCTCAGGCCCCAAAATGCTTACCCATAGCTTCAGTTTTCTTCATTCTACTATGTGACTCTCAGGGGTCCAACTCAGGTCATTAGTCTCGGGAGCAAACATCTTTCCAGCTGAGCCGTCTCACCAGCCTGATGGAGAACAGAGAATATGGTGCGAGCTGGGGTCTGCATTCATCTAATCCCATCTACGAGGGAGGCTGAGGCAGAAGAATCAAGTTTGAGACCAGCCTGGACTCTTTGTCCACCCCCATGACAGACCTCCTCCAACAAGGTCACACCTCTCAAATCTTCCCAAACAGTTCCACCAATTAGGGACCAAGTATTCAAATCTATGAGCCCATGAAGGAGATTCTCATGCAAACCACAGACAAGTTTTGGAGTCAGAGCAGCTGGCCTCAGGGCTTAGTTTCCATTGACCTGGGCACTTTGCCAAGTTGCCGAGCCTATAACTGATCAAAAAGACGGACACTTCAGGGCTCTCAAGAACGGGCCCTAGAGACAGCATGCAGTCTGGAACCCTTGTAGCTTCATAATCTTCGAAAGGAGAGTTCATGTTCTCTGGCCTCAGTTTCTCATCTATAGAATGGGGATGACAATTTACTGTTGCTGTGAGGCCAGAAATGAGTATACATCTGTTTGTACATGTCTGTACACATATGTGAATATATAAGCATTTATCTGTACATGGGTGCAAATATGTGTATGTATGTATACGTCCCACACGCAGAAAGAATGGTTGTTCTTGGTATTCAAGAGGGGCTGGTTCCCAGAGTGCTTCCCCTGAAGACATCAAACTTAAAATGCTCAAGTTTCTTATATAAGATGGGGCAGATGCACATATCTCCTAGCTACTCAGAGGCAGGAGGATGGCTTGAGCCCAGGAGTTCAAAGTCAGTCTGGGCAAAATAGCATGGCACTGTCTTACAGATAGACAGATGGGATATTCAGCTGGCTCCTGGCTACCCTTGGGACTGGTCAGTGCCTTGTGTCAGTATTGAAGTGAGGGAAATGTAAGCACTGCGGCTCGGATGGAAAGGGATCCTGGCAGTTGGCAGCCAAGGAATACCAAGTGTTACAGCTCAGGTGGAAGCGTATTCTGGCAGTCGGGAACCAGGGAATAGCACAGGTCACAGTAAGCAGAGCATCACAGTCCCGCACTAGGGAAAGGTTCCCCAATGTAACAGCTCTGCTCTGGCAGGAGAGGCCTTTACCAGCGACGTTGTTACAGCTTGGCTTGGGTAGGAGAGGGCTCCCCCAGTGTTACAGTGCCACAGCCCAGCTCTGATCTCTCTAACTTCGCTAGCAAAGTTGTAACAACTCTGCTCTGTTAGGGGAAAGCTTCCCCAGTGAAAGTGTTACTCAGGAGAAAGAAGATCTTCACCCAAACCTCGTTCAGGAGATTTCCTGGGAGGGAAGATTCCAGGAGAGCATCTGCCTCTCCCAGGGTGGAAGGAGAGCACAGCAAAGGGGTCAGGCACAGAGCTTAAATAGGACTTCTTAGGGGCAGAGTTTTCCCAGGGAGAAGAGGGATTGGTAAATTTAGTTGATCAGGGACTGGGCTGGGCTAAACTGTTTCTCTCGCTGGCCTTTAGCTTTCTGGCCCAAGCTTTTTGGCTCGATTTAGGGGGCAGGACGTATTTCTTTCACTGACTCTGATTTTAGGGCCAAAGCGTGTTTCTTTGCACTAGTTTCAGAGTCAGGATCAGGGTACATTTCTTTGGCTCTGGGTTCAGGGCTAAAGTATTTCTTTCACTGGCTCAGGTCTCTGAGACAGGTTGTGTTTCTTTCACTGCCTCTGATTTCAGGGTCAGGATGGGTTTCTTTGGTGGCCCCTTTTCCCCTATAGTAAGATTGGCTCTTCTGGAAGGACATTTTGTTTTAATTTATTGGATTTTTTTTTAAAAAAAATACTAATCCAAATTCCCATTCCCTCCCCTCCTCCCATTCCCTCCACACACACTTCCACCCCACCCCCATCTAATCCTAAGAGAGGGTAAGGTACATTGCTTTATGGAAGGTCCAAGGCCCTTACTACATCTAAGCTGAGCAAGGAATACATCCAAAGAGGATAGGATTTGGAAAGACGTTCATCCTCAGGGAAAAGAAGAAGTCTAGCCCTCATTCATACGCCAGGCACTCAGCCATCCCCACTGACAGCAACCCCTGGGCTGGGCCATGAGTGCTTTCCCACACATGAGCAAGCAAAAGTAACTCAAAACTTGCACTTTTGACTTGGCCCTTCATTCCCATTTTGTTATCCAAACCCAAGTCACAGGTAAAAAGACAGATAGCCTGGGTACTGAGGTCCCAAGGTCATTGTTATAATATGCGAAAGGCCTGCCCCTGCGGCCCAATATATTTGAACTTGGACTGCAGCTTATGGCACTGTTTGAAGGGATAGTAGAGTACTTGGGAGGTGAGGCCTGGGAGGTGGCACGTGCCTCTAGTCCTCACCGTGATGGAGAAGCTTCCACCGCTAGTTCCCACAACTGTGGAGCCTTTCCTACCATTATGGACTGAAATTCTCTTGAAACTATGAGCCAAACTAAACCTGTCCCCACTCAGGGTGTTTTTCTTGGTGATTTAATCAGTCATGGTGTCAGGTAAAGTCACCAAAAAAATCAAGGTGACAAAAGGGAGACTAGGTGCTGTGTTGGGGAGGCTGCTTGTCAGGTCTGTGCACTGCAGCATCATGGGAGGCGCTTGGCAGGCCTGTGCACTGCAGCATCATGGGAGGCGCTTGGCAGGCCTGTGCAGTGCTGTATCATGGGAGGCTGCTTGTCAGGCCTGTGCAGTGCTGCATCATGGGAGGCTGCTTGTCAGGCCTGTGCAGTGCTGCATCATGGGAGGCTGCTTGTCAGGCCTGTGCAGTGCTGCATCATGGGAGGCTGCTTGGCAGGCCTGTGCAGTGCTGCATCATGGGAGGGTGCTTGTCAGGCCTGTGCAGTGCTGCATCATGGGAGGCTGCTTGTCAGGCCTGTGCAGTGCTGCATCATGGGAGGCTGCTTGGCAGGCCTGTGCAGTGCTGCATCATGGGAGGGTGCTTGTCAGGCCTGTGCAGTGCTGCATCATGGGAGGCGCTTGGCAGGCCTACACATTGTGGTATCATCAGTGTTATCATTTAGAAAGAGGTGGTAGGGGACCAGTCCCACGAGGGGTGGCAGCAGATCAGCTGAGGCCTCAACTGGTCCCCTGGCAGGTGGCCTGAGGCCTCGGTGGGTGACAAAGAGATAGATATGCCAAGCAGAGAGAGTTTGGGTTTAGAGTTTATTGAGTGGGTTGTGGAGGTGGGAAAAGGGAGAGAGGGACAGGGAGAAGGGAGAGAGAAAAGAGAAAGGCAGAAGCTGCCTCTCCAGAAGGAGAGAGAGAGAGAGAGAGAGAGAGAGAGAGAAAGAGAGAGAGAGAGAGAAGGGGGAGGTTGGGAGTGGGTAGGGCCTGTCTCCTAAAGAAACAGGAAACCCAGGTGACAGAACAGGCCAGCAGATTACAACATTCCCATCTTTTTTCTTATAATAAAAAGATGTGGAGTTAGGCATAGCAGGTTCAAGGAATTGGGACAGCAGATTCTCAAGACTGCTTCTTCCTTATTTTTGGGTGTTGAAGTCTTTCCTAGGGGGACTGAGATAGGTGGGTGCTGGTCACATCCTGGGGTAGCTGATTGCTTTACTCCTATCCAGGATTTGAGGTGTGGAACTGTCCGTTGTCTCTTGGACGTGGCAAGGTGTTGGCAGAGCAGAGGAAAAGTTAAATTTAGGAAGAAAAAAAACTTCTGGACCAGGGAATTGAGAGGGAGTGTATCTGATCTGATTAAGGTGGACCCTTTAATTTGGCTCCCCGGAACTCACAAGAATTTCTTGAGTTTGTGAAAACATAAGTTTTAGATGCATACATTGTATAATCAGCAGCATGTTTATGTCAGAATGACCGTCACAGATGTTTTTGTACAATAAAAAGTATCTTTAAGACTGAAAGGCAGCATGAGAGAGATTTGATAACTTATATTTGCCCTCACACCTTTATAACTTGCAGATACACACCTCAATAACTTGCATTTGTATATCTTAAGACTATGAAAGTTGTTTGGTGAGACTGTCCTTTTAAACTGACAAAACCTCTCAGCTTTCAGTAGAGAAAGACCCTACTTTCATGATAAAAAAAGCCAGCTTCCTCTCACTCACTTTTCATTTAGCTTTATGTGGAACTTAAATTCAACTGTGTGTAAATGTCTGTACACTTAATGGTAAATGTTTTAAGTTTATTAAATCTTATTCCAGACTAAGAAAGCAATAAGTTTCATGTTTTAAATTTGTATGTACTTTTAAGACTCTTACAAAAATACTGTGTATGTATTTAAATATATGGATTTAAAATATATTGAGCTGTTCTCCACTATTGCCATTTCTGCCCTTAAGCTTCTAGTGTAAACAGCGTTTTCTTCTTTGTCTTTCACAAGAATGAATCTTACCTGTTAAAAACCAGTACGGTCAACCCTGGACCCAGCTCTCCAGGCAGATTCTATACTGTAGTTATAACTTATCTATACCCGATAAACAGCCCTCAACTGCTCAGAGATCTGGGGAATATGGCATTTAAATGTTTAATTATTAAAAGACTTTTCATAACAGAGAGGCAGGTTGGCTCCTAGCAGCAGTGCTGTATTTCCTCCAAAGAAGACAGATGGGCACTGAACAACGTCCACCCGCAATTCGCTTCATCAAGTGAGAGCGCTAACCACTGGGAAAAACTGCCTTTCATCTAAACTCCTAAAGATTTCCAGACATGGAGAGAATCACTGGAATCGACAACTTAGCTGTTCAGGTCAAGGTAGGTTTGCCTTCATACAGATCTTCTAACTCACAGGATCTTATGGAGCTGGCAGGTCCTGCGTTCTCCCAATCTCCCCCTTCCTTCTTTCTTCTCTCTCTCTCTCTCTCTCTCTCTCTCTCTCTCTCTCTCTCTCTCTCTCTCTCTCCAGCTGCCCTTCTTCTGAAGAGGCAGTTTCTGCCTTTCTCTCTCTTCTTCTCCTCTTTTCCCTTTCTCCCTTTCCTCTTCTCTTCCCTCTCAATAACTCACTAAACAAACTCTTTACTTCAGCTCTCTCTGCATGGACTATCTATCTCTCTGCATGGGCTATCTATCACTCTGTAGTCCAGACTGACCTCGAACTCAGAGGCTTGCCTCTGCCTCTGGAGTACTGGGATTAAAGCCTTGTGCCACTTCTGCCCAGAATATTTTTCTAAAGAAAAAAAATTCTGAGGATGCATATATACATGTATAAGATATATTCCAACACCCACCCGGACTGGGGAGATGAAGTTGCTCCATAATTGAGACCTGAGATCAGTTCTCAGCATCCGCATCCAGTGACTCCCAGTTGCCTGTTAGTCTAGCTCCAGGGGAACAAACACCGTCTTTGGCCTCCAAGGGCACCTATATGCATGTACACATGATGGGGGCAGGCAAAAGACCTTGTGCTAAGCACAGCCATTTTGACTTCAGACTCCATTTTACCTGAAAGGTGAAATAAAGTTCAGGTTCTCAAACCCTGGGGAGCTGAGAACTTTCCAATAGCTGATCAACCCCCTCCCTAAACCATGGAGATAGTCATTATGTATCTAGTTTTCTGAAACATCATGGCAGTTCCTAACAACATGATGGAACAAATGAATCTGATTGGTTGGACTGAAAAGCTTGCATTTGTGTCGGCTAACAATGACGGAGCACAGAAGGAAAGCCCTAACCCCTGACTTCTGGTCCGTGAAAAAATGTAACTGTAACTTGGCAACAAATGTGTGTGGGTTTTTGTGCTTATAAACCTTGCTTCTGCCCCAGCTCAGGGATGTTAGGAGAAATGAGGCTCCTGAGTCCTTGTCCTGCAGCCCTGATTGGAAAGTGACCTGCTTATGTGGTCAGTTATTAAAGGTTTGCTGTTTCATGAGCCCCCTCTCTCCTTCTTCATGGCACATGATGGGAGAGGTGTAGCACACATACATACACACACACACACACATACACACACACACACATACACACACACACACATACACACACACACACATACACACACACACACATACATACACACACACACATAGATTTTTTAAAAAAAAATAAATCTAAACACACATGTATGATGTAGGATAATGCTCTTGTACACTGTAAAGATTTGCCAATCATATTGGTTTAATAACATGCTAATTGGCCAGTAGCCGGACAGAAAGTATAGGCAGTGCAACCAGATTAGGAGAATTCTGGGAAGAGGAAAAATAGAGATGCAGTCGCAAGTCAGATACAGAAGAAGCAAGATAAGAATGCCTTACTGAGAAAAGGTAACAACCCACGTAACTAAACATAGACAAGAATTAAGGGTTAATTTAAGTTATAAGAACTAGTTAGTAATACGCCTGAGTAATAGATCAGACAGTTTATAATTAATATAAGTCACTGTGTATTTATTTAGAACTGAATGGCTGCAGGACTGGGTTGGACAGAAACTACAGTTTATACACATAACCCAATGCAGTTAAAGGCAAGCATAAATATCCACAGTTAACATCTTGGTTAGGGTTTCTATTGCTGAGAGAAGCATCATGACCAAAAGCAACTTGGGGAGGAAAAGTTTATTTGGCTTTCACTTCTATGTCCCAGACCCTCACAGAAGGATATCAGGACAGGAGCTCAAGAGAGGAACCAGGAGCAGGAGCGGAAGCAGACGTCATGGAGGAATACTGCTTGCTTGCTTACTGGCTCGCTCCCCATGACTTGTTAAGCCCGCTTTCTTATAGAACCCTGAAACATGGGCCCAGTGATGGTACACCCACAGTATGCTGGGCCTCTCACGTCAATCATTAGTCAATAAAATGACCTCACAGAATGGCCCATGAAGGCATATTCTCAGTTGAGGTTCCTCTTCCCACACACATCTACATAAGTGTCAAGCTGACAATAACCAAGCAGCACAGCTAATGCTATCAGCTCTTAGGGTGAAAACCTAGAACCCGGCAGCCCCACCCAACCAGAGCCTGCCATTCACCCACCATGGGCCAGCCCAAGCCACAAGTGACAGCAAAAAGCAGAGAAAGGCTGTTTATTCAGTGTGGTTACATTGGTAAGAAGAATAAAGGGGACCCATGATGCCCCATGTCCATCTTCTTACGGGTCCTGCCTGAGGTTTAGGTCTAAATAGAAGGCAAGAGGTCTGTGTAACTAAGCAGTTTTGGTCCCAAGTGTGTTTGTGTCTGTCACTGGTCCATCACCGGCCCATCACAATCTGACTTCATGAATGAAAGGCAAGTGCTCTACCAACTGAGCTACGGCTCAGTCTAAGTGCTCCTGCTACTGAGCTACCTAACTGGACCAGTGTAGGTTTTCATCTGTGAAACTGTGTTGTTACCTCTGTGTTATAGAATAGGACACACAGAGCTGTTCTCATTTGTCCCAAGTCACAGAGTTAGCAAGAAATAGCCAGCTGCAGAGCCCAGCCCTCACTCCAATCAGCCTGTCTCCCACTCTGAGGAGCCCTCGATATGTCCATTCTAAAGAAGCATAACAAAGCCCAAGTGGAGTAGATGAATTCAAAGTAGGGGGAAGGAAGGTCCCAGTTAAGACTGTATACATGCAGCCATGCACACATCTTTAATTTTTTTTTTTTTTTTTTGCATAGCCCAGCTAGCAGAGCTCAAAGCATCTTTTGTGCAGTTCTGCAATGAGTGACGTCACAAGCACCACTAAATCTTTATCATCTCGCTGGACAACTAGCTCATCGCCCAGTGCTGGAGGAGCCCGCGAGGTGCAGGGCAGCAGAGCGCCGGTTTTCCAATAAGCTGGTGAGTATGGGCCTGGGGGTTCCAGGGGGAGACATCTTGGTGATGTCTGCACTGGGTTGGGGATAGGAAAGGCAGGAAGGCAGGAAGGATGACCCTGCAGGGAAGAGTATGTAGTGACCGGGTGGTGGGGGTGGACAGTGATGGCAACACTCCAGCCTGGTGGGTAAGTCTCCTGGTGGGGGAACAGGAGACTTCCTGACTCCCCACACTATCCCCCTGTTCATCTCTGTCTCACTAGCACCCATAAACATGGCGGCTAGCTTCTCTCCCGGCAATCACTGGCTTTTCTTTTCCGTGTACCTGTTTGTTTTCCTCGTGGGACTGCCCCTCAACTTGATGGCCCTAGTGGTCTTCGTGGGCAAGCTGCGCCGCCGCCCGGTGGCCGTGGACTTACTTTTGCTAAACCTGACCCTTTCGGACCTGCTCCTGCTACTGTTCCTGCCGTTTCGCATGGTGGAGGCAGCCTGTGGCATGAGATGGCTCCTGCCCTTCATCTTCTGCCCCCTTTCCGGGTTCCTTTTCTTCACTACCATCTACCTCACCTCCCTCTTCCTGACGGCTGTGAGCATCGAACGTTTTCTGAGTGTGGCTTACCCACTGTGGTACAAGACCCGGCCACGGCTGGCCCAGGCTGCTGTGGTCAGTGGTATCTGCTGGTTCCTGGCATCATCTCAGTGTAGTGTGATTTATGTCACTGAATACTGGGGAAATGCCACCTACAGCCAGGGGACCAATGGAACCTGCTACCTGGAATTCCGGGAGGACCAGCTGGCCGTGCTGCTGCCTGTGCGACTAGAGGCAGCTGTGGTCCTTTTCATGGTGCCCCTGTGTATCACAAGTTATTGCTACAGTCGCATGATGTGGATTCTTAGCCGAGGAGCCAGCCGGCGCAGGCGTAAGAGGGTGATGGGGCTCCTAGCAGCCACACTGCTCATCTTCTTCGTCTGCTTTGGCCCCTACAATATGTCCCATGTGGTGGGCTATGTCCGGGGTGAGAGTCCATCCTGGCGGAGCTATGTGATCCTCCTCAGCACTCTCAACTCTTGCATAGACCCTCTTGTCTTCTACTTCTCATCCTCCAAGTTCCAAGCCGAATTTCATCAGCTCCTGGGAAGGCTGACCAGAGGTTGTGTGCGTTGGACTCTGGAAGTCAGCTTGGAACTTATGATAAAGAAGGAAGAAGAGCCGTCCAAGGAGTGTCCAAGCTAGAGAAAAGGGCAGACTGGAGGAGGGGTGTGGAACCATTGACCCATTGGCTTGGTTGGCAGAGATATCTCCAGGGAACAGGAAGGAGTAGGCAGGTGTGTCTGCAGGGCATTCATTCCCTGACTCAGGACAGCCGTCCTTCTCATCCCCTTATATGCCCTGGATTCCACTCTGGGACGTTGTAATGGGACAGACTTCTCTAGAAGAAAGAGCCTACCCTCTGCTGCACACAGAAGGCTTCAGTGCCTCTGGGGTGGGGGTGGGGTGATAGGGTGGTGGGGGAGGTGGGGGAGGCTGCCCAGGGCTGGAACTGAGCTGGGTACCTGGGCTGAGGGAAGGGCAGATGCCACTGACTCCGGACTCTTCAGAGTAGGGGATACAGGATTCTAGAGGTGAGGGAACAGCATGCCTTGGTGAAGGGTTTTTCAGAATGTCCACTGTTCCATAAATTCAGATCTTCTGGGATACTTATGAACAATGGCAGGCAAAGAGAAAAATTATCCAAATAAATTCCATACCTAGTGAAAGAAAATGACGTTTCCATATCTTCTTGACTTTTCTGGGTAGTATAGGTGGATGAAGGAACACTCACACTGAAGGAACGGGACTGAACAAAATGCCTAGGTGCCTGCAGAGGATTGGGGTTTGAGGAATAAAACTAAGGACAATTTTATTTTTAAGTTTATTTATTTTTATTCTTTTATTTTATATTTAGGACTGGGGATGTAGCTCAGGTGGCAGAGTGCTTACCCGGCAGGCACTAGCCCTGCTTCCCATCCCTGGCACTATATAATCCAGATATGGCTGTGTCCATCTGTAACCTCAGCAGTAGGGAAGAGGTGGCAGCAAGGTCAGAAGTTAAGGGTCCTCACGGCTATCAGCCTTGATACAGGAAAACCCATCTCAAAAAGAACAAACATACAAACAAAAACAAATTCAAGAAACTGCCGAGGAGCTTGTCTGAAATTCCTGACTTGAACTGGGTGGATCTCAGCATGATGTAAAGACTCAGGTCACAGGGTTGCACAAGAAGAGCTGTTTTCTATGAATAAAACTGAGTCTTGTTTGTGACAGCCCTGGAAAACTTTAGGTTTACGTCTGTGAGAGGAGCCAGGCCACAAGACTGACAGGAGTCAGTCTCAAGTACTGACTCACATCTGTTTTGACCTTAAAAATATCTATTATTTCTGTGTTGGAGTGGTTTGTCTGTATGCATGTCTGTGTAGCATGCGTGTGTCTGGTATGCATGTCTGTGTAGCATGCGTGTGTCTGGTACCCTCTGAGGTAATAGAAGGCAATGGATCCCCTGGAACTGGAGTTGCAGATGCCTGTGTATCACTGTATGGATGCTGGGACCAAACCCAGGTCCCCTGCAAGAGCAGCCAGTGTTTTAGCCACTGAGCTCTCTAGCCCTTGTTTTGTTTTTGAGACAAGTTCCCACTATGTAGCCATAAGTGGCTTAGAACTTATTGCAGACCAGGCTGGCCCTCAAATCACAGAAATCTGACTGCCTCTTGCCTCCTGCACCACTCACCCCATCCAGCCTCACTACTGTTTGTGGTTGTTGCTGTGTGGTTGGTTGTTTGGTTCTGAGACAGGGTCTCACTATGTAATCCTAGCTTCCTGGAATTCTGTAGACCAGGCTGGCCTGGAACTCAGAGATCCACCTGCCTCAGCCTCCTGAGTGCTGGGTCTAAACGTGAGTACCACCACTGCTCTGCAGTGTCATGTCTTGTTCCTTTCAGAAAAAAGCCCTGTCCCACCCCCTCCACTTTGGCAAGCCGATATTCCTTCTGCTTCCAGCCTGAGTTCCTTTACTTTTTGTCTCTCTCCCGAAGAGGTAGCTGCTGCCTTGGCTCCTCTCCTCCCCCTCCTCTGTTTCTCTTTCTCTTGGTCTCTTTGCCTCTCTCTGCTCTTTTCCCTTTTCCCCTTAACCCCTTTCTCTTCCATAACCCACTAAATAAATACCCATTTTCTCTGCATGGTGTGACTATCTGCCTTGGTTTCTCACCCACCACCCGACTTCCTGTCTAGGACCCACCGGCAGTCACTCAAGGAACCACATTTTCCCACCACAGCTCCTTGTGGCCTGCTGTCCGCTACAGCCACTTGGGGAACAGCGCCATTTTATTTTTACCATAACAATTGGTGCCGTGACTCAGCCATGCTCTTTCCATGTTTCTTTTCGTCCGAAGCAGACCGGCTGAGGAAACATGGAACCCTGTGCTCCGGAACCAGGTTCCTTTACAACATTTCTGCATTCTATCTGCCTAAATGCTGACCTCCACTCACACCATTGGCTTCAGTGGTGAGTTTTCCCCTTACAGTCCCAAACCACAGCCTTCACGGCTATGGTTGAGCCCTTTGCTGACATTCATCTCTGGTTGCTTCCCATAGCTAAAAACTGGACTAACCACGTTAGTCTTCACATGCTAGCACTGTACATGCTGTGTGGTGCATTTGATTTAGGGCCTGGGGTCCCCTAGATATTTCTTTTTTCTCTTTTCTTTTGAACCACTTGCAATTGCTCCCCGCTGTGAAAGACCACTTGGAGTGGCCTCTATCCTCTGGCTTCTGAGCCGCCCGGACTGGGAGTCAGTCAGGCTTCATTCTCACCCCACCTGTAGAGAAGAGACTTTTCTTATAGGCTTTGCGGTGTCACTGTTTCATTAATACCCTGCCTGTAGAGAAGAGATGTCCTGCAGTGTTCATTTGTTGTTTTCACGGGTTTTCACGTTTTCAGCTAGGGTATAAACCCTCAAACCATCAGCCACCCGCCTGTGAATGCTCTGCTGCTCTCCCACCAGCTCCACTTTTCCTCAAACTATCCCTGCCACCACTACTGCTGATGCCGTGGAACTTACAAGATTAGTCGAATCCACGAGGTAGCTGTTTTCAATTCCAGTCATTTCCCCTCCCCCACTGTGGCTTGTGGCATGTGGTGCAGTGGCTTGGCAACAGTGGGGATCTTGCCTCTAGTTCTGTCTTGTTATTATATTTAGAACTCCTGTGGCTCAAAAACCGTGGGTTTTCCATACAACATGTTACTGCTGCCATCTTGACTGAAGTCAGGTGACCAAGTCCCGCCATCTTTACTGAGGTATCCCTGCCTAATTCCCCGGTGCTGACTCTGTTGCATGTGTGTTTTGTGCAGTGGCATGCGTTTGGTAGGGCCCACCAAAAGCATCCACTTCACCCAATTCCTGTTCACTCTGTGTGTGTGCATACATGTATATTAAATGCATGTATGTTTACTGTTAAATGCTATAATTGTCTGTTCATTGTATTTCATTCCAGACTACAAAGCAATATGTCTCATGTTTTAAATTGGTATATGCTTTTAAGTCTCTTAATCCAACCCTGCTTTACCTGTTGAGAGTCAGTATAGTCAAGCTTGGACCCAGCTCTCCAGGCAGATTCTATACTGTAGATATAACTCATCTATACCCGGTAAACAGCCCTTAACTGCTCAGAGATCTGGGGAATATGGCATTTAAATGCTTAATTATTAAAATACTTTCCATAACAAAAAGAGACAGTTTGGCTCCTAGCAGCGGCATTCTACTTCCTCCCAAGAAGACAGAAGACAGAAGACAGATGGGCACAAAAAAATGTTCATCTGCAATTTGTTTCAACTACCAAACACTGACCACTGGGCAAAACTGCCTTTCATCCAAACTAAAGATCACCAGACAGTGGACAGAATTGCTGGAATCGACAGCCTTGCTGCTCAGGTCAAGGTAGGCTTTTCTTCCTACTGATTTCTTAGTCTACAGGATCTTCCAAAGCCTGGCAGACTCTGTGCTAAACAGCAAAAGAAAAATATGACCTTCAGTGACCATGGAGGACCCTGAGGAATGGCTTAAGGTAGCAACCAAGTAAGTTTTCTGTCATTTTTTAAATTAATAACTCCTTAAGGAAAATTTTATCCATCTCAAAGATCTCTGATGCAGTTTGACAGCTAAGAGGTTTTGCCATTTTTTTTATTTTATTTTCTTGATATATACATTTTTCTCTGCTCCCTTCAACCCTCTACCATGGTCCCCATGCTTCCAATTTACTTAGGAGATCTTGTCTTTTTCTACTTCCCATGTAGATTAGATCTATGTGAGTCTCTCTTAGGGTCCTCATTGTTATGTAGGTTCTCTGGGATTGTGATTTGTAGGCTAGTTTTCTTTGCTTTATGTCTAAAAACCACTTATGAATGAGTACATATGATTATTGTCTTTCTGGGTCTGGGTTACCTCACTCAAAATGATGTTTTCTAGTTCCATCCATTTTCCTGCAAATTTCAAGATGTCGTCATTCTTTTCTGCTGTGTAGTACTCCATTGTGTAAATGTATCAAATTTTCCTTATCCATTCTTCAGTAGAGGGGCATTTAAGTTGTTTCCAGGTTCTGGCTATGACAAACAATGCTGTTATGAACATAGCTGAACACATGTCCTTGTGGTATGATTGAGCATTCTTTGGGTATATAATCAAAAGTGGTACTGCTGGGCCCTGAGGAAGGTTGTTTTCTAATTTTCTGAGAAATCACCACCACTGACATCCAAAGGGGTTGTATCATCTTGCACTCCCACCAGCAATGCAGGAGTATTCCTTTTACCCCACAACCTCTCCAGCATAAGTTGTCATCAATGATTTTGATCTTTGCAATTCTTACAGGTATAAGATGGAATCTCAGAGTTGTTTTGATTTGCATCTAAGGATGTTGAGTATTTTCTTAAGTGTCTTTCAGCCATTTTAGATTCCTCTGTTGAGAGTTCTCTGTTTAGGTCTGTACTCCCCCCTTTTTTTATTGTATTATTTGTTCTTTTGATGACCAGTTTCTTCAGTTCTTTGTATATTTTGGAGATCAGACCTCTGTCTGATGTGGGGTTGGTGAAGATCTTTTCCCATTCTGTAGGCTCTCATTTTGTCTTGTTGACTGTGTCCTTTGCTTTACAGACACTTTAAAGTTTCAGGAGGTTCGATTTATTAAGGTTTTGTCATTTAAAAGAATAACCTTACCAAACAAATTTCAGTAAAACACAAATACAAGTTATTAAGGTATGTACCTGCAAGTTATAAAGGTGTGAGGACAAATACAAGTTATCAAATTTCTCTCCAATGCTGCCTTCCATAGTCTTAAAAATACTTTTCATTCTGCGAAAATATCTGTCACAGTCATTCTGACATAAATATGCTACTGTTGATACAATGTATATGTCTAAAACTTATGGCTTCACAAGCCCAAAGAATTCTTGTGAGTTCCAGCACCTGAACTGAAGGAGCCACCTTAAACAGATCAGATGCACCCCTCTCAATTCCCTGGTCCAAAAATTTTTTTCCCCTAAATTTAACTATGTCCTCTTTTTTGCCAATACCTTAAATAGGTGTAAGACTCCAGACATTTCCATACCCCAAACACCAGACAGGAGCAAAGAGACCAGCTATGCCAGGATGTGACCAGCACCCAGCTTTCTCAGGTTCCCCCCACAAGATGATACCCATAAATAAGCAGGAAGCAGTCTTGAGAATCTGCCATCCCAATTCCTTAACCTGTTGTGTCTAACCTCCCACCTTTTTATTATAAAAAAGAAATGGAAATATAATGGACTGTCCTGTTCCTTTAAAAGACAAGCCCCACTCACTCCCTTGTGCCTAGCTGAGGTTAGCAGATCATCCTCCCTCTTTCAGCCTAAGTTCCATTCCTTTCCGTCTTTCTCCCAAAGAGGTGGCTCCTCTCCTCTCCCCACATCTCTGTTTCTCTGTTTCTCTGTTTCTCTCTCTCTCTCTCTCTCTCTCTCTCTCTCTCTCTCTGTCTCTCTGTCTCTCTGTCTCTCTCTATTCTTCCCCCTTACTCCCTTCCCCTTCCATAACCCACTAAATAAATACTCACTTTCTCTGCATGGTGTGCCTATCTGTCTCGGTTTCTTGCCCACCATGCGGCTGCCTACCTAGGACCCTCTGTCCCTTGTAAACCACGAGCCATTCAGGGAACCTCAGCGTTTTACCACCTTGGTTCCTTGTGGCCCGCTGCCTGCTGCAGCCACTTGGGGAATGGTGCCGTTTTATTTTGCCAGAACACTATTACTTTTGTTTGTTTTGTTCTAAAAGAGAATCTCTTTGTAGCCCAGGCTGGCCTCAAACTCTCCACCTTACCTAAACCAGGCACCTGAATCCTGGGACGACAGTCACAAGCCTCTGCTCCTGGCAATCTTTCAAAACTTGAAATTAAAAAAAACCCATGTTTGTTGGGATCTTGGATGCCCTGGAAACAAGGCAGGGCCAAATAAGCCAGGTGAGAGCCAGGAGCAGTGGGTGTCCTGTGGAAGGAAGCTCACTCCCTGCCCAGGCCCTTTGGCCAAGAGTGAGCAGCTCAGGGTGGCTCAGGAAGGTGCAGATGTGTGCTCTCCAGTGCCTAAGTGTGACCCACAAGATTGGGAGGGAGGCTCCGCTGCTTCCATTCCCAGAGGCCTCCAGCTTTGCAGGTGTTTATGGAGAGCCTCTCTGCTCTAAGGTCTAACAAATTCAACACTAGACAGTGGTTCCCAGCCTCCTTAATGCTGCGACCCTTTAATACAGTACCTCATGTTGTGGTGACCACAATCATACAATTATTTCATTACTACTTCATAACTGTAATTTTGCTACTATTACAAATTTCAGTATAAATATATGATATGCAGGACATCTGATATGTGACCCCCATGAAAGGGTTGTTTGACACCCCCAAAGGGATAGTAACCCACATGTTGAGAACCCATTGTCTGAGAAGGTCTCCTTGGGTATTCTTTATTAAAACAATTCCCTGCAGATAGAGGTGCTTGCCTGTCAGGATCCTAAATCAAGGCAGCCTAGGTGACAGAGCAAGACCCTGTCTCCAATAAAACTAAAAGGCCTAGAAATGTAGCCTCACAGTACAAAACCCTAAACTTGATCCTCAGCACAGCAAAGTAAGCCAGTAAGATAATTCTCGCTTATTCTTTGAACGTTAACCAGAGCACAGGTGTCTGTCCTCATCCCCACTGAGCTGCAGGACCCCTGCTCCCTGTGGCCTCCTCTCTGCTCTGTTTGCTCATGAGCTCTGAGGAAGACTCCACTTGCCTTATTTCAGCTAAGTATGGTTTGCTTTTACAGGGCATCCATTGACAGAGAGCAGGTCAGTGGTTGCTATGGGCTGGGCATAGATTAAATGGAGATATGGATGGGGAAGATGCCCCTGGGACATAACGGGTGATGGAGAAATTCTAAAACTTGATAGAACTGGAATGTCAAGTCATAAGTCAAAACCATGACCTCAAAGTGGATGAATATTCTTGCATGGAAGTCAACTGCAGTAAGAGTGTGTGTGTGTGTGTGTGTGTGTGTGTGTGTGTGTGTGTGTGTGAAGGGAGATTCTGGTTGAACTATATTTGTGTGTTTGTTTGTGTGTGCTTACACTTGTGCATATGGAAGGAAGACTTTGATAATCTGCTCTCTCGCTGCCTGAAGGTCTGAGTTCGATTCCCGGAACCCACGTGGTAAGAGAACTAAACTCTTCTATGCTGTCCCCTGTCCTCTTCACACAGACCGCCCCCCCATCCCACCCAAATACATAAGTCATTAAGTCAAAACTAAAGTCAAAATGTTCTGTCTTGTCTTACTTTAAACCAGGGTCTTGTGCATCCCAAAGCTGGTGTCAGACTCGGCATATAGTCTCAGCTCCCCTGATTTCCCAACCTCCACCTTCTGAGGGCTGGGTTGCAGCTCCAGCTGACCACATCCAGGGACAAAAAGCTTCCTATAAAACAGTGTGTGCATCACCCAACCCTTGTGCACCTTGCAGTTACAACACACACACACACACACACACAGACACACACACACACACACACACACACACACACACACATACATACACACACAGACACACAGACATATACACACATATACATACACAAGTTTTAATTATCTAAGTTGTGTCTGTTTCCTTATTTTTTGTGGGGAGTTTGTGTGGGTGCATCCATGGAGGTACATACTGGTGATATGAGCTCCCTCCCTCCCTCACCATGTGGGTTCCTGGGGATGGGACCCAGTGCTTGGGCCCTGAGGCAAACACCTTCACCTACTGAGAACCATCCCACTTGCCCCTTATTTTGTTTTTGTTTTGAGCCAGAATCTTGCTATATAGCCAAGGTGGTGCCAAACTCATCACCCTCCTGCCTCTGCCTCCCAGGTGCTGGGATTGCAGGCATGCAGCATCGCGCTGGTAACTGTGTCTTTATTGCTTCAAAAAGTCACATGAAGGGATTGACCTAGACATTCAAGCCTGTGAAAGTCTGTTTGTGATGTCCACAGACCCCTGGAATCCACTAGCTGAGTTTCTCAGAATGTGTCCCCATTGTTAAGTGGGGCAGGGACCTGCTGAGTTTTCAAATGTGTTCTTACCAGTCCCTCATCTCAGGAAGTCTCTGTCCAATCTTCTTTCCTGAGGATTTCCCCTCACCCTCAGAAATGGCTATGGAGGACACAAACCTGTATTTGTTTCAGTGTGTATTTTGAGACAAAACCTCACTGTGTCCCGGGCTAGTCTCAAATTCACACATCTCACTTCAGTGACCTGGATGCTGTGGTTATGTAGGTATATACCACAGTGGTCAGCTTTTCTCCTTCCTTCCTTCTTTTCTTCCTTTCTTCTACCATTCCTCCTTCCCTCATTTCCTTCCTTCCTCTCTTTTATGAAGTAAACATTTTTATTTTATGTACAAGGTTGTTTCGCCTGCATGTCTGTCTATACACCATTTGCACGGAGACCAGAAGACATCAGATCCTCTGGAACTGGAGTTACAGGTGGTTTTGAGCTGCCCTGTGGGTACTGAGAACTGATCCAGGTCCTCTAGAAGAGCAGCCAATGTTGTTAACCTCAGAGCCCTCTTGCCAGTCCCCAGCTTTAGTCTCTTAAGCTTATGCTAATTGTACAGAGGAATTGGTTTCATTATGCCATTTTCAAACCTGGATAGAATGTACTTTGCTCATATCAAGGCCCCACTTCTCCCTCTTACTCTCTCCCCTCTCTTGTGGGTCCCCTTACTTTTCCCAAGCAGTTTTCTTTCCACTTCCATCTCTTTCCTTTTTAAGGTCTTGATTCCAGATGTGAGGGAAAACACGGGGCATTTGTTTCCTGCATCTGTCTTATTTCACTTAGCGCCTGGTTCATCTATGTGGACCTCTATAGAGAACCAGCAAGGCTCCACTTCACCTGCCCTCAAGTGTCCTTTCCCTTTGGTGTGATCTTGCCTTGCCCTATGACTGGGATTTACATTTCTGTACATTCATTTGTCTGCCTTGACTCTTCTCACTGAACAAGGAAGCTCACAGCAGCCAATACTACTCTCCTGGAGCTTCCAGCTTGGCCCCTGCATGGTCCAGGAGAAACATTCCTCTCTCTCTCTCTCTCTCTCTCTCTCTCTCTCTCCCTTCCTCCCTTCCTCCCTCCCTCCCCAACCCACCCTCAGAGAATCTTTAGCAAAGGAAAGGCACCAAAGAGCCCAGTTCCTCATTCGTGACTATTGCAGCTTCCTCCCTTGACTTCACCAGCCATCCAAGACCTTATCTAAGCATTCAGGTTTGAATACTTGGACACAAACCCAGCTGTGGCAGACATCATCACCCCTTGCCTGTAATCTATAAAATCTGCCTTACATTGGGTGTGACTTCTCTGGCCTTCATCTCAGACCAGAGAACCTGCACAGGGGCTGCTCTGCTCAATGTACCTGTTGTTAGACTTTTCAAATTCGGCTTGATCTGGCTTACTGTATTGGTTAAAACCTTATTATTGGGGGGCGGGACAGAAAACTTAATAAATACCAGCTGTGGTTTAGCACCATGGCTGTCCCTTGGTACTGTTAATCCCACGGGTCGAGAATAAGGTCACTAACACAATTGAAAGTCAAATTTGAAGCAAGCTTTGGTCATATGGTTTAACTGGTTTTTCTGGCAGATTTCAGGATTGACAGCTGCATATGGTCAAGAATCTGTTGCAGTTGAGTCTAACAAACTTGTTTAGAAGAGTAAAAACGTTGACTCCCATAAGCCCAAGCCTCAGAATGTCGGGAACTCTCTGTTATTGGGTAATGGATTGCAAATCAGAGCCATTTCTTCTTATGGATCTCTCAGGCACAGTAATTAAAATTTGAAATTGACTGTCATACACTGACTAAGGTAAAGGGTAGACCAAAAGGGGCAGGTAACCAAAATGCCTGAAATATATAGGAAAGGGCAGCCCACTCCCTGGGCTGGAGAAGTCTAGGGTAGGGGGTGGGGTTTGTCAGCCACACCTGTAATGAGTAGGGTCTGAGGGATGCTAGAGTTGAGGTCTGATTTGATATGTGAAATAGACACCTCAGCCATTCGTCCCAGGATTGTGACCTAGCTCTTTCCAACTGGAAGTGCTGTGTGGATTTGAAATATTGGTCTTTCTACAGCAGAATCAGCCCCTCCCTTCCACACTGTGTGAGAGGCCCTGCAACCATGCTAGCAAGATAAATGCTGTATGGCCAGCGTGTTCTAAAGTGGATACTTAAAATTTAGTAATTCCGGGTGTTAGGATTCTTTAGACTCTAAGGAAACAGTACCATATACATACACGGGTTCACTGGCAAGGGTTCATGGCCGGCCAACCAAGAGGTGGAGTCATGAGAGACATCACAATGTCCTCTGTTGGTGAAGTCCTTGTGGGGAAGGTCAACCTTTTGTCCTCTTAAGGCCTTCAACTGATTGCACAAGGTGTCCCCATACTACAAAACACACACTACTTCTGAGGAGCCCAGGGATATGAAAAGTTGTATGCCTATAGCCTGATAATGGCCTTAAAACAAGCTACCTGACCCTTCTCCCTAAATTCTTCCAGATACGTGAAAGCAGTCAGGACAGACCCCGGCTATGTAGACATCTTGAACCTTGTAATCGGAGGTTGTGAATCGTTGCACCAAGGATGCCCCCCATAGGAGTTGTAGACTCTAATCATAGGAATCCATTCCCAGGAGGTTGTAGATTCTGACATGTATGCCCTGACCTGCATATGACCTTCAGCTATAAAAAGACGCTTAAAACCCCTCATCAGGGTCACAGAGCCCAGGAACTCTGTGGCCCTAGCAAGTTAGAAGTTTTTTGTTTCCTTGCAGTGTTTTCTAATAACGTTGCTTCTGGTTAATAGACCTCAGTGGTCTGCTCCGTGTTATCTGAGCAATTTCAGGACCCAACACTCCTCAAGTTCACTACTTAATGTCAATATTATTCTAAAATATCCTCCCAGAAACGCTAGAGATCTCACCAGGCAAGGTAGCCCAGACAAGCTGGCACATAAATTCATTACTCTCGTTATTCCTTATTCTAATTCTAATCTCTGTGAGAAAGAATAAAGTAGAGCTCTGAGGTTAGAGGCCCTGCTTACACTGAGGCCTGGGTTTTATTTGCAGCAATGAAATATATTAAGGCCCTGGGAGAACGTATTTGCATAACATATGGGAGTCATTTGCATTTCCTCCTACAATTGCCCTTTGCTTATTTGACTTGCAAGAGTTTGTTGGAGATCAGTTGTGTAGAAAGGCAGTGGTCATTCACTCTGTCCCAGACTGAGGACACTCTTTCTTCTTTCCATACAGTTTATACTGTTCGGGTTCGCGGCTACTGTTTGGTGGGTTGGTTTTGTTCTGGTTTGGGTTTTATTTTGCTTTTTTTTCTGGAGACAGAGTCTCACTATGTAGCCCAGGCTGGCCTCAGAGCCAGAGATCTTCCTGCCTTTGCCTCGCCAGTGATGAGATCAAAGGTATGCAGTGCTGCACCTGCCTATTTATTTATTTTAGACAGGGTCTCATTGTAGCCCAGGCTAGTCTTGACCTTACTGTGTATCAAAGATTGCCTTGAATTCTGACCCTCCTGCCCCCACATCTTAAACTCTAGGATTACAGGTGAGAACACATTTGGTTCATACCTGTCTCTCTCTATATATATTTCTCTCTCTTTCATCCTTTCTTGCCCTCTCAAATTTGTCATCACTGTTTTAAAATGCCTTTTGTTTCTTAGGATTTGTTTTTATTGTCAATTCTGTGATTGTGTTCACATACGTGGAGAGGGGGGTGGGATGTTGTGCACATAGGTATATTTCCCACAGAGACTAGAGAGTTCTGGTCCAATGATGCCCCTGGTCCATCTTCTCCGATGGTGCCTGAGTCTGTGAGTGAGCCAGCAGGCAGCCCTCCTTCACTGTTTCAGATCCCTGCCCCGATTTGTCTCAGTGATGAACTGTGACCTGAAAGCTGAAATAAACTTTTTCTCCCCGAAGATGCTTTTGCTAAGATTGTCTTCTCAGCAGCAGAACGGAAACAGAACACAGACCAAGTGAGCATAGACAGTGAGACAGGGAGACACAGGTTGTCTGAAACACGGCCTGGGAGCTTAGCAGGGGTAAATAAGGGTTACATCACCAAACATGATGACACCCTCATTCTGCAGTAGTGCTTCTACTGTCAGACCTGAGGAAAACCCATTACCACTCCTGTCTGATTAAAGCAAGCTGTATTTAGAAGGGCAGAAGTAACTGGTCTGACGACTTCCCCTAAATCAGGTTTCAAGGAGCAGCCCCTCACTGGCTTTTGGGGTCCCCTTTATGGGGAAGGGTTAAGGTTGATAGAAAACAGCTGTTGAGATAATTGGCCATTAGCACCTGGGCAGAGAGGGTGGACTCGGCACAAGGCTGCCTGTGGAATAGAGAAGGGTAAGAGTACGTCATGTGGAAGGGGACCATCAGGGCATCAGGGAAGACCATCTTCTTAATCAAGAGGGCAATCGTGTGTCACAGGTGCGGGAGTGTAGAAAGGCAAAGGAGCGGGCATACATCATGGGGTCACTAGTTCAGCACTGGTTGAAAAACATGGTTTTCAGGTTACATAAGACTTAGGAATTAGAAACTTAGTATTTACGATGTAAAGACTTAATAATAATATATAACAATGAGGCTCTGTAACAACAATGTGGCTCCTGTTTTGGTTTTTATGGTAGCTTATTTGTAGAGGTGGAATCCCCCAGTGAGAGGCTGGGGTGTGGCTCAGTGGTAGAGCCCCTGCCTAGAATCCCCAGTGAAGGGCTGAGGACATGGCTCAGTGATAGAGCACTCTGAACTCATATTTATGGAGCTATCAGGCATGAATTGGAGCAGGCAACAGAGCCCATCTCCCATCAGACATACCCATGATGTTGCACCTTGCTCTTCAGGAGCCCTGGTATGTTCATTGATCTAACGAGACATTTAAACTCTGCATCCAAAGCACACAGTAGAAGAAGAAGAAATCATGCAGAATTGCCTGGCATGTGGACTGGGACTTCCTGTCTAATACAGCTGTGTGTGGAGGTCCCCACTGGACTGTGCTAGCGACATGGCTTTTCATCTGGTCCTGGCTGCTCAGCTTCATTTATTCCTTGGAAAATCTCCAAGCTGCCCAATATCTTATCATTAAGACCCTAAATAAGCCAAACTTGGCTTTGGTTGCTGCAATTAAGAGCCAGCATTCTAGGCCTGCCCTGCAATGATAAACTAAGGACATCTGCACTGTGCAGAGAGAAATGAACCCATTAGCTGTCGGAAAAAGAGACAAGATTTAAACAGCAGAGAGATGCTGCCAGACAGCCGTGCACGGGGTAGCTCTCCCAAATCACATGACACTGAGTGTGCACGCGATGCACTGTGGTGAGGTCGGTGGCCAAGCCCAGTTTCTTATTCAGGAGAATAATGTGGGGTGGGGGCATGGCTGGACAAAGTGTGGCATGTTGTTAAATCTGGAAACAGTGAGGAGAAAGACCAAATCCCTGACTATCTAGGTTAAGCCAGTTTTACTTTAGAGTTACACCCCAGACTGGCCAGCCAGCTGTTTCACCTTAATTCAAGATTTTAGAGAGCGGCCCCAGATGTGAGGAAGACAAGGTTCTTACAGCTCAGGGTTAGGGGGTTTCCAAATGGGGAATCTGGTGGGCAAAACAGGCAAGGTTACAGAAGGAGAACACAAGCATAACAAGTTAGTCATAACGACCTCTGAAAACAAGGACATGGCCGCCATTCCTGGAGCAGGCATACAGAACATTTGTAGTTAAGGTTACAGGTGGGGTATAGCCTAATCCTTGAGGATCAGAGTTTAATCATAAACAGGAATGAGCCAGGTTTGTCTTTGCTCTAAGGTGCCTTTTAAACCTAAAATGGAGGCAGGCTAGTTTCAATGACACACACCTTTAATCCTAGCACTCAGGAAGCAGCTGCAGGAAGATCTCCATTAGTTCACGGCCACAGGAGATGGGGGATGCTGAGATGCGGGTGCTGGATAGAGGGCAGGGAGATGGGTTGGGCAGTCCCTGACACCCAAGGTACTGGAATGTTTGTCACAGTTTCTTCCTTGGAGAAACAAAAAGCCTAATAAAGACCGCTGATGTCTAGAAAGAAAGTTTGTCTCCCCCAAAAGTTTTTCACCCAGTTCTGACAGCTTGTCAGAAAACTTTGTAGGATAGGCAGAGCCAGACCGCGATGGACCAGTGACAGACAGGACCACACTCGGGACCAAGACTGCTTAGTTACACAGACCTCTTGCCCACTATTTAAACCTAAACGTCATGCAGGACCCCTAAGAAGATGGACATGGGGCATCATGGGTCCCCTTTATTCCTCTTCCCAATGTAACCACACTGAATAAACAGCCTTTCTCTGCTTTTTGCTGTCACTTGTGGCTTGGGCTGGCCCATGGTGGGTGAATGGCAGGCTCTGGTTGGGTGGGGCTGCCGGGTTCTAGGTTTTCACCCTAAGAGCTGATAGCATTAGCTGTGCTGCTTGGTTATTGTCAGCTTGACACTTATGTAGATACGTGTGGGAAGAGGAACCTCAACTGAGAAAATGCCTCCATGAGCCATTCTGTGAGGTCATTTTATTGACTAATGATTGACGTGAGAGGCCCAGCATACTGTGGGTGTACCATCGCTGGGCCCATGTTTCAGGGATCTATAAGAAAGCGGGCTTAACAAGGCATGGGGAGCGAGCCAGTAAGTAAGCAAGCAGTATTCCTCCATGACTTCTGCTTCCGCTCCTGCTCCTGGTTCCTCTCTTGAGCTCCTGTCCTGATATCCTTCTGTGAGGGTCTGAGACATAGAAGGTATTAACTGTGGTTATTTATGCTTGCCTTTAACTTCATTGGGTGATGTGTGTCCAGCCCAGTCCTGCAGTCATTCAGTTCTAAATAAACACACAGTGACTTATATTAATTATAAACTGTCTGACCTATTGCTCAGGCTCATTACTAACTAGCTCCTATAACTTAAATTAACCCTTAATTCTTGTCTATGTTTAGCTACGAGGGTTGTTACCTTTTCTCTTTAGGCATTCTCATCTTGCTTCCTCTGCATCTGACTTGTGACAGCATCTTTGTTTTTCCTTTTCCCAGAATTCTCCTACTCGGGTTGTCCTGCTTATATTTCCTGCTTGGATACTGGCCACTTAGCGTTTTATTAAAGTCATATAGTTTCAACTCTTTACAGTGTACAAGAGCATCATCCCACAGCATACATATGTTTAGAATAACGAAAGAAAAAAATCTGTATGTGTGTGTGTTTGTGTGCACATGCGAGCATGCCTGTGTGTGTATGTATGTGTACTATACCTCATCCGTTGTATGTCATAAAGGAGATAGGAGGGCTCATGAAACAGAAAACCTTTAATAACTGACCACATAAGCAGGTCTCTGATCAGTCATGGCTACAGGACAAGGACTCTGGAGCTCTGTTTCTCCTAACAGTCTGGAGCAGGGGCAGAAGCAAGGTTTATATGTACAAACATTTGTTGCCAAGTTACAGTTACATCTTTTCACAGAGCAGAATTCAGAGGTTATGGCTTTCCTTCTGTGCTCCGTCATTGTCAGCTGACACAAATGCAAGCTTTTCAGTTCAACCAATCAGATTAATTTGTTCCTTCTGTTGTTAGGAACAACCATGAGAACTAAGCATACATAATGACTATCTCTACGGTTTAGAAAGGAGGTTGGTCAGCCATTGGAAAGTTCCCATCTCCCCTAGGGTTTGAGAACCTGAACCTTATTTCAACCTGCATGCAAAATGGAGTCTGAAGTCAAAATGGCTGTGCTTAGGACACGTCTTTTGCCTGCCCACATCATGTGTACATGCATATAGGTGCCCTTGGAGGCCATAGAGTGTCTATTCCCCTGGAGATGGACTAATAGGCTATTGAGAGTCATTGGATGTGGATGTTGAGAACTGATCACAGATTCTGAAGCAATTTCATCTCCCCAACTCTGGTGGGGGTTGGGATATATCTTTTACATGGATATATGTGTCCTCAAAATCTTTTCCTTAGAAAAAATGTGCTAGGTTGTAATGGCATGTGTCTTTAATCCTAGCACTCTGGAGGCAGAGGCAGGCAGATCTCTGAGTTTGAGGTCAGTCTGGTCTACAAGGCAAGTTCCAGGACAGCCAGGGCTACACAGAGAAACACAGGTACAAAAACAAAACAAAAAGGTGTATTTAAAATGTTATGTGTGTGAATGTGTACCTGCGTGTGTCTATGTATACCACATACATGGGTGGTGTACTTGAAGGTCAGAAGAGCCTCAGGTTCCCTGGGACTGGAGTTACAAGTGGTTCTGTGCTGTCATGTGGGTGCTAGAAATTGAACTCTGGTCCTCTAGAATAGCCACCAGCCTTATCTGCTGAGCCATCTCTCCAGCCCCATCCTGAGGATAGTTATCTTTTGCCATTTGTTTCTTATGGTGCTTCAGGATGCACACTTGCCTTTCCATAGGCAAGTGGTTTGGAATAATCTTTTTTACACTGTGAAGTTTTGTCTTTGCCAAAGTGTCCTCTGATTGGCTTAATAAGAGACTGACTGGCCAATAGCTAGGCAGGAAGAGGTTAGGTGGGAAAGTCAAACTGAGAGAATACTGGGAAGAAGAAGGGTGGAGTCACCAGAGTCACCAGGAGTTGTGGAGAGAAGGAATATGAACATGCATGCTGAATAAAGGTACCAATGTGGTTGTGCATAGATAAGAAATATGGGTTAGTTCAAGTTGTAAGAGCTAGTTAGTAACCAGCCTAAGCTATCAGCCAGCATTTAAAATTAGAGTTAAGTCTCTGTGTGGTTATTTGGCTGGCAGAACAAAGTTGGCTAGGTGGTCAGAAGAGTCTGCCTACAGGCAAGTGTTCTTTATCTGATCTATGTCTCCAGCTCAGAGCATTTTTTCACAGTAACAAGGGATCTGCAGGGAAAGGTGAGTTTTCCGTGCTACTGGGCACCCAGTGTCCCTTCCCAGACTTTCCACTGCCACTGAAAGCCATTAATGAATATCCCTGCTCGCAGTCCTCTTCCACTCAGTAAATTATATCCCACCCTTGCTCCCGCCCCTGTGCATTCACTGGGTGTGCTTATGCATCCTAATAAGGCCATAGGGGCCCATGTGACCTGGGACTTGCTGTCCCTATGCTGTAGATGTCCCCAGGCAGCTTCTACACCCTACCTCACATCCTCTGATGTGTTTTAATATGCACTGTCCCTCCCAGGTTCATGGGTTCGAGTACTTGGTCCTCAGTGAGGAATGCTATTTGGGGGGTGGTAAAGTGATCAAGGTGTGGATCATGGTTTGCAAAGCTGTGCCACTGCCATGGGCCTCTCTTCCGGTCCCTTTCCTGCTTCCTGGGGGGCCATGGGACACGTTCCTGCAGCCATAACCCGGACCCTCCTGTCCTTCCCCATGATGCCTTCCCCATGATGGCAAACTGTACCATCTGAACTGTCTGTCAGAATGAAGTCCTCCCCACATAAGCTGCTTCTGTCCCTGACAGTATTCTGCTGTAGGAACAAGAAAAGCAGCCATTGCTCTCTCCTCGTTGGCAGGTAAGGCAGTGGACTACTCCTCCGTGAGGCCGTTCTGGACAGCACTGCTTTCTCCCTGCCGGCTGCATTTCCAGCTTCATGCCCAGTTCATCTGTGGCCCATCTTGCTGCAGTGGAAACTCAGCTACAGGAAATCAACCCTCATTCATGGACCTGTTAGTGTTGGAGAATGGGGTCCCTGGGGATACTGATGAAAGGGCTCGTGCGTGAACGTTCCCCTCTCCTCTGCAGCCCGGCTTTATGTACTGCCTGCTCTTTCCACTAAACATTTCTCATCTGATCTTCGCTGACTTATGCCGATGGACCTGTGTCTTCCTCCTCCCCACAGCCGTTTTGCTCATTTATTTCACCTGAGTCCTGTTGGGGGTCCTATTCTGACCTCAAACCTCTCCTCCTGCCATGGCCTCCTGGGTTCTGGGATGTCAGGTGTTTATCACCACCCACTTTCTTCTTTCTGTGTAGAGGTATCTGTTTCTGTTATAGGGATTTGCTCATAGTTTTCATTGAAGCAGACACTTTACTGATGGATATAGGCTGTTTGTAATCTTTAGTGTCTCTAAATAACAAGTGAACAGAACAAACATATTATGATGGATGCATTTGTTTTAGCACATGAGCAAGTCTACCATGAAATAATCAACAGATATCAATCTATTGGATCAAATAGGACAGGCACATACCCCTACTTGCCTTTCATTTTGTTGTTGTTTGTTGTTGTTATTGCTAGTGTGTCCTATACTGGCCTGGCACTTGCTATGTGGTTCAGCCTTTCAAACTCACAGTAATCCTCCTGTCTCAGTGTTCTGTGTGCTAGAATTGCAGGTATGGACCACCAAGACTAACTGGGACTTCTACTTTGAAAGCTATTGAATTGTTTTCTTTGCAAGAGATATGTCTCAAGTTACCTTTTAAAAGAAGTATTCTGGCAGGTTTGTGCGGAAAGAACTGAAGATGGAAACCATAAAGCAAGGGACCCTCTAGGGCACCTCAGAAAAACTCCCTAAAGAATACAGGTGAAAGCTGGTGACAACCCAGCAGTGACCTCGGATGTACATCCAAGTGGCCAGACATCAGATGTGGGTCTTAGAGTGGAAATGCTTAGCTGATGGGACCACTGTTAGGTCACTGATGGAACCACTGTTAGGTCACTGATGGGGTTACTGTTAGGACAACCTGTGTCTCTCTGCCTCACTGTCTATGATCACTTGGTCCGTGTTCTGTTTTCTGTCTTGCTGCTGCGAAGACACTCATAGCAGAAGCATCTTCAGAGAGGAAGAGTTTATTTCAACTTGCATCATCACTGAGACAAATTGGGGCAGGGAATCTGAAACTTGAAGGAAGGCTGCCTGCTGCCTCACTGACAGAAACAGCCACCATCGGAGAAGATGGACCAGGGGCACCATTGAACCAGAGCTCTCTAGTCTCTGTGGGAAATATACCTATGTGCACAATACCCCGCCCCCACGCTTGTGTGTGCACACGCACATAATTGAAAATAAAAATATATCCTAAAATACAAAAACTATTTTAAAACATTGATGACAAATTTGTGATGGCAAAAAAAAAAAAAAGAAGAAAGAGAGAGAGAGAGAGAGAGAGAGAGAGAGAGAGAGAGAGAGAGAGGATCCAAACATGTTCATACCTGTAATCCTAATGTTTAAGATGTGGGGACAGGAGGATCAGAATTCAAGGCTATCTTTGGCTACACAGTCAGGTCAAGACTAGCCTGGGCTACATGAGACCCTGTCTAAAATAAGTAACTAAGGCGGGTGCAGCACTGCACACCTTTGATCTCATCACTGGCGAGGCAAAGGCAAGAAGATCTCTGGCTCTGAGGCCATCCTGGGCTACACAGTGAAACTCTGTCTCCAGAAAAAAAAAAAGCAAAATAAAACCAAATCAAGAACAAAACCAAGCAACCAAATAGTAGCAATAAAACCCAACAGTATAAACTGTATGGAAAGATAAAAGAGTGTTCTCAGGGGACTCAGAATTTCTGGTGTTGTTGGCCACCAACCTCTATCAGCTGGGACCCCAGCCCTTAGAGAGTCTGGGACAGAGTGAATGACCACTGTCTTTCTACACAACTGATCTCCAACAAACTCTTGCAAGTCAAATAAGCAAAGGGCAATTGTAGGAGGAAATGCAAATGACTCCCATATGTTATGCAAATACGTTCTCCCAGGGCCTTAATATATTTCATTGCTGCAAATAAAACCCAGGCCTCAGTGTAAGCAGGGCCTCTAACCTCAGAGCTCTACTTTATTCTTTCTCACAGAGATTAGAATTAGAATAAGGAATAACGAGAGTAATGAATTTATGTGCCAGCTTGTCTGGGCTACCATGCCTGATTAGATCCCTGGCATTTCTAGGAGGATTGTCAGGGACCAGCCTTGACAAAAATACCTCTCACCAGGGATAAGGGCATGGGAATTAGAAATATAGTAAAGACTATGAAGACAGTAATGAAATAAATAAAACGGAGAAACATAAAGGATAGTATCGGGAGGGAATTTCCGTGAGTACTGAAATTCGCCAACGTTTAATTTCCAACTGCTTAAAATAAGAAAAGTTGGAGTAGTATAAAAAATGCATTAACATGAGACTAGGAAATGAGCATATCAATTGAAGGTCACTGGCTACATCCATAGTTAAATGTCGGGAATGGCAGACCCTCAGACCCTGAATTTTCAGTGACCCCTTGCCTGCCAGAGTAAACAACATGTTTTTCTGTTCTTGCAGCTGCTCTGGGCATGAGACCCTCAGGAGTTCCTGATGGTAGGGGAGTGGTTTCTGGTGGGTTTGCAGCTGAAAAATCCCAAGATCTAGGGCATGGCCATTATTCAAAGAGAGCCCTATATAAAGTGCCCTGGAACTCAATAAAAGGGAGAATTCTCATTTCAAGGATGACCCATGTCTCTTTCTCTGTGTATTTCAACCTCTAGCTTCTTGCTCGACTCACGAACCATCACATGGTATACAGGCAATAAGGAACAGGTGGCCTGTACAGTTAAGCATTTTGTTGCTAGAACAAAACAAGTCACCAAGTCACGCTCACACCCTAGGCCAAAACACTCTGTAGGAAAACCACTCCCTGGGTGGAATCTCAAATTATCTCCAAAAAGGGGACTGGAACTTAGTTGAGTCCTTAGACTTTTGTTTGAGGTGGGAACAGATCTACTTCTCTATTTCTGGAGCACAAGGTCTAGCAGTTAGCCACACCTGTAGACAATCACCTTGAGAGAGCAGAACTCTCTAAACACCTCGGTAGGGCCTTTGGTTAAGGTGGAAGCACAACAGCCTTGAAGGAATTAGATGTAAGTTCTAACTCTCTGATCTTTGGTCAATGAGAAAATAGGGTCATCATTTTGGGCCTCCACAGAGAATATTTTAGAATAAGATTGACATTAAGTAGCGAACTTGAGGAGTGTTGGGTCCTGAAATTGTGCAAATAACAGGTAGCAGACCACTGAAGTCTATTACCCAGAAGCAACATTATTTAAAAAACATTACAGGGAAACAAAAATCTTCTAACTAGCTAGGGCCACAGAGTTATTGGGCTCTGTGACTCTGATAAGGGGCTATAAGCATCTTTTTACAGCCAAAGGTCATACCTATGTCAGGGCATACACGTCAGGATCTACAACCTCCTGGGAATGGATTCCTATGATTAGGGTCTACAACTCCTGTGGAGGGTACCCTTGGTACCACCCTGATTACAGGGTGTTATTTCAAGATGTCTGCATAGCCTGGGTCTGTCCCGAATGCTTTGCCGTATCTGGAAGAATTTAGGGAGAAGGGTCAAGTAGCTTGTTTTAAGGTCATTATCAGGCTATAGGCATATAACTTTTCATATCCCTGGGCTCTTCAGAAATAGTGTGTGTTTTGTAGTATGGGGAGGCTGTTATTCTCTAAAGCAGTGCGTGTCCTGAGTGGGGCAGTGACTGGTGAGAGACCACTGTAGGAGGAAGGGGGCTGCTTGTTTGTCCCAGCCGCTCGGCTAGCTTAGTCCCAAAATAACCACACAGAAACTATATTAATTAAATCACTGCTTGGCCCATTAGCTCTAACTTCTTATTGGCTAACTCTTACATCTTAATTTAACCCATTTCTATTATTCTGTGTATCGCCATGTGGTAGTGGCTTACCAGGTAAAATTCTTAGTGTCTGTTTCCTGTGGCTTTGTGGCTTCTTCCTCTGACTCTGCCCTTCTTCCTCCCAACGTTCAGTTCTGTCTTCCCTGCCTACCTAAGTTCTGAGGGTGGTTTTTTTTTTTTTTTGGAGGATGTTCATGGTGACCTTTCAGGAGGTCTTGGTCCATGAAACCATATTTGCCTGGAAGCAATTCACAGGTTCTCATCTTCTGTGAAAACAAAAAAGAACCTCTTTTCCAAGGCATCATATCCTTAGACCCAAATTCTGAAGTCAAAATACTTTTATAATATACATGCTAGTTTAGCTTAGCAGCCCATACAATGAAATATCTCTCTGTACTTAGCTCCTTCACAGTCAAAAAATTCAAAGAAAATACAATAATATGCATAATCCAGACTCTGTGAATTTTCCATTTTTATGTGGCTTATTTTTCTTTATTCTATTTAATCTATGACTATCTGTACTCTGTCTCCTTAGAGACTTTACCCTTTCTTTATAAAGCATTAGCTTTATTTTATGACTCTCTATACCCTTTTTCTTTTCTCTTCCAAGCCTACATACATTTTCCAACACTGTGACCCATTTAGAGGTTTTTGATGTCTGAATATGTCCTACTATGTATTATAATTCTTTACTGTCCAGGAGAACTTCTTAAAATGCTAAGCACTTCTTAAAACTTAAACTGCCTCATTGCTATGGGAAATATGGCAGTGGCTGCTTGTCTCACCCAGTCCAGCATGGCGAAGCCACTTGTGCCTCTGAGCCATGCACACCACCCCACTTCTAGGAACACAGCTTCTTCAAGTTGCCACAAGCAAGCCACAGCAATCTTCTCACAAATCCCATCCAAACACTTGGTCTCCCGAAAGAGCCAGAGGTCTTGCTGGCAGCAGAGCCCAGAAAGTCAGCATTTTAAAGAGCTGTGACTTTTTTCCTGCTATGGCTGAACCAGGAAATCTTCTCTGTTCACCTCTAGCAAACAGAGCGCACCCAAGAAAATGCTGCTAACAAACCATGCTTAAGTCTGGTTTTTGTTGTTGTTGTTCTTTTTATGCTTTCTCAGGTTTCACATGGATTTAGTCCACCATGTTGCCAAGCCATTTGGGTGCCAATTTGTTGGAGGAGGGCTGCTTGGCCACTTGTTTGTTTCCTGGCCACACAGACCCCTGAAATAATCACACAGGAACTGTATTAATTAAAACACTGCCTGACCCATTAGCTCTTGCTTCTTATTAGCTAATCCTTACATATTAAATAACCCATTTCTATTAATCTGTGTATCATCACGTTGCAGTGGTTTACTGGTGAAAATTCCCAGCATCTGTCTCCAGCAGCTCCATGGTGTCTCTCTCACTCTGTTTTCTTCCTCACAGAATTCAGTTCCATCTCCTTGTCTACCTAAGTTCTGCCCTATCAACAGGCCAAGGCAGTTTCTTTATTCATTAACCAACAAAAGCAACACACAGACTGAAGGACCTCCCACACCATTTCCCCTTTTCTGTTTAAACTAAAAGGAAGGCTTTAAGATAGTAAAATTCTTGCAAGAATTACAGTTACAATATTTATATCTACTTTATCTTTTATTACATAAGGAAAACTGTAACTATAAAATAGTGTGTATTTTATAGTATGGGGAGACTGTTATTCCCTAAAGTAGGGGGTGTCCTGAGCGGGGCAGTGACAGATAGGAGATCACAGTGGGCCAGGGGCCTCAGTGGGTCCCCTTGGCAAATGGAAGACTATGGTGGGTGAGAGACAGACATATATGCCATGCAGAGAGAGTTTGGTTATAGAGTTTACTTAGCGGATAATAGAAGGGAAGGGGAGAGGGAGAGAGAAAGGGGTGAGAAGAAAGGGAGTGGGGGAGGGAGAGAGGCAGCAGCCACTCCTTTAGAAGAGGAATCAGAAAAGAAAGTGCAGGCTGAATGAGGCGAGGGGGTAGTGGGCAGAGCTGTCTCTTAAAGGAACAGGATAGACCATTAATTACATTCCCATATCTTTATGACTATGAAAGCAGTATGAGAGAGAATTCTGATAGCTTGTATCTTAATGAAATTTGGTGAGGCTCTCTTTTTAAACTGACAAAACCTCTCAGCTGTCAAACTGCACAGAGATCTTTGAGAAGGATAAAATTTTCCTTGAGTTATTGATTGAAAAATGACAGAGAACTTACTTGGTTGGCACCTAGAGCTACTCCTCAGGGTCATCCATTGTTGTTGAGGGTCGTATTTGCCGTTTGCTGTTTAGCGCAGGGCCTGCCAGGATTTAGAAGATCTTGTGGGTTAGAAATCTGTAGGAAGACAAGTCTACCTTTACCTGAGCAGCTAGGATGTCAATTCTAGTGATTCTGTCCACTGTCTGGAGATCTTCAGTTTAGATGAAAGGTAGTTTTTCCCAGTGGTCAGTGCTTGGCAGTTGATAAAGGGAATTGCAGATGGATGTTGCTTTGTGCCCATTTGTCTTCTGTCTTCTTCATAGGAAGTAGAGTGATGCAGCTAGGAGTCAACCTCTCTCTGTGTGTTATGAAAAGTATTTTAATACTTAAGCATTTAAATGCCATATTTTCCAGATCTCTGAGCAGTTGAGAGCTGTTTACCAGCTATAGATGAGTTATAACTACAGTATAGAATTTGCCTGGAGAGCTGGGTCCAAGCTTGACTCTACAGGCTCTCAACTTAACAGGTAAAATTTACAGTTGTAAACTACAAGAAAGAAACAACTGCTTGCAATAGAAGGCTAACGGTAGAACTGACAATAGTAGAGAACAGCTTGATATATTTTAAAGCAGGGTTGGATCAAATATACTGTATTTTTGTAAGAGATTTAAGAGTACATACCAATTTAAAACACGAGACTTAATGTTTTCTTAGTCTGGAACAAGATGTAATGGACAGACAGCTATAACATTTAACAGGAAACATATGTGCATTTACACCCAGTTGAATTTAAATTTTATACACATTATATACAGAGTTAAAGCTAACTTATGTTTATACATAGTTAATTCACATGTATGCACACACCCATATTAAACAGGAGTTGGACAAAGTGGATGCTTTTGATGAGTCCTACCAAACGCATGCCACTACATAAAACATGCATGTAACAGAGTCAGTAAGATGAATTTAGAGACAAAACATAACAGTGGGACTAGCCATGGAATACCTCAGTAAAGATGGTGGGACTTGGTCACTTCACCTGGCCCTCAGTTAAGATGGTGGTGAGGTCACCTGACCTTTGTCAGAATGGCAGCAGTCACATGTTGTATGTAAAAATCACGTTTTTTGGAGCCACGGGAGTTTTAAATATAATAACAAGAGAGACATAGAGGCCATGTAGAACACACATTTAAAACAGAATTACATCTGTGTGGCCACACCATTTACACATTCTTTGATACATGAAGTAGAGAGAAAAATTGCTCAGCACCGTAAGCTGCTGTGTCACTGAGCTGTCACACCACCAGCTGTGGAGGAGAGCAAAGGCTGAAACTGGTTGGTTTCTGCGGGACCAGCAGCAGTGGTGGCAGAGATAGAATAGAAGTAATTGGAGCTAGAAAAGAGTGTGTACAGGAGTGTGGGGAAAGGGAAAGGAAAATCAGAGTCGACAGGACACTGAAAGAGCATTTATAAGCTGGTGGCTGATAGTTTTTTAGGGTTTGTTTCCCATAGCTCAGTGAGTGCAGTGCTGGGGAAGCCAAAAAACACAGAGAAAAAAGCAATACTTCGAAGACAGGAGGACCACCCTGGATGGTATCAAAAAAAAAACAAAAATTCTATCAGCTGGAGGACCAGTCACATTTCTAGCTATGGGAAGCAACCAGAGGTGAATGTCAGTGCAAGGAGAAGGGAACCTTAGCATTTGAAGCAATGAAAAGTGGTCCAAGCCCAGGGTCCCCAAGTGTCCTCAGACAGCCTACTTGTGGGTGGGAGCAAACATGGAAAGACTACGGCCAAGTCATGCATCAATGTTATTCTCTAAAGTGGCAGGTGTCCTGAGCAAGTCAGCATCAGGTAGGAGACTCCAGTGGGACAGAGGCGTTGGTGGGTCCCCTTGGAAGGTGGGAAACCTTGGTGGGTAAGAGATAGACAGATATGCCATGCAGAGAGAGTTTGGGTATAGAGTTTATTTAGTGGGTTATAGAAGGGAAAAGGAAGAGGGAGAAGAAGAGAGAGGAGGGACAAAGAAAGGAGAGGGGGAAAGAGAGAAAGAGGCAGCAGCCACCTCTTCAGAAGAGGGATGGGAAGAGAGAAAGCACAGGCTGTAAGAAGCAGAAGATCTGTAACATGAGGGTAGGCTTGTTGGGGTTTCTGTCCCGTCTGGTACCCTACAGCCGGCATATCCCAAGGAAAATCACACACAGGACTCCATAAGATTATAAACTGATTGGCCCATTAGGTCAGGCTACTTATTAGTTCTTATGACACATATTACCCCATTATCCTTATCTACGTTAGCACATGGCTCAGTACCTTTTCCAGCGGGGCAGCTTACATCTTTCCTCTCCGGTGGTCTGGGCAGAAGTGGAGGGAGCTTCCTGCTTCCCAGAATTCTCCCAGTCTCTTTGCTCCACCCCTACTTCCTGTCTGGCTTTCCTGCCTATACTGCCTGCCTGGCCAATCAGCGTTTTATTAAAATATGATTGACAGAATACAGACAATTCTCCCACATCATTTCCCTCTTTTTTTTTTTTTTTTTTTAAAAAAGCAACAGAACAGATTCGAGACTGCTGCCTGAGATGATCAAGACTCACAGGATACTCCAGTCAGGACTTGATTATAACTCTAAAGTTTCTTTAGGTCCCCATAAGATTATCAGTGCTCCCAACCAGCAGGAAGTAGCCTGGAATACTACGTCCACATTTTCAACAAATGGATTATGGGTATTTTCCTTTGTTTAAAAAAAAAAAAAAAGAGGGAAATGGTGCGGGAGAATTGTCTGTATTCTGTCAATCATGTATTTTAATGCTGATTGGCCAGGCAGGAAGTATAGGTGGGTCAACCAGACAGGAAGTAGAGGCAGGACAATGAGAACAGGAATATTCTGGGAAGCAGGAAGCTCCCTCTCCACTCCTGCACAGATCACCGAAGAGGCAGGATGTAACCTGCCCAACTGAGAAAGGTGTGGCTAATGCAGATAAGGATAATGGGGTAACAAAAGTTATAAGAGCTAATAAGTAGCCTGACCTAATGGGCCAATCAGTTTATAACCTAATGTAGACTCTGTGTAATTTTCTTTGGGAATTGCCAGTTGTGGGATGCTGGGTGGGACAGAAACCCCAACAAGCCGGCCCTCATGTTACAAAGATCTACTTGCCTTGGTGAAAGGGAGGAGTGGGCAGGACTTGTCTCTTAAAGGGGACAGGATACCCAAATGGTAGGACAAGCCAACAGCAGATCATAAGAGAGGCCTCATGAAATCAGTTGGAGGCCTAAAGAGGACAAAAGGTTGACCTTTCCCACAAGGACTTCACCAACAGAGGAGATTGCGATGTCTCTTGTACTCCAGCTCTTGGTTGGCCTGCCATGAACCCTTGCCAGTGAACTTGTGAATGTATATGGTTCTGTTTCCTTAGAGTATAGAGAATCCTAACATCTGGAGTTAATAAATTTTAAGTATCCACTTTAGAACACCCTGGCCATACAGCATTTCTTTTGCTAGCAGGGTTGCAGGGCCTCTCACACAGTGTGGAAGGGAGGGGCTGATCCTACTGTAGAAAGATCAATATTTCAAATCCACGCAGCACTTCCAGTTGGAGAGAGTTAGGTCACAATCCTGGGACGAATGGCTGAGGTGTCTATTTCACATATCAAATCAGACCTCAACTCCAGCATCCCTCAGACCCTACCCATTACAGGTGTGGCTGACAAACCCCACCCCCTACCCTAGACCTCTCAAGCCCAGGGAGTGGGCTGCCCTTTCCCCAGTTGCCCTTCCCTATACAATCCAGGCATTTTGGTTACCTGCCCTTTTTGGTCTACCCTTTACCTTAGTCATTGTATGAGAGCCAAAGTTTCATTTTAAGTTTTAATTACTATGCCTGAGAGATCCATGAGAAGAAATGGCTCTGATCTGCAACCTCTTACCCAAGAACAGAGAGTTTCTGAAATGCTGAGTCTGGGACTTATGGGTTTCAATGTTTTCACTTCCCTAAACAAGTTTGTTAGACTCAACTGAAACAGATTCTTGACCACATGCAGATGACAATCCTGAAATATGCCAGAAAAAAATAGTTAAACCATTTAACCATCCTTTTAAAAAAATAAATAAATACTGAGCAAGATGGGATTTGGTCTGGACCATTGCCTGAAAACTTTCCAGGTCACTGGTTCTGAGGCATGTGCTGACCAGGTTTATATGGACAAAATCCATAGGCTATTGTACTTTCCCATGAGGCTTTGTTGTTAATTTCTATGAACTACAACTCACAGGATCCCATGAAATTACCTGATTCTTGGGCAGGTGGGGCTTACAGATTAACTTCAGGTCTATTAGTAGGTGGAAGGTATGTAAGCAGGAAATATGTCAGGAAGTATGAAGAAGGATGGTTAAAAAAATCCCACACTAGCTTAGAATTGAGAAATAGATGGTTACTTATTTAGGGATAGAGTCACAAATCCGAATCCTCTGCTTGAACGGAGATCAGAAACCAAATCCCACAGCTGAAAAAGAGGTCAGATGCATGCTCTACATTGGCATATATAGCGTAAGAGGCCACGCCCCAGTGGGTGGGTAACCACTGGCTGTAAGACTTCCTATAGCACCTCCCCCTTTTGTTTAAATAAGAGAGTTCTAAGCCTAATACAAAATTATATACAATAGAACAAATATATTCAATATTTATCCTATCCTAACTAGTTTAAGTCTTGTATAATAAATAACTTGGCCAAGTCATGAGAGGAAAGTAACTACAATTTTCTCGTCTTCAACCCCATTGAAGATTTGAGCAGGGAAATAATATTACTTGAGTAAACAGGAAGTGCAATCAAGAAACTTCCAAAATGTGCAACAAATTGATGCGGGAGAATTGTCTGTATTCTGTCAGTCATATTTTAATAAAACACTGATTGGCCAGGCAGGCAGTATAGGCGGGAAAGCCAGACAGGAAGTAGAGGTGGAGCAAAGAGACTGGGAGTATTCTGGGAAGCAGGAAACTCTCTCTGCACTCCTGCGCAGATCACCGAAGAGGCAGCATGTAACTTGCCTAGCTGAAAAGGGTACCAAGCCCTATGGCTAACGTAGATAAGGATAATGGGGTAATATGTGTCATAGGAACTAATAAGTAGCCTGACCTAATGGGCCAATCAGCTTTATAATCTTATGGAGTCCTGTGTGTGATTTTCTTTGAGATTTGCCGGTTGTGGGGTACCAGGCAGGATAGAAACCCCAACAAGCCGGCCCTCGTGCTACAACAAATGACAGAGACAACTGGCTACCTGGGCAATCACCCAAAGTCTCATTTGCAACGCTGAAGCAACCAACTTTGGCTAAGGCCTAGAATAACTGACAGACCATTTTCAGAGGCAGGAAATTTTTTTTTCTTGTTTTGCTTTTTGTTTTTTTTTTTAGTTTTTTTTCTTATTTTAATCATTCTTTTTTTTAATTTTTTTTTAATATTAAATTATAAAAGTTTCCATTTCAGCCCCTCCTCCCAACACCCTCCCACTCCCCCCACTCCCTCTCCTCCTCCCTCTCCATCCCCTAGAGCAGTCAGGGTTTCCGAGGCAGGAAATTTTTCAAAACCATCTTACCCTGTCTTGACAAGATTTGGCAGTCCTGCTTATCTATTTCTGAATACCATGTACCTTGTCAGTGGTTGAGACATGGGCATTTCTTTGCCCAAAGGCCAGTTTTGCCAAGAAGAAAACGCGCTCCAAGTGAAGTGTCTTCAGTGCTCAATATTCTCTCGGGAATATATCAGTGCTGCCAGGAGCAATTGTGTCTACTTCAACAGAACCCTAAGCTATTTAAATGTCATATTTAATAGCTCTTTGAAGTTGTTGAAGATTACCTATCTATGCAGAATATTATCTCTATGTATCTAAAGAACCTAATTAGTCTAACTATAAGTATGACAAACATAAATGACTATTGATCTATAATTCTTAATACCTATATAACTTAAAGACTAAAACTTCATATTAGAATATTATACAATAAACAACTGTGCAACCAATGGGGACAATGACCTCAAAATGTAAACAATGCATAAATATCTTGAAATGTACTTTGTAAAATGATAAATATATATCAATATATAAAAATGTTTTAAGCAGAGGTAGAAACTTAATGCATGTATACAATATTCAATATAATTTAACTTTGTATCAATATACAAGAATCTATACCAATGTAATTGCCTATAAATTGCTCACAAGTATTCACTCTATTACTCACTATTATTATTAGTGTGAGTAAGCTCACACTAATCTTATTATCCCATCCAATTTTCCCTTTTTTTTCAAAGAGATCCCTGAGCCTATAAAAATCCCCCCCTCAATCTCCACCCTATACCAATTATAATCAGCCCCTAAATGATGTCCCTAACCCTGAGGACAAACTTTGTTGGGAGAGGGGACATCGTCTTTTAGAATTACTTCCAGCTGTCATAGGGGCAATGTTCTTTCTATGGAATCTTGTGAAAGTAAAATGATGCTTAAGTTCCAAGATTACTGTGTGGTATATCTCTGAGTATTTGGTAGGGTTTTTCTGAGGTTCCTATTTGGGGTTCTGGCAAAAACATTGTAAAAAAAAGTGCACCATTTCAGCTAACCAAGTTGGAACCATCTTGAGCGGTTAGTACCCAAAATAGGTCTTGTAGTAGCACTATCAGCATCATGATGCCATATCAACCAGGTGGAGTTGTTGTGGGGCCCCATCTTCTTCTTGGAAACTTAAAAGATTGATGCAAGAAAATTCATTGTTCATTGTATAAAACTTAAACATATTTACATAGATATATGCAGACATATATATTCAATGAAAAGTACAATAGAGACAAAAATAGATATGAAGAAAAGTAAAATTTTTCTAAATTTTTTTTCTTTCTGTCCGATATCATGGCTCCTGACATAAGACAGAAACTCTGAATTTTTATTTTAGCAACACGCTTGGAATTAGAGAGGGACAGAGCCAGTGTCCAACTCCAAAGCCAGCTGTATAAATTCATATACATATGAATTCATACATATATGTTTTATTACCCATACTTATAAGTCATATTCATTTTTCTTGATGATCCTTAATGGATAGTTTTTTTTCCATCTGTCAGTATCCAAGGTCTCTCGAATTTTTGAAGATGAGTATTTTCCTGCAAAGATAAGAACAGAACCCTGTCCCAACCCTTATGAGGTTTCCTTACCATCTGTATGGTTGTCACCATTGTGGATGAGCTGTCATTTCTCTTTTTCAAGAGGTTTGTCCTCTTCAAACCAAATCTTTATTAATTTGATGGTATCCATAGTTTTTCTTCTGTGGAAACAAGAGTGAACCTCCCTCCCCAATGTAGCACATCTACTGGTTTCCATTGTCAGGTCAACACATCCTTGAAATACACTGATTGACTTAATTCAGAAGACTTTTCTATTATCCAATGCCTCTCTGCTGCTGTTGTCCCTTTCTAATTAGTGTTAAGAAAACTCAAAGTTAATAAAGCATTATGTAATCTATTTCTGGGGGCATTTTCCACCCCTTTCTGTTTGTTTAACATATCCTTTATAGTTCGATTTGATCTTTCTATAACTGCTGACCTGTAGGATTGTATGGTATACCTGTAATATGCTTTATATTATAACAAGCAAAAAACTGTTTCATTTCCTTAAAGACATGTGGTAGACTATGATCTGTCTCTATTTGTGCAGGTATGTGATGACCACAACTCCTAATAAATGTGTAATTACTGAATCAGCCTTTTCCCCCATGGTAACTGGGAATGACTGGGACACTTTTGGCTTAGGGGCCTGTGAGAGGCCCCTCAAGGAGTTTCCCAATGGTACTAGATTGCCTTGTCTGTCTTTTGTTGATCTGCATTCAGTGTTCCATTGTTGGCCTTTGCCACACCTTCTACATATACCTGAAGGCTGAGTCCTATTCTTGCCATTCCCAGAGGAGATATTATTTCTAGGAATTCCTTGTCTACAATCCATTCTCAGATGTCCTATTCTGCCACAATTAAAACATTTGGCATTTTGGTGTCTCCTTATTCCTTTGGAAATTGCTTTTCCTACCCAAGGTTCAGTATTATACGCAAATGTTTCAATGTTCATTGTATGCAAGATCCATTCATCGATAGGTGCTGATGTAACCTTTAAAGGCCCAAGTATATTTTTGCATTCTAAGTTGTGGTGCAGGAGAATTATCTGTATTCTGTCAATCATATTTTAATAAAACACTGATTGGCCAGGCAGGCAGTATAGGCAGGAAAGCCAGACAGGAAGTAGAGGTGGAGCAAAGAGACTGGGAGTATTCTAGGAAGCTCCCTCTGCCAGTTCTGCCCAGACGACCAGAGAGGAAAGATGTAAACTGCCCCACTGGAAAAGGTACTGAGCCATGTGGCTAACGTAGATAAGGATAATGGGGTAACAAATGTTATAAGAACTAATAAGTAGCCTGACCTAATGGGCCAATCAGTTTATAACCTTATGGAGTCCTGTGTGTGATTTTCCTTGGGAGTTGCCGGCTGTGGAGTACTGGGTAGGACAGATACCCCAACAAGCCGGCCCCTCATGTTACAAAGTTGGAATTTTCAAAAGCCAGGTATTCAATAAGTACTCATCTAGCATCTGGATCTGTTACTCCTATTTGTATAACTTTAGTTAATCTTTGTAAAAAGTCAGTAAAGGGTTCTCTCTGGCCCTGTTTAACCCTGGTATGTGATTCAATTCTTTTTCCTAGTTCTTAAATCCTGTCCCAAGCATTTAAGGCTACTTTGTGGCATAAGGACAAGATTTGTTCATTGTAAAGACCTTGAATCAGTGGGTCATCATAAGTGCCTCACCAAGAATTTGATCTTGGGAAGTCTCGAGGCCTTTTGCTTTTCCATGTTGTTTCAAAACTTTTGCCTTTTCTCAGAAATAAATTTTAAACATTAATTAAAGCCCATCATCCAGGACTGCTGAAAACTAACTGAATCCAATCACATGGCATTGCTTTAATGCTAGAACACCGTGTCTTTATCATCTCCCTAAGTAATGCAGAATGCAAACTATAAGTTACAACAACTTGCTTAATTTCTTATAGATCATTCATTTGTATAGGTATCCATTTACTTTCTTTGGATCCTTTTGGGCCTTTAGAATCTGATGCTTTGTCAGAGTATATTACAGGGTAGGAAGCTAAAACCCTGGCTAAGTCATCTCTGTCAGCTGCTGGTGATGTTAAATCCTGTCCTTGTGCCTTCTTTCCCTGATGGAAGAGGGTTATCTGTCTATTGTTACTTTCATTGGTTAATAAAGAGACTGCCTTGGCCTTTTTGATAGGCCAGCCCTTAGGTGGGTGGAGTAGATAGAACAGAATTGTGGGAGAAAGAAAGCAGAGGCAGGCAGTCGCCATGGCTCTCCTCTCTGAGACGGATACAGGTTAGAATCCTCCCGGTAAGCCACCACCTCGTGGTGTTACACAGATTATTAGAAATGGGTTAATCAAGATGTGAGAGTTAGCCAATAAGAGGCTGAAACTAATGAGCCAAGCAGTGTTTAAAATAATACAGTTTCCGTGTAATTATTTTGGGTAAAGCTAGCCAGGCGGGCAGTGGGAAGTGGCCCGCCGTCCTACTACATTTCCCTGTTCATCAGCTCCAATAATTTTTTCAATTATCTCAAATCTTTTTATTATTGTCTTTTATAAAGCCTGAATCTCCTGGCCTGTATATATTTTTAGTGATTTCATTGGGGGTACCTAGCCTCTGGTCCTCATTCTGAACATGTGATTCCTAAGGTTTGAAGTTTCTGCTTTAAAGATAACATCTCATCCTTGGACATTACTTAAATAGTATGCAGACTGCCATCCTGGAGAGATACTCTATCTGCTAACTTATCAGAACTTTTTAACAAATTTTGATTGTCAAATTCAACAGTATGAATTCTTTCAAATAACTTCTTAGTACCCTGTCTGTCAAATTAATGTTATCCTTTTTAATAGTATTAACTTTTCAGGTAACTTTTGATTTTATGGTATTAATACTGTCAACTAGCTGTTCATTATTAGTCTGTAAAGACTGTCCATCATACCTAAAAGTGCCATATTTTTTCTTAATGATAGAATATGGAGAAGAAAACTGAGTCCCAATACTCAATAAATTGAATTATCATCATAATCATATAAGCCTCCCAAAGTACAATCCATAATTTTAGCAAAAAAGTTACTAAAAGTTTCAATATTAATGCAGTCTGCCATATTGATTTATTAATTACCTGTTATGTGATCCAGTAAACGGTAACCTTTATTGTCCAGCAGATATCATGGTTGCAGAGTTGCAACTAGAAGCAATGCAACCGGTGGAGACAGGAATGGTCCTGGCCTGCTTTAGTTTCTGAGCCGTTTTATTTTTCTGCCTTGGTACTGGTTAAATACTGAGAATTATGCTTTTGCCTGACAAATTAAAAGCAATTAAATCAATTCCATACATAGAACAAGAAAACCAGAACTCACAGGTAGGGAGCAGAAACCAGAAGCTGCACAAGTCACCACATGACCAGGAACCATGCCAGAGAATGCGGCAGTCGTGTGTGTACTTAGGAAATTTCCAAGTTGCCACATGCAGTAAACTTCGCTGTGGCAGGGGTTCAAAAAAAAAAAAAAACCACTTAGGTAAAAGCAGGCCAAGTGGGCAGGGTTTGGAGACAGTCTGGGCCATAAAACGGCTAGGCCATAAGGCCATCCACCCGGTAGGCATGGAGTCAGAATCCTCATGGATGCCAAATAAAGAAGGACGCTTAAAAGAAATCCCACACTAGCTCAGAATTGAGAAATAGATGGCTATTTATTTAGGGGAAGACTCACAAATCAGAATCCTCTGTTTGAATGGAGATCAGTAACCAAATCCCACAGCCAGAAAAGAGGCCGGACACATGCTCTAAACCAGCGTTTATAGTATAAAAGGCCACACCCCTGTGGGCAGGTAACCCCTGGCTATAATACTTCCTATAACAGATGTACACTTGTCTTTAATTGAGTGTGGGGATGAGGGTGTGGTGTAATCAGGCAGGAATATATGCTTGCCCCATTAGACCTGACGGGCAATGTGGTAGCCCTGTGTTTTTGCCTTCTAAAACCTCTGCAGAATGTGACTCATGGTCAGCCATTTCTTGGTAAGCCTGGAATGGACCTGGCCAGAGTCCATCAAGCGGCCCAGTATTTAATTAAAGCTTGCTTCAAATTTGGCTTTCAATTGTATTAGTCGCCTTAGTGTTGACTGGTGGGATTAATAGTACCAAGAGACAGCCATGGTGATAAGCCACAACTGGTATTTAATAAGTTTTCTGTTCCTGTCCCCCAACAATGATAAGTTTTTACACTGATGCAGTAATGACATCAAGCTGAATTTTAAAAGTATAACAACAGGTACATTGAGCAAAGCAACTCCCCTGTAGGTTACCTGGTCTCAGAGATGAAGGCCAGAGAAGTCACACCCAATATAAGACAGGGAGATTTTATAGATTACAGGCAAGGGGTGATGACGTCTGCCACAAGCTGGCAAACCTGAATGCTTATTTAAGGACTTGGGTGGCTGAAGGAGTCAGGGGAGGAAGCTGCAATAGTCACGAATGAGGAACTGGGCACTTTGGAGCCTTTTCTTTGTTTAGAGATTCTCTGAGGGTGGGTTGGGGAGAGAAGGTGGGGGAATGTGGCTCCTGGACTGTGCAGGGGCCGAGCTGGTGGTACCAACAGAATAGTATTGGCTGCTGTGAGCTTCCTTGTTCAGTGAGAAGAGTAAAGGTAGACAAATGAGCTACAGAAATGCAAATCCGAGTCACAGGGCAAGGCAAGATCACATCAAAGGGAAAGGACACTTGAGGGCAGGTGAGGTGGAGCCTTGCTGGTTCTCTATAGAGGTCCACATAGATGAACCAGGTGCTAAGTGAAATAAGACAGATGCAGGAAACAAATGCCCTGTGCTTTCCCTCACATCTGGAATCAAGACCTTAAAAAGGAAAGAGATGGAAGTGGAAAGAAAACTGCTTGGGAAAAGTAAGGGGACCTACAAGAGAGGGGAGAGAGTAAGAGGGAGAAGTGGGGCCTTGATATGAGCAAAGTACATTCTATCCAGGTTTAAAAATGGCATAATGAAACCAATTCCTCTGTACAATTAGCATAAGCTTAAGAGACTAAAGCTGGGGGCTGGCAAGAGGGCTCTGAGGTTAACAACATTGGCTGCTCTTCTAGAGGACCTGAATCAGTTCTCAGTACCCACAGGGCAGCTCAAAACCACCTGTACCTCCAGTTCCAGAGGATCTGATGTCTTCTTCTGGTCTCCATGGGCATCTGGCATGCAAATGGTGTATAGACATACATGGAGGCAAAACAATCTTGTACATAAAATAAAAATGGTTACTTCATAAAAGAGAGAAAGAAAGGAAAGGAGGGAGGGAGAATTGAAGGAAGGAAGGTGGTGCGGGAGAAATGTCTGTATTCTATCAATCATGTTTTAAATAAATGCTGATTGGCCAGGCAGGAGGTATAGGCAGGAAAAACAGACAGGAAGTGGAAATGATGCAAGGAGAGCAGGAGAATTCTGGGGAGGAGGAAGTTGATTACTCCCACTCCTGCCCAGATCACCGAAGCAGCAGGATGTGACCTGCCCCACTGAAAAAGATACTGAGTCATATGGCTAACATAGATCAGAAAAATGGGGTAATCAAGATGTGAGCGTTAGTTAATAAGTAGCCTGACCTAATGGGCCAATCAGCATTATAACTTACTGAGTCTTCTATGTTATTTTCTCTGGGACTAAACAGCTGGGGGGCTGGGCAGGACATAAACCCCAACAAGCAGAACCCATCACGCTACAGGAAGGAAGGAAGGAAGGAATAAAGGAAGGAAGGCGGGCAAGCTGACCATTGTGGTCTATACCTATGTAACCCCAGCATCTGGGGCACTGAAGCAAGAGGTATGAATTTGATTGAGACTAGCCCGGATCACACATTGAGGTTTTATCTCAAAATACCCAGTGAAACAAATACAGGCTTATATCCTCCATAGTCATTTCTGAGGGTGAAGGGCAATCCTCAGGCAAGAAGCATGGACAGAGACTTCCTGAGATGAGGCACTGGTAAGAACATGTTTGAAAACTCAGTCAGTCCCTGCCCCACTTAACAATGGGGACTCATTCTGAGAAACCTGTGGAGGCCCAAAAAGATCAAAGGTCAGAGAGTTTGGGACTTGTTTCTAGTTCATTTAAGGTTATTGTGTTTCTACCCCAGACAAAGGTCTCACCTAGCTGTAAATCAGAGAGTTCTGCTCTCTCAAGGCTATTGTCTACAGGTGTGGCTAGTTGCCAGACCTTGTGCTCCAGGAATAGGGAATGAGTTTGTTGCTACCTCAAGCAAAAGTCTGAGGATCCAAATAAGTTCCAGTTCCCTTTATGGAAATAACTTGGGATTCCACCCAGGGAGTGGTTTGCCTACAAAGTGTTTTTGTCTAGGGTGTAAGTGACTTGCTTTGTTCTAGCAATAGAATGTTTACCTATATATGTAGCCTGTGACTTTCAATTGGTATGTTCACTTCCTTATATCATGTGAATGTAGTCTTTTGTCTTATTCCTACCTTTTGGGGTCAGGGGTATTTTCAGCAGTTGGAAATTAGACACAAGCAAATTTTCCGCCCTCACTGAAAAAGTCCCTTCAGATACTCTCCTATATATGTTTCTGCACTTTTTTAAATTTTTATTTGCGTCTTTATATTCTTTATTATATTTCCGAATTCCCATGCCTCTACTCTGGATAGAAGTATTTTTGTCAAGGCTGGCCCCCAACAAATGGTGACACAATGTGGGGCTGACTGGTGAGCCATGAAAAACATGAACACTAGATGTACAGAAGAGAACCCACAAGAAAAAAATGCACCCTAGGTGGATAGGTGAGTAATGAGCTCTCATAAACAAGTAATAGAATTTAAAAATAAGAGAGAAGTGGGAAAGAAAAAAAAATGGGAGTAAAATTTGTAAATAATAGATATAGTCACGGGGCAAGGAAAATGTTATCTAATATCCACACAGTTAATCGGAGATATATTAAGGGAAAGAGGAGCCCGAGTACAGCAACATCAGATACAGGAATTTTTGGAATTTATGGAGCATTTATGCCCTCAGTTTTCCAAAGGCAGAACCTTAGATGCTACGACATTGAAAGATGTCAGGATAAAGATCCTACAGCATCATTACAATTATGGAGCAGAAAGTGTCTCTGCAGATTTTCTTTATTTTTGGATGCTAATACAGGAAGGTTTGGATTTAAGTCCTGAACAGCAGGAGATACTTCCCTCTGAGCCCTCTATAAAGGAGACAGCACCCTCTGCACCACCGAAGGAGCTGCTAGATACATTTACAGAACTGAGTAATTATAATTGATCAGAGTCTAATGACTCAGAGGACGATGAAAAGGAGTCTTCATCTCCCTCATTAATGACCAGCAATGCTGAGAGGCAGGGTCAAGATGATAATATTCGGAAAGAACTAAAAGGCTTGAAAATGTTGGTAACCTCACTATCATGGAGAATGGAGACTCTGCGGGTCCAGGACTCTTACCAGAAGAGTAATTCTCTTCCTACCGTAATAGCTGGTTTAGATCTGCCTATGGTACATGTTAAGTTGGGAGCGGAGCCCCTAGGCCTGTGAGTTGTATTGGTCTGGACTCCAAATCCCAGCATACCAGGCCCTGACCCAGTATTCAGGTGCCTGGTTTAGGTAAGGTGGAGAGTTTGAGGCCAGCCTGGGCAAAGAGATTCCCTTTTAGAACAAACAAAAGTGACAGCGCAGTGGTGGCTGTCGCCTTTAGACCCAGCACTCAGGAGGCAGAGGCACGTGGGTCTCTGAGTTCAGGACAGCCTGGTCTACAGAGTTCCAGGACAGCTAGGACTACATAGTGAGACCCTGTTTCAGGAAAATCAACCAGCCAACCAACCAATTAACCAACCAACCAACCAATTAACCAACCAGCCAACCAACCAACCAATTAACCAACCAACCAACCAACCAACCAATTAACCAACCAACCAACCAAACAACCAAACAACAACCACCACAAACAATAGATGGGGTACGCGGTGGTGCAGGAGGCAGAGGCAGGCAGATTTCTGTGATTTGAGAGTCGTCTGCACATAAGTTCTAAACCACTTAGTTGCTGCATAGTGAGAACTGTCTCAAAAAACAAAATAAGGTCTAGAGAGCTCAGTGGCTAAAAACACTGGCTGCTCTTGCAGGGGACCTGGGTTTGGTTCCCAGCATCCATACAGTGACTTACAGGCATCTGTAACTCCAGTTCCAGGGGATCCAATGCCTTCTATTACCTCAGAGGGTACCAGACACACGCAGGCTACACAGACATACATACAGACAAACCACTCCAACACAGAAATAATAGATATTTTTAAGGTCAAAACAGATGTGAGTCAGTACTTGAGACTGAATCATGTGGCCTGGCTCCTCTCACAGATGTAAGACTAAAGTTTTCCCAGGGCTGTCACAAACAAGACTCAGTTTGTTCATAGAAAACAGCTCTTCTTGTTCAACCCCGTGACCTGAGTCTTTACATCATGCTGAGATCCCCCAGTTCAAGTTCCTCAGCAGTTTCTTGAATTTGTTTTTGTTTGTTTGTTCTTTTTGAAGTGGGTTTTCCTGTATCAAGGCTGATAACTGAGGACAAACCTTAATTTCTGACCTTGCTGCCACCTTTAAAGTTTTTAATGCCCGAGAAGAAACAGCTGAGTCTTTCCGACAGACAAGGCTATAACAATCTATAGGCTCAGGCCTTAGCAGCTGTCCTAAGGTTGCAGGAAGTGGGACAAGGGAAGCCAACCACAAAGCTCTACCCTGATAGAGCCCAGTCTAAGTCAACCTCACAGGCAAGCTGTTTCAATTGTGGCCTAAATGGTCACATGGCACAATATTGCACTAGGCCTCCTCTGAGGTTATGCCCTATCTGCCAGCAACCTGGACATTGGAAAAATGCTGAGGTTACAGAAAGACACAGCCATATCTGGTTTATATAGTGCCAGGGGTGGGAGGCAGGGCTTGTGCCTGTTAATGTTGGGGGCATAGTCCCCAGCCCCTAGCATCAGTCCCAGCCTCCCTGACCTGGGAGTTGGTTTGATCTGGACCCCAAATCCCAACTTGGTATTTATGTGAGCTCCCAAAGGAGAAACACATGGTCTTTCTCCTCTCCCCCTGAAAGGTGGTCACGTTCACAGCTTCCTGGTTCTCCCTTGGGGCCATCCAAGAGCACAGGAATTCCATTAAACCTGGACAGTTCTTTATTTGGCTTGTTGTGATTAGGCTTGATTGGGATTTTTGCGTCAGCAGAGAGCTCGCATTAGGAAAAATTACTAGAATCTGGCGGTTCTACTGAGATAGAATGGTCTTTCTGTGTGGCCAGAGGCCACACATCGAAAGCCCCCTACTCTACAATCTGAGCTTTCCACACCACGCTGAAAATGGCTCCTGGGCTACAGTGGCTGTGTCTTGGGGAGTCCCTTTTTTCTTGTCTATGCTATAGGATTTTGGGGGGACCCATTTACACTTATTTTTGTCCATTATTGGACTCTTGTTGAAGCCACAAGCTTGCACCAAGAGTATGATCTCAGCAGTGGCCAGACCAGCAAGACTGGGTCTGACTTAGATGGACTTTGTTTGCTTTAGGGACGCCTAGCATTCAATTTCCATGGCCCCATTAGGCCTAAGAGCTATTTTAGTGGACACATTGTAATGGACTTAGGCCACGTGGTTGGGCTTAGACTTTAAAATGGGTGCTTGCAGTTCAAAGCCAGATCCGCTGTCGCCCCTGGGATGCCTCTTACAAAATCTTTATAAATTGGGACTGTCTGATACCATCTGTCCCAAATGGCTAATTTCCCTATGTACTACCAGAAGGAAGCCTAGAACTTCTGGGACCTAGAAAATTTTTGTTGCCTTAAGGACAAATAAGCAGAGCTTACATATGTCCATGGTTTGGGGGCTCTGTGTTCTCACCCTTCCCTTAGTAGCCAGTGTCTCACAGCACCATGTAGCAAGAGGCACTGGTCCCTCCCCCACTCCACCAGGCCCACACTACCCAACCCCCTCCTGTGGAGCAACATTCTCCACATTCTTTCCCTTCCCTGTCTACCCCCTCCCTTCCCAATCTGGAGGTTCAAGGTCAACTTCCACCCTACCTACCTTCCTTCTCTTCCTCCCCCTTCTGCCTCATCTCCCCACCATTGGACCCCTCTGTGTGCTGGGCTAGCCCCTCCTAATCCTTCTCAGTCTCCTCCCATACTAGATTCCACCATAGCTCTGCCCTTCTCTGTCCTCTCTGGGAAGTGGCAGGAGTCAATGGCATTCATGTTCCCTTTTCTCTTCCAGATCTCTCTCAGATAGAAAAGTGGCTTGGTTCCTTTTCTACTAATCCTTCTGCTTAAAGTTAAAACGGTTGAGGAGGGTTCCCAAACCCCTATACAGCAATTGGTGAAAATGGCCTTTAAAGTTTTTAATGCCCGAGAAGAAACAGCTGAGTCTTTCCGACAGACAAGGCTACAACAATCTATAGGCTCAGGTCTTAGCAGCTGTCCTAAGGTTGCAGGAAGTGGGACAAGGGAAGCCAACCACAAAGCTCTACCCTGATAGAGCCCAGCCTAAGCCAACCTCACAGGCAAGCTGTTTCAGTTGTGGCCTAAATGGTCACGTGGCACAATATTGCACTACGCCTCCTCTGAGGTTATGCCCTATCTGCCAGCAACCTGGACATTGGAAATCACAATGCTGCTGTGTGTGCTTGTCCACTATACCAGGCCATGGAGGTCCAGCCTCACCAACATTGGCAAGTGAAACTGTGCCAGCCTTTGAGCTTCTCAGCCTTGCAGAGGATTGATGCTGCCCAGACTTGGTATATCTTATAACCCTATCCAAGCCTAGGGTAAAGCTGCAGGTAGTGGGTAAATCCATTACTCTTTGGACATGGGAGCTACCTATTCTGTTCTAATATCTCACTTGGGCCTTATATTCCCCTCATCAATTTCAGTTATGGGAGTAGATGGGACCCGTCCCTCCCCACTTAAAACTTTGCCACTGCCCTGAATTCTTGCAGGACAATTTTTCTCTCATTCTTTCTTAGTGATACCTGTTTGCCCAGCATCTTTACTGGGTCGAGAAATCCTTAGCCTGTAACATGAGGAGCCTGCTTGTTTGTTGGGGTTTCTGTTCCCACAGCTGTTTAGCCCCAAAGAAAATCACACAGAGATCTCTTTAAGTTATAAAGCTGATTGGCCCATTAGGTCAGTCTACTTATTAGCTCTTGTAGTTTATATTAACCCATTATTCTGATCTATGTTAGCCATGTGGCTCAGTACCTTTTTCAGTGGGGCAGATCACATCCTGCTGCTTCGGTGATCTAGGCAGGAGTGGGAGGAATCAGCTTCCTCCTTCCCAGAATTCTCCTGTTCTCATTGCATCACCTCTACTTCCTGTCTGGTTTTTCCACCTATACTTCCTGCCTAGCCAATCAACATTTATTTAAAATATGATTGACAGAATACAGACAATTCTCCAGCACCATTAGCCGCTTCCCCAAAGCTTTGTTCTGCTTCTTGGAGCTCCTTTTTGACCCCACCCATTTCCAAGATTATATTTTTCAGGTTCACTCCTCTTGCCAGACACGTACCCAGTCCAACCCACAAGGGGCTATCCACATATGTCAGTCTCTACACCAGCTTCGTGTACACCAACCAGGCAAAGATTGACAGGTTGATTTCACCCATATGCCTACTCATAAAAAAACTCCATTATCTCTTAACATTTGTGGACGCTTTTACAGAATGGATAGAAGTGTTTCCAGCCTCCAGTGTAACAGCAGATGTGGTGGCTCAGGTACTCCTGGACCACATCATTCCTCAATTTGGCATCCCACGAACCATCCAGATGGACAATGGACTCATCAAACAACAACTAACCAAGCTCTCCATTGAACTCAGGTTATCTTGGCTCTCCCTTCTTCCCATTGTCCTTACTTACCTCAGGGCCACCCCATGTTCCCCTACAGGCCTGAGCCCCTTTGGGCTGCTTTATGGCAGGCCCTTTCTCCTTAACCATCACCTTCCAGTCTGAACTCTTCCACTGGCGGGGTCCCTACCCTACCTCTCCCTTTTAAGGTTCCTTCTCTGTTCACACGCTGACAGTTGTCTCCCTGCCACCACGCCAGTGGACCCTAAAGCCCCTAAACCTGCCCTGCTCTCCCCAGGGGACAGAGTACTCCTCAAACAGTTAACTGCTAGGTCTCTTGAACCTTGATGGACAGGTTGGACCTCACTTGGTAATCCTCATCACCCCCTTGGCTGCCAACTCTTGGGACAACCATGCTTGTACCATCTCTCCAGGCTGAAGTGGGCACCTACTCAGGACCTGTCCAACATATAGGACCTTCCTTCCACCCTCTGGTTTTCCAGGATGCCACAATGAAGGGCCTACCTGCTCCTCATCCCGGCATACTCATCTTTGGTAACAACAATATTTTCTTCCTAGTCACCTGTCTTCTCACCTCACCCAAGGACCAGATGCCTGACATCTCCAGGATAACAGTACATGGGATGCCTTTCCAGCCACACCTCTCGCTGTGCGTGGACCCACCAACACCTAGCTCTCCCCTTCCTCATGTTGCCCTTTGCCCACAGGAAATAGCCAGACTTGAGTCAATGCCCCTTTTTCCTAAGAGAGCCTATATTGTTGGTCACAATTATCACTTCAATTTCCTGTCATCCCTATATCTAAAGAGTCTGGAATGTTAAGTTAGGAGTATAGCCCCCAGACCTGGGAATTGTATTGGTCTGGACTCCAAATCCCAGCATGCCTGGTCCTGACCCCTCCCTGGGGGAGTCAGGACCACTCCCACAGGGTATTTAAGTGAGATCCCACAGGAGAAACACGTGATCTCTTTTTCTTCCTCCTGGTGGTCGCATTAGCGGTCTCCTGGTTCTCCCTCACGGCCACCCTAGAGCGCAGGAATCCCATTAAACCAGGTAAATATTTTAATTTGGCTTGTTGTGATTTGGCTTGATTGGGATTTTTGCACTGGCAGGGAGTTTGCATTAGGAAAAATTCCTAACAGTACAGAGATCTCCAAAGGCAAGGCAGACTCCTAACATTAGTTTTGAGTCTCCTGTACAAGCTTGTATCAGAGAGGCTGCTAGCAGAGGGAAGAGATACAAGGACTTCAATTATTTCTGAAATAGAGGAAAGATATGCTCAAGTGAATCTGCTCAGGGTACACACTCCTATTTCATTGAAGTTACTCAAAGAATTAAAAACTGCTTATGTTCAGTACAGCCCTATGGCTCCTTTTACTCAGACATTATTGGAAAATGTAGCTGTAGCTCTGTCCCCAGGGGATTGGAAGCAGATAGCCAAAGCTTGCCATCAGGAGGAGACTATTGTGGAAAACTGAGTTTGTAGAACAATATCAGGCCACAACCGAGAGAAACAGGGCTCAGCAAGTTCCTGTTTCATATGAATTGCTTGCAGGTGAGGGACCTCATACAGGAATAGATCAACAGTTAGACTATGATATGGCAGCATATGTCCAAATTAACGCAGCTGTCAAGAAGGTCTGGAACAGATTTCCATCTTCTAAAAACAGGCAAAGGAGTTGTCTAGTAAGAATTATTTCAAGGCTTTGTCTCCAGACTGACACAGGCATCTAATAGGTTGCCAGGAGACACAGAAGCAGGTCAATTAATAGTTAAACAGTTAACTTTTGAGATGCTAATGCTGTATGTAAAGAAGCTCTAAGACCTTTCAGAAAGCAAGGTAACATTACCAATTATATCCAAACTTGTACTGGATACATCTACGCATCTACGCAGCCAATCATCTACGCAGGGAATGGCCATAGCCACTGCCTTGCAGGGAAAGACAATTAACGATGTCCTATTTCAGCAAAGAGATCACAGCCTAGAGAGAATGTGAGTTACAGGACCTCCTGGAAACTGTTTTGGATGCAGCCTTATGGGGCATCAGGTCAGACAACATCCTGATAGAGTAAACCCAAGGACAAGAAGGGAACCAGGATTATGCAGGAGATACAGGAGAGGAAAACATTGGACTAGTGAGTGCAAGTCAAAAAGAGATGACCTAGGGAATCCCCCTTTTGGAAAGAGATACAGGGGTCAGCTTCAGGTCCCGAGACAAAATTTTGGGGCAATCCAGCTATTATTCTTTTTTAAAGATATAAGGGTGGAGGGGAGAAGGCTGGTCCCAAGGTCGGTCCCATGAAAGGTAGTAGTGGGAGACCCAAGGCCTTGGTGGGTCCCCCAGACCTTAGTAAGTCCCCTAAGGCCTTGGCAGGTCACCTTTGTGGGTGGGAGACTGTGGATGGTGAGAGACAGACAGAGACATCATACAGAGAGGTGAGTTTATTTAGTGGGTTATGGAGGGGAAAGAGGAAGGGGAAGAGGGAGAAGGGGGAAGAAGAGAGAGACAGACAGAGAGAGAGAGAGAGAGAGAAGAAAAGAAAGAGAGGAGAGTGGTAAAGTGAGAGGGAGGGGGAGAAGAAAGATGGGGAGAGAGAGGGAGTAGAAGTTACCTCTTCGGGAGAGAGATGGAAAAGGAGAGAGCACAGGTTGGAGGAGGAAGGATATCTGATTCCCTTGGTGGAAGGGGAGGAGTTAGGAGAAGGCGGGGCTTGTCTCTTAAAGGGACAGGGTACACGGGTAATAGACCAGACCAGCAGATTATAACATACCCATCTTTTTCTTATATTAGAAAAATGCGGGAAGTAAGGCACAACAGGTTAAAGGAATTGGGATGGCAGAATCTCAAGACTGCTTCCTGCTAATTTGTGGGCATCATCTTTGGGGTGAACCTGAGAAAGCTGGATGCTGGTCACATTCTGGGGTAGCTGGTTGCTTCACTCCTGTTCTGGGTTTGTGATATGGAATTATCCAGTACCTCTTAACTTGGCAAGGTGTTGAAAGAATGGAGGACAAGTTAAGTTTAGAAAGAGAAAAAAAAATTGTTGTGATCCAGCTGCCCTCACTCCCCCTGACTGACAGGGGAACTTCCTTGTGGTCACCGGTGGGTCTCCACAGAAAGAATAGAGGTATAAAAGGTTTCTGGGCAAAATAAAGGTTGCTGTTCTTCCACCTGAAAAGAAACCTCCGTGTCTCAATCCCGGCACCACCCTCCCCAGTCCTGGCTATCCAGGCTGTGCTGGCTGTGGCAAGTGGAGGTCCCACTGAGGTCTGGAAAGTGGGGATATGTGAATGGGGTCGCTCCAGCCGCCAGCTAAATTGAGGAGCGTATTGGGAAAGGTAAAGTGTTTTTATTTTTCATCCCCAGAGATAACTCTGAGGGACATCCTCCAAAAGATAAGCAAGTATAAAGAGACGGGAGGGTGAATTGAAAGGCCTCAAAAAGTAACTGAAACTTAAAGCAACAAGGCACGGAAGTAACAAGGAAGAGAGCTGAAGATTTTATACAGGAGGGGTTTAAATGTTTCAGACTGGGAACAAGCCAAGTCAGATTAAAATGAGTATGTGTTCCTTCATCTGCAGAGATGCTCTGAGGGCTGCCCTCTGGCAGACTGGCCAGTAGGGAAGCAATAAAGAGGAGGCAAGAGGGTGAATTGAGGGCCTGAAAAGATAGAATATGTACAGATGTATGTTATTATGTTGATTGTATTGTCTTTTGTGTTCTGGACTGGAGAAAGACATTTGATTCTGGGAACTGCTAAGATAGGCATTTTGACTTTAAAATATGTGTGTTAAGAATTTGATGCTTTGGAAAAGAGGTTTGGCTTTTGTCTCCACAGAGGATGAGAACCTGTGGATCCATTGCAAATTTATGTGGTTTGAATCACCGAGACCCCCTGAAATGTTGATGTAAAATACCCCAAGAATGCAGCACCCCCGCTCAGCAGGAAGTAGCCAGACAAGTTGACAACGCCCAAACTCCCTAAAAGATTGTTGAAGTGGGGCCCCTTCAATGGTTCTGGAGCAGGAACAGCAAGCCTGCTTCCCTGAGTTCTGCTCCACTCCATGCAGCAGTTTGGACCCAGAGTGAGTGCAGCTGGGGCCAGAAGGCAGCTGGAGCAGAGCTTTGCCACCACAGCTACTGCTGCGGGACTTGCTCTCTCACAGACTGTGCAGACGCCTGAGACTGTCAATCAGCTTGCTGAAAAAAGTCAGCAATGCTTTAGACATTCAAAATGATCTTAATGGACATATTCAATTGGGCATATTGACCTTGAACCAGCAAGTAGCTCTGGTTCAGGAGCAAGTGACTTTTCAACAGTTAATCATGTTATGGTGTGTTACTCATGACACTGTATTGCATGCTTCTGCTATTGTTACGGAACTCAACCGTCATATGAGAAGGGTTTGGAATACTGCTTTTGTTAATTTTCCCACCCAGTTAGTGCATGCTAGATGGTTGCAGCACTGATTTGGCTCCTTGACATTGTCAGTTCTGGGGATATTTAGATTAGGGCTATGTGTCTGGGTAGCCATGGACGGGCAATACTTTTGGGGCAGGATGCTACCTAAGACAGGGAATATTTGAGGGCTATTCCCCATGACAGGCAAGGTATTATAAAATAAAATGGGAGGAGTTGTTTGATCCAGTTGCCCTCACTCCCCCTGACTGACAGGGGAACTTCCTTGTGGTCTGTAATTGACAAGGATGTTTGTGTTCTTTCTGGCTGGTGGGCCTCCACAGAAGGAATAGAGGTATAAAAGGTTGCTGGGCAAAATAAAGGTTGCTGTTCTTCCACCTGAAAAGAAGCCTCCGTGTCTCAATCCCGGCACTCCCCGCCAGTCGGCTATCCAGGCTGTGCTGACCGTGGCAAAAATTCACGACCAGGGAATTGAGAAGCGTTTATCTGACCTGTTTAAGGTGGGTTCTTTAATTTGGTTCCCTGGAACTCACAAGAATTCTTTGGGTTTGTGAAAATGTAAGTTTTAGACATATACATTGTATAAACAGAAGCATATTTATGTTATAATGACTGTGACAGATGTTTTTGAACAATGAAAAGTATTTTTAAGACTACAGAAGGCAGCAAGAGAAGGAAATTTGATAACTTGTATTTGTCCTCATGCCTTTATAACTTGCAGGTATACATTTTAATAACTTGCATTTGTATTTTACTGAAATTTGTATGGTGAGGCTGTCCTTTTAAACTGACAAAACCTCTCATTTGTCAAACTGCATCAGAGATCTTTGAGAAGGATAGAATTTTACTTGAGGAATTTTTGATTAAAAAATGACTGAGAACTTACTTGGTTGGCTACCTAATGCCCCTCCTCAGGGTCCTCCATGGTCATTGAGGGTCTTATTTGCCTTTTGTTGTTTAGCACAGGGCCTACCAGGTTTTAGAAGACCTTGTGGGTTAGAAATCTGTAGGAAGACAAGTCTACGTTTACCTGAGCAGCTAGGTTGTCGATTCCAGTGATTTTGTCCATTGTCTGGAGATCTTCAGTTTAAATGAAAGGCAGTTTTCCCCAGTGGTCAGCGCTTGGCAGTTGAAGTGAACTGTGGATAGATGCTGCTTTGTGCCCATATGTCTTCGGTCTTCTTTGGAGGAAATAGAGTGCTTCTGTTAGGATCCAACCTGTCTCTTTTTGTTATGAAAAGTCTTTCAATAATTAAATATTTAAATATCATATTCCCTAGATCTCTGAGAAATTGAGGACTGTTTGCTGGGTATAGATGATTTATAACTACAGTATAGAATCTGCCTGGATAGCTGAGTTCAAGATTGATTGTACTGGCTCTCAATTTAATAGGTAAGATTTACACTTGTAAAAGACAGAAAGAATAAAAAAACTGCTTGCAACAGAAGCTTAATGGTAGGACTGACAATAGTACAGAATGGCATAATATATTTTAAATCAGGATTGGATTAAATATATAGTATTTTTGTAAGAGAATTAAAAGTACATACCGATTTAAAACATGAGACATTGTTTTTGTGGGCTGGAATGAGATAAAATGAACAGACAATTAACAGTAAATATATGTGCACTTATAGCCAGTTGAATTTAAGTTTTATACATATAGAGTTAAATGAAAAGTGAAAGAAAGGAAACCGGCTAAGGGTGGGACCTCATGTGGAGAGCCTACTGCCAGTGCTCTTTGAATAGGGGCAGAACCTCTGGCTTTTGTTAAGCTCAAAGAAAATGACAACAGCCATGGTTGTCCGTGTGGTATGACTATTTAAATTTAGCTGTCCGCTGGTAAAATTTAGAAATGTGGTTGGTTTTCCATAGCTGAAAACATAAGAACAGTGAAAATGGCACAAACCCCAGGGCAACTTACTAGACATCTTCAGGCTAGCATGAGGGTTGATAATAAAGCCAAGCTTATTCCCAGCTTGTTGGCTCAGGAACCAGGGGCTAGGACTGCTCTGACCAGTCCTTACAGCGGTGAGGACCACTTACAAGAGGTCCAAAAAGAAAAAAACAAAACAACACACACACACACACACACACACACACACACACATACAAATTCAAACAGCATGTGGACCACTCCAAGGGGTCTGCTCACGTTTTTAGTTATGGGAAGCAATGAGGCAGAAAAATATCCAAGGGGCCCTGGGCCCCCAAAACAAATGCATGGCTCAGTGAGTTCAGTGCTAAGGGAGAACCAGAGAAAGGGCAATTGTGAGAGAGGCTCTAGGCCAGAAAGGGAGCAGTCTTACCAGTCGTCCCAGCTGACTGACAGAAAGTTGGGAAGTGGGCTGGTAGAAGGTCCAGGTTTAGGATTTTTGCCCACAGTGCAGCAGTGGTAGAAACAGGGCTCTGTGAATGGAAGAGACAGATTCTGCTGTTGTGATGGGAGGCAGCAAGTGGGGTTGCTGGCAGGACAGAATGCCTGTTATGCCACCAAGCTAGGAACTGGAGTTGAGCCCATGAGACAGAGCAGGGCCCAGCAGTGCAAGGGGAAGGAGGAATGGAAGAAAAAGGGGAGGAGAAGGGAAAGGCAGAAGTTGCCTCTCCAACAGAAGGGCAGAGAGAGAGAGGAAGGAGAAGAATAAGAGGAATTTAGAGACAAAAAATGTAAATAAACCATGAGAGTAGGCAAGAATTATCTCGATAAAGATGGCAGGACTTGGTCACTTGACCCGCCCATAGGTAAGATGGTGGTGAGGTCACCTGACCTCAGTTAAGATGGTGGTGAGGCTGCCTGACCTTAGTCAAAATGGTGATATTCACATGTTGTATGGAGAAACCACATTTTTAGAGCCATAGGAGTTTTAAATATAATAACAAGAGAGACTTAGAGTGTGTGTAGAATATGCATTTGAAACAGAATTACATCCGTGTAGCCACACCATTCACACATTCTTTCATACATGGAGTAGAAAGGAAAATTACTCAGTACTGTGAGCTATGATGTCACCAATATGCCGTGTCAACAGCTGTGGTGGGGAGCAAGGGCTTGAACTGGAAACAGCTGCCTCACAGATCTAACTAATCTTGTCGGTTTCTGGGACCAGAGGTAGTGGTGACAGGGATAGAATAGAAGGAATGGGAATGAGAGGAAAAAAGTATTTTTAGATGGGTGGGGAAGGGGCTGCCCAGCATAAGAAAAAATGGAGTTAGTGGGACACCAGCAGAGCATTTACAGGTGGGTGGATGATAGTTTGAGAATCTAGTTTCTATAACTGAAAATGTGAACACCTGTGAACAGTCACGTAAACAGTGAATGAATACCTCAAGGCCTGTATAGGAACATCTTCTCTCAGTAGGTGGGGTGATAATGTAGCCTGACTTACCCCAGTCTGGGTGACTCAGAAGTTAGAGGCTAGAGACTGCCCCAGGTGGTCTCTCAAGTGGGGACCACTTATGAGTGGTCCAAAAACAAACAAACAAACAAAACTGAGGGACCCTGGGTCCCAAAGTGAATGCACTGCTCAGCATTTGCAGTGCTAGCTCAAGAGGACCACCCTGGGTGGTCTGGTCACATTTTTAGCTATGAGAAACAAGCAGAAATGAATGTCAGTGAAGGGCTCAACTGTAGCCGTGAAGGCTGTGGTTGGGGATGATCTTCCCATTTCTAGGAACACCAGAGAGTTTCTGGGATCTCAAAAGTCAATTCCTCAGTTTCAGAGAAACAGTTATGCTCACAGGAAGGGGAAAACTCACCAATCGAAGCCACTGGTGTGCATCAGGGTCGGTGTCCAGGCAGATACCCAGTTCCCAAGCCCAGAGTTCCATGAGTCCTCAGTTGGTCCACCCATGGGTGGGAGGGAGCATGAAGAGAGAGAGAGCCTGGCCTAATCACAGAGCATCAATGTTATTCTTTTTGAAAGATATAGTGGTAGGGGACCGGTTCCACAAGGTGGAGCGGTCCCACAAAGAGCAGCTGGTCCCATGAGGGGTAGTGGCGGGTAACTCAAGGCCTTAGTGGGTTCCCCAGATCTTGACCAGTCCCCTGAGGCCTTGATGGGTCACCTTGGCAGGTGGGAGACTGTGGATGGTGAGAGACAGACAGAGACATCATGCAGAGAGGTGAGTTTATTTAGTGGGTTATGAAGGGGGAAGGGAAATGGGAGAAGGGGGAAGAAGAGAGAGACAGAGACAGAGAGGGAAAGAGAGAGGTGCTGTGGGACAATGGTTTTACTCTGTAAAGATTTATTTCTTGTACTTGTTTAGTGAAATGCTAATTTGCCAGTAGCCATGCAAGAAGTAGAGGTGGGGTGACCAAGCAGGAAGTGGATATGGGGCAAGGAGAACAGGAGAATTCTGGGAAGAAGAAAGATTCAGTCTGTAGTCATCTCCCAGCCAAGAGGAAGCAAGATTAGAGGGCCTCACTGATATAAGGTACCAAGCCATGTGGCTATCACAGACAAGAATAATGGGTTAATGTACAAGGTAAGAAAGAGTTAATAAGAAACCTGAGCTAATAGGCCAACCAGTTTATAATTAATGTAGACCTCTGTGTGTTTCTTTGGGACTGAATGACTGTGGGACTGGGAAGGTCAGAAATCTCAGTCAACAGTTGGCACCAACCTCAGTCAACAGAGAGAGATGGAAAAAGAGATTGGCACCAACCTTAGTCAACAGGAGAGAAATGGAAAAAGAGAGAGCACAGACTGGAGGAGTTGGGATATCTGCTTCCCTCAGCAGAGGGGGAGTGGTTGGGAGAGGGGTGGGGTTTGTCTTTTCAAGGGACATGGTATACAGGTGACAAACCAAGCCAGCAGATTATAACACCAGCAACCTGTTCTCCCACAAGGAAATCCATTCAGGACCTTTTCAGAGCAACCCCGGGAAGCACAGGGTTCAATCTCAGCTCTTCCATATTCACGGTTCTGACTCCTGAAATGGGGAGGCAAGCTCTTCACAGTGGGGTTTTTGGGCCCTTACCAGAAGGCACTTTAGGGCTACTGTTGGGGAGAAGTACCACTATGTAAGGGATTATTGTGGCCCCTGGAGTCGTTGACACTCATTTCAAAGAAGAGATCAATCTCCTAGTGGAGTGTCTGTGGTAAAGACAGGTCAGAGGCTTGCACAATTAGTTTTACTTTCTGTTGTGCAAAATCAAAAATCAAATTAAGAAAGGTAAGAGAGGAAAGGCCGGATTTGGTTCATCTGAAAACTATTGGTTGCAAGCCATAGGTCCTCAGAGACGAGAACTCATCTTGTTTATAAGCAGAAAAAGGTTTTCTGGTCTTCTAGATACTGGTGCAGATATTTCAGTTATAACTGCTAGCCAGTGACCTTCTAAATGACCCACAATAGAGATTATTACATAGCTAAAAGGGAATTGGTCAGACTCAAAATCCTGAACAAAGTAATAATTACCTGTACTGGAAGGATGGAGAGGATCATGAAGGAATTTTTCAGCCATATATTATTCCTCATTTACCCATAAATTTATGGGGCTGAGATATTATGTCCAGAATGGGACTTTATTTATATTCCCCCAGCACAGTTGTTACTAATTAAATGTTTCAACAAGGATTATTACCTAATCAAGGTCTGGACAGGATAATAACGGAAAGATTGATCCTATCATACCAGACAATAAACCTCCCAGGGTAGGATTAGGGTATTTTTAAGAGAGGTCACCGAAAAACCTGCACTCTATACAGACCCAATAGTTGGAAAAAATGACGAGCCTGTATGGATAAAACAGTGGCCTCTAACAGAAGAAAAATTACAAGCTGCCCAGAAGTTAGTGAAGTAATAGCTGGATAATGGTAACATTATGCTATCTAATTCACCATAAAATTCTCCAATTTTTGTTATTAAAAAGAAATCAGGGAAGTGGGAGTTGATTCAGGATTTAAGGGAGGTTACTGCAACCATGCAGCTGATGGGAGTGTTACAACCAGGGCTGCCTTCTCCTACAGCTATGCCAAAAGGCACCCATAAAATCATTTTAGACTTAAAAGCTTGTTTTTATACCATCCCTTTGGCACCACAAGATTGCCGAAGATTTGCTTTCAATATCCCCTCAGTTAACTTCAGAGAGCCAATGAAAAAATATCAGTGGAGCATTTTACCTCAGGGTATGGCAAACAGTGCGACCTTGTGCCAGAAGTTTGTAGCTCAGGCTATACGAAAGGTTAGAGATCAATTTCCACGGGTTTATATTGTCCATTATATGGATGACATCCTGCTTGCCCATAGAGATGAAGGAGTTTTGCTTGAGACATATGGACTACTACAACAGAGCCTTAGCCATGCAGGCCTAGCTATTGCTCGAGAAAGTGCAGCGGCACCTACCTTTCCAGTATTTAGGTCATATGTTATACCCCAAAGAAATTAAGCCCCAAAATTTAAAAATTAGGAAGGATGATTTTAAGACTCTAAATGATTCCCAAAAGTTGTTGGGAGACATCCAATGGCCAAGATCTTATTTTAGGTATCCTACAGGAGACCTCAAACCTCTAAGTGAAATCCTTAAAGGGGACAGTGATCCAAATTCCAGTAGAGAGCTTTCAGAAGCTACCAGACAGGTGCTCTCCCAGATAGAGCATGCTATACAAAAAGAGCAGGTATATAAACTACAGCCAACTTTGGCAAGCATGTATATTACCCACAAAACTTGCTTCTACAACAGTTTCATGGCAAATCAGGTCACTCTTATGGATGCACCTTCCTGTATTACCAGCTAAGGTATTAAACCCTTATTTTGAAGCAGTAGCTTGCTTAGCACAGAGAGCAGGATAGAATCTAGGAGATGTTTTGTTAAAGAACTGGATATGATCAATGTTTCTTGTACTAAGCAGCAGATTAATTGATAATTTTAAAATAGTAATTGTTGGGCAATTGCATTTGCTCAATTTAAAGGCCAGATTAATAATCTTTTCTTAGCTGATTGTTGCTGCAATTCACACAACTACATGTTTTTCTTATGTTATAGCAAAACATCCCTTAAAGGATGCTATGCTAGAATTCACAGAAGGCTCTTCCAATGGATGAGCTGCATATATGTTAGTGGTAAAAAGGAATTGTGGAGCATGCCCATGGCTCCTTGAAAACAACGTAAAAGGATAAAAACAGGAGACTTAGGAATCACCACACAGATCCACAGGAAGTAGCGGAAGTGCTTGCTTTCTCTTCCGGTCTCTTTGGCCTCAGCGGCAGAAGCAAGATGACGAAAGGAACGTCATCCTTCGGAAAGCATCGCAACAAGACGCACACGTTGTGCCGCCGCTGTGGCTCTAAGGCCTACCACCTTCAGAAGTCTACCTGTGGCAAATGCGGCTACCCTGCCAAGCGCAAGAGAAAGTATAACTGGAATGCCAAGGCTAGGAGACGAAACACTACCAGGACCTGGCGGATGAGGCACCTAAAAATTGTCTACCGAAGATTCAGACATGGATTCCGTGAAGGGACAACCCCTAAACCCAAGAGGGCAGCTGTTGCAGCATCCAGTTCATCTTGAGGATTTCAATCTGTCATAAAATAAATGTTCTGGTTTCCAAACTGAAAAAAAAAAGGAATCACCACATAATGCATTAAATCATGTACCTTTTATGGATGCACATGAGCAAATCTGCTTGAACAGATTTTTGGCATAATGGAACCAAGGCAACCTTTGCTAAGTCAAGGTGAATAAGCCCTTCCATTGGATTATGAAAAATCCCAACCCCGTATTAATTTGGGGTCGAGGATGTGTCTGTGTTTTTTCACAGGATGAGAATCAGGTGAGATGACTTCTAGAATGCCTGATTCGACGTGTCGCCTGGTTTGACATCTCCAGCAGAAGAACAGCAGACCGGATAACATCATAGCTGCTAATGCCCCCATGGAGGAGTCATAATGAAAGTTCTTGGTCCCACGTTCCCCACCCCGTAGAGGAATGCCTGATCCACAGGACCTGCTGCCACCACTCTACATTGCTAGACGCTGAACTGTTTCCAGACACTTGGGACCCACACAGCCACTGAGGCCCTGATGCTACTGCAGCAGTAGTTATAACTTGCTGCAGCCTGAATTCTGTTTTCCTTGGAGCCAGGAACTCAGATTGCCATGAGGTATTCAGTCTGCTGTTGAAAAGTTAAGAGAACCTGAGAACTGAGATCTCAGTTTTCCCTTCAGGGGAAAAAGGACTGAATGACCTCTTCAGATATGAGGAGGGTAGCCTAAGGGCTTTTCTGCTGCTCAGAGACTGGGACGGTTGCTTAAAAGCAGCACTGCATTTGGACTCTCACCCATTACAAAACCTTTTCTTGTCTTTTGGTTAGAATGGATTTAAGAGAATCGCAATTTGTTAAGTTGTGTTATGGTACTGACCTGTTAAAGCTTTAGTTCACTATAAGATGTTAATGGCTAGAAAATTATTAGAACCTGTCTAAGAAAAGTTTGATACTAGCAATGAATTCTTGAATTTTGTATATTTGATAAGATAAATTTGGAGTTTGACACAGGTGAATACTCTAGACCAATTCACAAGTGGGCATTCCCAATTCTTGGTGATCCTCTACTCCTTTAATAAGGAGATATTATAGCCAAAGAAGTATGCATAACACAAAGTATTATCTGCTTGCTTATCATTAGCTAATTGCTGATGAACTCTCTTGACAAAAATGTGGCTCAAAGACACAGAGCCTGTACTTTCTCTCTTAACCCTTTGTTTACAGAGGTCTGCAATCAAGGATGGGTTTTGATCCCCCTCCCCCAGGTACCTAAGACATGGACTTGCATAAATTAGAATGCATGTTTCAAAGACAGGTAAGACTTGGAAATGGGAAAGCATCCTGTTGCAGAAGCACAGGCTTTATTAAAATTAATCTTTAAAAAAGGGGAATTATGCAGGTTCAAAAACGCCAAAGGTCAGAGAGTTTGGGACTTGTTTCTGGTTTCTTCAAGGTTATTGTGCTTCTACTTCAGACAAAGGTCCCACCTAGTTGTAAGTCAGAGAGTTCTGCTTGTTCAGTCGTTCTGACCAAAAATCCTCTCCGCTGATACAATAATCCTAATTAGATGTCCAGGTTTAATGGATGCCAGGACTCCTGCGTGGCCCCTGGGAAAACACAGTGGGGGATCAGAACAACCACCAGAGAGGGAAAAGAGGAGATCATGGGTTCATTCTCTGGGGGACAATTTAAATAACCTGTGGGAGTGGTCTTGACCCTTCCTGGGGAGGGGTCACCATTTGGTGGACTTTCTCGGAGGTGGAGTTTGGATTGAGGTAACTCTTAGGGGAGGGGGCTTGAAATGGATCTTCCTACCCAGCATTTCAAAATGGATGTCGGGGGTTAGGGAGAATGTTATGGAAAAATTAAAAATGCTGCAGGATACCCAGGTGCAATACGCAGCAGAAATGCTGTAGGTCCCCAAGCAGTGGTAGTGACAGGCAGAGGGCCCTGGGAGCAGCCAGTCCCAGGCAGAGACGGCTGCCGATCCCCGAGTGGTGGCTGGTCCCAGGCAAGGAGACACATGGCAGGCAGGCAAAAGGCAAGAGACATGGATAGGCACACCATGCAGAGTGAGGTTGGATATTTATTTGGGGGGTTATGGAGGGGGAAGGGAGAAGGGGAGAAGAGGAGAGTATGAGAGAGAGAGAGAGAGAGAGAGAGAGAGAGAGAAAGAGAGAGAGGAGAAGAGGAGAGAGAGACAGAAAAGGGGAGAAGCAGAGGAGTGCGGAGAGAGGCAGAAGCAAAGCTGCCTCTTTGAGAGGAAGATGGAAAAGAGAGAGAGCTCAGGCCAGAAGCTGAAGATCAGCCTGCCTCAGCAGATGGGGAAGGAAGTAGGTGTGACTTGTCTCTTAAAGAGACAGCACAACCATTACTGAGAAGCCCCCCAATCAAATAGTCCAGACTCTTTGGATAAAGGGGTGCCAGGGAGCTGAGGTGATGCTTACAATCAAAAACTACTCTCCCAAGATTACTGTCAACAGGTGTGGCTAATTGCCAGACCTTGTGCTCCAGGAATAGGGAAGTAGTTTGTTCCTAATAAAACAAAAGTCTAAGGATAAACCCAAGTTCCAGTTCCCTTTATGGAAATAACTTGGGATTCCACCCAGGGAGTGATTTGCCTATTGAATGTTTTGGTCTAGGGCATGAACGTGACTTGGTGACATGTTTTGTTTAGCAACAGAATGTTTAACTATGAATGAAGTCTGTGACTTTCAATTGGTATGTTCATTTCCCTGTATCATGTTAATGCAGACTTTTGTCTTACTCCTACCTTTTGGGGTCAGGGGTATTTTAACCAGTTGGAAATTAAAGTCGGGCAAATTTTCAGTACTCACTGACAAATTTCCTCCCAATACTATCCTATATGTTTCTACATTTTATTATTTTCATTTACGTCTTCACATTCTTTATTATATTACTAAATTCCCACACCTCTACTCAGAAGAAAGGTATTTTTGTAGAGGCTGACCCCTGACAGAGACCCAGTTAGTGGATTTCAGCGATCTGTGGACATCACAGAGTGACTTTCACAGGTTCGAATGTCTAGGTCAGTTCCCTCATGTGACTCTTTGAGGCAAAGAAGACACAGTTACCTGCTCGACGGGGCATGCCTGCAATCCCAGCACCTGGAAGGCAGAGGCAGGAGGGTGATGAGTTTGGCACCACCCTGGCTATATAGCAAGATTCTGGCTCAAAACAAAAACAAAATAAGGGGCTAGTGGGATGGTTCTCAGCAGGTGAAGGTGTTTGCCTCAGGACCCAGCCACTGGGACCAGTCTCCAAGAACTCACATGGTGAGGGATGGAACTCACTCCCACCAGTATGCACCTCCATGGATGCACCCACACAAACTCCCCTAGGCAAGCAGATCTTCCTTCTACTTTCAGCGTGTGCTCTCTCTGGTCCATCTCTCCTCATAAGAGGTGGCTACTGCTGTGGATCCTTGCCCCCTTCCCTTTCCTTACATAACTCATTGAATAAACTGTACCCAAACCCTCTCTCCACATGTCTTGCCTATCAATCTTTGTCTCACACCAGCCACGCCTAATCATGGTACCAGCTACCCTGCCTCTAACCTGCAAGGTCTCTCACCTGCCACCTCCCACCGACCTGGAACCCACAGAGGCCTCCTGTTTTGGGTCCCGGCTGCACCTTGAACCTGCCACTGGCACTCAGGGAACTAAACTGCAGCATTTTATCTAAACCTAACAGGTAGTCTGTGTGAAGAGGACAGGGGACAGCATAGAAGAGTTTAGTTCTCTCACCACGTGGGTTCTGGGAATCGAACTCAGATCTTCAGGCAGGGAGAGAGCAGATTATCAAGTCTTCCTTCCATATGTACAGGTGTAAGTACACACAAACAAACACACAAATATAGCTCTCTCTTTCTCTCTCTCTCTCTCTCTCTCTCTCTCACACACACACACACACACACACACACAACCTCACTGAGTTTGACTTCCATGCAAGAATATTCACCCATTTTGAGGTCATGATTTTGACTTATGACTTGACATTCCAGTTCTATCAAGTTATAGAATTTCTCCATCACCCGTTATGTCCCAGGGGCATCTTCCCCATCCATATCTTCATTTAATCTATGCCCAGCCCATAGCAACCACTGACCTGCTCTCTGTCAATGGATGCCCTGTAAAAGCAAACCATACTTAGCTGAAATAAGGCAAGTGGATGTCCCGCGCTACCGTCTCGCCAGCAAGCATGACACGGGACACTTGGGATCCTTCTTCAGAAAAGCTTTAATGCGTCTTGAGAGAGAGAGCATAAGCTTACATGGTGGAGACCCAGAATGAGGGAACCCATCCCTTATGTAGGAAACAGTCCTCGCTTCGGACGTGTCACTCTTGGATTGGTCCGCTGCCCATTATTCCAGATGATGCCTCGGGAGTAGGCAGGGACAGCAGTGGGAAGTTACCAAGCACATGTGCGTTCACCTGGCGGTGAAACCAGATGCCAGCGCCATCTTGTAATGGAGTATGTGGTTGCAGTCCTCCACATCTCCCCCTTTTTTACTTCTTTGCAGAAAGGCAACTCCCTCAGAAGGCAAAGATAGAGGTCGCACTTTCCAAAGTGGAAACATTATAATGGGCTTGCACGGAATCTGCCCCTAGGTTCATGACACCTGGAACTTATCCGGCCTGCCCTCTGCCATTTTTCTGGGAAAGGGAATATACGGCAAGAAACCCTTATGCAAGGCGACATATCTCTCAGAGAGGGCCATTCTCTGTGCGATGCTCTTCAGCTCAACAACCTTCAGGGCTAGCTAAGCCAAGCACTCCACCCTGTGCAATGGACCACTGTCCTAGGGGTGCAGGAGCTGGTTGGCATAAACCTTACTGCTTCAACATAGATAACCACACATCAGTAGAGGCTCCCTGTTCCAGGGCAGCCAGAGCTTGTGCAATAACCACACTTTGTCCCTACGACTTTGGGATTTGAATCCGCAGACCATCCAGAGGAGAAACACTATTCCACAGCATAGGGCTGCTCCAAACATTCCCACCCCCACCTCTTTGAAGTAGGAGATGAAGGACACGACCCAGGACTGGAATCCTTCGGCTAAGCTTATAAATCATCTCTAGGAATGTAGGGGAGCCCCAGAGTCTTATTGGTTGTAAAAAACTGAGGAAACACCGCTACTCTATGGCTGACTGGTGTCGGCCTCGGGAGGGCTGAGAGTATCCCCTATCGCTGCTCCATCATAACCGTTATCATCCATCTGCAAAATGGCAGGAGGAACAGAAGCCAAATCTTCAGGCAAGTCCGCATGTTGTGGGTCACTTTTCACCGTTCGGGTCAGTCTCTCTGGCACCCAGAATGGGTTTTCCTGATCCTGCGGGAACACACAAACAGCTCCCCTGAATCTCAACAGAATGGGATCTGGGCCTTTCCATTCATTAGAAAGCACATCTTTCCATTTAACCAAATCCTTGGGCCGCTGCAGATCTGAACAATGTTGTGTTGTTGCATTTTGGCCATTATCATCCAAATTTTAAAAATTTATAGTGAACAGAGCCATGGCAATGGCCATTTTTGGCATCAGGGGCAACTCCTTCATTATTCCCCCTTTTTGTTTAAGTAGATATTCCACGGAGAGATGGATGGTTCTATGTGTCCCAGAACCAATGGCTCATTAACTAGCTGATTTACTGCTTTTAATTTTTTTAGAGGTAAGTGGCCATTGGGGAACCCATACTGGGGTCTCTGTTTTCCATGGTATGGGCCGTGCTGCCCCAGTGGCGCCTAGGAAAAAACCCAGGCCCTGTTTGTTGATATTAGGCTTAGGATTTATTGGCTCCCATATTCCTTGCTTGGAGCGACCCAAGCCCTTTCCTGGCCTATGGCCCATTCTTATCATTATATCTTGAGCCTGAGATGAATAGAGGTAATACGGTACTGCCTGTTTACTGTGTCTAAACCTTAATTGCGCTTTTATTATGATAATTACGACCAGTCCTGCCTGAAGTCAGCACAGTTCAGCTTAGCCAAGTGGAGCAGAAGCCACTCCAGCCTCAGAGCCCTCACAGCTCCAGGCACACTGCATTGCTGTGGCATCCGCCAGGCTAGGCACCGACTGGGCTGGGGCAATGTTCCTTTTACCATAGCCACCTAGCAAAGCTCTGCTTCAGCTGCCTTTTAAACCCAGCTGCATTAGTTTTAGGTCCATACTGGTGCACGGAGTGGAGCAGAACTCAGGGAAGCAGGCTTGCTGCTCTGAAATCATTGAAAGGACCCCACTTAAACAATCTTTTGGGGAATTTGGGCATTGTCAGTCTGTCTGGCTACTTCCTGCTGAACGGGGATGCTGTATTCTTAGGGGTATTTACTACAACATTTCAGGAGGTCTCGGTGATTCAAACCACATAAATCTCCATTGTTGTTGTTCTGGAGTTAAGGCCTGAGCATTAGCTCTGGCCTGTTCTTGGGCTGCCTCATGCCACAGGGCTTTCCACTCCAAATATTGACCCATGCTGACGAGCGACGCTTTTATAACTGTCTCCCAGTCAGCCAGAGTCATGGCCGTCAAGGCCAATCTGTGCAATTGGGCTAAGGTAAAATTAGCAGTCACTCCATACTTTCTGACTGACTCTGCTAACTCTTTTATTTGGTTGTACTCCACAGGTGCATACACCCGCCCGTTTTCCCCTTCGTAAACGGGGAAGGCCAGGTGCAACTTTCTCTTGACCTTGTCAGGGATAAATGAAAAAGTCTTTGGCCCAAGGCATTCCTCATAAGGAGGCGCCGAAGGGGCAGTTGGGGGAGGGCACAGCTCATAAGGAGGCGGATGGGCCATTTGGGATGACTTCATGGCCCTACCGCTGGAAGACTGTGCCCGATTATGGGGATATCTTTCCCTCTCATATCTAGCCGCCTCTTCTTCTAATTTTGCCTCCTCCTCTGTATCTAGTTCTTCTACCTCTTCTTCTGAGCCAGAACTTTCGTGTTCATTTTCATGGTCACTTTCAATTTGCAGAGCTTCGAGTCCCTGCAGAGGATATAAACTATTGTTCTTTCCTTTTTTCTTATTGTTGGTATCAGAAAGCTTTTGACCTTGTAGGTCAGTCTTCTCCCCCATTCTTATTTTCTTAGAACCACCGGGGGGTCCTTTTTCCTTATCTGGGACTGTTCTTTTCTTGTGCGCACCCAAACTCTCACTGCACTCAGTTTCTGATATGCTATCCTGGACTTCCTCCAATACACTTCGTCCCTCTGCAACAACCCTCTGAACTGGCAGGATTCATCTTTTAAGCAATTCCTGACAAGAAATAAGAGAACTGCTAAAAGAAATACCAAGGCCTCTACGAAACCTTCCCAATGCGGAAACAAGTCAAGCCCAAAATCGAAAAGTCCAGGAATAGTCATATCTCTCTGAGCAAACAGACCTGCAGTTCTGAATCCTCCTTGTATCCAAGGGGTCTCCGGCGGTGCGAGCAGTGGTCAAGGTCCCCCGGCGTCCCGGACTTTTCAGCACCAGATATCCCGCGCTACCGTCTCGCCAGCAAGCATGACACGGGACACTTGGGATCCTTCTACAGAAAAGCTTTAATGCGTCTTGAGAGAGAGAGCATAAGCTTACATGGTGGAGACCCAGAATGAGGGAACCCATCCCTTATGTAGGAAACAGTCCTCGCTTCGGACGTGTCACTCTTGGATTGGTCCGCTGCCCATTATCCCAGATGATGCCTCGGGAGTAGGCAGGGACAGCAGTGGGAAGTTACCAAGCACATGTGCGTTCACCTGGTGGTGAAACCGGATGCCAGCGCCATCTTGTAATGGAGTATATGGCTGCGGTCCTCCACAAGTGGAGTCATCCTCAGAGCTCATGAGCAAACAGAGCAGAGAGGAGGCCACAGGGAGCAGGGGTCCTGCAACTCAGTGGGGATGAGGACAGACACCTGTTCTCTGGTTAACGTTCAAAGAATAAGCGAGAATTATCTTACTTGCTTACTTTGCTGTGCTGAGGATCAAGTTTAGGGTCTTGTACTTGCTAGGAAAGCGATCCACTGCGAGGCTACATTCCTAGGCCTTTTAGTTTTAGTTGGAGACAGGGTCTTGCTCTGTCACCCAAGCTGCCTTGATTTAGGACCCTGACAGGCAAGCACCTCTATCTGCAGGAAATTGTTTTAATAAAGAATTCCTAAGGAGACAATGGGTTCTCAACATGTGGGTTACTGTCCCCTTGGGGAGTGTCAAACAACCCTTTCATGGGGGTCACATATCAGATGTCCTGCATATCACATATTTATACTGAAATTTGTAACAGTAGCAAAATTACAGTTATGAAGTAGTAATGAAATAATTGTATGGTTGGGGTCACCACAAACCCCTGCAAAGCTGGGGGCCTCTGGGAATGGAAGCAGCAGAGCCTCCCTCCTAAGCTTGTGGATCACACTTAGGCACTGGAGAGCACACATCTGCAACTTCCTGAGCCACCCTGAGCTGCTCACTCTTGACCAAGGGGCCTGGGCAGGGAGTGAGCTTCCTTCCACAGGACACCCTCTGCTCCTGGTTCTCACCTGGCTTATTTGGCCTTGCCTTGTTTCCAGGGCATCCAAGATCCCAACAAGCATGGGATTTTTTTTTTAATTTCAATTTTTGAAAGATTGCCAGGAGCAGAGGCTTGCGACTGTCGTCCCAGGATTCAGGTGCCTGGTTTAGGTAAGGTGGAGAGTTTGAGGCCAGCCTGGGCTACAAAGAGATTCTCTTTTAGAAAAAAGAAAGCTAAAGTGACAGAGCAGTGGTGGCTGTCGCCTTTAGTCCTGGTACTCGGGAGGCAGAGGCACGTGGTCTCAGAGTTCAGGACAGCCTGGTCTACAGAGTTCCAGGACAGCTAGGACTACATAGTGAGACCCTGTCTCAGGAAAACCAACCAACCAACCAATCAACCAACCAACCAACCAACCAACCAGCAACCACTACAAACAATAATGAGGCTTGTGCCTGCCTGATAGGCACTCTGCCACCTGAGCTACATCCCCAGCCTTAAATAAAAAAAAATAATAAAATAAAAGTAAATAAACTTAAAAGTAAAATTTTCTTTAGTTTTATTCCTCCAACCCCGATCCTCTGCAGGCACCTAGGCATTTTGTTCGGTCCCATTCTTTCAGTGTGAGTGTTTCTCTATCCACCTACACTACGCAGAAAAGTCAAGAAATTATGGAAACATCATTTTCTTTCGTTAGGTATGGAATTTATTTGGATAATTATTCTCTTTGCCTGTCATTGTTCATAAGTATCCCAGAAGATCTGAATTTATGGAACAGTGGGCGTTCTGGAAAACCCTTCACCAAGGCAGGCTGTTCCCTCACCCCTAAATCCTATCTTCCCCACTCTGAAGAGTCAGGAGTCAGTGGCATCTGCCCTTCCCTCAGCCCAGGTACCCTGCTCAGTTCCAGCCCTGGGCAGCCTCCCCCACCTCCCCCACCACCCTATCACTCCCACCCCCACCCCAGAGGCACTGAAGCCTTCTGTCTGCAGCAGAGGGTAGGCTCTTTCTTCTAGAGAAGTCTGTCCCATTACAACGTCCCAGAGTGGAATCCAGGGCATATGAGGGGAGAGAAGGACGGTGACATGGAGAGTCCAGACTGTGAGCACGTCCTGGGAGACCTGAGTGACAGCTGGGTCTTCAGCTCCTCACAGGACTCTCATCCATCCTGAGAATGAACACCCAGCAGACACACCTGCCTGCTCCTTCCTGTCCCCTGGAGATATCTCTGTCAGTCAAGGCAAAGGGCCAATGGTTCTATGCCCCTCCTCTGGTTTGCCCTTTTCTCTAGCTTGGACACTCATTGGACGGCTCTTCTTCATTCTATACTGTCAGTTCCATGCTGGCTTCCTGAGTCCAAGGCACACAGCCTCTGGTCAGCCTTCCCAGGAGCTGATGAAATTCGGCTTGGAACTTGGAGGATGAGAAGTAGAAGACAAGAGGGTCTATGCAAGAGTTGAGGGTGCTGAGGAGGACGACATAGTTCCGCCAGGTTGGACTCTCACCCTGAACATAGCCCACCACATGGGACATATTGAAGGGGCCAAAGCAGACAATGAAGATTAGCAGTGTGGCTGCTAGAAGCCCTATCACCCTCTTACGCCTGCGCCGACTGGTTCCTTGGCTAAGAATCCAAACCAGGCGGCTGTAGCAGTAACTTGTGATACACAGGGGCACCATGAAAAGGACCAAAGCCATCTCTAGTCTTACAGGCAGCAGCACGGCCAGCTGGTCCTCCCCGAATTCCAGGTAGCAGGTATCATTGGTCCCCTGACTGTAGGTGGTATTTCCCCAGTATTCAGTGACATAAATCACACTGCAATGAGCTGATGCCAGGAACCAACAGATGCCACTGACCACAGCAGCCTGGGTCAGCCGTGGCCGGGTCTTGTACCACAGTGGGTAGGCCACACTCAGAAAACGTTCGATGCTCACAGCCATCAGGAAGAGGGCAGATAGGTAGATGGTAGTGAAGAAGAGGAACCCGGAAAGGGGGCAGAAGATGTAGGGCAGGAGCCATCTCATGCCATAGGCTGCCTCCACCATGCGAAATGGCAGGAAGAGTAGCTGGAGCAGGTCCGAAAGGGTCAGGTTTAGCAAAAGTAAGTCCACGGCAACTGGGTGGTGGTGTAGCATGCCCACGAAGACCACCAGGGCCATCAAGTTGAGGGGCAGTCCCACGAGGAAAACAAACAGGTACACGGAAAAGACAAGCCAATGATTGCCGGGAGAGAGGCTCGACACCATGGTCAGGGTTGCTAGTGAGAGATGAAGAGGGAGATAGTGTGGGAAGTGAGGAAGTCTCTTGTTCTCCCACTAGGAGACTTACTCACCAGGCTGGAGTGTTGCCATCACTGTCCACCCCCACCACCCGGTCACCACATACTCTCCCCTGCAGGGTCATCTTTCCTGCCTTCCTGCCTTTCTTGTCCCCGCCTCGGTGTAGACATCACCAAGGAGTCTCCTGCTTGAACCCCCAGTTCTATACTCACCAGCTTATTGGAAAACCAGTACTCCTCTGCCCTGTACGCTGCTGGCTCCTCCAGCAATAGGCAGTGAGCTAATTGTCCAGTGATAAAGACTTAGTGGTGCCTATGACATCAGCTGGGCTGGGTCCATATGCAAAGGAAGAAGAAGAGGAAGGAGAAGAAGAAGAGGAAGAGGAAAAGGGAGAAGAAGGAGAAGGAGAAGAAGAAACTCCAAGACTGTGATCATGGCTGCATGTATAGAGTCTTAACTGGGACCTTCCTTTCCCCTACTTTGAATTCATCTCCCCCACTTGGACTTCGTTATGCTTCTTTAGAATGGGCATATCGAGGGCTCATCAGATTAAAATGATTGGAATTGGAGTGAGGGATGGGCTCTGCAGCTGGCTATTTCTTGCTACCTCTGTGACTTGGGACAAATGAGAACAACTCTGTGTCTCCTATTCTATAACACAGAGGTAACAACACAGTTTCACAGATGAAAACCTACACTAGTCCAGTTAGGTAGCTCAGTAGCAGGAGCACTTAGACTGAGTCATAGCTCAGTTGGTAGAGCACTTGCCTTTCACGCATGAAGCCATGAGTTCGAGCCTCAGCACATAAAACAGGTGTGGTGGCTGCTTGCCTGGCCTGTCACCTGGGTACCCTGTCCATTTAAGGGAAAAGCCCCGCCCTCTTCCAAGCCCCCACCTTCTGTGGAGGCAAGGCTATCTCCTGCCTCCTCCCGCCTGTGGTCTCACCCCCCTTCAGAAGAAGTAACCACTGTCTCTCTCCCTTTCTCTATTCTCCCCCTCTTCCTCTCTCTTTTTCCCTCTCTCTCTCTCTCTCTTTCTGCCTCTCTCTCTCTTCTTTTCTCTTCTCCCCTTTTCCACATCCCTTTCCCCTGTGTAACTCACTAAATAGATTCTATACCCAAACTCTCCCTGCATGGCTTTTATGTATCTGTCTCTCATCTACCTTGGTCTTTCATCCACCAAAGGGACCTTAAGGGACCCATTGAGGCCTCTGGGGATCCACCAAGGAAGGCATCAAGGGACTCGCCAAGGCCTACAGGGCCTTGAAAGAATAACAGTGGTGCCTGCCTGTAATCAGTTAGGAAGAAGAATCACCAGGATCAAGAGTTCAAGGTCATCATCAGCTCCTGGCTACACACACTTTGATGCCAACCTGGACTTAATGAAGCCCTGTCTCAAATAAAACAGCACATAGAATAGAGCCTTTCCCTATCTTGAACCTTGTGGTGCAGGCAAGGATCTGGGATGATGGGTGAATGTGATGGGGAGGCGGCAAGGATTGCAGTACCTTTCAGTGTGAGCACAACCCACAGCATGCCCTCAGGGGACCACAGTTTGCATCCAGCATCCTTTTTGTTCACAACAGGAAAGTGACTCTCCAGGTCTCTCTCCTTGTTAGACTTCACCATGGGGAGGTGGGAGGGGTGTGGGAATGTGGGGTATGTCATGTTTCACATCCAGCTCTGTTCATCCTCAGAGACAGCAGACCTCTTCTCTCAAATATTTATGAAGCACAAAACCAACGCTCACCCACCAGAATGGCTATAGCACCACACCAGACAGAACCAAGTGTTGACAAAGATGGAGACACACCAAAGCCATTGTTGATCGTGGAGGAGAAGGCACCATGGGGTAGTCCCTTTGGAAAGCTATTTGATGGTTTCCCTAAAAACTTAAACATGCATTTATACAATACCAATAATTCCACTCTGAGTATTTGCTGCAGAGACATGAACACATGCATGATCATAAACATTGGCTCATGTATCATCTTTATCACAGCGCTAGTGACCATGGCTCATAAGTGAAAGTATCAGGCCATGACCCCTTCACAGATAGACAGACACATGTGAGGCATCAGGATAACAACATAACACACCACATGGATGAACCCAAAAACACACGCTAAGTAAAGCAAGTTAGACACAACAGGACCGACTTCACATGATTTCATCTGCATGAAATGTCCAGAATAGGCAAATATTTTAAATCACAAAGTAGATTAATGATTGGGAGCTAAGGCTGGGGGCAGGGATGAAAAATAGAGATGAACTGTAAATGAAAGAGATCTTTCTGGGCTGGTGAAAATGGTGTACTGTTGGGTCCATGGGGGGTCGTGCAAAGATGAGAACACCACCAAGTCTAATAAACCAGAAGCAAACTTTATTCCAGAAACCAGATCCTAGGAAAACCAGAAGCAAACTTAAAAATAAAAAAATAAAAATAAAACATGTCGGGGCACGGAAGCTTATCAGCTAGCTGAGACCACAGCCAGAGATGGTGTTTGTTAGGCTGTGTGGCAAAAGGCCGGTTTCTGAACCCACTTTTTACAGTAAGGGCACCAGGCATTATCTCTGAACAAAAGAATTTTTACAACCTTGCCCTGACCCTTGGGTTGGTCAGCGAGACTCTAAAGAGGGGAGTGAGTGCTAATGTCAATGGGTAACTAGGCAGCCATCATGAAATATATTTCAGAAGAGATTGGAACGAAGGTCACTAATAGCGAGAAAACAGATGTCTTTAGCAATTAGTCAGAAAGGAACTGCTAGTAATACTACAAGGTTAGTAAATTAGGATTAACTGGTTCTTAGGCTGAGAACTTAGGAGATAGCAGAAAGCTTTTCACATTATCTCAAGGTAAAACTCAGATACTGACTGCCATACTTTACAACCTCCGTTATCAGAGCTCATCAATTAAACCTTTGTATTTGTCCACTGTCTGTCCTGGTACCTCCAGGTGCAAACTGGAGTCTTATGCCTCTCCTCTGGTGGCGCCAGTTTTCCATAATGGAGACAGTGGCTAACCCAGAGGTCACATATCTCTGTCTCCTAAAGGTTAACTCAGTTCATATCTGTCGTTTATCAGGGATGGCCAGGACACTACTCTCAATTTGTAGAGAGAAGCTCTGGCCTTGTAAAAACAGCCCGTTGTAAAATGACCTCCACTTCCCAAGCATCTGAGAAAATAGCTCACTGTGAATGAATGATCCTTGATCTGCTGAGAAAGCTGCTGATAGTCTGTTCTCATTCTTCTAGACTTATAACTTTATATTTCTTTATTTCTACATTCTTATGTTTGGAATCTACATTTTTATTTTTTTATTCCTGGACTCTTCACGTACATCACTGTGAATTTACTTTTAAAAACTGGCTTGTGAACTTAGCATGTATGGGTTTTCCGATGTGTAAATTATATTGGTTAGTTCCTTAACAGGTTGTTGTGAGTAAGCCAAGTAGTTTTTATTGCTTCCAGGCTTGCATTTAGTGAGAGATAAATAAAGACATCAATACTAAAAGGGAAGCTCCATCTCCTGGGGGAGTTGGATGACCAAGAGATCTTGTTAGGGGTCAGGGTTGGGGGGCCTGGTGGAGGAAGCCAGGGTCAGTAGATCTCGAGGGCCTGGTGGGCCCAGGGAAGGATCTGGATTGACCCCTGAGTGGAAAGAACAGGCAACTGGGGACCATAGCCCCATCCCCAGCAGGTGCTCCAGGGCAGTGGGAATGGAGGTTCCAAACACTGGGGGGAGGGGAGAAGGGAGGGGGAGGGGAAGGGTGGGTAGGGCAGGCAGTGGGGCAGCACTCATGGACTGTCACTACTATTCTCTGGTTTCCCCACTGCCCAGGGGCCGCGTGAAGAATGAAGAAATGAAATAAAAGTGCTATGCCCAAATCCGTACAGTCCCTGCAAAAGCCAACAAGGAAACTGAGTCCCGTATATAAAAGCAAAGAGCCTTTATTTTAATCAAGTTTGCAAACTCGGTCTCTCTGCATGTCCAACATATTGAAATAACCTGAGAGCCCCGAGAACAACTAGAGTAGGGTTTTAGAGTAATAAAGGTGGGGGTGAGCAGTTTCTGAGGTTTTAAGACCCCTAATTGGCTGATTTGTCTAGGGTGTCCTGGTGAAAGTGATAGGCAGGTGATCCTATCTACAGCACTTGGAATGCCAGGCATTTCATTTGAATGGTTTGTACTTTGGTGGGGGTCAGGTAACTCAGCTTGTGGTTCCTTTTGCAACTAGGCATTGCCTAGGGTAAACTACTGAGCCTTCAGCTTCCATTTAAATTCGTAGGTGGCCAGAGTCCCAGGTGATAATGGTTGGAAGTAAAGAACTTCCTTTGGGTGACCTGCCCAGACTTAGCTTATCATGGCTGGCCCCCATATAAAGGAGGAGGACGTGATTACTCCTAAAGTACAGTGAGGATTTTTACTGTAGAGTTAAAGGAGAAAGCAGGCGGCAGGGGAATCCGAGCTGAACATGGCTGGTAGAGGACCATGAGAGGCTGGGCATGGAGGGAGAGCAAGAGAGGAGCCACTGACCAAGAGACTGCTATAGCCAAAATGGCTGCCTTATACTGGTATCAGCGTGGAGAGAAGGGAAGCAGAAGCCCAGCCCCAGGGAGGAAGAGGATTAGGGTAGAGGCAAGGTGAGGAGGGGTGGGAGTAGCCATAGATATTGATGGATGCTGGGAGAACAGGGAAGAGCCACAGGTACTGAGGGATGCTGGGAGAGCTAGCAGCAGCCACAGGTACTGAAGGATGCTGGGAGAGCTAGCAGCAGCCACAGGTACTGAGGGATGCTGGGAGAGCTAGCAGCAGCCACAGGTACTGAGGGATGCTGGGAGAGCTAGCAGCAGCCACAGGTACTGAGGGATGCTGGGAGAGCTAGCAGCAGCCATAGGTACTGGGGGATACTGGAAAAGTTGACCATCATCCGCTTTGATATATTGTAAATCTGAATTTTCTTTTTTCTTTTTTCTTTTTTTTCCCCCTTTGGTTTTTCGAGACAGGGTTTCTCTGAAACTAGCCTTTATGAACCAGGCTGGCCCCAAACTCACAGAGTTTGGCCCCACCTCTGCCTCCTGAGTGCTGATATTAAAGTCATGTGCCACCAACGCCTGGCTAACACTGAATTTTCTTTGGCGAGAGATCGGGAGTTTCTATCCTTAAGACAAATGTTTGCTAAGCACCTACCATGTGCTGCCTCTCTTCTGAGTGTGGTGACCTACTGTTTGAACCCTTACATTCAAACTCGTTAAAGGCCACAAAAGAGACCACCACCCCCCCTTTTTCTTTTTCTTTTCCTTTTTTCTTTTGAGACAGGGTCTCACTATGTAGCCCTAGCTGTCCTAGAACTCACTGTATAGACCAGGCTTGCTGTGAACACCCAGATAGATAATGTATATGCTCAAAGAGATAATTTCTATGAACCAGTTCATGCGCTCTGGCCACTATGCTGTTGCTCATTGGAAGCTTTGCTGTCTTTAGAAGAATAAGCTTGATTCTAACACCTGGCCCCATCAGAGATGCCCAGTGCCTGTCTTCTTCATGGCCGCCCTCCTCTGACCTCTCTCATGTGGACTGGGGTGTGCTTCTTATCCTTCTCCAAATGAACCACAAGGTTTTCAAGATGTCCACTAAGCATTAGGGGTCCTGCTTGGAAGGACCCCTCCCCACCCCATCTTTTCTGGGGGTCATCAAGAAAGCTTCATGACCTCCCCGAAAATGAAGGTGGTCATCACTGCAGTATGAGGTGACTAGGGGAAGACATCCCTCCTCTGGGAGCATCACCTTCAACCCAGAGTTGCAGGAGGAGTCTGCTGAAATCAGAATGGATGCTCCCCAGGGCTGAGAGAGCAAACAAGCCAAAGAATCTCATTGGTGTTGGCTCCCTCTGCTGGGCACTGTGTCTTTTGCAACCTGTCCATCGGGACAGAAGACACCTGGCTGGATCAACAGCTTGTGTGAGTTGTGCCAACAGCATCAGCTTCTCTGGAGGCTGAGGCAGGGGAATCACTTGAGTCCAGGAGTTCAAGCCCAACATGGCTACTACTTCACCTAAACTCTGTTACAACATAAGTGAAGGGGAGTATCTGGGGACATAGCTCAGCCATAGATCACTAGCCTAGCAGGTGCAAGACGCTCGCTCTCTCTCTCTCTCTCTCTCTCTCTCTCTCTCACACACACACACACACACACACACACACACACACACAGGGGTGGGGCTATTCTCAGAAGAGTTGTAGGAGGATGAAATGAGACAACTGGAAAGACGAGACACAGTTTGGATCCACAAAACCCCTGCAACTCTCCAGCCTGCTTTCTGCCATCAACTCAAATGCTGCCCTCTAGTGGTTCTAAAGAGGATTGGCAGGATCTTGATGTTGCCTCCACTCTTCAGAAATAAAAATGCTCTTCCCTCAGAAGTTATTTCAGAGAAATACTCCAAAATCAGATCACGGTGGTAGTGATGCTCCTGAGCAGAAGCAAGCCTCTTCCTCACCTCCAGGAGTGCGGGGCTGCGCAGGTATACTGTGCCACAGTTCTTGACCGTCACTCTCTTCTTTGTACAAGGACACTGTTCTCTCCAGGTATGGCACTTCCCATGAGTGGTGTCTGTAATGGCTTTAGACCCGGCTGTCCCAGGGTTGTAGTGGAGCAGCCCTCTTGGGGCATGGCACATTTATCCAATCAACTCAATGGCCCTTGCCCCCAGAGATAGATGCTACTTCTGAATTGTTCCTCCGTGAGTCCTTGTCATACATACTGTCCCCCAGGCAGGACCTGTTCCCAAGTAGCCGGTGACCAGTGGGTTGAGTACCACACTCCAGGCCCCTGTGATGAGCCCCAACTTCCTCCAGGAGCCTCCTAAGTCTGGGTTTATGAAACTAGCCACATTGGAGGCATTGTAGGGCCCCAAACAGAGCAGCAGTGTGAGAAGAGCTCCCCCAGCCACCCAAGCTGCCCTGAGCTTCCGTTTGTGGCTCAGGCCTGAGTGGGTCAGGGCCCGGAGGCAGCCCACGTAACAGAAGGCAGTGATGACCAAGGGCAGAAAGAAGAGCAGAATGGAGAAACTGAGGCGGGCAGGGCGGGCCGAGTTGGGATCCCAGGCTTCCAGGCAGACCGGAGACCCATTCACGGCTATGTTGATTCCCAGAGAACTTGTGGTGTTGTTCAGCCAGCCTCCAGGAGCCTCCAAGCCAAAGACCAGGCCCAGGTGGCAGAGGACAAGGGCCCAAATGGCCACACACATACCCCAGGAAGAGTGGGGCCTCCGAATAGCTTGGTGCCATAAGGAAAAGGCAGCCCCCAGGTAGCGGCCAGCACTGAGAGCTGCCAGGAAGCTTCCACCTGCATAGAGTGGAGCAAAGTGGGCCACGACAAAGACAGGGCAGAAGGGGAGTGGCAGTGGCCAGACCCCAGAAGCCAGGGCCTCCACAGCCTTCAGGGGTAGAGTGATGGCGAGGAGGAGATCAGAACAGCTCAGGTGGAGCACATAGACCAGGCTGGGGGTGAGACGCGGTCTTGCATGGACCACTGCGCCTCGGATGGCCAACAAATTCAGCGGGAAGTCCAGGGCAAAAGCAGACACATAGGGGACAAAGGAGAGCTGTAGAGGCAGGGCCATGGAGCACGGTGCAGTGGGTGCTGGCCTCTGTTGCTCCTGCTTACTGTTCTCAGTTCATCAGCAGAGGAAGGAAGGTTCTTGAACCCCACGCTGCTGTCCCTACTGCCCAGGCAGTACCAAAGCCGCTGATGATGCCTAGGATCACAGGAGGAAATGGGGGCTGGAGAGCCACAGCCCCAGCAGAATCGAGGAGTCCTCTCAGTCTCCGGCTGTTCTCCACAGTACCATCTCTTAGTGCAAGATAACGATTCAGTGTAACAGGAAGAGATAGAAGGTTCCAGAGCTGAGGTGACCTCTGCTCCTGTAGACTCTGGGAAGAGAGGAGCAGAGGGAGGTCAGAACCAGGCTGCATGCATGTCAAACTCTTGAGTTCCTTCCCGGTCCATTACTCCATGACCAGAGTTGCCAGACTCCCTCAATAGGAACGACCCTTCACCAGAGAAATCAGGGGCTGGAGGATTAGCTCAGCAGTTCAGGATGCATGCAGCTTCCAGGAGATCAGAGTAGGGAATCCCAGAAGCCATATCAGTCGCCTTACAGCCATCTCTAAATCCAGTTACATTTTCTTTCGCCTCTGTACACACATACACAAGTTTTTTTTTTTTTTTTAATGTGTAGCCCAGGCTGGCCTCAAATTTGTGATCTGGCTGCCTCTTTCTCCTTCAGAAGTCCCACTGGTTCTTGCTACCACAATCGGCCACATTTTATTATTAAGAGAAATCCCAGGCATGGTGGCACACAGCTTTAATGCCAGCAGGAGCAGAAAGATCTCTGTGAGTTTGAGACTAGCCTGGTCTATATATCGAGTTCTAGGAAAGCCAGGGATACGAAGTGAGTCCCTGTTACAGAGAGAGAGCTAAAAACATATCCACACATCCACACACACACATACAGAGAGAGGGGAGAGAGGGAGAGAGGGAGGGAGGGAGGGAGGGAGGGAGAGAGAGAGAGAGAGAGAGAGAGAGAGAGAGAGAGAGAGAGAGAGAGGTCAGTGCTCCTTGAACAGTAGCTTTATCAGTTCAGGAGGAAGCAGGCAAAGAGGGTGGTAAGGTGAGAGCCCCATGGCAAGCCAGTTCCCATCAGTAAATAACAGCTCAGGGAACATCCTGGCCCAGGCACCCAGAGAAGAGTGGAACCTTCGAAAACAGGACTCACCTCTTGGTGCTGCCAGATGCCTCTGAGGCTCAGGAGTCCTCTTGTAGGGCTATTAGATGATGCCCAGGATGGGCAGTGAGCTGGAAGGCAGAGAAGGGCGGGGTGGTCATTAGCAGGAGGTACTAGCAGCCTGGATAAGCAGCTGATGGAGCATCCTATGATGGTCTGCAGGAGGTGAGGGTGTCCAGAGGAAGGATGGGAGTATGACTGGCTTTTTGAAGACCTTAAAGAGGCAGGGTTCATGGGGCATAACATTGTGCCCTTCTGACTCATTCACTGCCTGTTCAAACCCACCCACGCAGAGCAGGATCTGCCCCAGTGCCAAATGAGCTCATGGGCAGACCCTGGCTTTATTGACTCACTCCTAGGTAACCAGAAAAAAAAAAGCTGCAACCTTTAATTATAGCTGTTATGGAAGCTGTTCTGGAAGTCGATGTAGGAGCATCACAAGTTCAAGACCAACTTGGGATACAGAGTGAGTTCAACTTCAGACTGGAAAACATAAAATGACACTGTCTCAAAATGAAAACTTATGAAGGAACTGGAGGTATGCTCTGTGGTGCACTACCTGCCTAGAATCTTCCCCAGGGCTGGAGAGTGGCTCAGTGTTTGGGTACCTGCCTAGAATCCCCCAGTGAGGGACTAGGAGTGTGAGCCTCAGTGGTTGAGTGCTTTCCTAGCTTACACAAGACTTAGTTTTCATCCCCAAACCCATGATTTATGTTTTATTTCTGTTTCACCTATATATACACCTGGCAGTTCTGGTCTAAATTTTGTGCAGCAACATTTTCAGTGAGGGAAGATTGTGATCTTCCCTAATTAAGCATCTTGCTTGGAGGTCATTCAAGGTTCCTCTGGCTGTGTGACCCCATGTCTGCTATCTCTGCTAAAAGCCTGGGCTCATGAGTGCCAGGGTCTGCCTTACCCAGAGCATGGTGCCCCGTAGGTGCTCTGGTCTCAGTAGAATTGCTTATTCTCAAGTGGAAGGATATAGTGTTCTGGAGTCCAGGCCTCTGGGCCTCCTGGCCTCCTGCACTTCACGCCTCAGCGAGGCTGTTGACATCCACATCTCGTGGTCAATGGATCATGAAGTAGCTTCATATCAGCAGCTGGGCTTGGGCACAGGATAAGCAGGTACCTGGTGGTTGCCAGGAAGCCTGATCCTGACCTCCTCAGCCTCAGGGCTGCCTTCTGCTCCTTAGAGAAGACCTTGACCTAGGAGATCTTTGGAGACTCCAGGCTTAACTGACAGCTTCCTGAGATTGGTTCTGTGTTATAATTCTTGCACCCCAACTATGGCCTCTTCTCTATTATTGTTGTTTTGTATTTTTGAGATGAGATCTCAAGCAGCCCAGGCTTGTCTCAGATTTGCTGTGTTGTGGAAGACCTTGAACTTCTGACCCTGCGCACCCTACCTCCTCTGTGCTAAGACAAGACAGCAGCAACACCACTCTGCACTTATGTAGAGCCGAGCATAGAACCCAGTGATTCATGCATTTGAGGTGAGCACTCTACCTACTGAGCCAAATTTCCACACACCTCCAATGGCAAATTTTAAATCACCAAATGCTTGTCATACATATGAATAAATGGATTAGTTAGTTAGTAGTCGAGTATTGCTGGAATTCACTGTGAGTGTAAGAGCCCCTGAAACTTTCTTTCATTCTTCTAAACAGTGGGTTTTTTTATTTACATGCAAAAAAAAAAGTAAAAAAATGAGGACACCCAGAGAAACAGCCTTCACAAACATCAAGCATTCTTAATTGCTGGGATACTTTTCCAGATCTCCCCTCAGATGTTTATTTTACGTGCGTGTGTGTGTGTGTGTGTGTGTGTGTGTGTGTGTGTGTGTGTGCGTGTTTGTGTGTGCCATAGTGTGCACATAAAGGTCAGAGGACACCTTTTGGTGGAGTTGATGCTCTCCTTCCACAATGTGGGTCCTGGGAATCACACTCAGGTTATCAGGTTCAGAGGCAGGTGTCTGTGACCACCAAGCCATCTACTCAGTCCTCCATTTAAATGGCATTTAAAGTCTCACTAGCCTTCCCCACAAAGTAGTCAATGGCACTCACAGGAAGTCAATTTGGGGACAAGAGGAAACGAGTGTCATGCTCTGGCACTTGGAAGGATGAGATGGGAGAAAAGAAAGGAACAGAACTCTTTGGGGGACCCTCCCGTGTGCCCTGAGTTGCACATTGCTTCCCTCTGTGGTCGCTGAGCACAGCTTGCTCTGCTCTCTGGTTGAGCAGGTAAATGGGTGGATGGAATGCTGGACCTGGAATCAGAGGAGCCAGCAGTGCACTGGGGAGGTCTGCGCTGCTTCCCTGCGTGGACTTGGGCTGTGGAAGAACCTGACAGCCCCCTGTTGAGGATGAATCCATTTCCTCTCATTTCTTCGTTGTTGTTTTTGAGGCTGCATCTACTGTGCAGCCTGGCTGGCTCCTGTCTCTGTGTCTCTGCCCTCCCAGCTCTGGTTTACAGGACTGGAGCTCAACACCTAATTCTTCTCCCTTTTATTCACTCTTCAAGAAATGTAAAAGAGCGTGAGAGAGATACTTGATAACTTGTATTTGTCCTCACACTTTTATAACTTGCAGGCACACACCTCAATAACCTGGATTTGTTTATCTTAAGACTGTGAAATTTGTTGGAGGCTGTCCTTTTAAACTGACAAAACCTCACAGCTGTCATACTACATCAGAGTCTTTGAGAAGGATAAACACGCAGAACCCACCTGCAGTGCATCTCCTCCCCTGCAAGGACTTCTACTTTCATGATAAAAAAAAAAAAGCCAGCTTCTTCTGGCTCACTTTTCATTTAACTTTGTGTGGAACTTAAATTCAACTGTGGGGAAATGTCTGTACACTTGCCGGTAAACATTTTAAGTTTATTATATCTCAATCCAGACTAAGAAAGGAGCAAGTCTCATATTTTAAATAGGTATGTACTTTTAGGATTCTTACAAAAATACTGTATATGTAATCAAACACTGCTTTAAAATATATCAAGCTGTTCTCCACTATTGTCAGCTCTGCCCGTAAGCTTCTAGTGCAAACAGCTTTTTCTTCTTTGTCTTTCACAAGTATAAATCTCACCTGTTCAGTTAAAAACCAGTACAGTCAAGTTTGGACCCAACTCTCCAGGCAGATACTATGCTTTAGTTGTAATTTATCTATACCCGATAAACAGCCCTCAACTGCTCAGAGATCTGGGGAATATGGCAATTAAATGTTTAATTATTAAAAGACTTTTCATGACAGACAGGTTGGCCCCTAGCAGCAGCACTCTATTTCCTCCAAAGACAGAAGACCGATGGGCAGAGTCAACGTCCTTCTGCAATTTGCTTCATCAAGTGAAAGCGCTAACTACTGGAAAAAACTGCCTTTCATCTAAACTGAAGATCTCCAGACATGGAGAGAATCACTGGAATCGACAGCCTAACTGCTCAGGTCATGGTTTGTTTGTCTTTCTACAGAATTTCTAACCTACGGGATCCTGTGGAGCTGGCAGGCCCTACTTCTAACACCAGAAGACAAATACATACAATCCTGATGCCCTTGCCCCCGACGACCCTGGAGGATACTGAGGTAGCCAATAGAGTAAGTCCTCTGTCAATTTTTAAATCAATAACTCAAGTAAAATTTTATCCTTCTTAAAGATCTCTGATGCAGATCTGATAGCCGAGAGGTTTTACCAGTTTAAAAGGACATCATCCAACAAATTTCAGCATGACTTCTTAATATGTTCTAAATAAAAGGTGTTTAAAGATGTACAGATGCAAGTTATTAAGGTGTGAGGACAAATACAAGCTATCACATTTCTCTCTCATGCTGCCTTTCATAATCTTAAAGAAACTTTTCATTGTGCAAAAACATCTGTCACAGTCTTTCTGACATAAATATGCTGCTGTTTATATAATGTATGCATCTAAAACCTATGTTTTCACAAACTCAAAAATTCTTTCGAGTTCCAGGAAGCCAAATTGTAGGATCCATCCTAAACAGGTCAGATACACCCCTCTCAATTCTCTGGTCCTAAAATTTCTTTTTCTTCCTAAACTTAACTTTGTCCTCTGCTCTGCCAACACTTTGCCAGGTCCAGGAGACACCAGACAGTTTCACACCATGAATCCTGGATAGGAGTAAAGTGACCAGCTATCCTAGGATGTGACCAGCACCCAGCTATCTCAGGCCCCCTCAAGAGAGACTTCAACGCCCACAAATAAGCAAGAAGCAGTCTTGAGAATCCGCCGTCCCAGTTCCTTCAACCTGCTATGCCTAAATCCCCGTCTTTTTATAATAACAAAAATATGGGAATGTTGTAATCTGCTGGCCTTGTCTGTCACCTAGGTACACTGTCCCTTTAGGAGACAAAACCTGCCTACTGCCAACCTCCTTCTTCTATCTTCCCACCTCCTCTCTCTCTCTCTCTCTCTCTCTCTCTCTCTCTCTCTCTCTCTTTTTCCATCTGCCCTTTTGAAAAAGCAGTTTCTGCCCCCCCTCTCTCTTCTTTCCCCCTTTCCCCTTTTTCCCCTTTCCCTTCTCTTCCCCCTTCATTACCCACTGAACAAACTCTTTACCCCAGCTCTCTCTGCATGGCCTATCTATCTCTCTGTCTCCCAGCTGAGGTCTCAGGCCACCCATAGGGGACCCACCAAGGCCTCAGTCACCAGCGTTATGAGAGTGCAACATCTTACCTCTGCACTGAGTGACAACTTAGGTAGAGTCATGCACATCGGAGCATGGGAAATATCTACAGTGTTTCATTGTCCCATTATTGCTGCCCGCACATCAGATGTGTTGGGCCCTGAAGTCCAATCACCGAGGAGGAGTTATCCCAAGAGACCACTCTCACACCACAGTTGATATAAAAGCATGACAGGGTCACTCAACATTCAAGCCAAGACCATGAATAGCTGGTGCAGGCTACTTTTAAAGCAAAAAGCCATAGAAATGGCGGGGGGGACTCAGGGGTTGTTTTCCAAGTATTGGGATTGCCTTATTCAAAGGACTATTAACAATAATTGGTACTAGCAAGAGTTGGAGGGCAGTTGCCAGATTAGGTGAAGTAAGAGAAAACATTTGAGGGTTACTTTGATCCCTTCCCAGGGACTGAGTCAAAACATCAGGAACTGAGTCAACATCTTAAGGGTTATCTTGCCCCAGATTCAATAACTGAGTTCTATCTGGAGAACATTCACAAAGACTCAGGGAGATGGAAAGTTCCCAACATTTCAGTACGTGGGTGAGTAATTGTTAGATTCCTGGTTCCCAGGGGAAGGGGGAAAGCACTAAGACTGAGAGGCCTCAGAATTATTTTAGAGTTCTCCAATGCACTGGGCCTTTCTTCTGCAAGAGGAGACATTTTGACTGCTGGAGATGTGAGCGTGAAAGACAAGCCTTGAGCGAGGACACAAACATAAAAAGGATGTCAATAAGAACTATGCGGTGTGGGCTCGGAAGAGGTGCTCAAGTGGGAGGGGAAGGGGAAAGATGAGCAAAGTGTCCAGGTCAGGAGACTAGCTAGACCTCAGATCCTGTGGGAACAGGCTTTCCTGCATTGGGGAGCAAGAGGGGCCAGAAAGATTGAGTCAGGGTCTGGGCTGGCTGCTCAGCCTCAAGAACTGGAGGAGAATGCAGGAAAGCCATCTGGAAACTGATGACCCCATCAAAGTGTTGACCTGTCCGTCCTCCATGATGGCTGATTTTACCTTCTTTGGTCATTATGTGTTAAATACAGGCTTCAGCAGCCAATCAGAATCCTGATGCGTCTATAGGCTGCAGCAGGCAATCAGAATCCACAGCTCCTGTTGGCCTAATAACCAAAGTTCACACAGGGCTTCACTGTTTTCTTCAGCATTCAGCAGTGACTGACACAGGCCATGAACTCAGAGACAGATGTGACAGTGCACATGTCTGTCATCTAAGTGCTCAAGAGGGTCAGGAGTTCTAGGACAGTCTGAGCTACATAGTGAGACGCTTTGTGATGGGGAGTGAGGGAGAGAAGGAGAGAAGAAAGGAAGGGAGGGAGGGAGAGAAGGAGAGAGGGAGGGAGGAAGCCTGGTCATTCATGAGCTAGAGTGCACAGACTGCAAAAAGTCACGCTGCTCCCAGCGGTCTGGAAGCTGAACTTCTACAGGGCGACTCTGCTCCACCTACAGCTTGACCACCTCTCTCGCGATGCCTCCAATGGTCTAAGCATCATCTGCTGAAACAGCAGGATTTCCAGGATCCACACACCAGCCTTCCCAGGTCCCTGCTTCCAACACCGTGGGAGTGAAACCCGCTCCCTCCATGATGCAGACATGGCCACCTCAGCCCTCCAGATGTTTGGGCCCCAAACCCAAGAGGCACTAATGATCTTCTCTTGACCTAACAGTCATCCCAACAGTGATCAAAACAGGGATCCCATTGTAGGACTCAGTCCTGCAAGCTCAATAGAGGCCTGAGCTCTCTATTTTCAGAGAGCCAATACCTCTTTCTAAGAAAGACCACAAACTGAGACTACCTGGGCACCACCCAGGAACAGACCATTCAAAGGAAATTCCTAATGTTCCAACCAGCGTAGATAGGATCACCTGCCAGCACACACCAATCGCTTTTAACCAGGACGCTCTTAGACAAATGTCAGTCAATCCGGGCCCTGAACCTTAGAAATCCCTCACTCCCACCTTGTCTACTATAAAAACCCAACCCCAACTGAGCTCGGCTCTCTCCAATCACTCCAATATGTTGAACACATGGAAAGTCCCAGTTTGCAGTCTTGTGAAGAATAAAGGCTCTTTGCCTTTACATACAGGGCCTGGTCTCCTAGTTGGTATGGGGGGACTCTGCTCTGAGCTTAACACTATCAGTGACCTAAGAGTGGTCCCATCAGTGACCTAACAGTGATCCCATCAGTGAACTAACAGTGATCCCATCAGTGACCTAAGAGTGGTCCCATCAGTGACCTAACAGTGGTCCCATCAGTGACCTAATGGTGATCCCATCAGTGACCTAACAGTGATCACATCAGTGACCTAACAGTGGTCCCATCAGTGACCTAACAATGGTCCCATCAGCCAAGCATTTCCACTCTAAGAGCCACATGTGATGTCTGGCCACTTGAATGTACATCCGAGGTCACTGCTGGGTTGTCACCAGCTTTCACCTGTATTCTTTAGGGGGTTCTTCTGAGGTTCCCTAGAGAGTCCTTGTTTATGGCTTTCATCTTCGGTTCTTCCCCCATAAATCTGCCAGAATACTCCTTTTAAAAGGTAACTTGAGACATATCTCTTGCAAAAGATACAATTTAATAGCTTTCAAATGAGAAGTCCCAGTTAGTCTTGGTGGTCCATACCTGCAATTCTAGCACACAGAACACTTGAGACAGGAGGATTACTGTGAGTTTGAAAGTCTGGGCCACATAGCAAGTTCCAGATCAGAAAAATGGGTTAATCAAGATGTGAGAGTTAGCTAATAAGTAGCCTGACCTAATGGGCCAATCAGCATTATAACTTACAGAGATCTGTGTGTGATTTTTCTCTAGGACTAAACAGCTGGGGGGCGGGCAGGACAGAAAAACCCCCAACAAGCAGGCCCGGCCCTTTCATGTTACAGAATGGGGCCCACGTGGATAACTGCATCCACAGAAAGCCTGAGAAAGCTTGGGAAAGACTAGAGTAAAGCATTTTGGTTTTCAGCCGTAGCAGGAAAAAAGCTGTGCTGTTTTAAAATGCCAGCTTTCTGGGCCGTCCTGCCAGGGAAAACTCTCTTTCAAACAGGAGGTCCCAATGGATACAATGTTGCAACTTGCTTCCTGGCAAGGACCTTGAAATGCCATAGGAGCTTTTGAGTGTTGTCTTCTCCATATTCCTTAGCAAATTAAAGACCCATGTGGTCAGAAAAAGAGAGGTATACAGTAAAGAGAGATTCAAAGAGTAAGAAAACCTCTAAATGATTTACACTGTGTTAAAAATATGTGCAGGCTTGAAAAAAAAAGTTTAAAGCCTTAAAATAAAAAAGAAAGAAAGAGAGTAGTAGGGTGTGGTGGTACATGCCTTTAATCCCAGCACTTGAGAGGCAGAGACAGACGGATCTCTGGGAGTTCAAGGATAGACTGGTCTACAGAGGGAGTTCCAGGACAAAGATATACAGAGAACCTGTCTCAAAAAGCCAAAAGTTAAAAGTAAAAATAAAAGAAATAGAGGTTAAAATAAAGCCACATAAAGATGGAAAATACACAGAGAATCTTGATACTGCATGCTATTATGCTCACTTTGAATTGTTTAAATACTGAGGAAGGAGCAACAGCTACTAAAAGATATTTGCTTATAAATGCTGCAGAATTAACCCAAAATAGGTATTTTGAAAACACCTTGGCTTCAGAACTGAAGTCAAAAGGTATGTCACTTTGGAGAAGAGATTTTGCTTTTGTTTCCACAGAAAATGAGAGGCTCTGGATTTATTCAGAGTTAAGAAAAATCATCTTTGACCAAGGGAGGCCACCTGAGAAATCTCCGGTAGGAACAGATGGCCCAGATGTCTGAGTTCTTCATCCAGAACAGGTTCAAGACTGCTGCCTGAGATGATCAAGACTCACAAGATACTTCAGACAGGACTTGATCATAACTCTAAATTTTCTTTAGGTACCCATAAGATTATCAGCGCCCCCAAACAGCTGGAAGTAGCCTGGAATACTACACCCACATTCCCAAAAATGGACTATGGATATTCTCCTTTGTTTTTCTTTTTTAAAAAAAGAGGGGGAAATGGAACGGGAGAATTGTCTGTATTCTGTCAGTCATGTTTTAAATAAATGCTGATTGGCTAGGCAGGAGGTGTAGGTGGGGAAACCAGACAGAAAGTGGAAATGATGCAAGGAGAGCAGAATTCTGGGGAGGAGGAAGTTGATTCCTCCCACTCCTGCCCAGATCACCGAAGCAGCAGGATGTAAGCTGCCCCACTGAAAAAAATACTGAGCCACATGGCTAAAATAGATCAGAAAAATGGGTTAATCACGATGTGAGAGTTAGCCAGTAAGAAGCCTGACCTAATGGGCCAATCAGCATTATAACTTACAGAGATCTCTTGTGTGGTTGATTTTCTCTGTGACCTGCCGGTTGTGGGGTACCAGGCGGGGACAGAAAACACAAACAAGCAGGCCCTACATGCTACACTCTTGCAAAAGATACAATTTAATAACTTTCAAATGAGAAGTCCCAGTTAGTCTCGGTGGTCCATACCTGCAATTCTAGCACACAGAACACTGAGACAGGAGGATTACTGTGAGTTTGAAAGTCTGGGCCACATAGCAAGGTCCAGGCCAGTATAGAACACACTAGCAATAACAACAACAAACAACAACAAAATGAAAGGCAAGTAGGGGTATGTGCCTGTCCTATTTGATCCAATAGATTGACATCTGTCGATTATTTCATGGTAGACTTTCTCATGTACTCAAACAAATGCATCCATCATAATATGTTTGTTCTGTTCCCTTGTTATTTAGAGACACTAAAGATTACAAGCAGTCTATGTTCATCAGTAAAGTGTCTGCTTCTGTGAACACTATGGGCAATTGTGGCATCACTGTAACAGAAATAGAACACCACTACACAGAAGAGGAAAGTGGGTGGTGATAAACACCTGACATCCCAGAACCCAGGAGGCCATGGTAGGAGGAGTAGTGGTTTGAGGTCAGAATAGGACACCCAGAAGGACTTGGGTGAAATAACTAAGCAAAATGGCTGTGGGGAAGAAGAAGACACAGGTCCATCAGCATAAGTCAGCGAAGATCAGATGAGAAATGTTTAGTGGAAAGAGCAGACACTACATAAAGCAGGGCTACAGAGGAGAGGGGAGCATTCATGCGGCCCTTCCATCAGTACACCCGGGGATCCCACTCTCAACACTAACAGGTCCATGAATGCGGGCTGATGCCCGGTAGCTGAGTTTCCACTGCAGCAAGATGGGCCACAGATGAACTGGGCATGAAGCTGGAAATGCAGCTGGCAGGGAGAAAGCAGCACTGCCCAGAACGGCCTCATGGAGGAGTAGTCCACTGCCTTACCTGCCAACGAGGAGGGAGCAATGGCTGTTTTTCTTGTTCCTACAGCAGAATGCTGACAGGGACAGAAGCAGCTTATGTGGGGAGGACTTCATTCTGACAGACAGTTCAGATGGTACAGTTTGTCATAGTGGGGAAGGCATGGCGACAGGAGGGTCCGGGTTATGGCTGCAGGAACGTGTCCCATGGCCCCCCAGGAAGCAGTAAAAGGACTGGAAGAGAGGCCCATGGTAGTGGCACAGCTTTGCAAACCATGATCCACACCTTGATCACTTTACCACCCCCCAAATAGCATTCCTCACTGAGGACCAAGTACTCGAACCCATGAACCTGGGAGGGACAGTGCACATTAAAACACATCAGAGGATGTGAGGTAGGGTCTAGAAGCTGTCTGGGGACATCTACAGCATAGGGACAGCAAGTCTCAGGTCACATGGGCCTGTTAGGATGCGAAAACATACCCAGTGAATGCACAGGGGCAGGAGCAAGGGTGGGATATAATTTACTGAGTGGAAGAGGACTGTGAGCAGGGATATTCATTAATGGCTTTCAGTAGCAGTGGAAAGTCTGGGAAGGGACACTGGGTGCCCAGTAGCACGGAAAACTCACCTTTCCCTGCAGATCCCTTGTTACTGTGAAAAATGCTCTGAGCTGGAGACATAGATCAGATAAAGAACACTTGTCTGTAGGCAGACTCTTCTGACTAGTTAGTCAGCTTTGTTCTGCCAGCCAGCACCCAAATAACCACACAGAGATTTAACATTAATTATAAATGCTGGCTGATAGCTTAGGCTGGTTACTAACTAGCTCTTACAACTTGAATTAACCCATATTTCTTATCTATGTGCGACTACATTGGTACCTTTATTCAGCATGCATGTTCATATTCCTTCTCTCCACAACTCCTGGTGATTCTGGTGACTCCACCCTTCTTCTTCCCAGTATTCTCTCAGTTTGAATTTTTTAACCAACCTCTTCCTGCCTAGCTATTGGCCAGTCAGTCTCTTATTAAGCCAATCAGAGGGCACCTTGGCAAAGACAAAACTTCACAGTGTTAAAAAAGATTATTCCCAAACACTTGCCTATGGAAAAGCAAGTGTGCACCCTGAAGCACCTTAGAAACAAATGTCAAAAGATAACTATCCTCTGGATGGGGCTGGAGAGATGGCTCAACAGATAAGGCAGGTGGCTCTACTAGAGGACCAGAGTTCAATTTCCAGCACCCACATGACAGCACAGAACCAATTTAACTCCAGTATCAGAGAATCTGAGACCCTCTTCTGACCTTCAAGGCCACCACCCATGTGTGTGGTATATATAGACACATGCAGGCACACATTCACACACATAAAAAGACATTTTAAATACACCTTTTTGTTTTGTTTTTGTACCTGTGTTTCTCTGTGTAGCCCTGCCTGTCCTGGAACTTGCTTTGTAAACCAAACTGACCTCAAACTCAGAGATCTGCCTGTGTCAGCCTTCTGAGTACTGGGATTAAAGACATGTGCCACTACTATCCAGCACGTTTTTCTAAGAAAAATTTTTTCAGGATACATATATCCATGTATAAGATATATCCCAACCTCCGCCAAAGCTGGGGAGTTGCAATTCCTTCATAATTAGGATCTGAGTTCAATTCTCAGCATCCACATCTAATGACTCCTAATTGCCTGTTATTCTAGCTCCAGGGGAACAAGCACTCTTTAGCCTCTAAGGGCCATGTATGTACACATGATTGGGAGGAGGCAAAGACCTTGTCCTGTGCACAGCCATTTTAATTCAGATGGTAGGGTGAAATAAAGTTCAGGTTCCCAAATCCTAGGGGAACTGAAAACTTTCCAATGGCTGACTAAACTCCTTCCTAAACTATGAAGATAGTCATTATGTATCTTTAGTTCTCTGAAACATCATGGCTGTCCCTAACAACAGAAGGAGCAAATGAATCTGATTGGTTGAACTGAAAAACCTGCAATTGAGTCAGCTGAAAATGATGGAACACAGAAGGAAAGCCCTAACCTCTGAATTCTGCTCTGTGAAAAAATGTAACTGTAACTTGGCAACAAATGTTTGTGCATATAAACCTTGCTTCTGCACCTGCTCCAGGTTGTTGGGAGAAACAGAGCTCCTGAGTCCTTATCCTTCAGCCCTGACTGATGAGAGACCTGCTTATGTGGTCAGTTATTAAAGGTTTGCTGTTTCATGAGCCTGGCTCTCTCCTTCATGACACATGACAGATGAGGTGTAACACATACACACACACACACACACACACACACACACACACACAGAGAGAGAGAGAGAGAGAGACAGACAGACAGACAGACAGAGACAGAGAGAGATTTTTTATTTATTCTAAAAACACATGTATGCTGTGGGATGATGCTCTTATACACGTAAAGAGTTGAAACTCATATGACTTTAATAAAATGCTAAGTGGCCAGTATCCAGGCTGGAAGTATAAGCAGGGCAACCAGAGTAGGAGAATTCTGGGAAGAGGAAAGGCAAAGGAGTATTCGCAAGCCAAACGCAGAGAAAGCAAGATGAGAATGCCTTATTGAGAAAAGGTAACACCCTCCTAGCTAAACATAGATTGTGCGGGAGAATTGTTTGTATTCTGTCAATCATGTTTTAAATAAATGCTGATTGGCCAGGCAGGAGGCGTAGGCGGGAAAGCCAAACAGGAAGTGGAAATGATGCAAAGAGAGCAGGAGAATTCTGGGGAGGAGAAAGTTGATTCCTCCCACTCCTGCCTAGATCACCTAAGCCGCAGGATGTGAGCTCCCCACTGAAAAAGGTACTGAGCCACATGGCTAAAATAGATCAGAAAAATGGGTTAATCAAGATGTGAGAGTTAGCCAGTAAGAAGCCTGACCTAATGGGCCAATCAGCATTATAACTTATAGAGATCTCAGTGTGGTTGATTTTCTCTGGGGCCTGCCGGTTGTGGGGTACCAGGCAGGGACTGAAAACACAAACAAGCAGGCCCCACTCATGTTACACATAGACAAGAATTAAGGGTCAATTTAAGTTATAGGAGCTAGTTAGTAATAAGCCAGAGCAATAGGTCATACAGTTTATAATTAATATAAGCCTCTGTGTGTTTATTTGAAACTGAATGGCTGCAGGACTGGGCTGGACACATGTCACCCAATGCAGTTAAAGGCAAGCATAAATATCCACAGTTAACACCTTGGTTAGGGTTTCTGTTGCTGAGAGAAGCATCATGACCAAAAGCAACTTGGGGAGGAAAAGTTTATTTGGCTTTCACTTCTATGCCTCAGACCCTCACAGAAGGACATCGGGACAGGAGCTCAAGAGAGGAACCAGGAGCAGGAGCTGAAGCAGACGTCATGGAGGAATACTGCTTGCTTGCTTACTGGCTCGCTCCCCATGCCTTGTTAAGCCCAATTTCTTATAGAACCCTGAAACATGGACCCAGCGATGGTATACCCACAGTATGCTGGGCCTCTCACGTCAATCATTAGTCAATAAAATGTCCTCACAGAATGGCCCATGGAGGCATTTTCTCAGTTGAGGTTCCTCTTCCCACACGCGTCTACAGAAGTGTCAAGCTGACAATAACCAAGCAGCACAGCTAATGCTATCAGCTCTTAGGGTGAAAACCTAGAACCCGGCAGCCCCACCCAACCAGAGCCTGCCATTCACCCACCATGGGCCAGCCCAAGCCACAGGTGACTGCAAAAAGCAGAGAAAGGCTGTTTATTCAGTGTGGCTACATTGGGAAGAGGAATAAAGGAGACCAATAACGCCCCATGTCCATCTTCTTAGGGGTCCTGCATGAGGTTTAGGTCTAAATAGAGGGCAAGAGGTCTGTGTAACTAAGCAGTTTTGGTCCAGAGTGTGGTCCTGTCCATCACTGGTCCACCCCAGTCTGGCTCTTCCTATCCTACAAAGTTCTGACAAGCTGTCAGAACTGTGTGGAAACCATTTCGGGGAGACAAGCTTTCCTTCTATCCAGCAGCAGACCTCATTTGGCTTTTTCCTTCTCCGAGATAGAGACTCCGACAAAAATTTCAGTTCCTTGGGTGTCAGGGACTGTGCAGCCCATCTCCCTGCCCACTATCTTGCACCCGCATCTCCGCATCCCCCATCTCCCGTGGCCGTGAACTAACGGAGATCTTCCTGCATCTGCTTCCTGAGTGCTAGGATTAAAGGTGTGTGTTATTGAAACTAGACTGCCTCTATTTTAGGCTTAAAAGGCACCTTAGAGTAAAGACAAGCCTGGCTCATTCCTGTTTATGATTAAACTCTGTTCCTCAAGGATTAGGCTATGCCCCCACTTGTAACCTTAACTACAAATGTTCTGTATGCCTGCTCCAGGAATGGCGGCCATGTCCTTGTTTTCAGAGGTTGTTATGACTAACTTGTTATGTTTGTGTTCTGCTTCTGTAACCTTGCCTGCTTTGCCCACCAGATTCCATTTGGGAACCCCCTAACCCCGAGCATTAAGAACATATTCTTCCTCACATCTGGGGATATTCTCTAAAATCATGACTTAAGGTGAGACAGCTGGCTGGCCAGTCTGGGGTGTAACTCTAAAGTAAAACTGGCTTAACCTAGATAGTCAGGGATTTGGTCTTTCTCCTCACTGTTTCCAGATTTAACGCTATCCGGACTGGCAACATGCCACACTTTGTCCAGCCATGCCCCCACCCCACGTTGTTCTCCTGAATAAGAAACTGGGCTTGGCCACCGACCTCACCACAGTGCATCGCGTGCACACTCAGTGTCATGTGATTTGGGAGAGCTGCCCCGTGCACGGCTGTCTGGCAGCATCTCTCTGCTGTCTAAATCTTGTGTCTTTTTCCGACAGCTAATGGGTTCATTTCTCTCTGCACAGTGCAGATGTCCTTAGCTTATCACAGCAGGGCAGGCCTAGAATGCTGGCTCTTATTTGCAGCAACCAAAGCCAAGTTTGGCTTATTTAGGGTCTTAATGTTAAGACATTGGGCAGCTTGGAGATTTTCCAAGGAATAAAGGAAGCTTAGAACCCAGGACCAGATGAAAAACCATGTCGCTAGCACAGTCCAGTGGGGACCTCCACACACAGCTGTATTGAACATGAGCTGCGGGCCACAGGTCAGGCTAGAGTCCATGATTTCTTTTTCTTCTACTATGAGCTTTGGATGCAGAGTTTGAATTTCTCGTTAGATCAATGAAGGTGCCAGGGATCCTGGAGAGCGAGGTGCAACATCATGGGTATCTCTGATGGGAGATGGGCTCTGTTGCCTGCTCCAATTCATGCCCAATAGCTCCCTGATCATGAGACACAGGTGACTTTGGACACATCAGAACTGTGGTGTTGGAATGTGGAGTGTCCTCTCCAGACCTGTTTGCTTGGTGTTATTAGGGAAAGCTGTGAGCTCTTAGGAGATGGCATCTCACTGGAGGAGGAGGTGAGGAACCAGCCTGCCTCTCTTGATTTTAGGCTCAAAGCCACCTTATAGTAAAGATGAACCAGGTTTTTTCCTGTTTATGATGAAACCTCTTGTTTCTCAAGGATTGGGCTATTCCCCACCTGTAACCTTAATTCCAAACGGTTCCGTCCTGCCTGTTTCAGGAATGGCGAACCTGTCTGTATTTCAAAAAGTTGTTTATAACCATCTTGTATCCCTGCCTTTGTTTTAAAAGGTTATATTGCCACCTAACTACCTGTTGTTATGACTACCTTGTATGCCCATCTTGCCATCCTGTCTGTTTCAGGAGGTCCTTAGGTTCTGCTTATGTAACCCCGCCTATTTTGACCCCAAATCCCCCATTTGGAAATCCCCTACCCCTGAGCTATAAAAACCTTGTCTTGCGTGCATCCACGACTGACTTCTTGAACCCTACCATAGGGGGAGGCAGCCCATGTCTTTGAATAAAAGAGTTTGCTTTAATGAATTGCTTCCTTTAATTAATTTGACTATTTTGATTTGGGTTGGTTGTCTTTTTCCTCCCTTGTTTGGGTTTAACAGAGGGAAATGGGTCTAGATATTTTAAAATTGAGCCAGTTTCTGTTCAGTCCCTCTGCTTCCTGGCTGTGGGTGCAATTGGGACCTGCTGGCCCTGTCTTCTATACCCTCCCATCCTCCTTTCTCATGTCTTTTCTACTGCAATAGACTGTACTCCTTCAAACTGTAAGCCACAGTCAACCCTTCCTCCCTTAAGCTGCTGATTGTCAGGAATTTTACCATAGCAATGAGAAGGCAACTAACACATCATTTAATTGCCAAAAGTAAAAGCCAGGCAACTTAGAGATCAAATGATTTTTAAAACTGGAAGAGGTGAGTAGGAGACAGACCTGACGGCGTGTGGCTATTGGAGCAGCATTTGGGAGATGGAGAAGGAAGATCAGGCGTTTGAGGTTATCCTGGATACAGGAGACTGTCTTATAAACACAGCATGGCAGTCAGCGAAGTGGCTCATTGAGAAAGGGGTGTGCTGCTTTTAATGTTCTGACTTTGGCTTAAAGGAGTAAGGAGCCAGGAAAAAGGAGAGGCCATTTCCATGATTTTCTGATTGGACTTCGATTATGGCTGCTACATCTGGGAAACGGAGTTTGACTCCTGGAACGCACAGGGTAGAAGGAGAAAACTGATTTTTCAAAAGTTGTCCTCTGATATCTGCCTATGCACCTTCACACACACACACACACACACACACACACACACACACACACACACACACACTAAAAAAGCATGCAATCAAAAAGAAAACAAAATAAAGCCAAAGAGTATAGGTAACATGTAACTATTTAAAGCCTTGGAAGCAAGACAGGTCCTTAGTGTACCAACCAGTGGGACACACCCCAGCCCCTCACTGGGGATTCTAGGCAGAGACATTACCACTGAGCCACACCCCAGCCCCTCACTGGGGATTCTAGGCAGGGACATTACCACTGAGCCACACCCCAGCCCCTCACTGGGAGATTCCAACTCTACAAATAAGCTACTGTAAAACCAAAACAGGAGCCTCATTGTTGTTAAGGAGCTTCATTGTTATACATTGTTATTAAGTCTCCATACCTTACAAGAGTAAGTTTCTATTTCCTAAGTCTTTTGTATCCTACAAACCATGTTTTTTAACCAGTGCTGAACTAGTGGCCCCATGATGTATGTCCGCTCCTTTGCCTTGCTACACTCCTGCACCTGTGACACATGATTGCCCTCTTGATTAAGAAGATGGTCTTCCCTGATGCCCTGGTGATCCCCTTCCACATGACGTATTCTTACCCTTCTCTATTCCGCAGGCAGCCTTGTGCCCAGAGTCCACCCTCTCTGCCCAGGTGCTAATGGCCAATTATCTCAACAGCTGTTTTCTATCAACCTTAACCCTTCCCCACAAAGGGGACCCCAAAAGCCAGTGAGGGGCTGCTCCTTGAAACCTGATTTAGGGGAAGACGTTGGGCCAGTTATTTCTGCCCTTCTAAATACAGCTTGCTTTAATCAGACAGGAGTGGTAATGGGTTTTCCTCAGGTCTGACAGTAGAAGCTCTACTGGAGAATGAGGGTGTCATCATGTTTGGTGATGTAACCCTTATTTACCCCTGCTAAGCTCCCAGGCCGTGTTTCAGACAACTTGTGTCACTCTGCCTCACTGTCTATGCTCACTTGGTCCGTGTTCTGTTTCCATTCGGCTGCTGAGAAGACACTCATAACAGAAGCATCTTCGGGGAGAAAAAGTTTATTTCAGCTTGCAGGTCACAGTCCATCACTGAGACAAATCAGGGCAGGGATCTGAAACAGTGAAGGAGGGCTGCCTGCTGGCTCACTCACAGACTCAGGCACCATCGGAGAAGATGGACCAGGGGCATCATTGGACCAGAACTCTCTAGTCTCTGTGGGAAATATACCTATGTGCACAACACCCCACCCCCACTCTTGTGCGTGCACACGCACATAATTGAAAATAAAAATATATCCTAAAATACAAAAACTATTTTAAAACATTGATGACAAATTTGTGATGACAAGAAAAGAAGAAAGAGAGAGACAGAGAGAGAGACAGAGAGAGAGACAGGTATGAACCAAACATGTTCACACCTGTAATCCTAGTATTTAAGATATGGGGGCAGGAGGATCAGAATTCAATGCAATCTTTGGCTATACAGTGAAGTCAAGACTAGCCTGGGCTACATGAGACCCTGTCTAAAATAAATAAATAGGCCAGGTGCAGCACCGCATACCTTTGATCTCATCATTGGGGAGGCAAAGGCAGGAAGATCGCTGGCTTTGGGGCCAGCCTGGGCTACAGAGTGAGACTCTGTCTCCAGAAAAAAAGCAAAACAAAACCAAAATCAAAAACAAAACTAAACCACCAAACAGTAGCGGCAAACCCCAACAGTATAAACTGTATGGAAAGATAAAAGAGTGTTCTCAGGGGACTCAGAGTTTCTGGTGTTGCTGGTAACCTCTATCAGCTGGGACCCCAGCCCTCAGAGAGTCTGGGACAGAGTGAATGACCACTGTCTTTCTACACAACTGATCTCCAACAAACTCTTGCAAGTCAAATAAGCAAAGGGCAATTGTAGGAAGGAATGCAAATGACTCCCATATGTTATGCAAATACGTTCTCCCAGGGCCTTAATATATTTCATTGCTGCAAATAAAACCCAGGCCTCAGTGTAAGCAGGGCCTCTAGCCCCAGAGCTCTACCTTAGTCTTTCTCACGGAGATGAGAATTAGAATAAGGAATAACGAGAGTAATGAATTTATGTGCCAGCTTGTCTGGGCTACCATGCCTGGTGAGATCCCTGGCATTTCTGGCAGGATATTTTAGAATAAGATTGACATTAAGTAGTGAACTTGAGGAGTGTTGGGTCCTGAAATTGCTCAAATAACAAGGAGCAGACCACTGAGGTCAATTAACCAGAAGCAACATTATTAGAAATCACCGCAGGGAAATAAAAAACTTCTAACTAGCTAGGGCCACAGAGTTATTGGGCTCTGTGACTCTGATAAAGGGCTATATGCATCTTTCTATAGCCAAAGGTCATACCTATGTCAGGGCATACATGTCGGGACCTACAACCTCCTGAGAATGGATTCCTATGATTAGGGTCTACAACTCCTATGGACGGCATCCTTGGTGCAACGATTCACAACCTCTGATTACAGGGTGTAAGTTTAAGATGTCTACATAGCCTGGGTCTGTCCTAACTGCTTTCCCGTACCTGGAAGAATTTAGGGAGAAGGGTCAGGTAGCTTGTTTTAAGGCCATTATCAGGCTATAGACATACAACTTTTCATATCCCTGGGCTCTTCAGAAGTAGTGTGTGTTTTGTAGTATGGGGAGGCCTTGTGCAATCAGTTGAAGGCCTAAAGAGGACAAAAGGTTGACCTTCCCCACAAGAAGGACTTCACCAGCAGAGGCCACTATGATGTCTCTCTTGGTTGGCCTGTCATGAACCCTTGCCAGTGAACCCGTGTATGTATATGGTACTGTTTCCTTAGAGTCTAGAGAATCCTAACACCCGAAGTTACTAAATTTTAAGTATCCACTTTAGAACACACTGACCATACAGCATTTCTCCTGCTAGCAGGGTTGCAGGGCCTCTCACACAGTGGGGAAGGGAGGGGCTGATTCTGCTGTAGAAAGATCAATATTTCAAATCCACGCAGCACTTCCAGTTGCAGAGAGTTAGGTCACAATCCTGGGATGAATGGCTGAGGTGTCTATTTCACATATCAAATCAGACCTCAATTCAGCATCCCTTAGACCCTTCCCATTACAGATGTGGCAGACAAATCCCACCCCCTACCCTAGACCTCTCCAGCCCAGGGTGTGGGCTGCACTTCCCCCAGCTGCCCTTCCCTATATAATCCAGACATTTTGGTTACCTGCCCCTTTTGGTCTACCCTTTACCTTAGTCAGTGTATGAGAGCCAAAGTTTCATTTTAAGTTTTAATTACTATGCCTAAGGGATCCATGAGAAGAAATGGCTCTGATCTGCAGCCCTTACCCAAGAAATGCTGAGGGTGAAGCTAACGGGAGTCAATGTTTTCACTCCCACTGGCCCTCCTGGCTCTTTTCAGAGGTTCACATAGATGAACCAGGCGCTAAGTGAAATAAAAGACAGACGCAGGAAACAAATGCCCTGTGCTTTCCCTTACATCTGAAATCAAAACCTTAAAAAGGAAAGAGATGGAAGTGGAAAGAAAACTGCTTGGGAAAAATAAGGGGACCCACAAGAGAGGGGAGAGAGTAAGAGGGAGAAGTGGGGCCTTGATATGAGCAAAGTACATTCTATCCAGGTTTAAAAATGGCATAATGAAACCAATTCCTCTGTACAATTAGCATAAGCTTAAGAGACTAAAGCTGGGGGCTGGCAAGAGGGCTCTGAGGTTAACAACATTGGCTGCTCTTCTAGAGGACCTGGATCAGTTCTCAGTACCCACAGGGCAGCTCAAAACCACCTGTACCTCCAGTTCCAGAGGATCTGATGTCTTCTGGTCTCCGTGGGCATCTGGCATGCAAATGGTGTATAGACATAAATGCAGGCGAAACAACCTTGTACATAAAATAAAAATGTTTACTTCAAAAAAGAGAGAAAGGAAGGAAACGAGGGAGAGATGGAGGGATGATATAAGGAAGGAAGGAAGGAAGGAAGGGAGGGAGGGAGGGAGGGAGGGAGGGAGGGAGGGAGGGAGGGAGGGAGGGAGGGAGGGAGGAAGGAAGGAAGGAAGGAAGGGAGGAAGGAAGGGAGGAAGGGAAAAAGCTGACCACTGTGGTATATACCGACACAACCACAGCATTCAGGTCACTGAAGTGAGAGGTGTGAATTTGAGACTAACCCGGGTCACACAATGAGATTTTGTCTCAAAATACCCAGTGAGACAAACATATAGGCTTGTGTCCTCCATAGTCATTTCTGAGGGTGAGGGACAATCCTCAGGGAAGAAGATTGGACAGAGACTTCCTGAGATGAGGGACTGGTAAGAACACATTTGAAAACTCAGCAGGTCCCTGCCCCACTTAACAATGGGGACACATTCTGAGAAACTCAGCTAGTGGATTCCAGGGGTCTGTGGACATCACAAACAGACTTTCACAGGCTTGAATGTCTAGGTCAATCCCTTCATGTGGCTTTTTAGTTACCAACACGATGCTGCATGCCTGCAATCCCAGCACCTGGGAGGCAGAGGCAGGAGGGTGATGAGTTTGGCATCACACAGGGCTATATTCTAGTTCAAAACAAAACCAAAATAGGGGCTAGTGGGATGCTTCTCAGCAGATGAAAGTGTTTGCCTCAGGGCCTGGCCACTGGGTCCAATCCCCAGGAACCCACATGGTGAGGGAGGGAGCTTACATCACCAGTATGCACCTCCATGGATGCACCCACACAAACTCCCCACAAAATATAAGGAAACAAACACAACTTAGATAATTAAAAGTTGTATATGTATGTGTGTGTCTGTATATGTGTGTCTGTGTGTGTATGTATGTGTGTGTCTGTATATGTGTGTCTGTGTGTGTGCTGCAACTGCAAGGTGCACAAGGGTTGGGTGATGAGCACACTGTTTTATAGGAAGCTTTTTGTCCCTGGATGTAATCAGCTGGAGCTGTAACCCAGCCCTCAGAAGGTGGAGGTTGGGAAACCAGGAGACCTGAGACTATATGCCGAGTCTGACGACAGCTTCAGGATGCACAAGACCCTGGTTTAAAGTAAGACAAGAAAGAACTTTTTGACTTTAGTTTTGACTTAATGACTTATGTATTTGGGTGGGATGGGGGGCAGTGTGTGTGAAGAGGACAGGGGACAGCATAGAAGACTTTAGTTCTCTCACCACGTGGGTTCCGGGAATCGAACTCAGACCTTCAGGCAGCGAGAGAGCAGATTATCAAAGTCTTCCTTCCATATGCACAAGTGTAAGCACACACAAACAAACACACAAATATAGTTCAACCAGAATCTCCCTTCACACACACACACACACACACACACACACACACACACACAACCTCACTGAGGTTGACTTCCATGCAAGAATATTCATCCACTTTGAGGTCATGGTTTTGGCTTATGACTTGACATTCCAGTTCTATCAAGTTATAGAATTTCTCCATCACCCGTTATGTCCCAGGGGCATCTTCCCCATCTATATCTCCATTTATTCTATGCCCAGCCCATAGCAACCACTGACCTGCTCTCTGTCAATGGATGCCCTGTAAAAGCAAACCATACTTAGCTGAAATAAGGCAAGTGGAGTCCTCCTCAGAGCTCATGAGCAAACAGCAGAGAGGAGGCCACAGGGAGCAGGGGTCCTGCAGCTCAGTGGAGATGAGGACAGACACCTGTGCTCTGGTTAACGTTCAAAGAATAAGCGAGAATTATCTTATTTGCTTACCTTGCTGTGCTGTGAATCAAATTTAGGGTCTTGTACTTGCTAGGCAAGAGATCCACTGCGAGGCTACATTCCTAGGCCTTTTAGTTTTAGTTGGAGACAGGGTCTTTCTCTGTCACCCAGGCTACCTTGATTTAGGACCCTGACAGGCAAGCACCTCTATCTGCAGGGAATTGTTTTGATAAAGAATTCCCAAGGAGACCTTCTCAGACAATGGGTTCTCAACATGTGGGTTACTATCCCTTTGGGGGTGTCAAACAACCCTTTCATGGGGGTCGCATATCAGATGTCCTGCATATCACATATTTATCCTGCAATTTGTAACAGTAACAAAATTACAGTCATGAAATAGCGATGAAATAATTGTATGGTTGGGGTCACCACAACATGAGGAACTGTATTAAAGGGTCGCAGCATTAAGGAGTCTGGGAACCACTGTCCAGTGTTAAAAAGATGCCTGTGGTACCCTAGAGCAGAGAGACTCTTCACAAACCCCTGCAAAACTGGAGGCCTCTGGGAATGGAAGCAGCAGAGCCTCCCTCCTAAGCTTGTGAGTCACACTTAGGCACTGGAGAGCACACATCTGCACCTTCCTGAGCCACCCTGAGCTGCTCACACTTGGCCAAGGGGCCTGGGCAGGGAGTGAGCTTCCTTCCACAGGACACCCTCTGCTCCTGGCTCTCACCTGGCTTGTTTGGCCCTGCCTTGTTTCCATGGCATCCAAGATCCCAACAAGCATGGGATTTTTTTTTTTTTTTAAATTTCAATTTTTGAAAGATTGCCAAGAGCAGAGGCTCGCGACTGTCATCCCAGGATTCAGGTGCCTGGTTTAGGTAAGGTGGAGAGTTTGAGGCCAGCCTGGGCTACAAAGAGATTCTCTTTTAGAAAAAAGAAAGCTAAAGTGACAGAGCAGTGGTGGCTGTCGCCTTTAGTCCTGGTACTCGGGAGGCAGAGGCACGTGGTCTCAGAGTTCAGGACAGCTAGGACTGCATAGTGAGACCCTGTCTCAGGAGAACCAACCAACCAACCAACCAACCAAACAAACAAACAATCACCACCACAAACAATAGGGAGGCTAAGTGGGGTGTGTGGTACAGGAGGCAGAGGCACATTTCTGTGATTTGAGAGCCAGCCCGGTCTGCACATAAGTTCTAAGTCACTTATGGCTACATAGTGAGACCTTGTCTCAAAAACAAAACAAAAAAAACAAACAAACAAACAAACAAAAAAAAAACAAGGGCTAGAGAGCTCAGTGGCTGAAACACTGGCTGCTCTTGCAGGGGACCTGGGTTTGGTTTCCAGCATCCATACAGTGACTCACAGGCATGTGTAACACCAGTTCCAGGGGATCCATTGCCTTCTATTATCTCAGAGGGTACCAGACACACGCATGCTACACAGACATACATACAGACAAACCACTTTAACTTAAAAATAATATTTTTCTAATGTCAAAACAGCTGTGAGCCGGTATTTGAGACCTGAATCACGTGGCCTGGCTCCTCTCACAGACGTAAGCCTAAAGTTTTCCAGGGCTGTCACAAACAAGACTCAGTCTGTTCATAAAAAACAGGTCTTCTTGTACAACCTCGTGACCTGAATTTTTACAACATCCTGAGATCCACCCAGTTTAAGTCAGGAATTTCATTCAAGTTCCTCAGCAGCTTCTTGAATTTGTTTTTTAGTTTGTTTGCTTTGTTTGTTTGTTTTTGCTTTGGTTTTTGGTGTTTCTTAATTTTCTTTTTTTGAGATGGGTTTTCCTGTATCAAGGCTGATAGCCATGACGACCCTTAACTTCTGACCTTGCTGCCACCTCTTCCCTACTGCTGAGGTTACAGATGGACACAGCCATATCTGGATTATATAGTCCCAGGGATGGGAAGCAGGGCTTGTGTCTGCCGGGTAAGCACTCTGACACATGAGCTACATCCCCAGTCCTAAATAAAAAATAAAAAAATAAAAATAAATAAATAAACTTAAAGATAAAAATGTCTTTAGTTTTATTCCTGGAACTCCAATCATAAGCAGGCACCTAGGCATTTTGTTCGGTCCCGTTCCTTCAGTGTGAGTGTTCCTTCATCCACCTAAACTACCCAGAAAAGTCAAGGAGATAAGGAAACATCATTTTCTTTCACTAGGTATGGAATTTATTTGGATAATTTCTCTCTTTGCCTGCCATCCTTCATCAGTATCCCAGAAGATCTGAATTTATGGAACAGTGGGTGTTCTGGAAAACCCTTCACCAAAGCAGGCTGTTCGCTCACCCCTAGAGTCCTGTCTCCCCCACTCTGAAGAGTGAGGAGTCAGTGGCATCCGCCCTTCCCTCAGTCCAGGTACCCAGCTCAGTTCCAGCCCTGGGCAGCCTCCCCACCCACCCCACCACCCTATCACCCCACCTCCACCCCAGAGGCACTGAAGCCTTCTGTGTGCAGCAGAGGGTAGGCTCGTTCTTCTAGAGAAGTCTGTCCCATTACAATGTCCCAGAGTGGAATCCAGGGCATATGAGGGGAGAGAAGGACGGTGACATGGAGAGTCCAGACTGTGAGCACGTCCTGGGAGAGCTGAGCAACAGCTAGGTCTTCAGCTCCTCACAGGAGTCTCATCTGTCCTGAGAATGAATGCCCTGCAGACACACCTGCCTGCTCCTTCCTGTCCCCTGGAGATATCTCTGCCAGCCAAGGATATGGGTCAATGGTTCCACACCCCTCCTCCAGCCTGCCCTTTTCTCTAGCTTGGACACTCATTGGACGGCTCTTCTTCATTCTTTACCGTCAGTTCCATGCTGGCTTCCTGAGTCCAAGGCACACAGCTTCTGGTCAGCCGTCCCAGGAGCTGATGAAATTCGGCTTGGAACTTGGAGGATGAGAAGTAGAAGACAAGAGGGTCTATGCAAGAGTTGAGGGTGCTGAAGAGGAGCACATAGCTCCGCCAGGATGGACTCTTACCCTGGACATAGCCCACCACATGGGACATATTGTAGGGGCCAAAGCAGACAAAGAAGATTAGCAGTGTGGCTGCTAGAAGCCCCATCACCCTCTTACGCCTGCGCCGGCTGGCTCCTCGGCTAAGAATCCAAACCAGGCGGCTGTAGCAGTAACTTGTGATACACAGGGGCACCATGAAAAGGACCACAGCTGCCTCTAGTCGCACAGGCAGGACCACGGCCAGCTGGTCCTCCCGGAATTCCAGGTAGCAGGTATCATTGGTCCCCTGGCTGTAGGTGGCATTTCCCCAGTATTCAGTGACATAAATCACACTACAATGAGCTGATGCCAGGAACCAACAGATGCCACTGACCACAGCAGCCTGGGCCAGCCGTGGCCGGGTCTTGTACCACAGTGGGTAGGCCACACTCAGAAAACGTTCGATGCTCACAGCCGTCAGGAAGAGGGAGGTGAGGTAGATGGTTGTGAAGTAGAGGAACCCGGAGAGGGGACAGAGGATGAAGGGCAGGAGCCATCTCATGCCACAAGCTGCCTCCACCATGCGAAACGGCAGGAACAGTAGCAGGAGCAGGTCAGAAAGGGTCAGGTTTACCAAAAGTAAGTCCACGGCTACTGGACGGCGGCGCAGCTTGCCCACGAAGACCACCAGGGCCATCAAGTTGAGGGGCAGTCCCACGAGAAAAACAAACAGGTACACGGAAAAGAAAAGCCAGTGATTGGCGGGAGAGAGGCTCACAGCCATGTTTGTGGGTGCTAGTGAGACAGAGATAAACAGGAAATTAGAGTGCGTGTCGGAAAGTCTCCTGTTCCCCCACCAGGAGACTTACCCACCAGGCTGGAGTGTTGCCATCACTGTCCACCCCACCACCCGGTCACCACATACTCTCCCTGCAGGGTCATCCTTCCTGCCTTCCTGCCTTTCCTGTCCCCGACCCAGTGAAGACATCACCAAGATGTCTCCCCCTGGAACCCCCAGGCCCATACTCACCAGCTTATTAGAAAACCGGTGCTCCGCTGCCCTGCACCTCGCTGGCTCCTCCAGCACTGGGCGGTGAGCTAGTTGTCCAGCGAGATGATAAAGACTTAGTGGTGCCTATGACGTCACTCATTGCAGAACTGCACAAAAGATGCTTTGAGTTCTGGTAGCTGGGCTGCGTCCATATGCAAAAAAAGAAAAAAGAAAAAAAGAAGAAGAAGAAATTCCAAGGATGTGTGCATGGCTGCATGTATACAGTCTTAACTGGGACCTTCCTTCCCCTACTTTGACTTCATCTCCTCCACTTGGGCTTTGTTATGCTTCTTTAGAATGGGCATATCGAGGGCTCCTCAGAGTGGGAGACAGGCTGATTGGAGTCAGGGATGGGCCCTGCAGCTGGCTATTTCTTGCTAACTCTGTGACTTTGGACAAATGAGAACAACTCTGTCTTCTGTTGTATAACACAGAGGTAACAACACAGTTTCACAGATGAAAACCTACACTGGTCCAGTTAGGTAGCTCAGTAGCAGGATCACTTAGACTGAGCCGTAGCTCAGTTGGTAGAGCACTTGCCTTTCACGCATGAAACTATTAGTTGGAGCCGCAGCACACAAAGCAAATGTGGTTGTGCAGGCCTGTAATCTGTTAGGAAGAAGAATCAGCAGGATCAAGAGTTCAAGGTCATCATCAGCTCCTGGCTACACACACTTTGATGCTAGCCTGGGCTTAATGAAGCCCTGTCTCAAACAAAACATACCATGCTAAGCACATAGAATAAAACCTTTCCCCATCTTGAACCTTGTGGTACAGGCAAGGATCTGGGATGATGGGTGAATGTGATGGGGGGGGGCGGCAAGGATTGCAGTACCTTTCAGTGGGAGCACAACCCACGGCATGCCCTCAGCGGACCACAGTTTGCATCCAGCATCCTTTTTGTTCACAACAGGAAAGTGACTCTCCAGGTCTCTCTCCTTGTTAGACTTCACCATGGGGTGGGGGTGGGATGGGGTGGGGCTGTGGGGTGTGTCATGTTTCATATCCAGCTCTGTTCATCCTCAGAGACAGCACACTTCTTCTCTCGAATATTTATGAAGCACAAAACCAACGCCCACCCACCAGAATGGCTATAGCACCACACCAGACAGAACCAAGTATTGACAAAGATGGAGACACACCAAAGCCATTATTGATCGCGGAGGAGAAGGCACCATGGGGTAGCCCCTTTGGAAAGCTATTTGATGGTTTCCCTAAAAACTTAAACATGCATTTATACAATACCAATAATTCCACTCTGAGTATTTGCTGCAGAGACATGAACACATGCATGATCACAAACATTGACTCTTGTATCATCTTCATCACAGCGCTAGTAACCATGGCTCACAAGTGAAAGTATCAAGCCATAACCCCTCAACAGATAGACATACACATGTGAGGCATCAGGATAACAACATAACACACCACATGGATGAACCCTAAAACACAAGCTAAGTAAAGCAAGTTAGACACAACAGGACCGACTTCACATGATTTCATCTGCATGAAATGTCCAGAATAGGCAAATATTTTAAATCACAAAGTAGATTAATGATTGTGAGCTAAGGCTGGGGGCAGGGATGAGAAATAGAGATGAACTGAAAATAAAAGAGATCTTTCTGGGCTGGTGAAAATGACGTACATCCCTGTAAATTTACTTTAAAAACTGGCTTGTGAACTTAGCATGTATGGGTTTTCTGATGTGTAAATTATATTGGTTAGTTCATTAACAGGTTGCTGTGAGTGAGCCATATAGTTTTTATTGCTCCCGGGCTTGCATTTAGTGTGAGATAAATGAAGACATCAATACTAAAAGGGAAACTCCATCTCCTGTCAGAGTTGGATGACCAAGAGATCTTGTTAAGGGTCAGGATGGTGGGCCTGGTGGAGCAAGCCAGAGCCAGTGGATCTCGGGCCTTATGGGCACAGGGAATGATCTGGATTGACCCTTGAGTGAAAGAAAGAACAGGCAACTGGGGACCATAGCCCCACCCCCAGCAGGTGCTTCAGGGAAGTGGGAACACAGGCTCCAAACACTGGAGGGAGGGAAGGGTGGGCGGGGCAGGCAGTGGGGCAGCACTCATGGACTGTCACTACAATTCTCTGGTTTCCCAACAGCCCAGGGGCCGCGTCTATTTCTGGCATGCATGGCGAATGAAGAAATGGAATAAAAGGAAAAGGATGTGACCACTCCTAAAGCATAGCGAGGATTTTTATTGTAGAGATAAAGGAGAAAGCAGGCTGGTGGTGGTGAGGGGGAGTCCTGGTTGAACATGGCAGGCAGACTAAACCTGACCAGGAGAGGAGGGATGGGGAGACAGAGTAAGAAAGGAGCTGCTGACCAAGAGACTGCTGTAGCCAAAATGACTGCCTTATCCAGGGATCATGATGGGGAGAAGGGAAGCAGAAGCCCAGTCCCAGGCAGTGATGTTTGTGTTGGAGGCCAGGCCAGGTGAGAAAAGCTGGGAGGAGCTACAAGTACTGAGATGCTGGGAGAGCTGGGAAGAGCCACAGGTACTGAGGAACGCTGGGAGATCTTTTACTTTTTTTTTTTTTTTTTTTTTTTTTTGAGATGGGGTCTCACTATGTAGCCCTAGCTGTCGTCCTGAAACTCACTATATAGACCCAGGCTTGCTGTGAACACCCAGACAGATAATTTGTATGCTCAAAGAGATAATTTCTGTGAACCAGTTCGTGCGCTCTGGCCACTATGCTGTTGCTCATTGGAAGCTTTACTGTCTTGAGAAGAACAAACTTGATTCTGACACCTGGCCTCATCAGAGATGCCCAGTGCCTGTCTTCTTCATGGCCGCCCTCCTCTGACCTCTCTCTTGTGGACTGGGGTGTGCTTCTTCTCCTTCTCCAAATGAACCACAAGGTTTTCAAAATGTCCACTAAGCCTTAGGTGTCCTGCTTGGAAGGACCCCTCCCCACCCTATCTTGTCTGGGAGTCATCAAGAAAGCTTCATAACCTCCCCAAAAATGAAGATGGTCATCACTGCAGTATGAGGTGCCTAGGGGAAGACATCCCTCATCTGGGAGCATCACCTTCAACCCAGAACTGCAGGAGGAGTCTGCTGAAATCAGAATGGATGCTCCCCAGGGCTGAGAGAGCAAACAAGCCACAGACTCTCACTGGTGTTGGCTCCCTCTGCTGGGCACTGTGTCTTTTGCAACCTGTCCATCTGGACAGAAGACACCTGGCTGGATCAACAGCTTGTATGAGTTGGGCAACTGTAGCCGATGCCAACAGCCTCAGCTTCTCTGGAGGCTGAGGCAGGGGAATCACTTGAGTCCAGGAGTTCAAGCCCAACCTGGTTACTACCATGCCTACTTTTAAAATATAAGGGAAAGGGGGTACCTGGGGACATAGCCTAGCCATAGAGCACTATCCTAGCAGGTGCAAGGCTCTGACACACAAACACACACACACACACACACACACACACACACACACACACACACACACAGGGGTAGGACTACTCTCGGAAGGGTTGTAGGAGGATGAAATAAGACAACTGGAAAGACGAGACACAGTTTGAACTGCCTCTGCTTCAGTGCAGGTCAGTCCACAAAACCCCTGCAACTCTCCAGCCTGCTTTCTGCCGTCAACTCAAACGCTGCCCTCTAGTGGTTCCAAGGAGGATTGGCAGGATCCTGATGTTGCTTCCATTCTTCAGAAATGAAAATGCTCTTCCCTTAGAAGTTCTTTCAGAGAAACACTCCAAAATCAGATCACGGTGGTAGTGATGCTCCTGAGCAGAAGCAAGCCTCTTCCTCACCTCCAGGAGTGCGGGGCTGCGCACAGCCTAGGCAGGCAAGTGGTTAGGGCATAAGAGTCAGAAGCAGTAGAAGGCAAGCTGGCATATATCAGGCAGGCATACTGTCCCCCAGTTCTGGGCCTTCACTCTCTTCTTTATACAAGGACACTGTTCTCTCCAGGTGCAACCCTTCCCATGAATGGTTTCTGTAATGGCTTTCGACTCGGCTACCCCTGGGTTGTGGTGGAGCAGCCCTCTTGGGGGCATGGCAGATTTATCCAATCTACTCAATGGCCCTTGCCCCCAGAGGTGGATGCTACTTCTGAATTGTTCCTCCATGAGTCCTTGTCACACATACCGTCCCCCGGCCAGGACCTGTTCCCAAGTAGCCGGTGACCAGTGGGTTGAGCACCACACTCCAGGCCCCTGTGATGAGCCCCAACTTCCTCCAGGAGCCTCCTAAGTCTGGGTTTATGAAACTAGCCACATTGGAGGCATTGTAAGGCCCCAAGCAGAGCAGCAGTGTGAGAAGAGCTCCTCCAGCCACCCAAGCTGCCCTGAGCTTCCGTTTGTGGCTCAGGCCTGAGTGGGCCAGGGCCCGGAGGCAGCCCACATAACAGAAGGCAGTGATGATCAAGGGCAGAAAGAAGAGCAGGATGGAGAAACTGAGGCGAGCAGGGCGGGCCAAGTTGGGATCCCAGGCTTCCAGGCAGACCGGGGACCCATTCACGGCTGTGCTGATTCCCAGAGAACTTGTGGTGTTGTTCAGCCAGCCTCCAGGAGCCTCCAAGCCAAAGACCAGGCCCAGGTGGCAGAGGACAAGGGCCCAAATAGCCACACACACACCCCAGGAATAGCGGGGTCTCCGAATAGCTTGGTACCCAAATGGGAAGGCAGCCCCCAGGTAGCGGCCAGCACTGAGAGCTGCCAGGAAGCCTCCACCTGCATAGAGTGGAGCAAAGTGGGCCACGACAAAGACAGGGCAGAAGGGGAGTGGCAGTGGCCAGACCCCAGAAGCCAGGGCCTCCACAGCCTTCAGGGGTAGAGTGATGGCCAGGAGGAGGTCAGAGCAGCTCAGGTGAAGCACATAGACCAGGCTGGGGGTGAGATGCAATTTTGCGTGGGCCACCGCACCTCGGATGGCCAACAAATTCAGCGGGAAGCCCAGGGCGAAAGCAGACACATAGAGGACAAAAGAGAGCTGTGGGGGCAGGGCCATGGAGCACGGTGCAGTGGGTGCTGGCCTTTGTTGCTTCTGCTTACTGTTGTTAGTTCATCAGCAGAGGAAGAAGGGTGGTTGAACCCCACACTGGCATCTCTATTGCCCAGTCTGTCTCAGCGCCGCTGATGATGCCTAGGATCACAGGAGGAAATGGGGGCTGGAGAGCCCCAGCTCCAGCAGAATTGAGGAGTCCTCTCAGTCCCCAGCTGATCTCCACAGTACCATCTCTTAGTGCAAGATAACGATTCAGTGTAACAGGAAGAGGTAGAAGGTTCCAGAGCTGAGGTGACCTCTGCTCCTGTAGACTCTGGGAAGAGAGGAACAAAGGGAGGTCAGAACCAGGCTGCATGCATGTCAAACTCTTGAGTTCTTTCCCATCCCTTCCTCCATGACCAGAGTTGCTGGATTCCCTCAATAGGAAAGACCCTTCACCAGAGAATTCAGGGGCTGGAGGATTAGATCAGCAGTTAAGCATGCATGCAGCTTCCAGGAGACCAGAGTAGGGAATCCCAGAAGCCATATCAGTCGCCTTACAACCATCTCTAAATCCAGTTACATTGTCTTTTGCCTTTGTACACATATACACAAGTTTTGTTTTTTTTTTAATGTGTAGCCCAGGATGGCCTCAAATTTGTGATCTGGCTGCCTCTTTCTCCTTCAGAAGTCCCACTGGTTCTTGCTACCACAATCGGCCACATTTTATTATTAAGAGAAATCCCAGGCATGGTGGCACACAGCTTTAATGCCAGCAGGAGCAGAAAGATCTCTGTGAGTTTGAGACTAGCCTGGTCTATATATCGAGTTCTAGGACAGCCAGGGATACGAAGTGAGTCCCTGTTACAGAGAGAGAGCTAAAAACACATACACACATACACACACACACATACAGAGAGAGGGGAGAGAGGGAGAGAGGGAGAGAGAGAGAGAGAGAGATCAGCGCTCCTTGAACAGTAGCTTTATCAGGCAGGAGGAAGCAGGCAAAGAGGGTGGTAAGGTGAGAGCCCCATGGCAAGTCAGTTCCCATCAGTATATAACACCTCAGGGAATATCCTGGCACAGGCACCCAGAGAAGAGAGGAGCCTTCGAAAACAGGACTCACCTCTTGGTGCTGCCGGATGCTTCTGAGGCTCAGGAGTCCTCTTGCAGGGCTATTAGATGATGCCCAGGATGGGCAGTGAGCTGGAAGGCAGAGAAGGGCGGGGTGGTCATTAGCAGGAGGTACTAGCAGCCTGGATGAGCAGCTGATGGAGCATCCTATGATGGTCTGCAGGAGGTGAGGGTGTCCAGAGGAAGGATGGGAGTATGACTGGCTTGGTTGAAGACCTGAAAGAGGCAGGGTTCATGGGGCATAACATTGTGCCCTTCTGAGTCATTCACTGCCTGTTCAAACCCACCCACGCAGAACAGGATCTGCCCCAGTGCCAAATGAGCTCATCGGCAGACCCTGGCTTTATTGACTCACTCCTAGGTAACCAGAAAAAAAAAAGCTGCAACCTTTAATTCCAGCTGCTATGGAAGCTGTTCTGGAAGTTGATGTAGGAGCATCACAAGTTTAAGACCAACCTGGGATACAGAGTGAGTTCAACTTCAGACTGGAAAACATAAAATGACACTGTCTCAAAATGAAAACTTATGAAGGAACTGGAGGTATGCTCTGTGGTGCACTACCTGCCTAGAATCTTCCCCAGGACTGGAGAGTGGTGTAGTGATTGGGTACCTGCCTAGAATCCCCCAGGGAGGGACTAGGAGTGTGAGCCTCAGTGGTTGAGAGCTTTCCTAGCTTACACAAGACCTAGTTTTCACCCCCAAACCCATAATTTATTTTTTATTTCTGTTTCACCTATATACACACCTGGAAGTTCTGGTCTAAATTCTGTGCAGCAACATTTTCAGTGAGGGAAGATTGTGATTTTCCCTAACTAAGCATCTTGCTTGGTGGTCATTCAAGGTTCCTCTGGCTGTGTGACCCCATGTCTGCTATCTCTGCTAAAAGCCTGGGCTCATGAGTGCCAAGGTCTGCCTTGCCCAGAGCATGGCGCTCCGTAGGTGCTCTGGTCTCAGGAGAATTGCTTATTCTCAGGTGGAAGAATGTAGTGTTCTGGAGTCCAGGCCTCTGGACATCCTGGCCACCTGCTCTTCACGCCTCAGCGAGGCTGTTGACATCCACATCTCATGGTCAATGGATCATGAAGTAGCTTCATATCAGCAGCTGGGCTTGGGCACAGGATAAGCAGGTACCTGGTGGTTGCCAGGAAGCCTGATCCTGACCTCCTCAGCCTCAGGGCTGCCTCTGCTCCTTAGAGAAGACCTTGACCTAGGAGATCTCTGGAGACTCCAGGCTTAACTGACAGCTTCCTGAGATTGGTTCTGTGTTATAATTCTTGCACCCCAACTATGGCCTCTTCTTTATTATTGTTGTTTTGTATTTTTGAGATGAGATCTCAAGCAGCCCAGGCTTATCTCAGATTTGCTGTGTAGTGGAGGACCTTGAACTTCTGACCCTACACACCCTACCTCCTCTGTGCTAAGACAAGATAGGAGCAACACCACTCTGCACTTATGTAGAGCCGAGCATAGAACCCAGTGATTCATGCATTTGAGGTAAGCACTCTACCTACTGAGCAAAATTTCCACACACCTCCAATGGCAAATTGAAAATCATCAAATGCTTGTCATACATAAGAATAAATGGATTACTTAGTTAGTAGTCGAGTATTGCTGGAATTCACTGTGAGTGTAAGAGCCTCTGAAACTTTCTTTCATTCTTCTAAACAGTGGGGTTTTTTGTATTTACATGCAAAAAAAAGTAAAAAATGAGGACACCCAGAGAAACAGCCTTCACAAACATCAAGCATTCATAATTGCTGAGATACCTCTCCAGATCTCCCCTCAGATATTTATTTTACGCGCGTGTGTATGTGTGTATGTGTGTGTGCCATAGTGTGCACATAAAGGTCAGAGGACACCTTTTGGTGGAGTTGATGCTCTCCTTCCACCATGTGGGTCCTGGGGATCACACTCAGGTTATCAGGTTCAGAGGCAGGTGTCTGTGACCACCGAGCCATCTACTCAGTCCTCCATTTAAAAGGCATTTAAAGTCCCACTAGCCTTCCCCACAAAGTAGTCAATGGCACTCACAGGAAGTCAATTTGGGGACAAGAGGAAACGAGTGTCATGCTCTGTCACTTGGAAGGATGAGATGGGAGAAAAGAAAGGAACAGAACTCTTTGGGGGACCCTCCCTTATGCCCTGAGTTGCACATTGCTTCCCTCTGTGGTTGCTGAGCACAGCTTGCTCTGCTCTCTGGTTGAGCAGGTAAATGGGTGGATGGAATGCTGGACCTGGAATCAGAGGAGCCAGCAGTGCACTGGGGAGGTCTGCGCTGCTTCTCTGCATGGACTTGGGCTGTGGAAGAACCTGACAGCCCCCTGTTGAGGATGAATCCATTTCCTCTCATTTCTTCGTTGTTGTTTTTGAGGCTGCATCTACTGTGCAGCCTGGCTGGCTCCTGTCTCTGTGTCTCTGCCCTCCCAGCTCTGGTTTACAGGACTGGAGCTCAACATCTAATTCTTCTCCCTTTTATTCCCTCTTCAAGAATGTAAAGGAGCGTGAGAGAGATACTTGATAACTTGTATTTGTCCTCACACTTTTATAACTTGCAGGCACACACCTCAATAACCTGGATTTGTTTATCTTAAGACTGTGAAATTTGTTGGAGGCTGTCCTTTTAAACTGACAAAACCTCACAGCTGTCATACTACATCAGAGTCTTTGAGAAGGATAAACACGCAGAACCCACCTGCAGTGCATCTCCTCCCCTGCAAGGACTCAACTTTCATGATAAAAAAAAAAGCCAGCTTCTTCTGGCTCACTTTTCATTTAACTTTGTGTGGAACTTAAATTCAACTGTGGGGAAATGTCTGTACACTTGCCGGTAAACATTTTAAGTTCATTATATCTCAATCCAGACTAAGAAAGCAGCAAGTCTCATATTTTAAATAGGTATGTACTTTTAGGATTCTTACAAAAATACTGTATATGTAATCAAACACTGCTTTAAAATATATCGAGCTGTTCTCCACTATTGTCAGCTCTGCCCGTAAGCTTCTAGTGCAAACAGCTTTTTCTTCTTCGTCTTTCACAAGTATAAATCTCACCTGTTCAGTTAAAAACCAGTACAGTCAAGTTTGGACCCAACTCTCCAGGCAGATACTATGCTTTAGTTGTAATTTATCTATACCCGATAAACAGCCCTCAACTGCTCAGAGATCTGGGGAATATGGCAATTAAATGTTTAATTATTAAAAGAGTTTTCATGACAGACAGGTTGGCCCCTAGCAGCAGCACTCTATTTCCTCCAAAGACAGAAGACCGATGGGCGGAGTCAACGTCCTTCTGCAATTTGCTTCATCAAGTGAAAGCGCTAACTACTGGAAAAAACTGCCTTTCATCTAAACTGAAGATCTCCAGACATGGAGAGAATCACTGGAATTGACAGCCTAGCTGCTCAGGTCATGGTTTTTTTGTCTTTCTACAGATTTTCTAACCTACGGGATCCTGTGGAGCTGGCAGGCCCTACTTCTAACACCAGAAGACAAATACATACAATCCTGATTCCTTTGCCCCCGACGACCCTGGAGGATACTGAGGTAGCCAATAGAGTAAGTCCTCTGTCAATTTTTAAATCAATAACTCAAGTAAAATTTTATCCTTCTTAAAGATCTCTGATGCAGATCTGATAGCCGAGAGGTTTTACCAGTTTAAAAGGACATCATCCAACAAATTTCAGCATGACTTCTTAATATGTTCTAAATAAAAGGTGTTTAAAGATGTACAGATGCAAGTTATTAAGGTGTGTGCCTGCAAGTTATTAAGGTGTGAGGACAAATACAAGCTATCACATTTCTCTCTCATGCTGCCTTTCATAATCTTAAAGAAACTTTTCATTGTGCAAAAACATCTGTCACAGTCTTTCTGACATAAATATGCTGCTGTTTATATAATGTATGCATCTAAAACCTATGTTTTCACAAACTCAAAAATTCTTTTGAGTTCCAGGAAGCCAAATTGTAGGATCCATCCTAAACAGGTCAGATACACCCCTCTCAATTCTCTGGTCCTAAAATTTCTTTTTCTTCCTAAACTTAACTTTGTCCTCTGCTCTGCCAACATGTCGCCAGGTCCAAGAGACACCAGACAGTTTCACACCATGAATCCTGGATAGGAGTAAAGTGACCAGCTATCCTAGGATGTGACCAGCACCCAGCTATCTCAGGCCCCCTCAAGAGAGACTTCAACGCCCACAAATAAGCAAGAAGCAGTCTTGAGAATCCGCTGTCCCAGTTCCTTCAACCTGCTATGACTAAATCCCCGTCTTTTTATAATAACAAAAATATGGGAATGTTGTAATCTGCTGGCCTTGTCTGTCACCTAGGTACACTGTCCCTTTAGGAGACAAGACCCGCCTACTCTACTGCCAACCTCCTTCTTCTATCTTCCCACCTCCTCTCTCTCTCTCTCTCTCTCTCTCTCTCTCTTTTTCTCCATCTGCCCTTTTGAAAAAGCAGTTTCTGCCCCCCCTCTCTCTTCTTTCCCCCTTTCCCCTTTTTCCCCTTTCCCTTCTCTTCCCCCTTCATTACCCACTGAACAAACTCTTTACCCCAGCTCTCTCTGCATGGCCTATCTATCTCTCTATCTCCCAGCTGAGGTCTCAGGCCACCCATAGGGGACCCACCAAGGCCTCAGTCACCAGCGTTATGAGAGTGCAACATCTTACCTCTACACTGAGTGACAACTTAGGTAGAGTCATGCGCATCGGAGCATGGGAAATATCTACAGTGTTTCATTGTCCCATTATTGCTGCCCGCACATCAGATGTGTTGGGCCCTGAAGTCCAATCACCGAGGAGGAGTTATCCCAAGAGACCACTCTCACACCACAGTTGATATAAAAGCATGACAGGGTCACTCAACATTCAAGCCAAGACCATGAATAGCTGGTGCAGGCTACTTTTAAAGCAAAAAGCCATAGAAATGGCGGGGGGGACTCAGGGGTTGTTTTCCAAGTATTGGGATTGCCTTATTCAAAGGACTATTAACAATAATTGGTACTAGCAAGAGTTGGAGGGCAGTTGCCAGATTAGGTGAAGTAAGAGAAAACATTTGAGGGTTACTTTGACCCCTTCCCAGGGACTGAGTCAAAACATCAGGAACTGAGTCAACATCTTAAGGGTTATCTTGCCCCAAATTCAATAACTGAGTTCTATCTGGAGAACATTCACAAAGACTCAGGGAGATGGAAAGTTCCCAACATTTCAGTACGTGGGTGAGTAATTGTTAGATTCCTGGTTCCCAGGGGAAGGGGGAAAGCACTAAGACTGAGAGGCCTCAGAATTATTTTAGAGTTCTCCAATGCACTGGGCCTTTCTTCTGCAAGAGGAGACATTTTAACTGCTGGAGATGTGAGCGTGAAAGACAAGCCTTGAGCGAGGACACAAACATAAAAAGGATGTCAATAAGAACTATGTGGTGTGGGCTCGGAAGAGGTGCTCAAGTGGGAGGGGAAGGGGAAAGCTGAGCAAAGTGTCCAGGTCAGGAGACTAGCTAGACCTCAGATCCTGTGGAAACAGGCTTTCCTGCATTGGGGAGCAAGAGGGGCCAGAAAGATTGAGTCAGGGTCTGGGCTGGCTGCTCAGCCTCAAGAACTGAAGGAGAATGCAGGAAAGTCATCTGAAAACTGATGACCCCATCAAAGTGTTGACCTGTCCGTCCTCCATGATGGCTGATTTTACCTTCTTTGGTCATTATGTGTTAAATACAGGCTTCAGCAGCCAATCAGAATCCTGATGCGTCTATAGGCTGCAGCAGGCAATCAGAATCCACGGCTCCTGTTGGCCTAATAACCAAAGTTCACACAGGGCTTCACTGTTTTCTTCAGCATTCAGCAGTGACTGACACAGGCCATGAACTCAGAGACAGATGTGACAGTGCACATGTCTGTCATCTAAGTGCTCAAGAGGATCAGGAGTTCTAGGACAGTCTGAGCTACATAGTGAGACGCTTTGTGATGGGGAGTGAGGGAGAGAAGGAGAGAAGAAAGGAAGGGAGGGAGGGAGGGAGGGAGGGAGGGAGAGAAGGAGAGAGGGAGGGAGGAAGCCTGGTCATTCATGAGCTAGATTGCACAGACTGCAAAAAGTCACGCTGCTCCCAGCGGTCTGGAAGCTGAACTTCTACAGGGCGACTCTGCTCCACCTACAGCTTGACCACCTCTCTCGCGATGCCTCCAATGGTCTAAGCATCATCTGCTGAAACAGCAGGATTTCCAGGATCCACACACCAGCCTTCCCAGGTCCCTGCTTCCAACACCGTGGGAGTGAAACCCGCTCCCTCCATGATGCAGACATGGCCACCTCAGCCCTCCAGATGTTTGGGTCCCAAACCCAAGAGGCACTAATGATCTTCTCTTGACCTAACAGTCATCCCAACAGTGATCAAACCAGGGATCCCATTGTAGGACTCAGTCCTGCAAGCTCAATAGAGGCCTGAGCTCTCTATTTTCAGAGAGCCAATACCTCTTTCTAAGAAAGACCACAAACTGAGACTACCTGGGCACCACCCAGGAACAGACCATTCAAAGGAAATTCCTAATGTTCCAACCAGTGTAGATAGGATCACCTGCCAGCACACACCAATCGCTTTTAACCAGGACGCTCTTAGACAAATGTCAGTCAATCCGGGCCCTGAACCTTAGAAATCCCTCACTCCCACCTTGTCTACTGTAAAAACCCAACCCCAACTGAGCTCGGCTCTCTCCAATCACTCCAATATGTTGGACACATGGAAAGTCCCAGTTTGCAATCTTGTGAAGAATAAAGGCTCTTTGCCTTTACATACAGGGCCTGGTCTCCTAGTTGGTATGGGGGGACTCTGCTCTGAGCTTAACACTATCAGTGACCTAAGAGTGGTCCCATCAGTGACCTAACAGTGATCCCATCAGTGAACTAACAGTGATCCCATAAGTGACCTAAGAGTGGTCCCATCAATGACCTAACAGTGGTCCCATCAGTGACCTAATGGTGATCCCATCAGTGACCTAACAGTGATCACATCAGTGACCTAACAGTGGTCCCATCAGTGACCTAACAATGGTCCCATCAGCCAAGCATTTCCACTCTAAGAGCCACATGTGATGTCTGGCCACTTGAATGTACATCCGAGGTCACTGCTGGGTTGTCACCAGCTTTCACCTGTATTCTTTAGGGGGTTCTTCTGAGGTTCCCTAGAGGGTCCTTGTTTATGGCTTTCATCTTCGGTTCTTCCCCCATAAATCTGCCAGAATACTCCTTTTAAAAGGTAACTTGAGACATATCTCTTGCAAAAGATACAATTTAATAGCTTTCAAATGAGAAGTCCCAGTTAGTCTTGGTGGTCCATACCTGCAATTCTAGCACACAGAACACTTGAGACAGGAGGATTACTGTGAGTTTGAAAGTCTGGGCCACATAGCAAGTTCCAGATCAGAAAAATGGGTTAATCAAGATGTGAGAGTTAGCTAATAAGTAGCCTGACCTAATGGGCCAATCAGCATTATAACTTACAGAGATCTGTGTGTGATTTTTCTCTGGGACTAAACAGCTGGGGGGCGGGCAGGACAGAAAAACCCCCAACAAGCAGGCCCGGCCCTTTCATGTTACAGAATAGGGCCCACGTGGATAACTGCATCCACAGAAAGCCTGAGAAAGCTTGGGAAAGACTAGAATAAGACATTTTGGTTTTCAGCCGTAGCAGGAAAAAAGCTGCGCTGTTTTAAAATGCCAGCTTTCTGGGCCGTCCTGCCAGGGAAAACTCTCTTTCAAACAGGAGGTCCCAATGGATACAATGTTGCAACTTGCTTCCTGGCAAGGACCTTGAAATGCCATAGGAGCTTTTGAGTGTTGTCTTCTCCATATTCCTTAGCAAATTAAAGACCCATGTGGTCAGAAAAAGAGAGGTATACAGTAAAGAGAGATTCAAAGAGTAAGAAAACCTCTAAATGGTTGACACTGTGTTAAAAAATATATGCAGGCTTGAAAAAAAAAAGGTTTAAAGCCTTAAAATAAAAAAGAAAGAAAGAGAGTAGTAGGGTGTGGTGGCACACACCTTTAATCCCAGCACTGGAGAGGCAGAGACAGACGGATCTCTGGGAGTTCAAGGATAGCCTGGTCTACAGAGGGAGTTCCAGGACAAAGATATACAGAGAACCTGTCTCAAAAAGCCAAAAGTTAAAAGTAAAGATAAAAGAAATAGAGGTTAAAATAAAGCCACATAAAGATGGCTTTATTTCCATAAAGCTTTATTTCACATAAAGATGGAAAATACACAGAGAATCTTGATACTGCATGCTATTATGCTCTCTTTGAATTGTTTAAATGCTGAGGAAGGAGCAACAGCTACTAAAAGATATTTGCTTATAAATGCTGCAGAATTAACCCAAAATAGCTATTTTGAAAACACCTTGGCTTCAGAACTGAAGTCAAAAGGTATGTTACTTTGGAGAAGAGATTTTGCTTTTGTTTCCACAGAAAATGAGAGGCTCTGGATTTACTCAGAGTTAAGAAAAATCATTTTTGACCAAGGGAGGCCACCTGAGAAATCTCCGGTAGGAACAGATGGCCCAGATGTCTGAGTTCTTCATCCAGAACAGGTTCAAGAATACTGCCTGAGATGATCAAGACTCACAAGATACTTCAGACAGGACTTGATCATAACTCTAAATTTTCTTTAGGTACCCATAAGATTATCAGCGCCCCCAAACAGCTGGAAGTAGTCTGGAATACTACACCCACATTCCCAAAAATGGACTATGGATATTTTCCTTTGTTTTTCTTTTTTTAAAAAAAGAGGGGGAAATGGTGCGGGAGAATTGTCTGTATTCTGTCAGTCATGTTTTAAATAAACGCTGATTGGCCAGGCAGGAGGTGTAGGTGGGGAAACCAGACAGAAAGTGGAAATGATGCAAGGAGAGCAGAATTCTGGGGAGGAGGAAGTTGATTCCACCCACTCCTGCCCAGACCACCGAAGCAGCAGGATGCAAGCTGCCCCACTGAAAAAGGTACTGAGCCACGTGGCTAAAATAGATCAGAAAAATGGGTTAATCAAGATGTGAGAGTTAGCCAGTAAGAAACCTGACCTAATGGGCCAATCAACATTATAACTTATAGAGATCTCTTGTGTGGTTGATTTTCTCTGGGGCCTGCCGGCTATGGGGTACCAGGCGGGACAGAAAACACAAACAAGCAGACCCTACATGCTGCACTCTTGCAAAAGATACAATTTAATAACTTTCAAATGAGAAGTCCCAGTTAGTCTAGGTGGTCCATACCTGCAATTATAGCACACAGAAGACTGAGACAGGAGGATTACTGTGAGTTTGAAAGTCTGGGCCACATAGCAAGGTCCAGGCCAGTATAGAACACACTAGCAATAACAACAACAAACAACAACAAAATGAAAGGCAAGTAGGGGTATGTGCCTGTCCTATTTGATCCAATAGATTGACATCTGTCGATTATTTCATGGTAGACTTTCTCATGTACTCAAACAAATGCATCCATCATAATATGTTTGTTCTGTTCCCTTGTTATTTAGAGACACTAAAGATTACAAGCAGTCTATGTCCATCAGTAAAGTGTCTGCTTCTGTGAACACTATGGGCAATTGTGGCATCACTGTAACAGAAATAGAACACCTCTACACAGAAGAGGAAAGTGGGTGGTGATAAACACCTGACATCCCAGAACCCAGGAGGCCATGGTAGGAGGAGTAGTGGTTTGAGGTCAGAATAGGACACCCAGAAGGACTTGGGTGAAATAACTAAGCAAAATGGCTGTGGGGAAGAAGAAGACACAGGTCCATCAGCATAAGTCAGCGAAGATCAGATGAGAAATGTTTAGTGGAAAGAGCAGGCACTACATAAAGCAGGGCTGCAGAGGAGAGGGGAGCATTCATGCGGCCCTTCCATCAGTACACCCGGGGATCCCACTCTCAACACTAACAGGTCCATGAATGCGGGCTGATGCCCGGTAGCTGAGTTTCCACTGCAGCAAGATGGGCCACAGATGAACTGGGCATGAAGCTGGAAATGCAGCTGGCAGGGAGAAAGCAGCACTGCCCAGAACGGCCTCATGGAGGAGTAGTCCACTGCCTTACCTGCCAACGAGGAGGGAGCAATGGCTGCTTTTCTTGTTCCTACAGCAGAATGCTGACAGGGACAGAAGCAGCTTATGTGGGGAGGACTTCATTCTGACAGACAGTTCAGATGGTACAGTTTGTCATAGTGGGGAAGGCATGGCGACAGGAGGGTCCAGGTTATGGCTGCAGGAATGTGTCCCATCGCCCCCCAGGAAGCAGTAAAAGGACTGGAAGAGAGGCCCATGGTAGTGGCACAACTTTGCAAACCATGATCCACACCTTGATCACTTTACCACCCCCCAAATAGCATTCCTCACTGAGGACCAAGTACTCGAACCCGTGAACCTGGGAGGGACAGTGCACATTAAAACACATCAGAGGATGTGAGGTAGGGTCTAGAAGCTGTCTGGGGACATCTACAGCATAGGGACAGCAAGTCTCAGGTCACATGGGCCTGTTAGGATGCAAAAACATACCCAGTGAATGCACAGGGGCAGGAGCAAGGGTGGGATATAATTTACTGAGTGGAAGAGGACTGCGAGCAGGGATATTCATTAATGACTTTCAGTGGCAGTGGAAAGTCTGGGAAGGAACACTGGGTGCCCAGCAACACGGAAAACTCACCTTTCCCTGCAGATCCCTTGTTACTGTGAAAAATGTTCTGAGCTGGAGACATAGATCAGATAAAGAACACTTGTCTGTAGGCAGACTCTTCTGACCAGCTAGCCAGCTTTGTTCTGCCAGCCAAATAACCACACAGAGACTTAACATTAATTATAAATGCTGGCTGATAGCTTAGGCTGGTTACTAACTAGCTCTTACAACTTGAACTAACCCATATTTCTTATCTATGCACAACCACATTGGTACCTTTATTCAGCATGCATGTTCATGTTGCTTCTCTCCACAACTCCTGGTGACTCTGGTGACTCCACCCTTCTTCTTCCCAGTATTCTCTCAGTTTGAATTTTTTACCCAACCTCTTACTGCCTAGCTATTGGCCAGTCAGTCTCTTATTAAGCCAATCAGAGGGCACCTTGACAAAGACAAAACTTCACAGTGTTAAAAAAGATTATTCCCAAACACTTGCCTATGGAAAAGCAAGTATGCACCCTGAAGCACCTTAGAAACAAAGGCCAAAAGATAACTATCCTCAGGATGGGGCTGGAGAGATGGCTCAACAGATAAGGCAGGTGGCTCTATTAGAGGACCAGAGTTCAATTTCTAGCACCCACATGACAGCACAGAACCAATTTAACTCCAGTATCAGGGAATCTGAGGCCCACTTCTGACCTTCAAGTACACCACCCATGTGTGTGGTATATATAGACACATGCAGGCACACATTCACACACATAAAAAGACATTTTAAATACACCTTTTTGTTTTGTTTTTTACCTGTGTTTCTCTGTGTAGCCCTGGCTGTCCTGGAACTTGCTTTGTAAACCAAACTGACCTCAAACTCAGAGATCTGCCTGCGTCAGCCTTCTGAGTACTGGGATTAAAGACGTGTGCCACTACTATCCAGCACATTTTTCTAAGAAAAATTTTTTGAGGATACATATATCCATGTATAAGATATATCCCAACCTCCGCCAAAGCTGGGGAGTTGCAATTCCTTCATAATTAGGACCTGAGTTCAATTCTCAGCATCCACATCCAATGACTCCCAATTGCCTGTTATTCTAGCTCCAGGGGAACAAGCACTCTTTGGCCTCTAAGGGCCATGTATATACACATGATCGGGAGGAGGCAAAGACCTTGTCCTGTGCATAGCCATTTTGACTCAGATGGTAGGGTGAAATAAAGTTCAGGTTCCCAAATCCTAGGGGAACTGAAAACTTTCCAATGGCTGACTAAACTCCTTCCTAAACTATGAAGATAGTCATTATGTATCTTTAGTTCTCTGAAACATCATGGCTGTCCCTAACAACAGAAGGTGTAAATGAATCTGATTGGTTGAACTGAAAAACCTGCAATTGAGTCAGCTGACAATGATGGAACACAGAAGGAAAGCCCTAACCTCTGAATTCTGCTCTGTGAAAAAATGTAACTGTAACTTGGCAACAAATGTTTGTGCATATAAACCTTGCTTCTGCACCTGCTCCAGGTTGTAGGGAGAAACAGGGCTCCTGAGTCCTTATCCTTCATCCCTGACTGATGAGAGACCTGCTTATGTGGTCAGTTATTAAAGGTTTGCTGTTTCATGAGCCTGGCTCTCTCCTTCATGACACATGACAGATGAGGTGTAACACACACACACACACACACAGACACACACACACAGAGAGAGAGAGAGAGAGAGAGAGAGACAGACAGACAGACAGACAGACAGACAGAGACAGAGAGAGATTTTTTATTTATTCTAAAAACACATGTATGCTGTGGGATGATGCTCTTATACACGTAAAGAGTTGAAACTCATATGACTTTAATAAAATGCTAAGTGGCCAGTATCCAGGCTGGAAGTATAAGCAGGGCAACCAGAGTAGGAGAATTCTGGGAAGAGGAAAGGCAAAGGAGTATTCGCAAGCCAAACGCAGAGAAAGCAAGATGAGAATGCCTTATTGAGAAAAGGTAACACCCTCCTAGCTAAACATAGATGGTGCGGGAGAATTGTTTGTATTCTGTCAATCATGTTTTAAATAAATGCTGATTGGCCAGGCAGGAGGCGTAGGCGGGAAAGCCAAACAGGAAGTGGAAATGATGCAAAGAGAGCAGGAGAATTCTGGGGAGGAGAAAGTTGATTCCTCCCACTCCTGCCTAGATCACCTAAGCCGCAGGATGTGAGCTCCCCACTGAAAAAGGTACTGAGCCACATGGCTAAAATAGATCAGAAAAATGGGTTAATCAAGATGTGAGAGTTAGCCAGTAAGAAGCCTGACCTAATGGGCCAATCAGCATTATAACTTATAGAGATCTCAGTGTGGTTGATTTTCTCTGGGGCCTGCCGGTTGTGGGGTACCAGGCAGGGACTGAAAACACAAACAAGCAGGCCCCACTCATGTTACACATAGACAAGAATTAAGGGTCAATTTAAGTTATAGGAGCTAGTTAGTAATAAGCCAGAGCAATAGGTCAGACAGTTTATAATTAATATAAGCCTCTGTGTGTTTATTTGAAACTGAATGGCTGCAGGACTGGGCTGGACACATGTCACCCAATGCAGTTAAAGGCAAGCATAAATATCCACAGTTAACACCTTGGTTAGGGTTTCTGTTGCTGAGAGAAGCATCATGACCAAAAGCAACTTGGGGAGGAAAAGTTAATTTGGCTTTTACTTCTATGCCCCAGACCCTCACAGAAGGACATCGGGACAGGAGCTCAAGAGAGGAACCAGGACCAGGAGCTGAAGCAGACGTCATGGAGGAATACTGCTTGCTTGCTTACTGGCTCGCTCCCCATGACTTGTTAAGCCCAATTTCTTATAGAACCCTGAAACATGGACCCAGCGATGGTATACCCACAGTATGCTGGGCCTCTCACGTCAATCATTAGTCAATAAAATGTCCTCACAGAATGGCTCATGGAGGCATATTCTCAGTTGAGGTTCCTCTTCCCACACGCGTCTACATAAGTGTCAAGCTGACAATAACCAAGCAGCACAGCTAATGCTATCAGCTCTTAGGGTGAAAACCTAGAACCCGGCAGCCCTACCCAACCAGAGCCTGCCATTCACCCACCATGGGCCAGCCCAAGCCACAGGTGACAGCAAAAAGCAGAGAAAGGCTGTTTATTCAGTGTGGCTACATTGGGAAGAGGAATAAAGGAGACCAATAACGCCCCATGTCCATCTTCTTAGGGGTCCTGCATGAGGTTTAGGTCTAAATAGTGGGCAAGAGGTCTGTGTAACTAAGCAGTTTTGGTCCAGAGTGTGGTCCTGTCCATCACTGGTCCACCCCAGTCTGGCTCTTCCTATCCTACAAAGTTCTGACAAGCTGTCAGAACTGTGTGGAAACCATTTCGGGGAGACAAGCTTTCCTTCTATCCAGCAGCAGACCTCATTTGGCTTTTTCCTTCTCCGAGATAGAGACTCCGACAAAAATTTCAGTTCCTTGGGTGTCAGGGACTGCGCAGCCCATCTCCCTGCCCTCTATCTTGCACCCGCATCTCAGCATCCCCCATCTCCCGTGGCCGTGAACTAATGGAGATCTTCCTGCATCTGCTTCCTGAGTGCTAGGATTAAAGGTGTGTGTTATTGAAACTAGACTGCCTCTATTTTAGGCTTAAAAGGCACTTTAGAGTAAAGACAAGCCTGGCTCATTCCTGTTTATGATTAAACTCTGTTCCTCAAGGATTAGGCTATGCCCCACTTGTAACCTTAACTACAAATGTTCTGTATGCCTGCTCCAGGAATGGCGGCCATGTCCTTGTTTTCAGAGGTTGTTATGACTAACTTGTTATACTTGTGTTCTGCTTCTGTAACCTTGCCTGCTTTGCCCACCAGATTCCCCATTTGGGAACCCCCTAACCCCGAGCATTAAGAACATATTCTTCCTCACATCTGGGGATATTCTCTAAAATCATGACTTAAGGTGAGACAGCTGGCTGGCCAGTCTGGGGTGTAACTCTAAAGTAAAACTGGCTTAACCTAGATAGTCAGGGATTTGGTCTTTCTCCTCACTGTTTCCAGATTTAACGCTATCCGGACTGGCAACATGCCACACTTTGTCCAGCCATGCCCCCACCCCACGTTGTTCTCCTGAAGAAGAAACAGTGCTTGGCCACCAACCTCACCACAGTGCATCACGTGCACACTCAGTGTCATGTGATTTGGGAGAGCTGCCCCGTGCACGGCTGTCTGGCAGCATCTCTCTGCTGTCTAAATCTTGTCTCTTTTTCCGACAGCTAATGGGTTCATTTCTCTCTGCACAGTGCAGATGTCCTTAGCTTATCACAGCAGGGCAGGCCTAGAATGCTGGCTCTTATTTGCAGCAACCAAAACCAAGTTTGGCTTATTTAGGGTCTTAATGTTAAGACATTGGGCAGCTTGGAGATTTTCCAAGGAATAAAGGAAGCTTAGAACCCAAGACCAGATGAAAAGCCATGTTGCTAGCACAGTCCAGTGGAGACCTCCACACACAGCTGTATTGAACATGAGCTGCAGGCCACAAGCCAGGCTAGAGTCCATGATTTCTTTTTCTTCTACTATGAGCTTTGGATGCAGAGTTTGAATTTCTCGTTAGATCAATGAAGGTGCCAGGGATCCTGGAGAGCGAGGTGCAACATCATGGGTATCTCTGATGGGAGATGGGCTCTGTTGCCTGCTCCAATTCATGCCCAATAGCTCCCTGATCATGAGACACAGGTGACTTTGGACACATCAGAACTGTGGTGTTGGAATGTGGAGTGTCCTCTCCAGACCTGTTTGCTTGGTGTTATTAGGGAAAGCTGTGAGCTCTTAGGAGATGGCATCTCACTGGAGGAGGAGGTGAGGAACCAGCCTGCCTCTCTTGATTTTAGGCTCAAAGCCACCTTATAGTAAAGACGAACCAGGTTTTTTCCTGTTTATGATGAAACCTCTTGTTTCTCAAGGATTGGGCTATTCCCCACCTGTAACCTTAATTACAAACGGTTCTGTACTGCCTGTTTCAGGAATGGCGAACCTGTCTGTATTTCAAAAAGTTGTTTATAATCATCTTGCATCCCTGCCTTTGTTTCAAAAGGTTATATTGCCACCTAACTACCTGTTGTTACAACTACCTTGTATGCCCATCTTGCCATCTTGTCTGTTTCAGGAGGTCCTTAGGACTAACTTGTTATGCTAAGGTTCTGCTCCTGTAACCCCGCCTATTTTGACCCCAAATCCCCCATTTGGAAATCCTCTACCCCTGAGCTATAAAAGCCTTGTCTTCCATGCACCAAAGACTGACCTCTTGAACCCTGCCTTTGGGGAAGGCAGCCCATGTCTTTGAGTAAAAGAGCTTGCTTTAATGAATTGCTTACTTTAATTAATGTGACTATTTTGATTTGGGTTGATTGTCTTTTTCCTCCCTTGTTTGGGTTTAACAGAGGGAAATGGGTCTAGATATTTTAAAACTGAGCCAGTTCCTGTTCAGTCCCTCTGCTTCCTGGCTGTGGGTGCAATTGGGACCTGCTGGCCCTGTCTTCTATACCCTCCCATCCTCCTTCCTCTTGTCTTTTCTACTGCAATAGGCTGTACTCCTTCAAACTGTAAGCCACAGTCAACCCTTCCTCCCTAAAGTTGCTGCTTGTCAGGAATTTTGCCATGGCAATGAGAAGGCAACTAACACATCATTTAGCTGACATAAGTAAAAGCCAGGCAACTTAGAGATCAAATGATTTTTAAAACTGGAAGAGGTGAGTAGGAAACAGACCTGATGGCGTGTGGCTATTGGAGCAGCATTTGGGAGATGGAGAAGGAAGATCAGGGGTTTGAGGTTATCCTGGATACAGGAGACTGTCTTATAAACACAGCATGGCAGTCAGTGAAGTGGCTCATTGAGAAAGGGGTGTGCTGCTTTTAATGTTCTGACTTTGGCTTAAAGGAGTAAGGAGCCAGAAAAACGAGAGGCCATTTCCATGATTTTCTGACTGGACTTCGATTATGGCTGCTACATCTGGGAAACAGAGTTTGACTCCTGGAACTCACAGGGTGGAAGGAGAAAACTGATTTTTCAAAACTTGTCCTCTGATTTCTGCCTATGCACCAACTCTCTCTCTCTCTCTCACACACACACAACATACACACACACACACACACACACACACACACACACACACACACGAAAAAAAGCATGCAATCAAAAAGAAAACAAAATAAAGCCAAAGAGTATAGGTAACATGTAACTATTTAAAGCCTTGGAAGCAAGACAGGTCCTGAGTATACCAGCCAGTGGGACACACCCCAGCCCCTCACTGGGGATTCTAGGCAGGGACATTACCACTGAGACACACCCCAGCCCCTCACTGTGTGATTCTAGGCAGGGGCTCTGCCACTGAGTCACACCCCAGCCCCTCACTGGGAGATTCAAACTCTACAAATAAGCTACTGTAAAACCAAAACAGGAGCCTCGTTGTTGTTAAGGAGCTTCATTGTTATACATTGTTATTAAGTCTCCATACCTTACAAGAGTAAGTTTCTATTTCCTAAGTCTTTTGTATCCTACAAACCATGTTTTTTAACCAGTGCTGAACTAGCGGCCCCATGATGTATGTCAGCTCCTTTGCCTTGCTATACTCCTGCACCTGTGACACATGATTGCCCTCTTGATTAAGAAGATGGTCTTCCCTGATGCCCTGGTGATCCCCTTCCACATGATGTATTCTTACCCTTCTCTATTCCACAGGCAGCCTTGTGCCCAGAGTCCACCCTCTCTGCCCAGATGCTAATGGCCAATTATCTCAACAGCTGTTTTCTATTAACCTTAACCCTTACCCATAAAGGAGACCCCAATAGCCAGTGAGGGGCTGCTCCTTGAAACCTGATTTAGGGGAAGACATCGGGCAAGTTACTTCTGCCCTTCTAAATACAGCTTGCTTTAATCAGACAGGAGTGGTAATGGGTTTTCTTCAGGTCTGACAGTAGAAGCACTACTGGAGAATGAGGGTGTCATCATGTTTGGTGAAGTAACCCTTATTTACCCCTGCTAAGCTCCCAGGCCGTGTTTCAGACAACTTGTGTCACTCTGCCTCACTGTCTAAGCTCACTTGGTCCGTGTTCTGTTTCCGTTCTGCTGCTCAGAAGACACTCATAACAGAAGCATCTTCGGGGAGAAAAAGTTTATTTCAGCTTGCAGGTCACAGTCCATCACAAAGACAAATCAGGGCAGGGATCTGAAACAGTGAAGGAGGGCTGCCTGCTGGCTCACTCACAGACTCAGGCAGCATCGGAGAAGATGGACCAGGGGCATCATTGGACCAGAACTCTCTAGTCTCTGTGGGAAATATACCTATGTGCACAACACCCCACCCCCACTCTTGTGCGTGCACACGCACATAATTGAAAATAAAAATATATCCTAAAATACAAAAACTATTTTAAAACATTGATGACAAATTTGTGATGGCAAGAAAAGAAGAAAGAGAGAGAGACAGGTATGAACCAAACATGTTCACACCTGTAATCCTAGTATTTAAGATATGGGGGCAGGAGGATCAGAATTCAAGGCAATCTTTGGCTATACAGTGAAGGCAAGACTAGCCTGGGCTACATGAGACCCTGTCTAAAATAAATAAATAGGCCAGGTGCAGCACCGCATACCTTTGATCTCATCATTGGGGAGGCAAAGGCAGGAAGATTGCTGGCTTTGGGGCCAGCCTGGGCTACATAGTGAGACTCTGTCTCCAGAAAAAAAGCAAAATAAAACAAAAATCAAAACAAAACTAAACCACCAAGCAGTAGCGGCAAACCCCAACAGTATAAACTGTATGGAAAAATAAAAGAGTGTTCTCAGGGGACTCAGAGTTTCTGGTGTTGCTGGTAACCTCTATCAGCTGGGACCCCAGCCCTCAGAGAGTCTGGGACAGAGTGAATGACCACTGTCTTTCTACACAACTGATCTCCAACAAACTCTTGCAAGTCAAATAAGCAAAGGGCAATTGTAGGAAGAAATGCGGGCAATTATAGGAAGAAATGCAAATGACTCCCATATGTTATGCAAATACGTTCTCCCAGGGCCTTAATATATTTCATTGCTGCAAATAAAACCCAGGCCTCAGTGTAAGCAGGGCCTCTAACCCCAGAGCTCTACCTTAGTCTTTCTCACGGAGATGAGAATTAGAATAAGGAATAACGAGAGTAATGAATTTATGTGCCAGCTTGTCTGGGCTACCATGCCTGGTGAGACCCCTGGCATTTCTGGGAGGATATTTTAGAATAAGATTGACATTAAGTAGTGAACTTGAGGAGTGTTGGGTCCTGAAATTGCTCAGATAACAAGGAGCAGACCACTGAGGTCAATTAACCAGAAGCAACATTATTAGAAATCACCGCAGGGAAATAAAAAACTTCTAACTAGCTAGGGCCACAGAGTTATTGGGCTCTGTGACTCTGATAAGGGGCTATATGCATCTTTCTATAGCCAAAGGTCATACCTATGTCAGGGCATACATGTCGGGACCTACAACCTCCTGAGAATGGATTCCTATGATTAGGGTCTACAACTCCTATGGACGGCATCCTTGGTGCAACGATTCACAACCTCTGATTACAGGGTGTAAGTTTAAGATGTCTACATAGCCTGGGTCTGTCCTAACTGCTTTCCCGTACCTGGAAGAATTTAGGGAGAAGGGTCAGGTAGCTTGTTTTAAGGCCATTATCAGGCTATAGACATATAACTTTTCATATCCCTGGGCTCTTCAGAAGTAGTGTGTGTTTTGTAGTATGGGGAGGCCTTGTGCAATCAGTTGAAGGCCTAAAGAGGACAAAAGGTTGACCTTCCCCACAAGAAGGACTTCACCAGCAGAGGCCACTATGATGTCTCTCTTGGTTGGCCTGCCATGAACCCTTGCCAGTGAACCCGTGTATGTATATGGTACTGTTTCCTTAGAGTCTAGAGAATCCTAACACCCGAAGTTCCTAAATTTTAAGTATCCACTTTAGAACACACTGACCATACAGCATTTCTCTTGCTAGCAGGGTTGCAGGGCCTCTCACACAGTGTGGAAGGGAGGGGCTGATTCTGCTGTAGAAAGATCAATATTTCAAATCCACGTAGCACTTCCAGTTGCAGAGAGTTAGGCCACAATCCTGGGACGAATGGCTGAGGTGTCTATTTCACATATCAAATCAGACCTCAACTTCAGCATCCCTTAGACCCTTCCCATTACAGGTGTGGCAGACAAATCCCACCCCCTACCCTAGACCTCTCCATCCCAGGGTGTGGGCTGCACTTCCCCCAGCTGCTCTTCCCTATATAATCCAGACATTTTGGTTACCTGCCCCTTTTGGTCTACCCTTTACCTTAGTCAGTGTATGAGAGCCAAAGTTTCATTTTAAGTTTTAATTACTATGCCTAAGGGATCCATGAGAAGAAATGGCTCTGATCTGCAACCCTTACCCAAGAAATGCTGAGGCTGAAGCTAACGGGAGTCAATGTTTTCACTCCCACTGACCCTCCTGGCTCTTTTCAGAGGTTCACATAGATGAACCAGGCGCTAAGTGAAATAAAAGACAGACGCAGGAAACAAATGCCCTGTGCTTTCCCTCACATCTGAAATCAAAACCTTAAAAAGGAAAGAGATGGAAGTGGAAAGAAAACTGCTTGGGAAAAATAAGGGGACCCACAAGAGAGGGGAGAGAGTAAGAGGGAGAAGTGGGGCCTTGATATGAGCAAAGTACATTCTATCCAGGTTTGAAAATGGCATAATGAAACCAATTCCTCTGTACAATTAGCATAAGCTTAAGAGATTAAAGCTGGGGACTGGCAAGAGGGCTCTGAGGTTAACAACATTGGCTGCTCTTCTAGAGGACCTGGATCAGTTCTCAGTACCCACAGGGCAGCTCAAAACCACCTGTACCTCCAGTTCCAGAGGATCTGATGTCTTCTTCTGGTCTCCGTGGGCATCTGGCATGCAAATGGTGTATAGATATACATGCAGGCGAAACAACCTTGTTCATAAAATAAAAATGGTTACTTCAAAAAAGAGAGAAAGGAAGGAAACGAGGGAGAGATGAAGGGATGATGTAAGGAAGGAAGGAAGGAAGAAAGGAAGGGAGGGAGGGAGGGAGGGAGGGAGGGAGGGAGGAAGGAAGGAAGGAAGGAAGGAAGGAAGGAAGGAAGGAAGGGAGGAAGGGAGGAAGGAAGGGAAAAAGCTGACCACTGTGGTATATACCTACATAACCACAGCATCCAGGTCACTGAAGTGAGAGGTGTGAATTTGAGACTAGCCCGGGACACAGTGAGGTTTTGTCTCAAAATACCCAGTGAAACAAACACATAGGCTTCTGTCCTCCATAGTCATTTCTGAGGGTGAGGGACAATCCTCAGGGAAGAAGATTGGACAGAGACTTCCGAGATGAGGGACTGGTAAGAACACATTTGAAAACTCAGCAGGTCCCTGCCCCACTTAACAATGGGGACACATTCTGAGAGATCCAGTTAGTGGATTCCAGGGGCCTGTGGACATCACAGAGTGACTTTCACAGGCTAGAATGTCTAGGTCAATCCCTTCATGTGGCTTTTTAGTTACCAACACGATGCTGCATGCCTGCAATCCCAGCACCTGGGAGGCAGAGGCAGGAGGATGATGAGTTTGGCATCACACAGGGCTATATTCTAGTTCAAAACAAAAACAAAATAGGGGCTAGTGGGATGGTTCTCAGGGGTGAAAGTGTTTGCCTCAGGGCCTGGAACCCACATGGTGAGGGAGGGAGCTTATATCACCAGTATGCACCTCCATGGATGCACCCACACAAACTCCCCACAAAATATAAGGAAACAAACACAACTTAGATAATTAAAAGTTGTGTATGTCTGTATGTGTGTGTGTGTGTCAGTGTGTGTCTCTGTGTGTGTGTGTCTGTATATGTGTGTCTGTGTGTGTGCTGCAACTGCAAGGTGCACAAGGGTTGGGTGATGAGCACACTGTTTTATAGGAAGCTTTTTGTCCCTGGATGTAATCAGCTGGAGCTGTAACCCAGCCCTCAGAAGGTGGAGGTTGGGAAATCAGGAGACCTGAGTCTATATGCCGAGTCTGACGACAGCTTCGGGATGCACAAGACCCTGGTTTAAAGTAAGACAAGAAAGAACTTTTTGACTTTAGTTTAGACTTAATGACTTATGTATTTGGGTGGGATGGGGGGGCGGTCTGTGTGAAGAGGACAGGGGACAGCATAGAAGAGTTTAGTTCTCTCACCACGTGGGTTCCGGGAATCGAACTCAGACCTTCAGGCAGCGAGAGAGCAGATTATCAAAGTCTTCCTTCCATATGCACAAGTGTAAGCACACACAAACAAACACACAAATATAGTTCAACCAGAATCTCCCTTCACACACACACACACACACACACACACACACACAACCTCACTGAGGTTGACTTCCATGCAAGAATATTCATCCACTTTGAGGTCATGGTTTTGGCTTATGACTTGACATTCCAGTTCTATCAAGTTATAGAATTTCTCCATCACCCGTTATGTCCCAGGGGCATCTTCCCCATCTATATCTCCATTTATTCTATGCCCAGCCCATAGCAACCACTGACCTGCTCTCTGTCAATGGATGCCCTGTAAAAGCAAACCATACTTAGCTGAAATAAGGCAAGTGGAGTCCTCCTCAGAGCTCATGAGCAAACAGCAGAGAGGAGGCCACAGGGAGCAGGGGTCCTGCAGCTCAGTGGGGATGAGGACAGACACCTGTGCTCTGGTTAACGTTCAAAGAATAAGCGAGAATTATCTTATTTGCTTACCTTGCTGTGCTGTGAATCAAATTTAGGGTCTTGTACTTGCTAGGCAAGAGATCCACTGCGAGGCTACATTCCTAGGCCTTTTAGTTTTAGTTGGAGACAGGGTCTTTCTCTGTCACCCAGGCTACCTTGATTTAGGACCCTGACAGGCAAGCACCTCTATCTGCAGGGAATTGTTTTGATAAAGAATTCCCAAGGAGACCTTCTCAGACAATGGGTTCTCAACATGTGGGTTACTATCCCTTTGGGGGTGTCAAACAACCCTTTCATGGGGGGTCGCATATCAGATGTCCTGCATATCACATATTTATCCTGCAATTTGTAACAGTAACAAAATTACAGTCATGAAATAGCGATGAAATAATTGTATGGTTGGGGTCACCACAACATGAGGAACTGTATTAAAGGGTTGCAGCATTAAGGAGTCTGGGAACCACTGTCCAGTGTTAAAAAGATGCCTGTGGTACCCTAGAGCAGAGAGACTCTTCACAAACCCCTGCAAAACTGGAGGCCTCTGGGAATGGAAGCAGCAGAGCCTCCCTCCTAAGCTTGTGAGTCACACTTAGGCACTGGAGAGCACACATCTGCACCTTCCTGAGCCACCCTGAGCTGCTCACTCTTGGCCAAGGGGCCTGGGCAGGGAGTGAGCTTCCTTCCACAGGACACCCTCTGCTCCTGGCTCTCACCTGGCTTGTTTGGCCCTGCCTTGTTTCCATGGCATCCAAGATCCCAACAAGCATGGGATTTTTTTTTTTTTAAATTTCAATTTTTGAAAGATTGCCAAGAGCAGAGGCTTGCGACTGTCATCCCAGGATTCAGGTGCCTGGTTTAGGTAAGGTGGAGAGTTTGAGGCCAGCCTGGGCTACAAAGAGATTCTCTTTTAGAAAAAAGAAAGCTAAAGTGACAGAGCAGTGGTGGCTGTCGCCTTTAGTCCTGGTACTCGGGAGGCAGAGGCACGTGGTCTCAGAGTTCAGGACAGCTAGGACTGCATAGTGAGACCCTGTCTCAGGAGAACCAACCAACCAACCAACCAACCAAACAAACAAACAAACAATCACCACCACAAACAATAGGGAGGCTAAGTGGGGTGTGTGGTACAGGAGGCAGAGGCACATTTCTGTGATTTGAGAGCCAGCCCGGTCTGCACATAAGTTCTAAGTCACTTATGGCTACATAGTGAGACCTTGTCTCAAAAACAAAACAAAACAAAAAAAAAACAAACAAACAAAAAAAAAAACAAGGGCTAGAGAGCTCAGTGGCTGAAACACTGGCTGCTCTTGCAGGGGACCTGGGTTTGGTTTCCAGCATCCATACAGTGACTCACAGGCATGTGTAACACCAGTTCCAGGGGATCCATTGCCTTCTATTATCTCAGAGGGTACCAGACACACGCATGCTACACAGACATACATACAGACAAACCACTTTAACTTAAAAATAATATTTTTCTAATGTCAAAACAGCTGTGAGCCGGTATTTGAGACCTGAATCACGTGGCCTGGCTCCTCTCACAGACGTAAGCCTAAAGTTTTCCAGGGCTGTCACAAACAAGACTCAGTCTGTTCATAAAAAACAGGTCTTCTTGTACAACCTCGTGACCTGAATTTTTACAACATCCTGAGATCCACCCAGTTTAAGTCAGGAATTTCATTCAAGTTCCTCAGCAGCTTCTTGAATTTGTTTTTTAGTTTGTTTGCTTTGTTTGTTTGTTTTGCTTTGGTTTTTGGTGTTTCTTAATTTTCTTTTTTTGAGATGGGTTTTCCTGTATCAAGGCTGATAGCCATGACGACCCTTAACTTCTGACCTTGCTGCCACCTCTTCCCTACTGCTGAGGTTACAGATGGACACAGCCATATCTGGATTATATAGTCCCAGGGATGGGAAGCAGGGCTTGTGTCTGCCGGGTAAGCACTCTGACACATGAGCTACATCCCCAGACCTAAATAAAAAATAAAAAAATAAAAATAAATAAATAAACTTAAAGATAAAAATGTCTTTAGTTTTATTCCTGGAACTCCAATCATAAGCAGGCACCTAGGCATTTTGTTCGGTCCCGTTCCTTCAGTGTGAGTGTTCCTTCATCCACCTAAACTACCCAGAAAAGTCAAGGAGATAAGGAAACATCATTTTCTTTCACTAGGTATGGAATTTATTTGGATAATTTCTCTCTTTGCCTGCCATCCTTCATCAGTATCCCAGAAGATCTGAATTTATGGAACAGTGGGTGTTCTGGAAAACCCTTCACCAAAGCAGGCTGTTCGCTCACCCCTAGAGTCCTGTCTCCCCCACTCTGAAGAGTGAGGAGTCAGTGGCATCCGCCCTTCCCTCAGTCCAGGTACCCAGCTCAGTTCCAGCCCTGGGCAGCCTCCCCACCCACCCCACCACCCTATCACCCCACCTCCACCCCAGAGGCACTGAAGCCTTCTGTGTGCAGCAGAGGGTAGGCTCGTTCTTCTAGAGAAGTCTGTCCCATTACAATGTCCCAGAGTGGAATCCAGGGCATATGAGGGGAGAGAAGGACGGTGACATGGAGAGTCCAGACTGTGAGCACGTCCTGGGAGAGCTGAGTGACAGCTAGGTCTTCAGCTCCTCACAGGAGTCTCATCTGTCCTGAGAATGAATGCCCTGCAGACACACCTGCCTGCTCCTTCCTGTCCCCTGGAGATATCTCTGCCAGCCAAGGCAATGGGTCAATGGTTCCACACCCCTCCTCCAGCCTGCCCTTTTCTCTAGCTTGGACACTCATTGGACGGCTCTTCTTCATTCTTTACCGTCAGTTCCATGCTGGCTTCCTGAGTCCAAGGCACACAGCTTCTGGTCAGCCGTCCCAGGAGCTGATGAAATTCGGCTTGGAACTTGGAGGATGAGAAGTAGAAGACAAGAGGGTCTATGCAAGAGTTGAGGGTGCTGAAGAGGAGCACATAGCTCCGCCAGGATGGACTCTTACCCTGGACATAGCCCACCACATGGGACATATTGTAGGGGCCAAAGCAGACAAAGAAGATTAGCAGTGTGGCTGCTAGAAGCCCCATCACCCTCTTACGCCTGCGCCGGCTGGCTCCTCGGCTAAGAATCCAAACCAGGCGGCTGTAGCAGTAACTTGTGATACACAGGGGCACCATGAAAAGGACCACAGCTGCCTCTAGTCGCACAGGCAGGACCACGGCCAGCTGGTCCTCCCGGAATTCCAGGTAGCAGGTATCATTGGTCCCCTGGCTGTAGGTGGCATTTCCCCAGTATTCAGTGACATAAATCACACTACAATGAGCTGATGCCAGGAACCAACAGATGCCACTGACCACAGCAGCCTGGGTCAGCCGTGGCCGGGTCTTGTACCACAGTGGGTAGGCCACACTCAGAAAACGTTCGATGCTCACAGCCGTCAGGAAGAGGGAGGTGAGGTAGATGGTTGTGAAGTAGAGGAACCCGGAGAGGGGACAGAGGATGAAGGGCAGGAGCCATCTCATGCCACAAGCTGCCTCCACCATGCGAAACGGCAGGAACAGTAGCAGGAGCAGGTCAGAAAGGGTCAGGTTTACCAAAAGTAAGTCCACGGCTACTGGACGGCGGCGCAGCTTGCCCACGAAGACCACCAGGGCCATCAAGTTGAGGGGCAGTCCCACGAGAAAAACAAACAGGTACACGGAAAAGAAAAGCCAGTGATTGGCGGGAGAGAGGCTCACAGCCATGTTTGTGGGTGCTAGTGAGACAGAGATAAACAGGAAATTAGAGTGGGTGTCGGAAAGTCTCCTGTTCCCCCACCAGGAGACTTACCCACCAGGCTGGAGTGTTGCCATCACTGTCCACCCCACCACCCGGTCATCACATACTCTCCCTGCAGGGTCATCCTTCCTGCCTTCCTGCCTTTCCTGTCCCCGACCCAGTGAAGACATCACCAAGATGTCTCCCCCTGGAACCCCAAGGCCCATACTCACCAGCTTATTAGAAAACCGGTGCTCCGCTGCCCTGCACCTCGCTGGCTCCTCCAGCACTGGGCGGTGAGCTAGTTGTCCAGCGAGATGATAAAGACTTAGTGGTGCCTATGACGTCACTCATTGCAGAACTGCACAAAAGATGCTTTGAGTTCTGGTAGCTGGGCTGCGTCCATATGCAAAAAAAGAAAAAAGAAAAAAAGAAGAAGAAGAAATTCCAAGGATGTGTGCATGGCTGCATGTATACAGTCTTAACTGGGACCTTCCTTCCCCTACTTTGACTTCATCTCCTCCACTTGGGCTTTGTTATGCTTCTTTAGAATGGGCATATCGAGGGCTCCTCAGAGTGGGAGACAGGCTGATTGGAGTCAGGGATGGGCCCTGCAGCTGGCTATTTCTTGCTAACTCTGTGATTTTGGACAAATGAGAACAACTCTGTCTTCTGTTGTATAACACAGAGGTAACAACACAGTTTCACAGATGAAAACCTACACTGGTCCAGTTAGGTAGCTCAGTAGCAGGATCACTTAGACTGAGCTGTAGCTCAGTTGGTAGAGCACTTGCCTTTCACGCATGAAACTATTAGTTGGAGCCGCAGCACACAAAGCAAATGTGGTTGTGCAGGCCTGTAATCTGTTAGGAAGAAGAATCAGCAGGATCAAGAGTTCAAGGTCATCATCAGCTCCTGGCTACACACACTTTGATGCTAGCCTGGGCTTAATGAAGCCCTGTCTCAAACAAAACATACCATGCTAAGCACATAGAATAAAACCTTTCCCCATCTTGAACCTTGTGGTACAGGCAAGGATCTGGGATGATGGGTGAATGTGATGGGGGGGGGGGCGGCAAGGATTGCAGTACCTTTCAGTGGGAGCACAACCCACAGCATGCCCTCAGCGGACCACAGTTTGCATCCAGCATCCTTTTTGTTCACAACAGGAAAGTGACTCTCCAGGTCTCTCTCCTTGTTAGACTTCACCATGGGGTGGGGGTGGGATGGGGTGGGGCTGTGGGGTGTGTCATGTTTCATATCCAGCTCTGTTCATCCTCAGAGACAGCACACTTCTTCTCTCGAATATTTATGAAGCACAAAACCAACGCCCACCCACCAGAATGGCTATAGCACCACACCAGACAGAACCAAGTATTGACAAAGATGGAGACACACCAAAGCCATTATTGATCGCGGAGGAGAAGGCACCATGGGGTAGCCCCTTTGGAAAGCTATTTGATGGTTTCCCTAAAAACTTAAACATGCATTTATACAATACCAATAATTCCACTCTGAGTATTTGCTGCAGAGACATGAACACATGCATGATCACAAACATTGACTCTTGTATCATCTTCATCACAGCGCTAGTAACCATGGCTCACAAGTGAAAGTATCAAGCCATAACCCCTCAACAGATAGACATACACATGTGAGGCATCAGGATAACAACATAACACACCACATGGATGAACCCTAAAACACAAGCTAAGTAAAGCAAGTTAGACACAACAGGACCGACTTCACATGATTTCATCTGCATGAAATGTCCAGAATAGGCAAATATTTTAAATCACAAAGTAGATTAATGATTGTGAGCTAAGGCTGGGGGCAGGGATGAGAAATAGAGATGAACTGAAAATAAAAGAGATCTTTCTGGGCTGGTGAAAATGACGTACATCCCTGTAAATTTACTTTAAAAACTGGCTTGTGAACTTAGCATGTATGGGTTTTCTGATGTGTAAATTATATTGGTTAGTTCATTAACAGGTTGCTGTGAGTGAGCCATATAGTTTTTATTGCTCCCAGGCTTGCATTTAGTGTGAGATAAATGAAGACATCAATACTAAAAGGGAAACTCCATCTCCTGGGGGAGTTGGATGACCAAGAGATCTTGTTAAGGGTCAGGATGGTGGGCCTGGTGGAGCAAGCCAGAGCCAGTGGATCTCGGGCCTTATGGGCACAGGGAATGATCTGGATTGACCCTTGAGTGAAAGAAAGAACAGGCAACTGGGGACCATAGCCCCACCCCCAGCAGGTGCTTCAGGGAAGTGGGAACACAGGCTCCAAACACTGGAGGGAGGGAAGGGTGGGCGGGGCAGGCAGTGGGGCAGCACTCATGGACTGTCACTACAATTCTCTGGTTTCCCAACAGCCCAGGGGCCGCGTCTATTTCTGGCTTGCATGGCGAATGAAGAAATGGAATAAAAGGAAAAGGATGTGACCACTCCTAAAGCATAGCGAGGGTTTTTATTGTAGAGATAAAGGAGAAAGCAGGCGGGTGGTGGTGAGGGGGAGTCCTGGTTGAACATGGCAGGCAGACTAAACCTGACCAGGAGAGGAGGGATGGGGAGACAGAGTAAGAAAGGAGCTGCTGACCAAGAGACTGCTGTAGCCAAAATGACTGCCTTATCCAGGGATCATGATGGGGAGAAGGGAAGCAGAAGCCCAGTCCCAGGCAGTGATGTTTGTGTTGGAGGCCAGGCCAGGTGAGAAAAGCTAGGAGGAGCTACAAGTACTGAGATGCTGGGAGAGCTGGGAAGAGCCACAGGTACTGAGGAACGCTGGGAGATCTTTTACTTTTTTTTTTTTTTTTTGAGATGGGGTCTCACTATGTAGCCCTAGCTGTCCTGAAACTCACTATATAGACCCAGGCTTGCTGTGAACACCCAGACAGATAATTTGTATGCTCAAAGAGATAATTTCTGTGAACCAGTTCGTGCGCTCTGGCCACTATGCTGTTGCTCATTGGAAGCTTTACTGTCTTGAGAAGAACAAACTGGATTCTGACACCTGGCCTCATCAGAGATGCCCAGTGCCTGTCTTCTTCATGGCCGCCCTCCTCTGACCTCTCTCTTGTGGACTGGGGTGTGCTTCTTCTCCTTCTCCAAATGAACCACAAGGTTTTCAAAATGTCCACTAAGCCTTAGGTGTCCTGCTTGGAAGGACCCCTCCCCACCCTATCTTGTCTGGGAGTCATCAAGAAAGCTTCATAACCTCCCCAAAAATGAAGATGGTCATCACTGCAGTATGAGGTGCCTAGGGGAAGACATCCCTCATTTGGGAGCATCACCTTCAACCCAGAGCTGCAGGAGGAGTCTGCTCAAATCAGAATGGATGCTCCCCAGGGCTGATAGAGCAAACAAGCCACAGACTCTCACTGGTGTTGGCTCCCTCTGCTGGGCACTGTGTCTTTTGCAACCTGTCCATCTGGACAGAAGACACCTGGCTGGATCAACAGCTTGTGTGAGTTGGGCAACTGTAGCCGATGCCAACAGCCTCAGCTTCTCTGGAGGCTGAGGCAGGGGAATCACTTGAGTCCAGGAGTTCAAGCCCAACCTGGTTACTACCATGCCTACTTTTAAAATATAAGGGAAAGGGGGTACCTGGGGACATAGCCTAGCCATAGAGTACTATCCTAGCAGGTGCAAGGCTCTGACACACAAACACACACACACACACACACACACACACACACACACACAGGGGTAGGACTACTCTCGGAAGGGTTGTAGGAGGATGAAATAAGACAACTGGAAAGACGAGACACAGTTTGAAGCTGCCTCTGCTTCAGTGCAGGTCAGTCCACAAAACCCCTGCAACTCTCCAGCCTGCTTTCTGCCGTCAACTCAAACGCTGCCCTCTAGTGGTTCCAAGGAGGATTGGCAGGATCCTGATGTTGCTTCCATTCTTCAGAAATGAAAATGCTCTTCCCTTAGAAGTTCTTTCAGAGAAACACTCCAAAATCAGATCACGGTGGTAGTGATGCTCCTGAGCAGAAGCAAGCCTCTTCCTCACCTCCAGGAGTGCGGGGCTGCGCACAGCCTAGGCAGGCAGGTGGTTAGGGCATAAGAGTCAGAAGCAGTAGAAGGCAAGCTGACATATATCAGGCAGGCATACTGTCCCCCAGTTCTTGGCCTTCACTCTCTTCTTTATACAAGGACACTGTTCTCTCCAGGTGCAACCCTTCCCATGAATGGTTTCTGTAATGGCTTTCGACTCGGCTACCCCTGGGTTGTGGTGGAGCAGCCCTCTTGGGGGCATGGCAGATTTATCCAATCTACTCAATGGCCCTTGCCCCCAGAGGTGGATGCTACTTCTGAATTGTTCCTCCATGAGTCCTTGTCACACATACCGTCCCCCGGCCAGGACCTGTTCCCAAGTAGCCGGTGACCAGTGGGTTGAGCACCACACTCCAGGCCCCTGTGATGAGCCCCAACTTCCTCCAGGAGCCTCCTAAGTCTGGGTTTATGAAACTAGCCACATTGGAGGCATTGTAAGGCCCCAAGCAGAGCAGCAGTGTGAGAAGAGCTCCTCCAGCCACCCAAGCTGCCCTGAGCTTCCGTTTGTGGCTCAGGCCTGAGTGGGCCAGGGCCCGGAGGCAGCCCACATAACAGAAGGCAGTGATGATCAAGGGCAGAAAGAAGAGCAGGATGGAGAAACTGAGGCGAGCAGGGCGGGCCAAGTTGGGATCCCAGGCTTCCAGGCAGACCGGGGACCCATTCACGGCTGTGCTGATTCCCAGAGAACTTGTGGTGTTGTTCAGCCAGCCTCCAGGAGCCTCCAAGCCAAAGACCAGGCCCAGGTGGCAGAGGACAAGGGCCCAAATAGCCACACACACACCCCAGGAATAGCGGGGTCTCCGAATAGCTTGGTACCCAAATGGGAAGGCAGCCCCCAGGTAGCGGCCAGCACTGAGAGCTGCCAGGAAGCCTCCACCTGCATAGAGTGGAGCAAAGTGGGCCACGACAAAGACAGGGCAGAAGGGGAGTGGCAGTGGCCAGACCCCAGAAGCCAGGGCCTCCACAGCCTTCAGGGGTAGAGTGATGGCCAGGAGGAGGTCAGAGCAGCTCAGGTGGAGCACATAGACCAGGCTGGGGGTGAGACGCAATTTTGCGTGGGCCACCGCACCTCGGATGGCCAACAAATTCAGCGGGAAGCCCAGGGCGAAAGCAGACACATAGAGGACAAAAGAGAGCTGTGGGGGCAGGGCCATGGAGCACGGTGCAGTGGGTGCTGGCCTTTGTTGCTTCTGCTTACTGTTGTTAGTTCATCAGCAGAGGAAGAAGGGTGGTTGAACCCCACACTGGCATTTCTATTGCCCAGTCTGTCTCAGCGCCGCTGATGATGCCTAGGATCACAGGAGGAAATGGGGGCTGGAGAGCCCCAGCTCCAGCAGAATTGAGGAGTCCTCTCAGTCCCCAGCTGATCTCCACAGTACCATCTCTTAGTGCAAGATAACGATTCAGTGTAACAGGAAGAGGTAGAAGGTTCCAGAGCTGAGGTGACCTCTGCTCCTGTAGACTCTGGGAAGAGAGGAACAAAGGGAGGTCAGAACCAGGCTGCATGCATGTCAAACTCTTGAGTTCTTTCCCGTCCCTTCCTCCATGACCAGAGTTGCTGGATTCCCTCAATAGGAAAGACCCTTCACCAGAGAATTCAGGGGCTGGAGGATTAGCTCAGCAGTTAAGCATGCATGCAGCTTCCAGGAGACCAGAGTAGGGAATCCCAGAAGCCATATCAGTCGCCTTACAACCATCTCTAAATCCAGTTACATTGTCTTTTGCCTTTGTACACATATACACAAGTTTTGTTTTTTTTTTAATGTGTAGCCCAGGATGGCCTCAAATTTGTGATCTGGCTGCCTCTTTCTCCTTCAGAAGTCCCACTGGTTCTTGCTACCACAATCGGCCACATTTTATTATTAAGAGAAATCCCAGGCATGGTGGCACACAGCTTTAATGCCAGCAGGAGCAGAAAGATCTCTGTGAGTTTGAGACTAGCCTGGTCTATATATCGAGTTCTAGGACAGCCAGGGATACGAAGTGAGTCCCTGTTACAGAGAGAGAGCTAAAAACACATACACACATACACACACACACATACAGAGAGAGGGGAGAGAGGGAGAGAGAGAGAGAGAGAGAGAGAGAGAGAGAGAGAGAGAGAGAGAGAGATCAGCGCTCCTTGAACAGTAGCTTTATCAGGCAGGAGGAAGCAGGCAAAGAGGGTGGTAAGGTGAGAGCCCCATGGCAAGTCAGTTCCCATCAGTATATAACACCTCAGGGAATATCCTGGCACAGGCACCCAGAGAAGAGAGGAGCCTTCGAAAACAGGACTCACCTCTTGGTGCTGCCGGATGCTTCTGAGGCTCAGGAGTCCTCTTGCAGGGCTATTAGATGATGCCCAGGATGGGCAGTGAGCTGGAAGGCAGAGAAGGGCGGGGTGGTCATTAGCAGGAGGTACTAGCAGCCTGGATGAGCAGCTGATGGAGCATCCTATGATGGTCTGCAGGAGGTGAGGGTGTCCAGAGGAAGGATGGGAGTATGACTGGCTTGGTTGAAGACCTGAAAGAGGCAGGGTTCATGGGGCATAACATTGTGCCCTTCTGAGTCATTCACTGCCTGTTCAAACCCACCCACGCAGAACAGGATCTGCCCCAGTGCCAAATGAGCTCATTGGCAGACCCTGGCTTTATTGACTCACTCCTAGGTAACCAGAAAAAAAAAAAGCTGCAACCTTTAATTCCAGCTGCTATGGAAGCTGTTCTGGAAGTTGATGTAGGAGCATCACAAGTTTAAGACCAACCTGGGATACAGAGTGAGTTCAACTTCAGACTGGAAAACATAAAATGACACTGTCTCAAAATGAAAACTTATGAAGGAACTGGAGGTATGCTCTGTGGTGCACTACCTGCCTAGAATCTTCCCCAGGACTGGAGAGTGGTGTAGTGATTGGGTACCTGCCTAGAATCCCCCAGGGAGGGACTAGGAGTGTGAGCCTCAGTGGTTGAGAGCTTTCCTAGCTTACACAAGACCTAGTTTTCACCCCCAAACCCATAATTTATTTTTTATTTCTGTTTCACCTATATACACACCTGGAAGTTCTGGTCTAAATTCTGTGCAGCAACATTTTCAGTGAGGGAAGATTGTGATCTTCCCTAACTAAGCATCTTGCTTGGTGGTCATTCAAGGTTCCTCTGGCTGTGTGACCCCATGTCTGCTATCTCTGCTAAAAGCCTGGGCTCATGAGTGCCAAGGTCTGCCTTGCCCAGAGCATGGCGCTCCGTAGGTGCTCTGGTCTCAGGAGAATTGATTATTCTCAGGTGGAAGAATGTAGTGTTCTGGAGTCCAGGCCTCTGGACATCCTGGCCACCTGCTCTTCACGCCTCAGCGAGGCTGTTGACATCCACATCTCATGGTCAATGGATCATGAAGTAGCTTCATATCAGCAGCTGGGCTTGGGCACAGGATAAGCAGGTACCTGGTGGTTGCCAGGAAGCCTGATCCTGACCTCCTCAGCCTCAGGGCTGCCTCTGCTCCTTAGAGAAGACCTTGACCTAGGAGATCTCTGGAGACTCCAGGCTTAACTGACAGCTTCCTGAGATTGGTTCTGTGTTATAATTCTTGCACCCCAACTATGGCCTCTTCTTTATTATTGTTGTTTTGTATTTTTGAGATGAGATCTCAAGCAGCCCAGGCTTATCTCAGATTTGCTGTGTAGTGGAGGACCTTGAACTTCTGACCCTACACACCCTACCTCCTCTGTGCTAAGACAAGATAGGAGCAACACCACTCTGCACTTATGTAGAGCCGAGCATAGAACCCAGTGATTCATGCATTTGAGGTAAGCACTCTACCTACTGAGCCAAATTTCCACACACCTCCAATGGCAAATTGAAAATCATCAAATGCTTGTCATACATAAGAATAAATGGATTACTTAGTTAGTAGTCGAGTATTGCTGGAATTCACTGTGAGTGTAAGAGCCTCTGAAACTTTCTTTCATTCTTCTAAACAGTGGGGTTTTTTGTATTTACATGCAAAAAAAAGTAAAAAATGAGGACACCCAGAGAAACAGCCTTCACAAACATCAAGCATTCATAATTGCTGAGATACCTCTCCAGATCTCCCCTCAGATATTTATTTTACGCGCGTGTGTATGTGTGTATGTGTGTGTGCCATAGTGTGCACATAAAGGTCAGAGGACACCTTTTGGTGGAGTTGATGCTCTCCTTCCACCATGTGGGTCCTGGGAAACACATTCAGGTTATCAGGTTCAGAGGCAGGTGTCTGTGACCACCGAGCCATCTACTCAGTCCTCCATTTAAAAGGCATTTAAAGTCCCACTAGCCTTCCCCACAAAGTAGTCAATGGCACTCACAGGAAGTCAATTTGGGGACAAGAGGAAACGAGTGTCATGCTCTGGCACTTGGAAGGATGAGATGGGAGAAAAGAAAGGAACAGAACTCTTTGGGGGACCCTCCCTTATGCCCTGAGTTGCACATTGCTTCCCTCTGTAGTTGCTGAGCACAGCTTGCTCTGCTCTCTGGTTGAGCAGGTAAATGGGTGGATGGAATGCTGGACCTGGAATCAGAGGAGCCAGCAGTGCACTGGGGAGGTCTGCGCTGCTTCTCTGCATGGACTTGGGCTGTGGAAGAACCTGACAGCCCCCTGTTGAGGATGAATCCATTTCCTCTCATTTCTTCGTTGTTGTTTTTGAGGCTGCATCTACTGTGCAGCCTGGCTGGCTCCTGTCTCTGTGTCTCTGCCCTCCCAGCTCTGGTTTACAGGACTGGAGCTCAACATCTAATTCTTCTCCCTTTTATTCCCTCTTCAAGAATGTAAAGGAGCGTGAGAGAGATACTTGATAACTTGTATTTGTCCTCACACTTTTATAACTTGCAGGCACACACCTCAATAACCTGGATTTGTTTATCTTAAGACTGTGAAATTTGTTGGAGGCTGTCCTTTTAAACTGACAAAACCTCACAGCTGTCATACTACATCAGAGTCTTTGTGAAGGATAAACACGCAGAACCCACCTGCAGTGCATCTCCTCCCCTGCAAGGACTTCTACTTTCATGATAAAAAAAAAAAGCCAGCTTCTTCTGGCTCACTTTTCATTTAACTTTGTGTGGAACTTAAATTCAACTGGGGGAAAATGTCTGTACACTTGCCGGTAAACATTTTAAGTTCATTATATCTCAATCCAGACTAAGAAAGCAGCAAGTCTCATATTTTAAATAGGTATGTACTTTTAGGATTCTTACAAAAATACTGTATACGTAATCAAACACTGCTTTAAAATATATCGAGCTGTTCTCCACTATTGTCAGCTCTGCCCGTAAGCTTCTAATGCAAACAGCTTTTTCTTCTTCGTCTTTCACAAGTATAAATCTCACCTGTTCAGTTAAAAACCAGTACAGTCAAGTTTGGACCCAACTCTCCAGGCAGATACTATGCTTTAGTTGTAATTTATCTATACCCGATAAACAGCCCTCAACTGCTCAGAGATCTGGGGAATATGGCAATTAAATGTTTAATTATTAAAAGAGTTTTCATGACAGACAGGTTGGCCCCTAGCAGCAGCACTCTATTTCCTCCAAAGACAGAAGACCGATGGGCAGAGTCAACATCCTTCTGCAATTTGCTTCATCAAGTGAAAGCGCTAACTACTGGAAAAAACTGCCTTTCATCTAAACTGAAGATCTCCAGACATGGAGAGAATCACTGGAATCGACAGCCTAGCTGCTCAAGTCATGGTAGGTTTGTCTTTCTACAGATTTTCTAACCCATGGGATCCTATGGAGCTGGCAGGCCCTACTTCTAACACCAGAAGACAAATACATACAATCCTGATGCCCTTGCCCCCGACGACCCTGGAGGATTCTGAGGTAGCCAATAGAGTAAGTCCTCTGTCAATTTTTAAATCAATAACTCAAGTAAAATTTTATCCTTCTTAAAGATCTCTGATGCAGATCTGATAGCCGAGAGGTTTTACCAGTTTAAAAGGACAACATCATCCAACAAATTTCAGCATGACTTCTTAATATGTTCTAAATAAAAGGTGTTTAAAGATGTACAGATGCAAGTTATTAAGGTGTGTGCCTGCAAGTTATTAAGGTGTGAGGACAAATACAATCAATCAAATTTCTCTCACATGCTGCCTTTCATAATCTTGAAGAAACTTTTCATTGTGCAAAAACATCTGTCACAGTCTTTTTGATGTAAATATGCTGTTGATTATACAATATGTATCTAAAACCTATGTTTTCACAAACTCAAAAATTCTTTTGAGTTCCAGGAAGCCAAATTGTAGGATCCATCCTAAACAGGTCAGATACACCCCTCTCAATTCTCTGGTCCTAAAATTTCTTTTTCTTCCTAAACTTAACTTTGTCCTCTGCTCTGCCAACACGTCGCCAGGTCCAAGAGACACCAGACAGTTCCACACCATGAATCCTGGATGGGAGTAAAACGACCAGCTATCCTAGGATGTGACCAGCACCCAGCTATCTCAGGCCCCCTCAAGAGAGACTTCAACGCCCACAAATAAGCAAGAAGCAGTCTTGAGAATCCGCCGTCCCAGTTCCTTCAACCTGCTATGCCTAAATCCCCGTCTTTTTTATAATAACAAAAATATGGGAATGTTGTAATCTGCTGACCTTGTCTGTCACCTAGGTACACTGTCCCTTTAGGAGACAAGACCCGCCTACTGCCAACCTCCCTCTTCTACCTTCCCACCTCCTCTCTCTCTCTCTCTCTCTCTCTCTCTCTCTGTCTCTCTCTGTCTCTCTCTGTCTCTCTCTGTCTCTCTCTGTCTCTCTCCATCTGCCCTTTTGAAAAAGTAGTTTCTGCCTCTCTCTCTCTCTCTCTCTCTCTCTGTCTCTGTCTCTCTCTCCCCTTTTGAAAAAGCAGTTTCTGCCCCCCTCTTTCTCTCTTCTTTTCCCCTTTCCCCTTTCTCCCCTTTCCCTTCTCTTCCCCCTCCATAACCCACTGAACAAACTCTTTACCCCAGCTCTCTCTACATGGCCTATCTATCTCTCTGTCTCCCAGCTGAGGTCTCAGGCCACCCATAGGGGACCCACCAAGGCCTCAGTCACCAGCGTTATGGGAGTGCAACATCTTACCTCTGCACTGAGTGACAACTTAGGCAGAGCCATGCGCATCGAAGCATAGGAAATATCTACAGTGTTTCATTGTCCCATCATTGCTGCCCACTCATCAGATGTGTTGGGCCCTGAAGTCCAATCACCGAGGAGGAGTTATCCCAAGAGACCACTCTCACACCACAGTTGATATAAAAGCATGAGGATTTTAATTCTGTCGCGACAGGGTCACTCAACGTTCATGCCAAGACCCTGAATAGCGGGTGCAGGCTACTTTTAAAGCAAGAAGCCATAGAAATGGAGGGTGGGGGAAACTCAGGGGTTGTTTTCCAACTATTGGTATTGCCTTATTCAAAGGGCTATTAACAATAATTGGTCCTACCCAGGGCTGGAGGGTGGTTGCCAGATAAGGTGAGGTAAGAGGAAACACTTGAGGGTTACTTTGACCCCTTCCTAGGGACTGAGTCAAAACATCAGGAACTGAGTCACCTGCCAGCACACACCAATTGCTTTTCACCAGGACACTCTTAGACAAATGTCAGCCAATCCGGGGCCCTGAACCTTAGAAATCCCTCACTCCCACCTTTCCACTGTAAAAAACCAACCCCATCTGAACTCGGCTCTCTCCAATCACTCCAATATGCTGGACACATGGACAGTCCCAGTTTGCAATCTTGGGTAAGAATAAAGGCTCTTTGCCTTTACATGCAGGGCCTGGTCTCCTAGGGGGACTCTGGGGAACTCTGTGCTATAAGCATAACACTATCAGTGACCTAACAGTGATCCTATCAGTGACCTACAGTTATCCCACCAGTGACCTATAACAGTGAGCTTATCAGTGACCAAACAGTGGTCCCACCAGTGACCTAACAGTGGTCCCATCAGTGACCTACAGTGGTCCCATCAGCTAAGCATTTCTACTCTAAGACCCACATCTGATGTCTGGCCACTTGGACGTACATCTGAGGTCACTACTGGGTTGTCAGCAGTTTTCACCTGTGTTTCTTAGGGGGTTCTTCTGAGGTTCCCTAGATTGTCCTTGTTTATGGATTTCTTCTTCAGTTCTTCCCCACAAATCTGGCAGAATACTCCTTTTTTTAAAAAAAATTATTTATTCATTTATTTATTATGTATACAATATTCTGTCTGTGTAAATGTCTGCATGCCAAAAGAGGGCACCAGACCCCATTACAGATGGTTGTGAGCCACCATGTGGTTGCCAGGAATTGAACTCAGTACCTTTGTAAGAACAGGGAATGCTCTTAATCACTGAGCCATCTCTAAAGCCCCAGAATACTCCTTTTAAAAGGTAACTTGAGACATAACTCTTGAAAAAGATACAATTTAATAGCTTTCAAATGAGAAGTCCCAGTTAGTCTTGGTGGTCCATACCTGCAATTCCAGCACACAGAACACTGAGACAGGAGGATTACTGTGAGTTTGAAAGTCTGGGCCACAGAGCAAGTGACAGGCCAGTTAAGGACACATAACAATAACAACAACAAACAACAACAAAATGAAAGGCAAGTAGGGGTATGTGCCTGTCCTATTTGATCCAATAGATTGATATCTGTTGTTTATTTCATGGTAGAGTTGCTTATGAGCTCAAACAAATGCATCCATCATAATATGTTTGGTCTGTTCATTTGTTCTTTTGAGATACTAAAGATTACAAACAGCCTATGTCCATCAGTAAAGTGTCTGCTTCCGTGAACACTATGAGCAATTGTGGCATCACTGTAACAGAAACAGAACACCTCTACACAGGAAAAGGAAAGTGGGTGGTGATAAACACCTGACATCCCAGAACCCAGGAGGCCATGGCAGGAGGAGAGGTTTGAGGCCAGACTAGGACACCCAGAAGGACTCAGGTGAAATAAATGAGCAAAACAGCTGTGGGGAGGAGGAAGACACAGGTCCATCAGCATAAGTCAGCGAAGATCAGATGAGAAATGTTTAGTGGAAAGAGCAGGCAGTACATAAAGCCGGGCTGCAGAGGAGAGGGGAACGTTCACGCACGAGCCCTTCCATCAGTATCCCCAGAAACCCCATTCTCCAACACTAACAGGTCCATGAATGAGGGTTGATTTTCTGTAGCTGAGCTTCCACTGCAGCAAGATGGGCCACAGATGAACTGGGCATGAAGCTGGAAATGCAGCCGGCAGGGAGAAAGCAGCACTGCCCAGAACGGCCTCATGGAGGAGTGGTCCACTGCCTTACCTGCCAACGAGGAGAGAGCAATGGCTGCTTTTCTTGTTCCCACAGCAGAATACTGACAGGGACAGAAGCAGCTTATGTGGGGAGGACTTCATTCTGACAGACAGTCAGATGGTACAGTTTGTCATAGTGGGGAAGGCATGGCGACAGCAGGGTCCGGGTTATGGCTGCAGGAACGTGTCCCATGGCCCCCCAAAAGCAGTAAAAGGACTGGAATAGAGGCCGTGGTAGTGGCACAACTTTGCAAACCATGATCCACACCTTGATCACTTTACCACCCCCCATATGGCATTCCTCACTGAGGACCAAGTACTCGAACCCATGAACCTGGGAGGGACAGTGCATATTAAAACACATCAGAGGATGTGAGGTAGGGTCTAGAAACTGCCTGGGGACATCTACAGCATAGGGACAGCAAGTCCCAGGTCACATGGGCCCCTATGGCCTTGTTAGGATGCATAAGCACACCCAGTGAATGCACAGGGGCGGGAGCAAGGGTAGGATATAATTTACTGAGTGGAAGAGGACTGTGAGCAGGGATATTCATTAATGGCTTTCAGTAGCAGTGGAAAGTCTGGGAAGGGACACTGGGTGCCCAGTAGCACGGAAAACTCACCTTTCCCTGCAGATCCCTTGTTACTGTGAAAAATGCTCTGAGCTGGAGACATAGATCAGATAAAGAACACTTGTCTGTAGGCAGACTCTTCTGACTAGTTAGTCAGCTTTGTTCTGCCAGCCAGCACCCAAATAACCACACAGAGACTTAACTCTAATTTTAAATGCTGGCTGATAGCTTAGGCTGGTTACTAACTAGCTCTTACAACTTGAACTAACCCATATTTCTTATCTATGCACGACCACATTGGTACCTTTATTCAGCATGCATGTTCATATTCCTTCTCTCCACAACTCCTGGTGACTCTGGTGACTCCACCCTTCTTCTTCCCAGTATTCTCTCAGTTTGACTTTCCCACCTAACTTCTTCCTGCCTAGCTATTGGCCAGTCAGTCTCTTATTAAGCCAATCAGAGGGCACCTTGACAAAGACAAAACTTCACAGTGTAAAAAAGATTATTCAAAAACACTTGCGTATGGAAAAGCAAGTGTGCATCCTGAAGCACCGTAGAAACAAATGCCAAAAGATAACTATCCTCAGGATGGGGCTGGAGAGATGGCTCAGTAGTTAAGGTTGGTGGCTCTTAGAGGACCAGAGTTCAATTTCCAGTACCCACATGACAGCACAGAACCAATTTAACTCCAGTATCAGAGAATCTGAGGCCCACTTCTGACCTTCAAGGGCACCACCCATGCGTGTTGTATATATAGACACATGCAGGCACACATTCACACACATAAAAAAGCATTTTAAATACACCCTTTTGTTTTGTTTTTGTACCTGTGTTTCTCTGCGTAGCCCTGGCTGTCCTGGAACTTGCTTTGTAAACCAAACTGACCTCAAACTCAGATATTTGCCTGCGTCAGCCTTCTGAGTACTGGGATTAAAGACGTGTGCCACTACTATCCAGCACATTTTTCTAAGAAAAATTTTTTCAGGATACATATATCCATGTATAAGATATATCCCAACCTCCGCCAAAGCTGGGGAGTTGCAATTCCTTCATAATTAGGGCCTGAGTTCAATTCTCAGCATCCACATCCAATGACTCCCAATTGCCTGTTATTCTAGCTCCAGGGGAACAAACACTCTTTGTCCTCTAAGGGCCATGTATGTACACATGATTGGGAGGAGGCAAAAGACCTTGTCCTGTGCACAGCCATTTTGATTCAGACTTCATTTTACCTGTAGGATGAAATAAAGTTCAGGTTCCCAATCCTAGGGAAACTGAAAACTTTCCAATGGCTGACTAAACTCCTTTCTAAACTATGAAGATAGTCATTATGTATCTTTAGTTCTCTGAAACATCATGGCTGTCCCTAACAACAGAAGGTGTAAATGAATCTGATTGGTTGGACTGAAAAACTTGCATTTGTGTCAGCTGAAAATGATGGAACACAGAAGGAAAGACCTAACCTCTGAATTTTGCTCTGTGAAAAAATGTAACTGTAACTTGGCAACAAATGTTTGTGCATATAAACCTTGCTCCTGCACCTGCTCCAGGTTGTTAGGAGAAACAGGGCTCCTGAGTCCTTATCCTTCATCCCTGACTGATGAGAGACCTGCTTATGTGGTCAGTTATTAAAGGTTTGCTGTTTCATGAGCCTGGCTCTCTCCTTCATGACACATGACAGATGAGGTGTAGCACACACACACACACACACACACACACACACACACACACACACAGAGAGAGAGAGAGAGAGAGAGAGAGAGAGACAGACAGACAGACAGACAGACAGACAGACAGAGACAGAGAGAGATTTTTTATTTATTCTAAAAACACATGTATGCTGTGGGATGATGCTCTTATACACATAAAGAGTTGAAACTCATATGACTTTAATAAAATGCTAAGTGGCCAGTATCCAGGCTGGAAGTATAAGCAGAATAGAAGAATTCTGGGAAGAGGAAAGACAAAGGAGTAGTCGCAAGCCAAATGCAGAGAAAGCAAGATGAGAAAAGGTAACACCCTCCTAGCTAAACATAGACAAGAATTAAGGGTTAATTTAAGTTATAGGAGCTACTTAGTAATAAGCCAGAGCAATAGGTCAGACAGTTTATAATTAATATAAGCCTCTGTGTGTTTATTTAGAACTGAATGGCTGCAGGACTGGATTGGACAGAAACTACAGTTTACATACATAACCCAATGCAGTTAAAGGCAAGCATAAATATCCACAGTTAACACCTTGGTTAGGGTTTCTGTTGCTGAGAGAAGCATCATGACCAAAAGCAACTTGGGGAGGAAAAGTTTATTTGGCTTTCACTTCTATGCCCCAGACCCTCACAGAAGGACATCAGGACAGGAGCTCAAGAGAGGAACAGCAGCTAAAGCAGACGTCATGGAGGAATACTGCTTGCTTGCTTACGGGCTCGCTCCCCATGACTTGTTAAGCCCGCTTTCTTATAGAACCCTGAAACATGGACCCAGAGATGGTACACCCACAGTATGCTGGGCCTCTCACGTCAATCATTACTCTATAAAATGACCTCACAGAATGGCCCATGGAGGCATTTTCTCAGTTGAGGTTCCTCTTCCCACACGCGTCTACAGAAGTGTCAAGCTGACAATAACCAAGCAGCACAGCTAATGCTATCAGTTCGTAGGGTGAAAACCTAGAACCCGGCAGCCCCACCCAACCAGAGCCTGCCATTCACCCACCATGGGCCAGCCCAAGCCACAAGTGACAGCAAAAAGCAGAGAAAGGCTGTTTATTCAGTGTGGCTACATTGGGAAGAGGAATAAAGGAGACCAATAACGCCCCATGTCCATCTTCTTAGGGGTCCTGCATGAGGTTTAGGTCTAAATAGAGCACAAGAGGTCTGTGTAACTAAGCAGTTTTGGTCCAGAGTGTGGTCCTGTCCATCACTGGTCCACCCCAGTCTGGCTCTTCCTATCCTATAAAGTTTTCTGACAAACTGTCAGAACTGTATGGAAACCTTTTCAGGGAGACAAGCTTTCCTTCTATCCAGCAGCAGACCTCATTTGGCTTTTTCCTTCTCCGAGCTAGAGACTCTGACAAAAATTTCAGTTCCTTGGGTGTCGGGGACTGCCCAGCCCATCTCCTTGCCCTCTATCCTGCACCCGCATCTCAGCATCCCCCATCTTCCGTGGCCGTGAACTAACGGAGATCTTCCTGCATCTGCTTTCTGAGTGCTAGGATAAAAGGTGTGTGTTATTGAAACTAGCCTGCCTCCATTTTAGGCTTAAAAGGCACCTTAGAGTAAAGACAAACCTGGCTCATTGCTGTTTATGATTAAACTCTGTTCCTCAAGGATTGGGCTATGCCCCACCTGTAACCTTAACTACAAATGTTCTGTATGCCTGCTCCAGGAATGGCGGCCATGTCCTTGTTTTCAGAGGTTGTTATGACTAACTTGTTATGCTTGTGTTCTGCTTCTGTAACCTTGCCTGTTTTGCCCACCAGATTCCCCATTTGGAAACCCCCTAACCAAGAGCTGTAAGAACCTTGTCTTCCTCACATCTGGGGCCGCTCTCTAAAATCCTGACTTAGAGTGAGACAGCTGGCTGGCCAGTCTGGGGTGTAACTCTAAAGTAAAACTGGCTTAACCTAGATAGTCAGGGATTTGGTCTTTCTCCTCACTGTTTCCAGATTTAACACTATCATGACTGGCAACATGCCACACTTTGTCCAGTCATGCCCCCACCCCACGTTGTTCTCCTGAAGAAGAAACAGTGCTTGGCCACCAACCTCACCACAGTGCATCGCGTGCACACTCAGTGTCATGTGATTTGGGAGAGCTGCCCCGTGCACGGCTGTCTGGCAGCATCTCTCTGCTGTCTAAATCTTGTCTCTTTTTCCGACAGCTAATGGGTTCATTTCTCTCTGCACAGTGCAGATATCCTTAGCTTATCACAGTAGGGCAGGCCTAGAATGCTGGCTCTTAATTGCAGCAACCAACGCCAAGTTTGGCTTATTTAGGGTCTTAATGGCAAAACATTGGGCAGCTTGGAGATTTTCCAAGAAATAAAGGCAGCTTAGAACCCAGGACCAGATGAAAAGCCATGTCGCTAGCACAGTCCAGTGGGGACCTCCACACACAGCTGTATTGAACATGAGCTGCGGGCCACAAGTCAGGCTAGAGTCCATGATTTCTTTTTCTTCTACTATGAGCTTTGGATGCAGAGTTTGAATTTCTCATTGGATCAATGAAGGTGCCAGGGATCCTGGAGAGCGAGGTGGGACATCACGGGTATCTCTGATGGGAGATGGGCTCTGTTGCCTGCTCCAATTCATGCCCGATAGCTCCCTGATCGTGACGCACAGGTGACTTTGGACACATCAGAACTGTGGTGTTGGAATGTGGAGTGTCCTCTCCAGACCTGTTTGCCTGGTGTTACTAGGGAAAGCTGGGAGCTCTTAGGAGACGGCATCTCACTGGAGGAGAGGGTGAGGAGGAGAGCCTGCCTCTCTCTCTATTTTAGGCTCAGGGCCACTTTATAGTAAAGATGAACGAGGTTTATTCCTGTTTATGATGAAACCTCTTGTTTCTCAAGGATTGGGCTATTCCCCACCTGTAACCTTAATTCCAAACGGTTCCGTACTGCCTGTTTCAGGAATGGCGAACCTGTCTGTATTTCAAAAAGTTGTTTATAACCATCTTGTATCCCTGCCTTTGTTTCAAAAGGTAATATTGCCACCTAACTACCTGTTGTTATGACTACCTTGTATGCCCATCTTGCCATCCTGTCTGTTTCAGGAGGTCCTTAGGTTCTGCTTATGTAACCCCGCCTATTTTGACCCCAAAGTCCCCATTTGGAAATTCCCTACCCCTGAGCTATAAAAACCTTGTCTTGCTTGCATCCACGACTGACTTCTTGAACCCTACCATAGGGGGAGGCAGCCCATGTCTTTGAATAAAAGAGTTTGCTTTAATGAATTGCTTCCTTTAATTAATTTGACTATTTTGATTTGGGTTGGTTGTCTTTTTCCTCCCTTGTTTGGGTTTAACAGAGGGAAATGGGTCTAGATATTTTAAAATTGAGCCAGTTTCTGTTCAGTCCCTCTGCTTCCTGGCTGTGGGTGCAATTGGGACCTGCTGGCCCTGTCTTCTATACCCTCCCATCCTCCTTTCTCATGTCTTTTCTACTGCAATAGACTGTACTCCTTCAAACTGTAAGCCACAGTCAACCCTTCCTCCCTTAAGCTGCTGATTGTCAGGAATTTTACCATAGCAATGAGAAGGCAACTAACACATCATTTAATTGCCAAAAGTAAAAGCCAGGCAACTTAGAGATCAAATGATTTTTAAAACTGGAAGAGGTGAGTAGGAGACAGACCTGACGGTGTGTGGCTATTGGAGCAGCATTTGGGAGATGGAGAAGGAAGATCAGGGGTTTGAGGTTATCCTGGATACAGGAGACTGTCTTATAAACACAGCATGGCAGTCAGCGAAGTGGCTCATTGAGAAAGGGGTGTGCTGCTTTTAATGTTCTGACTTTGGCTTAAAGGAGTAAGGAGCCAGGAAAAAGGAGAGGCCATTTCCATGATTTTCTGATTGGACTTCGATTATGTCTGCTACATCTGGGAAACGGAGTTTGACTCCTGGAACGCACAGGGTGGAAGGAGAAAACTGATTTTTCAAAAGTTGTCCTCTGATATCTGCCTATGCACCTTCACACACACACACACACACACACACACACACACACACACACACACACACACACTAAAAAAGCATGCAATCAAAAAGAAAACAAAATAAAGCCAAAGAGTATAGGTAACATGTAACTATTTAAAGCCTTGGAAGCAAGACAGGTCCTTAGTGTACCAACCAGTGGGACACACCCCAGCCCCTCACTGGGGATTCTAGGCAGAGACATTACCACTGAGCCACACCCCAGCCCCTCACTGGGAGATTCAAACTCTACAAATAAGCTACTGTAAAACCAAAACAGGAGCCTCATTGTTGTTAAGGAGCTTCATTGTTATACATTGTTATTAAGTCTCCATACCTTACAAGAGTAAGTTTCTATTTCCTAAGTCTTTTGTATCCTACAAACCATGTTTTTTAACCAGTGCTGAACTCGTGGCCCCATGATGTATGTCTGCTCCTTTGCCTTGCTACACTCCTGCACCTGTGACACATGATTGCCCTCTTGATTAAGAAGATGGTCTTCCCTGATGCCCTGATGATCCCCTTCCACATGACGTATTCTTACCCTTCTCTATTCCACAGGCAGCCTTGTGCCCAGAGTCCACCCTCTCTGCCCAGGTGCTAATGGCCAATTATCTCAACAGCTGTTTTCTATCAACCTTAACCCTTCCCCATAAAGGGGATCCCAAAAGCCAGTGAGGGGCTGCTCCTTGAAACCTGATTTAGGGGAAGACATTGGGCCAGTTACTTCTGCCCTTCTAAATACAGCTTGCTTTAATCAGACAGGAGTGGTAATGGGTTTTCCTCAGGTCTGACAGTAGAAGCACTACTGGAGAATGAGGGTGTCATCATGTTTGGTGATGTAACCCTTATTTACCCCTGCTAACCTCCCAGGCCGTGTTTCAGACAACCTGTGTCTCTCTGCCTCACTGTCTACGCTCACTTGGTCCATGTTCTGTTTCCGTTCTGCTGCTGAGAAGACTCTCATAGCAGAAGCATCTTTGTGGAGGAAAAGTTTATTTCAGCTTGCAGGTCACAGTCCATCACAAAGACAAATCAGGGCAGGGATCTGAAACAGTGAAGGAGGGCTGCCTGCTGGCTCACTCACAGACTCAGGCACCATCGGAGAAGATGGACCAGGGGCATCATTGAACCAGAACTCTCTAGTCTCTGTGGGAAATATACCTATGTGCACAACACCCCACCCCCACTCTTGTGCGTGCACACACACATAATTGAAAATAAAAATATATCCTAAAATACAAAAACTATTTTAAAACATTGATGACAAATTTGTGATGGCAAGAAAAGAAGAGAGAGACAGAGAGAGACACAGAGAGAGAGAGAGGTATGAACCAAACGTGTTCACAACTGTAATCCTAGTGTTTAGATATGGGGGCAGGAGGATCAGAATTCAAGGCAATCTTTGGCTATACAGTAATGTCAAGACTAGCCTGGGCTACATGAGACCCTGTCTAAAATAAATAAATAGGCCAGGTGCAGCACCGCATACCTTTGATCTCATCATTGGGGAGGCAAAGGCAGGAAGATCGCTGGCTTTGGTGCCAGCCTGGGCTACATAGTGAGACTCTGTCTCCAGAAAAAAAGCAAAACAAAACCAAAATCAAAAACAAAACTAAACCACCAAACAGTAGCAGCAAACCCCGACAGTATAAACTGTATGGAAAGATAAAAGAGTGTTCTCAGGGGACTCAGAGTTTCTGGTGTTGCTGGTAACCTCTATCAGCTGGGACCCCAGCCCTCAGAGAGTCTGGGACAGAGTGAATGACCACTGTCTTTCTACACAACTGATCTCCAACAAACTCTTGCAAGTCAAATAAGCAAAGGGCAATTGTAGGAAGGAATGCAAATGACTCCCATATGTTATGCAAATACGTTCTCCCAGGGCCTTAATATATTTCATTGCTGCAAATAAAACCCAGGCCTCAGTGTAAGCAGGGCCTCTAACCCCAGAGCTCTACCTTAGTCTTTCTCACGGAGATGAGAATTAGAATAAGGAATAACGAGAGTAATGAATTTATGTGCCAGCTTGTCTGGGCTACCATGCCTGGTGAGATCCCTGGTGTTTCTGGGAGGATATTTTAGAATAAGATTGACATTAAGTAGTGAACTTGAGGAGTGTTGAGTCCTGAAATTGCTCAGATAACAAGGAGCAGACCACTGAGGTCTATTAACCAGAAGCAACATTATTAGAAAACACTGCAAGGAAACAAAAAACTTCTAACTAGCTAGGGCCACAGAGTTATTGGGCTCTGTGACTCTGATAAGGGGCTATATGCATCTTTCTATAGCCAAAGGTCATACCTATGTCAGGGCATACATGTCGGGACCTACAACCTCCTGAGAATGGATTCCTATGATTAGGGTCTACAACTCCTATGGAGGGCATCCTTGGTGCAACGATTCACAACCTCTGATTACAGGTGTAAGTTTAAGATGTCTACATAGCCTGGGTCTGTCCTAACTGCTTTCCCGTACCTGGAAGAATTTGGGGAGAAGGGTCAGGTAGCTTGTTTTAAGGCCATTATCAGGCTATAGACATACAACTTTTCATATCCCTGGGCTCTTCAGAAGTAGTGTGTGTTTTGTAGTATGGGGAGGCCTTGTGCAATCAGTTGAAGGCCTAAAGAGGACAAAAGGTTGACCTTCCCCACAAGAAGGACTTCACCAGTAGAGGCCACTATGATGTCTCTCTTGGTTGGCCTGCCATGAACCCTTGTCAGTGAACCCGTGTATGTATATGATACTGTTTCCTTGGAGTCTAGAGAATACTAACACCCGAAGTTCCTAAATTTTAAGTATCCACTTTAGAACACACTGACCATACAGCATTTCTCTTGCTAGCATGGTTGCAGGGCCTCTCACACAGTGTGGAAGGGAGGGGCTGATTCTGCTGTAGAAAGATCAATATTTCAAATCCACGCAGCTCTTCCAGTTGGGGAGAGTTAGGTCACAATCCTGGGACGAATGGCTGAGGTGTCTATTTCACATATCAAATCAGACCTCAATTCAGCATCCCTTAGATCCTACCCATTACAGGTGTGGCAGACAAATCCCACCCCCTACCCTAGAACTCTCCATCCCAGGGTGTGGGCTGCACTTCCCCCAGCTACCCTTCCCTATATAATCCAGACATTTTGGTTACCTGCCCCTTTTGGTCTACCCTTTACCTTAGTCAGTGTATGAGAGCCAAAGTTTCATTTTAAGTTTTAATTACTGTGCCTGAGAGATCCATGAGAAGAAATGGCTCTGATCTGCAACCCTTACCCAAGAAATGCTGAGGGTGAAGCTAACGGGAGTCAATGTTTTCACTCCCACTGGCCCTCCTGGCTCTTTTCAGAGGTTCACATAGATGAACCAGGCGCTAAGTGAAATAAAAGACAGACGCAGGAAACAAATGCCCTGTGCTTTCCCTCACATCTGGAATCAAGACCTTAAAAAGGAAAGAGATGGAAGTGGAAAGAAAACTGCTTGGGAAAAATAAGGGGACCCACAAGAGAGGGGAGAGAGTAAAGGGGAGAAGTGGGGCCTTGATATGAGCAAAGTACATTCTATCCAGGTTTAAAAATGGCATAATGAAACCAATTCCTCTGTACAATTAGCATAAGCTTAAGAGACTAAAGCTGGGGGCTGGCAAGAGGGCTCTGAGGTTAACAACATTGGCTGCTCTTCTAGAGGACCTGGATCAGTTCTCAGTACCCACAGGGCAGCTCAAAACCACCTGTACCTCCAGTTCCAGAGGATCTGATGTCTTCTTCTGGTCTCCGTGGGCATCTGGCATGCAAATGGTGTATAGATAAACATGCAGGCGAAACAACCTTGTACATAAAATAAAAATGGTTACTTCAAAAAAGAGAGAAAGGAAGGAAACGAGAGAGGGATGGAGGGATGATATAAGAAAGGAAGGAAGGAAGGAAGGAAGGAAGGGAGGGAGGGAGGGAGGGAGGGAGGGAGGGAGGAAGGAAGGAAGGAAGGAAGGAAGGAAGGAAGGGAGGAAGGGAGGAAGGGAAAAAGCTGACCACTGTGGTATATACCTACACAACCACAGCATCCAGGTCACTGAAGTGAGATGTGTGAATTTGAGACTAGCCCGGGTCACACAATGAGATTTTGTCTCAAAATACCCAGTGAAACAAACACATAGGCTTGTGTCCTCCATAGTCATTTCTGAGGGTGAGGGACAATCCTCAGGGAAGAAGATTGGACAGAGACTTCCTGAGATGAGGGACTGGTAAGAACACATTTGAAAACTCAGCAGGTCCCTGCCCCACTTAACAATGGGGACACATTCTGAGAGACCCAGTCAGTGAATTCCAGGGGCCTGTGGACATCACAGAGTGACTTTCACAGGCTCAAATGGCTAGGTCAGTCCCTTCATGTGGCTTTTTAGTTACCAACACGATGTTGCATGCCTGCAATCCCAGAACCTGGGAGGCAGAGGCAGGAGGGTGATGAGTTTGGTACCACACAGGGCTATATTCTAGTTCAAAACAAAAACAAAATAGGTTCTAGTGGGATGGTTCTCAGAGGTGAAAGTGTTTGCCTCAGGGCCTGGTCACTGGGTCCAATCCCCAGGAACCCACATGGTGAAGGAGGGAGCTCACTCCCACCAGTATGCACCTCCATGGATGCACCCACACAAACTCCCCACAAAAAATAAGGAAACAGACACAACTTAGATAATTTAAATTTGTGTATGTCTGTATGTGTGTGTGTGTGTGTCTCTCTCTGTGTGTCTGTGTGTGTGTGTGTGTGTCTGTGTGTGTGTGCTGCAACTGCAAGGTGCACTAGGGTTGGGTGATGAGCACACTGTTTTATAGGAAGCTTTTTGTCCCTGGATGTGGTCAGCTGGAGCTGTAACCCAGCCCTTGGTAGGTGGAGGTAGGGAAATCAGGAGACCTGAGACTATATGCCGAGTCTGACACCAGCTTCGGGATACACAAGACCGTGGTTTAAAGTAAAACAAGACAGAACACTTTGACTTTAGTTTTGACTTAATGACTTATGTATTTGGGTGGGATGGGGGGACCGGTCTGTGTGAAGAGGACAGGGGACAGCATAGAAGAGTTTAGTTCTCTCACCACGTGGGTTCCGGGAATCGAACTCAGACCTTCAGGCAGGGAGAGAGCAGATTATCAAAGTCTTCCTTCCATATGCACAGGTGTGAGCACACACAAACAAACACACAAATATAGTTCAACCAGAATCTCCCTTCACACACACACACACACACACACACACACACACACACACACCCTAACTGAGGTTGACTTCCATGCAAGAATATTCATCCACTTTGAGGTCATGGTTTTGACTTATGACTTGACATTCCAGTTCTATCAAGTTTTAGAATTTCTCCATCACCCGTTATGTCCCAGGGGCATCTTCCCCATCCATATCTCCATTTATTCTATGCCCAGCCCATAGCAACCACTGACCTGCTCTCTGTCAATGGATGCCCTGTAAAAGCAAACCATACTTAGCTGAAATAAGGCAAGTGGAGTCCTCCTCAGAGCTCATGAGCAAACAGAACAGAGAGGAGGCCACCGTGAGCAGGGGTCCTGCAGCTCAGTGGGGATGAGGACAGACACCTGTGCTCTGGTTAACGTTCAAAGAATAAGCGAGAATTATCTTACTGGCTTACTTTGCTGTGCTGAGGATCAAGTTTAGGGTTTTGTACTGTGAGGCTACATTCCTAGGCCTTTTAGTTTTATTGGAGACCGCATCATGCTCTATCACCCAGGCAAGATTTAGGACCCTGACAGGCAAGCACCTCTATCTGCAGGGAATTGTTTTAATAAAGAATACCCAAGGAGACCTTCTCAGACAATGAGTTCTCAACATGTGGGTTACTATCCCTTTGGGGGTGTCAAACAACCCTTTCATGGGGGTCACATATCAGATGTCCTGCATATCATATATTTATACTGAAATTTGTAACAGTAGCAAAATTACAGTTATGAAGTAGTAATGAAATAATTGTTTTCCAGGGCTGTCACAAATAAGACTCACTTTGTTTATAGAAAACAGCTCTCCTTGTACAACCTCGTGACCTGAGTTTTTACATCACGCTGAGATCCACCCAGTTTAAGTCAGGAATTTCATTCAAGTTCCTCAGCAGCTTCTTAAATTTGTTTCTTAGTTTGTTTGTTTTTGCTTTGGTTTTTGGTGTATTTTAATTTTCACTTTTTAAGATGTGGTTTCCTGTATCAAGGCTGATACCCGTGATGACCCTTTACTTCTGACCTTGCTGCCACCTCTTCCATACTGCTGAGGTTACAGATGGACACAGCCATATATGGATTATATAGTCCCAGGGATGGGAAGCAGGGCTTGTGCCTGCCGGGTAAGCACTCTGCCACCTGAGCTACATCCCCAGACCTAAAAAAAAAAAAATAAAATAAAAAAATAAAAATGAATAAATAAACTTAAAGATAAAATTGTCTTTAGTTTTATTCCTCCAACTCCAATCATAAGCAGGCACCTAGGCATTTTGTTCGGTCCCGTTTCTTCAGTGTGAGTGTTTCTTCATCCACCTATACTACCCAGAAAAGTCAAGTAGATATGGAAACATCATTTTCTTTCACTAGGTATGGAATTTATTTGGATAATTTCTCTCTTTGCCTGCCATCCTTCATCAGTATCCCAGAAGATCTGAATTTATGGAACAGTGGGTGTTCTGGAAAACCTTTCACCAAAGCAGGCTGTTCCCTCACCCCTAGAGTCCTGTCTCCCCCACTCTGAAGAGTGAGGAGTCAGTGGCATCCGCCCTTCCCTCAGTCCAGGTACCCAGCTCAGTTCCAGCCCTGGGCAGCCTCCCCCACCTCCCCCACCACCCTATCACCCCACCCCCACCCCAGAGGCACTGAAGCCTTCTGTGTGCAGCAGAGGGTAGGCTCGTTCTTCTAGAGAAGTCTGTCCCATTACAACGTCCCAGAGTGGAATGCAGGGCATATGAGGGGAGAGAAGGACGGTGACATGGAGAGTCCAGACTGTGAGCACGTCCTGGGAAAGCTGAGTGACAGCTGGGTCTTCAGCTCCTCACAGGAGTCTCAACCATCCTGCAGACACACCTGCCTGCTCCTTCCTGTCCCCTGGAGATATCTCTGCCAGCCAAGGCAATGGGCCAATGGTTCCACACCCCTCCTCCAGTCTGCCCTTTTCTCTAGCTTGGACACTCATTGGACGGCTCTTCTTCATTCTTTACCGTCAGTTCCATGCTGGCTTCCTGAGTCCAAGGCACACAGCCTCTGGTCAGCCTTCCCAGGAGCTGATGAAATTCGGCTTGGAACTTGGAGGATGAGAAGTAGAAGACAAGAGGGTCTATGCAAGAGTTGAGGGTGCTGAAGAGGAGCACATAGCTCCGCCAGGATGGACTCTCACCCCGGACATAGCCCACCACATGGGACATATTGTAGGGGCCGAAGCAGACAAAGAAGATTAGCAGTGTGGCTGCTAGAAGCCCCATCACCCTCTTACGCCTGCGCCGACTGGCTCCTCGGCTAAGAATCCAAACCAGGCGGCTGTAGCAGTAACTTGTGATACACAGGGGCACCATGAAAAGGACCACAGCCATCTCTAGTCTCACAGGCAGCAGCACAGCCAGCTGGTCCTCCCGGAATTCCAGGTAGCAGGTTCCATTGGTCCCCTGGCTGTTGGTGGCATTTCCCCAGTATTCAGTGACATAAACCACACTACAATGAGCTGATGCCAGGAACCAACAGATGCCACTGACCACAGCAGCCTGGGTCAGCCGTGGCCGGGTCTTGTACCACAGTGGGTAGGCCACACTCAGAAACCGTTCGATGCTCACAGCCGTCAGGAAGAGGGAGGTGAGGTAGATGGTAGTGAAGAAAAGGAACCCGGAGAGGGGACAGAGGATGAAGGGTAGGAGCCATCTCATGCCACAAGCTGCCTCCACCATGCGAAACGGCAGGAACAGTAGCAGAAGCAGGTCCGAAAGGGTCAGGTTTAGCAAAAGTAAGTCCACGGCCACCGGGCGGCGGCGCAGCTTGCCCACGAAGACCACCAGGGCCATCAAGTTGAGGGGCAGTCCCACGAGGAAAACAAACAGGTACACGGAAAAGAAAAGCCAGTGATTGTCGGGAGAGAGGCTCACAGCCATGTTTATGGATGCTAGTGAGACAGAGATAAACAGGAAATTAGAGTGGGTGTCGGAAAGTCTCCTGTTCCCCCACCAGGAGACGTACCCACCATGCTGGAGTGTTGCCATCACTGTCCACCCCCACCACCCGGTCACCACATACTCTTCCCTGCAGGGCCATCCTTCCTGCCTTCCTGCCTTTCCTATCCCCGACCCAGTGCAGACATCACCAAGATGTCTCCCCCTGGAACCCCCAGGCCCATACTCACCAGCTTATTAGAAAACCGGTGCTCCGCTGCTCTGCACCTCGCTGGCTCCTCCAGCACTGGGCGGTGAGCTAGTTGTCCAGCGAGATGATAAAGACTTAGTGGTGCCTATGACGTCACTCATTGCAGAACTGACAAAAGATGCTTTGAGTTCTGGTAGCTGGGCTGCGTCCATATGCAAAAAAAAAAGAAAAAAGAAAAAAAGAAGAAGAAGAAATTCCAAGGATGTGTGCATGGCTGCATATATAGAGTCTTAACCGGGACCTTCCTTCCCCTACTTTGACTTCATCTCCTCCACTTGGGCTTTGTTATGCTTCTTTAGAATGGGCATATTGAGGGCTCCTCAGAGTGGGAGACAGGCTGATTGGAGTCAGTTATGGGCCCTGCAGCTGGCTATTTCTTGCTAACTCTGTGACTTTGGACAAATGAGAACAACTCTGTCTTCTGTTCTATAACACAGAGGTAACAACACAGTTTCACAGATGAAAACCTACACTGGTCCAGTTAGGTAGCTCAGTAGCAGGATCACTTAGACTGAGCTGTAGCTCAGTTGGTAGAGCACTTGCCTTTCACGCATGAAACTATTAGTTGGAGCCGCAGCACACAAAGCAAATGTGGTTGTGCAGGCCTGTAATCTGTTAGGAAGAAGAATCAGCAGGATCAAGAGTTCAAGGTCATCATCAGCTCCTGGCTACACACACTTTGATGCTAGCCTGGGCTTAATGAAGCCCTGTCTCAAACAAAACATACCATGCTAAGCACATAGAATAGAGCCTTTCCCTATCTTGAACCTTGTGGTGCAGGCAAGGATCTGGGATGATGGGTGAATGTGATGGGGAGGTGGCAAGGATTGCAGTACCTTTCAGTGGGATCACAAACCACAGCATGCCCTCAGCGGACCACAGTTTGCATCCAGCATCCTTTTTATTCACAACAGGAAAGTTTCTCTCCAGGTCTCTCTCCTTGTTAGACTTCACCACGGAGTGGGGGTGGGATGGGGTGGGGCTGTGGGGTGTGTCATGTTTCACATCCAGCTCTGTTCATCCTCAGAGGCAGGACACCTCTTCTCTCGAATATTTATGAAGCACAAAACCAAGGCTCACCCACCAGAATGGCTATAGCACCACACCAGATAGAACCAAGTGTTGACAAAGATGGAGACACAACAAAGCCATTATTGATCGCGGAGGAGAAGGCACCATGGGGTAGTCCCTTTGGAAAGTTATTTGATGGTTTCCCTAAAAACTTAAACATGCATTTATACAATACCAATAATTCCACTCTGAGTATTTGCTGCAGAGATATGAACACATGCATGATCACAAACATTGGCTCATGTATCATCTTTATCACAGCGCTAGTGACCATGGCTCACAAGTGAAAATATCAGGCCATGACCCCTCAACAGATAGACATACACATGTGAGGCATCAGGATAACAACATAACACACCACATGGATGAACCCTAAAACACACGCTAAGTAAAGCAAGCTAGACACAACAGGACCGACTTCACATGATTTCATCTGCATGAAATGTCCAGAATAGGCAAATATTTTAAATCACAAAGTAGATTAATGGTTGGGAGCTAAGGCTAGGGCAGGGATGAGAAAGAGAGACACACTGTAAACAAAATGATCTTCTGGGCTGGTGAAAATGGCGTACATCCCTGTGAATTTACTTTAAAAACTGGCTTGTGAATTTAGTGTATATGGGTTTTCTGATGTTTAAATTATATTGGTTAGTTCGTTAACAGGTAGCTGTGAGTGAGCCAAGTAGTTTTTATTACTCCCGGGCTTGCATTTAGTGTGAGATAAATGAAGACATCAATACTAAAAGGGAAACTCCATCTTCTGTCAGAGTTGGATGACCAAGAGATCTTGTTTAGGGTCAGGATGGTGGGCCTGGTGGAGGAAGCCAGAGCCAGTGGATCTCGGGCCTTATGGGCACAGGGAAGGAACTGGATTGACCCTTTAGTGGAAGGAAGAACAGGCAACTGGGAACCATAGCCCCAACGCCAGCAGGTGCTTCAGGGCAGTAGGAACACAGATTCCAAACACTGGAGGGAGGGAAGGTTTGGCTGGGCAGGCAGTGGGGCAGCACTCATGGACTGTCACTCAGTTCTCTGGTTTCCCACTGTCCAGGGGCCGCGTCTATTTCTGGCATGCATGGCGAATGAAGAAACGGAATAAAAGGAGGAGGACGTGATCACTCCTAAAACATAGCAAGGGTTTTTATTGTAGAGATAAAGGAGAAAGCAGGCGGGTGGTGGTGAGGGGGAGTCCTGGTTGAACATGGCTGGCAGACTAAACCTGACCAGGAGAGGAGGGGTGGGGAGACAGAGTAAGAGAGAAGCTGCTGACCAAGAGACTGCTGTAGCCAAAATGACTGCCTTATCCAGGGATCATGATGGGGAGAAGGGAACCAGAAGCCCAGCCCCAGGCAGTGATGTTTGTGTTGGAGGCCAGACCAGGTGAGAAAAGCTGGGAGGAGCTACAAGTACTGAGATGCTGGGAGAGCTGGGAAGAGCCACAGGTACTGAGGAACGCTGGGAGATCTTTTACTCTTTTTTTTTCTTTTTGAGATGGGGTCTCACTATGTAGCCCTAGTTGTCCCGGAACTCACTATAAAGACCCAGGCTTGCTGTGAACACCCAGACAGATAATTTGTATTCTCAAAGAGATAATTTCTGTGAATCAGTTCGTGCGCTCTGGCCACTATGCTGTTGCTCATTGGAAGCTTTACTGTCGTGAGAAGAACAAGCTTGATTCTGACACCTGGCTTCATCAGAGATGCCCAATGCCTGTCTTTTTCATGGCCGCCCTCCTCTGCCCTCTCTCTTGTGGACTGGGGTGTGCTTCTTCTTCTTCTCCAAATGAACCACAAGGTTTTCGAGATGTCCACTAAGCCTTCGGGGTCCTGCTTGGAAAGACCCCACCTCACCCCATCTTTTCTGGGGGTCATCAATAAAGCTTCATGACCTCCCCGAAAATGAAGATGGTCATCACTGCAGTATGGACTGACTAGGGGAAGACATCCCTCATCTGGGAGCATCACCTTCAACCCAGAGCTGCAGGAGGAGTCTGCTCAAATCAGAATGGATGCTCCCCAGGGCTGATAGAGCAAACAAGCCACAGACTCTCACTGGTGTTGGCTCCCTCTGCTGGGCACTGTGTCTGGTGCAACCTGTCCATCTGGACAGAAGACACCTGGCTGGATGAACAGCTTGTGTGAGTTGGGCAACTGTAGCCGATGCCAACAGCCTCAGCTTCTCTGGAGGCTGAGGCAGGGGAATCACTTGAGTCCAGGAGTTCAAGCCCAACCTGGCTACTACTTCACCTAAACTCTGTTACAACATAAGTGAAGGGGAGTATTTGGGGAAATAGCTCAGCCATAGAGCACTAGCCTAGCAGGTGCAAGGCTCACACACACACACACACACACACACACGCACACACACACACACACACGGGTGGAGCTACTCTCGGAAGGGTTGCAGGAGTTTGAAATGAGACAACTGGAAAGACGAGACACAGTTTGAAGCTGCCTCTGCTTCAGTGCAGGTCAGTCCACAAAACCCCTGCAACTCTCCAGCCTGCTTTCTGCCGTCAACTCAAACGCTGTCCTCTAGTGGTTAAAAGGAGGATTGGCAGGATCATGATGTTGCCTCCACTCTTCAGAAATGAAAATGCTCTTCCCTTAGAAGTTACTTCACAGAAATACTCCAAATCAGATCACGGTGGTAATGATGCTCCTGAGCAGAAGCAAGCCTCTTCCTCACCTCCAGGAGTGCGGGGCTGCGCACAGCCTAGGCAGGCAGGTGGTTAGGACATAAGTGTCAGAAGCAGTAGAAGGCAAGCTGGCATATATCAGGCAGGCATACTGTCCCCCAGTTCTGGGCCTTCACTCTCTTCTTTGTACAAGGACACTGTTCTCTCCAGGTGCAACCCTTCCCATGAGTGGTTTCCGTGATGGCTTTCGACCCGGCTGCCCCTGGGTTGTGGTAGAGCAGCCCTCTTGGGGCATGGCAAATTTATCCAATCTACTCAATGACCCTTGCCCCCAGAGGTGGATGCTACTTCTGAATTGTTCCTCCATGAGTCCTTGTCACACATACTGTCCCCCGGCCAGGACCTGTTCCCAAGTAGCCGGTGACCAGTGGGTTGAGTACCACACTCCAGGCCCCTGTGATGAGCCCCAGCTTCCTCCAGGAGCCTCCTAAGTCTGGGTTTATGAAACTAGCCACATTGGAGGCATTGTAGGGCCCCAAGCAGAGCAGCAGTGTGAGAAGAGCTCCTCCAGCCACCCAAGCTGCCCTGAGCTTCCGTTTGTGGCTCAGGCCTGAGTGGGCCAGGGCCCGGAGGCAGCCCACATAACAGAAGGCAGTGATGACCAAGGGTAGAAAGAAGAGCAGAATGGAGAAACTGAGGCGGGCAGGGCGGGCCGAGTTGGGATCCCAGGCTTCCAGGCAGACCGGAGACCCATTCACGGCTATGTTGATTCCCAGAGAACTTGTGGTGTTGTTCAGCCAGCCTCCAGGAGCCTCCAAGCCAAAGACCAGGCCCAGGTGGCAGAGGACAAGGGCCCAAATAGCCACACACACACCCCAGGAATAGCGGGGTCTCCGAATAGCTTGGTACCCAAATGGGAAGGCAGCCCCCAGGTAGCGGCCAGCACTGAGAGCTGCCAGGAAGCCTCCACCTGCATAGAGTGGAGCAAAGTGGGCCACGACAAAGACAGGGCAGAAGGGGAGTGGCAGTGGCCAGACCCCAGAAGCCAGGGCCTCCACAGCCTTCAGGGGTAGAGTGATGGCCAGGAGGAGGTCAGAGCAGCTCAGGTGGAGCGCATAGACCAGGCTGGGGGTGAGACGCAATTTTGCGTGGGCCACCGCACCTCGGATGGCCAACAAATTCAGCGGGAAGCCCAGGGCAAAAGCAGACACATAGAGGGCAAAAGAGAGCTGTGGGGGCAGGGCCATGGAGCACGGTGCGGTGGGTGCTGGCCTCTATTGCTCCTGCTTACTGTTCTCAGTTCATCAGCAGAGGAAGGAAGGTTCTTGAACCCCACGCTGCTGTCCCTACTGCCCAAGCAGTACCAAAGCCGCTGATGATGCCTAGGATCACAGGAGGAAATGGGGGCTGGAGAGCCACAGCCCCAGCAGAATCAAGGAGTCCTCTCAGTCCCCAGCTGATCTCCACAGTACCATCTCTTAGTGCAAGATAACGATTCAGTGTAACAGGAAGAGACAGAAGGTTCCAGAGCTGAGGTGACCTCTGCTCCTGTAGAGCCTGGGAAGAGAGGAACAGAAGGAGGTCAGAATCAGGCTGCATGCATGTCAAACTCCTGAGTTTCTTCCCGGTCCATTACTCCATGACCAGAGTTGCCAGACTCCCTCAATAGGAAAGACCCTTCACCAGAGAAACCAGGGGCTGGAGGATTAGCTCAGCAGTTAAGCATGCATGCAGCTTCCAGGAGATCAGAGTAGGGAATACCAGAAGCCATAACAATCGCCTTACAGCCATCTCTAAATCCAGTTACATTTTCTTTGGCCTCTGTACAAGTAATTTTTTTAATGTGTAGCCCAGGCTGGCCTCAAACTTGTGATCTGCCTACCTCTGTCTCTTTCAGCAGATCCTACTGGCTCTTGCTACCACAACAGGCCAAATATTTTTTTAAAGAGAAAAACCAGGCATAGTGGCACACAGCTTTAATGCAAGCAGAAGCAGAAAGATCTCTGTGAGTTTGAGGCTAGCCTGATTTATATATCAAGTTCCAGGACAGTCAGGGATACAAAGTGAGGTCGTTTCAGAGGGAGAGCTAGAAACACACGTGCATGTATGCGTGTGCACGCGCGTGTGCACGCGTGCATGCACACAGAGAGAGAGAGAGAGAGAGAGAAAGAGAGAGAAATAGAAAGAGAGAGAGAGAGAGAGAGAGAGAGAGAGATAGACCAGTGCTTGTTGAACAGTAGGTTTATCAGGCAGGAGGAAGCAGGCAAAGAGGGTGGTAAGGTGACAGCCCCATGGCAAGTCAGTTCCCATCAGTATATAACACCTCAGGGAACATCCTGGCACAGGCACCCAGAGAAGAGAAGAGCCTTCGAAAACAGGACTCACCTCCTGGTGCTGCAGGATGCCTCTGAGGCTCAGAAGTCCCCTTGCAGGGCTATTAGATGATGCCCAGGATGGGCAGTGAGCTGGAAGGCAGAGAAGGGCGGGGTGGTCATTAGCAGGAGGTACTAGCAGCCTGGATGAGCAGCTGATGGAGCATCCTATGATGGTCTGCAGGAGGTGAGGGTGTCCAGAGGAAGGATGGGAGTATGACTGGCTTGGTTGAAGACCTTAAAGTGGCAGGGTTCATAGGGCACAACATTGTGCCCTTCTGACTCATTTACTGCCTGTTCAAACCCACCCACACAGAGCAGGATCTGCCCCAGCGCCAGATAAGCTCATAGGCAGACCCTGGCTCTTTAGATTTGCTCCTAGGTAACGGAAAAAAAAAAAAAAAAAAACCTTTCTGAAGACTTCAGTAACCGAAGCAGGTGCATGGTTTCATTCATAGGTTGACAGTAAAAGAATCACTTAGTGGCCTAAGTCTGGTGCTGCAACCTGTAATTCCAGCTGTTCTGGAAGTTGATGTAGGAGCATCACAAGTTCAAGACCAACTTGGGCTGCCAAGTGAGTTCAACTTCAGCCTGCAAAATGTAAAATGGCACTGTCTCAAAGTGAGAACTGATGAAGGAACTGGAGATATGGCCCTGAGGTGCACTACCTGCCTAGAATCCCCCAGTGAGGGGCTGGGGTGTGGCCCAGTGGTAGAGCCCCCTGCCTAGGATCCCCCAGTGAGGGGCTGGGGGTGTGGTTCAGTGGTAGAGCCCCTGTCTAGGATCCCCCAGTGAGGAGCTGGGGTGTTGCCCAGTGGTAGAGTCCTTGCCTAGAATCCCCCAGTGAGGGGCTGGGGGTGTGGTTCAGTGGTAGAGCCCCTGCCTAGGATCCCCCAGTGAGGGGCTGGGGGTGTGGTTCAGTGGTAGAGCCCCTGCCTAGGATCCCCCAGTGAGGGGCTGGGATGTGGCCCAGTGGTAGAGTCCCTGCCTAGAATCCCCCAGTAAGGGACTGGGGTGTGGCCCAATGGTAGAGCCCCTGCCTAGGATCCCCCAGTGAGGGGTTGGAAGTGTGGTTCAGTGGTAGAGACCCTGCCTAGGATCCCCCAGTGAGGGGCTGGGATGTGGCCCAGTGGTAGAGTCCCTGCCTAGAATCCCCCAGTGAGGGGCTGGGGTGTGGCCCAGTGGTAGAGCCCCTGCCTAGAATCCCCCAATGAGGGGCTGGGGTGTGGCTCAGTGGTTGGGTACCTGCCCAGAATCCCCCAGTGAGGCACTAGGAGTGTACCTCAGTGGTTGAGTACTTTCCTAGCTTACACAAGGTCCGATTTCCAGCTCTAAACCCATAATTTATTTTTAATTTTTGTTTCGCCTATATACACACCTGGAAGTTCTGATCTAAATCCTATGCAGCAACAGTTTCACTGAGAGTTCACAATCTTCCCTAAGCGGCTTGCTTGGTGGTCTTTCATGGTTCCTCTGGCTGTGCGACCCCATGTCTGTTATCTCTGCTAAAAGCCTGGGCTCATGAGTGCCAAGGTCTGCCTTGCCCAGAGCATGGCGCCCCGTAGGTGCTCTGGTCTCAGGAGAATTGCTTACTCTCAGGTGGAAGGATGTAGTGTTCTGGAGTCCAGGCCTCTGGGCCTCCTGGCCACCTGCTTTTCACGCCTCAGCGAGGCTGTTGACATCCACATCTCGTGGTCAATGGATCATGAAGTAGCTTCATATCAGCAGCTGGGCTTGGGCACAGGATAAACAGGTACCTGGTGGTTGCCAGGAAGCCTGATCCTGACCTCCTCAGCCTCAGGGCTGCCTTCTGCTCCTTAGAGAAGACCTTGACCTAGGAGATCTTTGGAGACTCCAGGCTTAACTGACAGCTTCATGAGATTGGTTCTGTGTTATAATTCTTGCACCCTAACAATGGCCTCTGCCAGATGTGGGTTTCTTTAATTGTTGCTTCTGTTTTGTTTTGAGATGAGGTCTCAAGCAGCCCATGCTTGTCTCAGACTTGCTTTGCAGTGGAGGATGACCTTGAACTTCTGACCTTACTCACCCTACCTCCTCTGTGCTAAGATAGGAGGGAGACATCCCCCCCACCAACCTACGCAGAATTGGGCATAGAACCTAGCAATTTATGCATAGGAGCAAGCACTCTACCTACTGAGCCAAATTTCCACACACACACTCCAATTGCAAATTTAAATTCAACAAATACTTGTCATACATATGAATGAATGGGTTAGAGTTTGCTGGAATTCACTGTGAGTATAAGAGCCTCTAAAGCTTGCTTTCATTCATTTAAAGTTTTTTTTTTTATTTAAATATAAGAAAAGTAAAAAATGAGAACACCAGAGAAATGGCCTTGAAAAAAACAAGCATTCTTAATTGCTGAGATACATCTCCAGTTCTCCCCTCAAATATTTACTTTACATTTATGTCTCTGTCTCTCTCTCTCTCTCTCTCTCTCTCTCTCTCTCTCTCTCTCTCTCTGTGTGTGTGTGTGTGTGTGTGTGTGTGTGTGTGTGTGCCATAGTGTGCACGTAAAGGTCAGAGGACACCTTTTGGTGGAGTTGATGCTCTCCTTCCACCATGTGGGTCCTGGGAATCACACTCAGGTTATCAGGTTCAGAGGCAGGTGCCTGTGACCACCGAGCCATCTACTCAGCCCTCCACTTAAATGGCATTTAAAGCCCCACTGACCCCCCACCACCAAAAGTAGTCAATGGTACTCACAGGAAGTCAATTTGGGGACAAGAGGAAATGCGTGTCATGCTCTGGCACTTGGAAGGATGAGAAGGAAGAAAAGAAAGGAACAGAACCCTTTGAGGGACCCTCCCGTGTGCCCTGAATTGCACATTGCTTCCCTCTGTGGTTGCTGAGCACAGCTTGCTCTGCTCTCTGGTTGAGCAGGTAAATGGGTGGATGGAATGCTGGACCTGAAATCAGAGGAGCCAGCAGTGCACTGGGGAGGTATGCGCTGCTTCTCTGCATGGACTTGGGCTGTGGAAGAACCTGACAGCCCCCTGTTGAGGATGAATCCATTTCCTCTCATTTCTTCGTTGTTGTTTTGAGGTTGCATCTACTATGCAGCCCAGCTGACTCCTGTCTCTGTGCCTCTGCCCTCCCAGCTCTGGTTTACAGGACTGGAGCTCAACACCTAATTCTTCTCCCTTTTATTCACTCTTCAAGAAATGTAAAAGATGGAATTTAGGATTGAGGTTTTTGGGAGATTTGCCTTCTACACTTGGCTTTAATTTGTTGTTGTTATTTTTCAAAACAGGGTTTCTCTGTATTAACAGTCTTGCCTGTCCTGGTATGTGCTCTGTAGCACAGGCTGGCCTCAAACTCCCAGGGATCTGCCTCTCTCTGCCTCCCAAGGGCTGGGATTAAAGCCGTGTGCCACCATGGCCAGCTGCCTATGACTTCGAAATGTTACTCCATTGAGTGTGAGACTGAACTTTCCTTCCTTGAGCCACGTGTGTAGTAGAGAGTGACAGACATCTCTGTCTTGGAGAAACTGAGGTGGTGGTAATGTTTGTTGGTTTTTGTTAGGGTCTGAGAGAAGCCTCCAAAGAACACCAACATTCACGTTTGCAATACCAAGAGTGCTTTATTGATTCCAACATTGGGCTGGCAATTGGCGACCGACCCCCAAAGAAGGTCATAAGCTCCTTTTAAGTGGAGTTAGGGGAATTTCAGAGAGGAGGGATTAATCTTGGGCTGATTGGTAGAGGAAAGATTAGTATGGGGGCTGATTGGTGGAAGGTCCTAGTGGTTAGGGACCTTCCGACGGCAGGGTAGGGAAAGCTATCTTTAGCCTGCAGAAGTCTGGGGAGTGTCTGCTGAGCTAGCAGAGGGGCTTTGGGGGTGTTTGCTGAGGGTCACCCATAAGTTGCAGTTTTTATGAGACCTGCTTGCTCAGCTCTGTCCCATTTTAGTGAAGTGAAACTAAGGTCTGGTCTCTGCCAGGACTCTGCTCTGCTGCCCCCTCCTTCCACTCTTTTCTTTCCCCCCTTGAGGTCGTCCCGAATCCTGGAGATGCTATATGGATCTGCAGGCTTGTACTGCTGTCTCACAACTGTCAGCAGGACCATAGAGATCTGTGATGATCACCAGGTCCCCTGACCAGAACCTATGGGCACAAGGGCCGGTGTCTTCTCACCGACTGCACACAGCTGAGGCCAGAGTTGTTTCCGCACCTGGGACAGAACTTGTAGGGAGGAAAGAAATCTTTGGTCATTAAATTTAGTCAGTAATTCTGCCCTAAGATTAGGCAGAAAGGGCGGTGGCTTGACATACATGACCTCAAACGGGGCCAGGCCTGCATTATAAGGAGAATTGTGAACCCTGTAGAGAGCAAAGGGGAAGAGAGACACCCAGTCATTGCCAGTATCAGGGGCTAATTTTGTTAAGGTCCGTTATCTGAGCCCAAGAGCACAGGGAGGCCACACCTCGAGATCGGGATAATTTCTTCCAGTAGCTTCTTGATCATCATGGCAGTGTCTTGTGCTTAGTTGAGAAAGTCTCAGTTCATCCTGAACAGGTATGTATAAAAACTAGCAAACACTTTTAATCATACAAGCCTGGCTTTACCTCTGTGAAGTCAGTCTCCCAGTTGGCACCAAGTTTTTCTGACTCCACTTTTTGCATTGACGAGACAGTTTGTGGGACATTGGCCTACAGCTTCCGCTGTTTTGGCCTTAAGGTCAAAGACCTTAAGATGTGCTCTTCACAAGAGGTCCTGTGGTTTTCCTTTTTCCCAAGTGAGTGCTTTGGTGTATTTATCAAACTAGTTGAGTGTTAAAGTCTTATAGGAGCATGATCTGTTTATCTGGGGTCCTGAGCCATCCTTCTTCCTTGTAAGTTTTTGTGCATGAATGGATTTTTTTTTTTTGAGTTCTTGGTCAGTGTAGGCTGGAAATTCTGACAATGTGGGTGTCACCATCTTTGGTGTGGCCAGCAGGATGGCTGCTGTCTGGAGGGCAGCCTCCTTTGCTGCCTTGTCTGTCCAACTGTTTACCCTTGAGATTGAGTCTTTTTTTTTCTGGTGCCCAGGGTAATGGATGACAGCTATCTCTTGGGGCAGCCATCTAGCCTGTAAGCCTTCAAAAATCTCCTGTTTGTTTTTAATAATCTTCTGTAGTCGACTGTCCCCTCTCCCTGTAGACGACACCATGGACATGTAGTGTGGCAAACGTATACTTGCTGTTGGTACAGACATTAAGTCCCTTCCCCTTTTCCAACTGCAGTGCCTTTCTTAGAGCTATCAGCTTGGCCCTCTGGGCTGATGTCCCAGGAGGTGGGGCCTCTATCCAGATGACTTCTTTCTCAGTTGTAACCCTGGCTGCCCTTGCAAACTGATACCGTGTTGATGAAGCTACTGCCATCTGTATACAATGCTACCTCAGCCCTTGACAAAGGGACATCCTTGAAGTCGGTCTGATCCCGTGGAGATGGCTGAGGATGTCCAGATAATCGTGGAGAGGCTGATCCAGGTCCAGGTCTGGGAGCAGGGTGGCAGGTTCGAAGGCACTGCTGTAGGTGTATTGATCCTGGGTGGGCTAAGAGCCAAGCCTGATCAGGAGTTAGCCGAGTGTTAGGAAGCCATCTCTCAAGAGGATGTCTGAGGACTCCCTCGATAGCATGGGGGTGGCCACTTTAAGAGCTTGCCCCAAAGTTAGTTTGTCTGGGTCTTTAACTAGAAAGCTGTTGCTGTGATTATGCAGAAACAAGGAGGCCAACCAGTAGCCCCTGGATCCAGCTTTTTGGACAAGAAGGCTGCTGGCCATTTTTATGGCTTGCACCAATACCCCTTTGGCCGTTCCCTTCTTTTCATCCACAAAGGCGTGGAAGGGCTTGGTGACATCTGGTAGATCTGGTAGTGGCAGAGCAGGTGTATTTGGTAGAGCTGCCTTAATTTCACTGAAGGCCTTTTCCATTTGTGGGGCCCAAACAAGGGGAGTCTTTCCCCTCCTCGTGGCCTCATATAGAGGCTGAGCTAATTCAACAAACCCAGGGATCCATCCAGAGCCTACAGAACCCAGCAGAACCCAGGAATTCCCTGACCTCTCGGTGGTTGCTGGGTCTGGAGACCCTCAGGATGGTCCCTTTAACTGGCATGGTGAGCATGTGTAGTGCTCTTCCTTTGATCAATCGCTGATACTCCAATCTGATCTAAATGGTTGTAGGCCCTCATCTTAGTTAATAAGACTCTTCCAAACAGTAGGTATGGTGTTGGGAACCAGCCATGACAAAAACACCTCTCACCAGGGTAAAGGTGTGGGGATTAGAAAGATAGCAAAGACTGTGAAGAAGTGAATGAAAATAAAGCAGAGAAGCATTTAGGATAGTATCGGGAGGGAGTTCCAGTGAGTGCCGAAAATTCACCCGGGTTTCATTTCCAAGGGTGCTTAAAACACCCTTGACCCCAAAAGTTAGGAGTAAGACAAAAGACTGCATTAACATGGCACAAGGAAATGAACATACCAATTGCAAGTCTGTTACTAGCACAAAACAAGTCACCAAGTCACGCTCACGCCCTAGAGTAAAACACTTTGTAGGCAAACCACTCCCTGGGTGGAATCCCAAATTATTTTCATAAAGGGAACTGGAACTTATTTGAGTCCTTAGACTTTTGTTTGAGGTGGGAACAGATCTACTTCTCTATTCCTGGAGCACAAGGTCCGGCAATTACCACACCTGTAGACAATCACCTGCAGAGCAGAACTCTGTGAGCAACACCTAGGTGGGCCCTTTGTTTGAGGTAGAAGCACAGTAACCTGGAAGGAACTAGAGCTAAACCCCAACTCTTTGACCTTTGGTCAATGTGGAAATAGGATCATAATTTCAGGCCTCCACAGTATGGGCACTCAGGGATGTGACCATAAAAGAGTGGGTTACTCGGCCCCATTTTATGTCCACTGTCTTTGAGTTGTCCACGAGTGCTGGTTCATCTCTGGAGCCCCTTGCACCCAGGATCATTTTGGTGGCATTTTGCCTAGGGTTTGCTTTAGAATGAAGTGTTGTGTTCCTGTTTCCAGTAGACAATCTATGGGCTTCCTCTCCAACTTTAGGGTTACTCAAGACTCAGGGAGAGGCTCCCCTTTAATCTTTTTTTTTCCAATTAATGCCTTTGTTTTTGAACCCTGTCATTTAGGGCATTTATTTTTTCAGTGACCCGACTTTTTACAGCAGGCACATTGGTCTTTTTGCAGACTGGGCCTCTTGCACAGTTCCTGCTTGAGGCCTTTCTCTTTACCTAGTGAGTCTCCAAAGGCCAATGCCTGTCTTTTAACCTCTAGGCTGCCTGACGCAGCTACAAGGACTTTGGTGAGCCCCTGTATCTGTCTGTCTTCTGGGATCTCCCTATCAGTGATACCAGCTCTGCAACCACAGTGAGTTCCGCCAACCTCTTACCCTTAAAACCTTCCAGTCTCTGCATCTTACAGCGGATGTCTGGTGCTGGCTGAAAGACAGAAGTCAGGCTGGCTGTAGACCAATTCTCTGGTACTTCCGGATGCAAGGGTTTATAGGTCTCTAAGAATGCTGCTGGTGTTTCCTCAGGCCCCTGGCATACCTGACTAACTTTGGACAAATTTGAGGGCTACCTCGCAGCAGCCCAGAAAGCCCCCAAGTAGAGTCTGGTGGTAGACTTTCAGTCTCTCCCTACCTTTCTCTGTGTTGAAATCCCAACTGGGTCATGTCACAGGAACCCCAACATTTATAAGGTCTACATTAGTGGCTGGTCTTTTTTCTGGGCCTGGAACCAATTTCCAAGCCTCTGTTCTAATCCAGTCCCTCTCCTCAATAGTGAAGAAGACCTGGAGCCGTTGGAAACAATCATCCCATGTGGTCTGGTGAGTAAAAAGGACAGACTCCAACAGGTCAACTAGCCTTGCAGGCTTTTTAGAAAACTTAGGATTTTGTAATTTTTAATTATAAAGGTTGCTAATGGCAAAGGACCAATGGACTAGCTGCTGCCTGCCCTCAGCATCAGGTTGGCCTAAAGTGGAATATGGAAGGATCGTGGAGTTAGCTCCAGCTGGCAGCTCCTCCCTCTGAGAATGTGTGCATATGTGGGGGGCTCCTCCACTCCTCCCCTTCTGCCCTCCAGGGCCTCTCATCCTGGGGTGCCTGGGAGTGGGGTGGTGGCATAGAAAAGAACTCCTCCAAGTCGCCTGGAGAAGGAAAGACAGGGTACAGGGGTGCGGCAGGCAGTGGTCTATCCCCCTCTCTCCTTTAAAGAGTATGATCACATTCCCAACACAAACATTTTGTAGTGAATTAGCTTTGTTTTCTTTTTTAATGAAGAAAAGCAACTAGAATTAACATAACATGCTCAAATCTCACCCCTCCTCTGACCTTTTACAACTTACTCTATTCCTCAGTTCCTATCACTGCCACTCTGCTTCAGTCAGACATTTTTACTTTAGACAACTTTTTTTTCTCTTTTCTTTATTATTTTAGTTTACTGTCTTTTTTTTTTTAGACAACATGAAAACTTTTATCAAAGTCCCTTTTGTGGTTTTCTTTAGTAGTCTAGAATATTGTATGCATATAGTACTTTAAACAAGAATAGAAACATACATATACTGTAACAGAAATAATGCTACATAAAAACCTATACCAACAAGAAACATCTGAGACTAGCAGTTTTTTTCTTACCCTAACCAATGATAGTTTGTAACCAACCCCTATAATGATGGCAAATATTTATAACCCATTGGATCTGAATGAACAAAAACCACACTTTTTGTGGAAACAAAAACATAATTTAGTTAGGCTGTGTCAGAATAGAAAAAGGCTAAGGGGTAGTAACTGGCAGCGAGGATCTTGGTCCACAGTGAAGAATGTGGCTCAGGAAGGAAGGGAGGGGGAAGTGCAGCAGCTACTCCCAGGGGCAGCGGGCAGCTTGCAGGCACAAAGTACCTGCCTGGCAGTCAGTATTCTACAAAAAAAAAAAAAAAAAAAAAAAAAAGAGGGAGGGAAAGAGGCTCAGGGTAATCTCATGATCAAATAGAGGTACCATTTCCATGCAGTGTTGGTATTGAACTTAGGGCTTCATGAGTTCCAGGCAAATATCCTAGAGCCTCACCCCAGTCCTTCACTGTGGGATTCTAGGTAGGAGCTCTACCACTGAGCCACACCCCAGCCCCTCACTGGGGGATTCTAGACAGGGACTCTATCACTGAACCACGCCCCCAGCCCCTCACTGGGGGATTCTAGGCAGGGGTTCTACCGCTGAGCCGCACCCCAGTGCCTCACTGTAGGATTCTAGGCAAGAGCTCTACCACTGAGCCACACCCCAACCCCTCACTGTGGAATTCTAGGCAGGGGCTCTACCACTGACCATGGCCTCTTCCCCTCCCTCCAAGTTCCAAAAAGCCATTCCCACCACAGGTTTCCAGTATAATTACACCAGTCACCAGTGGGAAAGAGTTCATGTGACATCTGCTCTATTTTTATTATGAAGCACTTAGTGGATTATACATAGGTCCATGTCATCCTGCCTAGTCAGTGCCCAAGACCCCAGAGGGAAGGCACTATCTCCACGGAAGGCCTGACTTACTGGGAGACATATTTGTAGGAGAAAAGCCAGCTGAGGACAGTGTCTCTCGCTCCCTTAGTTCTACCTTTCCTGGGGATTTCTTTCCAGGGCCAGAAACTGAGTAATAAGATTAGTGAGTGGGGGTGGAGTATCCAGGGGACAGAGAAGAAGAAATGTCGGTGAAAATCCCAGATGATCACAGCAGGAACACATCTAGTTGAAGTGAGGCTCAAGATGAAGCGGATGGTGGCAGATGGCTGAGCTTGGAGAAGCCGACATTGTACATGTGGGCTGAGCATCATCGGTGCGGAGAAGGCTGGCTGGGTCTGGCCAGACCCAAGGTTTTTAAATGATTGTGCGGGCCTGCACACCCATGTGTGTGCCCAGGGAGCTGCCTTGGAAGTTATGGGTGACTTAGCAGCTGAGCCGCAGCGGACAATGAAGTTATAGGTCTTCCTTGAGCTCCAGAACCTTCTACTGCAGCTACTTCCAACATCAGTGCTTGAGGGTCACATATTCTACATCTTCCTTTGCCTCAGACCGCTTCCCAGCCCCAAACTGAACCAACTCTGAGTAGTGGATGCTATCATCCTCAGGGCAGCTTGGAGTCACATTCTCATAGTCACCCTGCAAAACAGATGAAGGGAAGCCAGGACTCACGTGACCAGCCTCTGTCCATTCTCTTCCGACGCCTTCTCTCATCGGTTCCCCACTGCATGGGGCCCAAATGTCCAGATGGGGTCATCTTGTCTATAATTGGCTATGCTCTGCCCCTTAGACACCTGTCTTGACTCCCAACCCAGCTCTCTGCCTGAACTGCTGTGGTCTGGATGTGTGTCCCCTGAGTTTTGTGAGTCAGAAATGCACAGATTGTGGGATCTGTAGGAGGCGATTAGATTGATGGATAAATAGATAATCAATGTAGAGATTTTCTTTTTTTTTTTTTTAGAAAGTTAATGTAAATTTTTTTTTTTTTTTAGAAAGTTGGGTTCTCTCCGACATATGCCCCCTGGTCATGAAAGTTTTGTGTCACCTCAGGACTCTGCCACGAACAGATCCAGCTCTTTGATGTTGGATTTCCAGAACCAACCACAAGCCAAAATAAACCTCATTCCTTTATAAACGACCAGGAGTATTCAAGTGTCGCAATGGACAATGAACTGAAGACAGCCACCCTTCCAACTTCACTGTCTGCCAAGTGTGTTCCCCGAGGGGCTCTTCATCAAGGCCCCAGGTGCCCCAGCTCTCCGTAGCTCTGCCCCCTTACCACGTGACGTTTCTGTATCACTGAGTAAGTGACTGTGTCATTGTTGTTTGGAGAAGGACCCTGTGTTGCTGAGGTCCCTGCATCACTGAAAGAGAAAGAAGAGGGCTACACGTGAGCTCTCCCTAGCCGCAGCACCCCGACTTCAACCCTTGGGGGGGGGACACCTTGTCTCTTGTGTGCACAGTACCACAGCAGCAGCTATGAAAATGCATCCTGTGAATGCATCATGCAGCCGGGCTCGGGACACCCGCTGCTGATCTAAGGAAACAGGTCCCATTGTCACGGAGCAAGAATGATGCAGTGAGTGTATGGTGGTGACTGGCATGGGCTTAGCACAAAGAGGGCAGGCGGGGAAGCAAGGTTTTCCTCCCACGCTCCCCCTGAGTCGCAGGTACCAAACTCCAGTGTCCTCCATACCCAGCTCTAGGTGTGTCAGCCTCCGGAAAGCGCAAGATGGCATAGCTAACACTGTCATCCATCATTGGGTTGTGGCAACCCTGGGACTGGGGGCCTTCTGAGAGAGGGGTCCTTCTAGCCTGGAAGACACAGGTTGCTGCTGTCACCCTCTCTCCCGTTCATTTCTTTCTCCTGGCCTTTGACCCCCAATAACGTCCTGGAGGTTTGTGGTTTGTTTGTTTCCAACAGGATCTTACGAAGTGTAACCCAAGCTGACCTCAAATTGGCCCTTCCCATGCCTTATCCTCTTGATCGCTGAGATCTCGGTTGCCCACGTATCCTCGGAGCACTCGCACCCTTTCCTCACCTCTTGTCTTCAAGGGCTACTCTGGGCTCACCTTCCTCCCGTCTTAACTTCTGCTTTTGAGACAGGGTTTCCCTGTGTAGCCCTGATGGTCCTGGAACTCGCTCTGTAGACCAGGCTGGCTTTGAACTCACAAAGATTCACCTGCCTCTGCCTCCCGAGTGCTGGGATTAAAGGTGTGCCCCACCGCCACCACCAGGCTCCATCTTCCCATCTTACCTTTTTATTCCTTACAAAAAAGCTCTGGCCACTGGAATTTTCCTGAAGCCCCTGCTGGCTCTGAGTATGTTTCCATCTAAGGATCAAGGATGTGTGAGGGTGGGTGGGGATGACCCAGCAGGCTAAGGGCTGAGGGAGGGGGAGGCGGAGGGAGGAGGGACAGCGGCAGCTCACTTTTTCTGAAGTTTCATCCCCCAGATAGCCAGGATACAGACAGCGAGGCAGAACCCTAGTCCCAAGGCAACCCGCTTGCCGATGGTCTCTGGGCTATCTGGTGAAGAAAGAGATAACAGCTCACTCTGCCTTGTAAAGATGGTGACGGACAGAGCATTCTCCCGTCTCCCTTCACAAAGCCTGCTCCTTCTTGTCTGCAGTTCTATGGTAGAGTGTTGCGGAGGAGGATCAAGATGTGGTCTCTGCCTCCTCACTCCTGATAGGAGAGAAGGGCCAATTCTTTGTCCCAGTAAGAGCTATTTTCCAGACAGGTCACAAACAAAGCCTGTGACCCTTGCCCGAGAGAAGTTTGATCAGACAGTCAGAACTTCAAGTGCACCCAAGCAGACCCAGCTCCCCAGAAGACTGTCCCACACTCCTTGCAGGCCTGTCCAGAGCAAGAGGCTCAGCAGTTCTCTACCTGAAGAGGGTGCTAGAGAGATGGGATGGGCTAAAGTCATTTAAAAGAGGCAGAGCACAAACCAGGCATGGTGACTCATCTCTGTAATCCCAACACCCAGGAGGCTGAGGCAGGGGGATTGCCTGAAGTTCAAGACCAACCTGGGGTGCATAGCAAGACCCCAATCTCAAACAAACAGAAAGAGCATGGGCAGGTTTCCTAGAGGACAGAGACTGGGTTGTTTTGTTTTTGAGGCAGTTTTCTACATAACCCAGGTTAGCCCTGTAGTTCTGGTGATAGCCCTACTTCAGTCTCTCAAGCATCTGGGTTCAGTTTCCTCTTTGTTCTTGAAACCGTTTTTAAAAACCATGCACTTGTATTATCTTGTTTAAAACACTAAAATATCAAAAGATAAATGAGGATCTTAGTCATCAAGGGGGAGATACATATAGAGAGGGAAGAAGCAAAGGAAGGCAACAGAGAGACAAGGAGCGCCCAGAGCTTCTGAAAGGCAGGCCTCTTGAGGGAAGAAGGAAGCCAGCCCTGTGGAGCAGGACAGGGTGACCTTCCAACCAGGAGCTACTGGTTGGTCGCAGGGTGTGCCTGGGCTGAGCTGGACACAGGAGGGGTGGGGGAAGAGGGCGGTAACCTCCAGGACAGAGAAGGGAACTAAGAGAAGATGGGAACTTACAGTAGACAGTGAGGGTACTGGGCGGTGACACGTCCTTGCCCAGCCTGTTGCTCCCTTGGCAGCGGTAAGAGCCTGTGTGTTGGACCTTCAGCGGTTCCAGCCTCAGCTTCTGGCCCGAGAAGTGGAGGTCTCGGTTACTGGAATCAAACCAGACGTACTGCGAGACAGGTGGGTCAGCATCACTCTCGCAGGACAAAGTGGCCTGTTTCCCTTCCATTATGCTGTCCCCGGGGCTAATAGACACACGCAGCCTCCGAGGGGCATCTGTGAAGGGGAAACCGAGTCAGGCCAGGACTTCTGGTCACCTCATCTTCATCATGTGGTCCCCAGTTCCAGCCACTCACACAGCACGTGGAGGTACCAGGTCTGCGACGGGGTATCTCCGATGGAGTTGTTGACTAAGCAATGGTAACTTCCAGAATCCTCTGGGGAGACGGGGCTGAAGCTCAGGTCTCTCCCTTCCTGCACAAGATTCCCGTTCTTCTTCCAGAAGAAGCGAACCTCTGCCGGGTGGCTCCCGGAGAATTCACATCGGAGGAGGACGGGCTCCCCAGCACGGATCTCTGGTGACTGGGGGTTCACTTTCCGGACCCTCACATCTCTGGGGGCATCTGCAGGGCCACAGCCTCAGGTGATGTTTTGATTCCCTAATCTTCTTGATGTCTCCCCAAAATATCCTATGCCTTTGATTAGGACTTCCTATCCCGTTGTTTAGTGTTCCTGTTCCCAAGGATCAGGATTTTCTGTCCTATGAGTCCTACGTCAATCCTCTCTCCCGACCTGTAGTCCAGGTTCCCAACCCCTTACCCTTCCTTCCCCATGTCTCAGTGTGGCCACCTCCTGGTCACCCCTTGCCCTGTTACTCACAGTGGACATTCAGGCTGACGGGGGAGGCCCACGAACACCACTCGTTACAGGCAGCGCAGCTGATGGGCTCGGGGTTCCATGCAACGTTCTGAATCCTCAGCATTCCAGGTGTGATCTCATCCCCAGAACCTGGAGGCTTCCACTTATAGGAGGTGACTTTAGGATTGCTAGAGTTGTAGTGACAGGCCACGGTCACGCTGTCTCCTTCCCGAATTCGTGTAGGGTTTTGAATAACTGTGGTTACCTCCTTGGGGGCATCTAGGAGAGTGGAGAGGTGAGAAAGCATGGGCCCTGTTGTTCCCCTTTGCAGTGCTAGAGAACAAACTCGTGGCCTTGGACAAGCTAGGCAAGAGCTCTGCCACTGAACCACATTGCTCCCAGGCCAGAGAACAAACTCGTGGCCTTATGCAGGCTAAGCAAGAGCTCTGCCACTGAACCATGTTGCTCACCCTACTCTATTTTTTTTTTGAGCTGGGATCTTGTGTATTTGCACAGGCCAGTCTTGAACTGTGATCATCCCTCCTTAGCCTCCTGCATAGCTGAAATGGTTGGGCATGCGCCACCCTGAGCCATTTGCAAGGCTGGTTTTCATTAAAGCCTTCGCAAACCCCTCCTGCATCCCTCTTGCAGCTGTGAGGTACAGGGCTGGAGCCCATGCTGTTTAAAGCTGTGTGACTGTGGGCTGCGGGCCTCCATCTACCCATCTGTTGAGTGGGGCACCACCAAGCTCTTCCTAAGGAATGCCAAACCATGGCGGGATAGATCAGCACTCCCTCTGGCTCTCAAATCTTTCAGTATTTCTTCAGGGCCTCTCCTGCTGCCATTGATGCTCTGTCTCCATGTCCCTGTGAGGCCCCCAGCATTAGCCCAGGTGGGCCTCGAACTTGTTACATAGCCAAGATGACCTTGAGTTTATGATGCTCCGCCTTCATGTCTAAGCATTCCACCTACTGAGTCACACCCCCAGGCTCTCACAAGGGGATTCTAGCCAGCAGAACCACTCCACCAGCGCCTTCCTAGGGGATTCTAGGCAGGAGCTCTACCACTGAGCCATGCTCCCTGCCCCTCACTGGGGGATTCTAGGCAGGGGTTCTACCACTCATTGAGCCATGCCCCAGTCCTTACTGGGGGATTCTAGACTAGTGTTTGGTTGCTGAGCCATGCTGCCAGTCTCTTCCAAGTATGTTGTATGAAAGTATTCCGTCATTGAACTGCATCATGGGTCCTTTCTACTTTTGAGACAGTCTTGCTAAATGGCCTACGCTGACCTTGAACTCACTCTGGAGCCCAGACAGTTCTCAAGTTTGTGATTCTTCTGCCTTAGCTTCCTCAGGAGTTAGGATGACAGATTTGGGCCACCAGGCTGGTGACATTCATTCTTTCATTCAACAAACATCTACTAAGTAACTACCACAAGTCAAGGCTCTGGTCTACATATCTAGAACGCAACTGTAACCCCCAGTTCCCTGGTTTTCTGTTTGTCTTCCCTTACACCCCCACAACCCTTACACCCCCACACCTCCTGCACCCCACACCTCCTGCACCCCCATGCCGCCTACACCCCCACACGCCCTGCACCCTCATAACCTCTACACTCCCATACCTCCTGTACCCCCACACCTCCTGCACTTCACACTTCCTATACCCCACACCTCCTGCACCCCATACCTCCTGCAACCCATACCTCCTGCACCCCTACAGCCCCTACACCCCCACATCTCTTGCACCCCATACATACTGCACCCCCACACCTCCTGCACCCCTACAACTCCTACACCCCCACACCTTCTACATCCCCATGCCTCCTGCACCCCCACAACTCCTATACCCCCACACCTCCTACACCTCCATACCTCCTGCACCCCCACACCTCCTGCACCCCATACCTCATGTACCACCCACACATCCTATACACCCACACCTCCTGCACCCCCACAGCCCCTACACAATGTTTTCCTTCCTTCTCTATTTCGTTCTTTCCTCCAAGAACCAGAAGTCAGTTGGCTGCTCACACTGGACATCCAGTTCAGCTTTCTCTTTCGTCTGTCCTCGACCCAGGCGGTTCTCTGCCAAGCAAGAGTAAGTCCCAGCATGCCTCAGGGAGACTTTAGGGATCAAGAGCTTCTCCTGTGTCTCTCCAGGCACTTCTTTTTCATTGTGGTACCAGGTATAGTTTGTCGCTCTTGGACTGGCCAGTGAGTCACAAACCAGCTCAATTGACTGCTCCTCTTTAGCAGGTGGGTGGTAGATGTGAACCCTGGAAGGTTCTGGAGGAACTAGAAGAAGTCACAGAGGCAAATGGGCAGGTGAGCAGAGCCCGCAAACCCAGGCAGGCAGGCAGGCAGGTACCAGTGCCTCCGTTATCATCCCTGGAGGATCCTGCTAATTCCCCACCTCCCTTGCCAGCTTCATGGGAACTCACACAGCACCGTGAGGGCCACTTCTTCCGACAGTCCTAGGCCCAAGTCGTTGGTAGCCTGGCAGCGGTATTTCCCACTCATGTCCTTGGTCACTTCACTCAGAATTAGTGTGGGCGTCTGGTTCTGCAGGGGGTCCCCATTCTTGACCCAGGACACCGGACTGTGTTCTGGGTTGCTGCTGGTGACTTGGCATGTCATGTTCACAGAGCCGCCCACCATGACCTCTGTAGAATTGACCTCGATCGTGAGCTGCGGGATGTCTGCGGGAACAGAGGAGCAGTGGGGGGAAGGACAGGGAATTCTCGGTGGCTCTTGTCATTTGGGTGGCAGCAGCTTGCACACGTGTGGTTCCTTTGTCCACCCAGGTCACTGTCACAGCCCCTCGCTCGTCTCCCTGCTCCCCTTTCTCCTCTACCACCTTGTCTCCGCCACCACCCCTAGCGCTGTCAGAGAGTGACACCAAAGCTGTCTGCTGGGCTCTAGGAGACCCAGTGTCCTACTTCCTCTCTTACCTCCAAAGGGGGCTTGATCCTCAGACACTGCCCTGGGCACACCACGCTTGCACCTCAGCCCCTTTCCACTTGTTCTTCCCCCTCCTTAGAATCTTCTTTGCCTGCCTTAGTCCCTCTGTCTTGTCAGCCAGGGTCTTCACCTTCTTCACAGAAGTCTCCATCCATCGCCCTGCTTTCTTTTTAACTTTTGGAGGTATTTGTGGGTTCCCACGTGGATATGGAGGTCAGAGGATGACCTTGGGTGTTGTGCTTCAGGAGCTGCCCATCTTGATTTTACTTTTTTTTGAGACAAGGTCTCCTACTGACCTGGAGCTCATCAATTAGACTAGACTGGTTGGCTAACGCATTCAAGGATCCATCCAGACCTGCCTTCCCAGTGCCAAGACAACAAGTACATGCCACCACTCAATTTTTATTTTGTTGTTCTTCCTCCTCCTCTTCCTCCTCCTCCTCCTCCTCCTCCTCCTCCTCCTCCTCCTCTTCTCCTTCTCCTTCTCCTTCTCCTTCTCCTTCTCCTTCTCCTTCTCCTTCTCCTTCTCCTTCTCCTTCTCCTTCTCCTTCTCCTTCTCCTTCTCCTTCTCCTTCTCCTTCTTCTTCTTCTTCTTCTTCTTCTTCTTCTTCTTCTTCCAGACAGGGTTTCTCTGTGTAGCCGTGGCTGTCCTGGAACTCACTCTGTAGATCAGGTTTGCCTTGAACTCAGAGACCCACCTGCCTCTGCCTCCCCAGTGCTGGGATTAAAGGTGTGTGCCACCATGCCTGGCTTACACTCAACTTTTGAATGTGAGTTCTGGGTATCAAACTCAAATCCTTATTCTTGTAAGTCAGAACTTTTTAACAAAGATTTGTTTTCTTTGTGTATGTTCACATTGGAGGGGCTAGAGGCTTCAGAGCCTGTGGCTCTGGAGTGCCAGGTAGTTGTCAGCTGTCTGATATGGGTACTAGTAATTGAATTTTAGGTCCTCTGCAAGAGCAGTAAGTGCTTTTAACCCCTGAGCCATCCCTCCAGTAAAAAACAAAAGCAAAAACCAAGAGATGGCTCAGCCAGTAAGAGCATTCGCTGCTCTTCTGGAGGACTCAGATTCAATTGCCAGCACCCACATGGAGGCTCACAGCTGTTTGTAACTCCAGTCCCAGGGAGTCCAACTTCCTTTTCTGGCCTCCAGGGAAACCACGCATGCAATATGTCTGTACATATATGCAGGCAGAACACCCATACACATAAAAATGAAAGTTAAAAATATTTTAAAAATTTATGTAGTACTAAGTTTTTGGTTTTTTGGCTTGTATGTTTTTTTTTTAACTATTACGAAGGGAATTTATTAGGTTGGCTTGAAATACTCTGAATTATCTACCCAGCCCTCATTTTCTTTTAATATATACATCTCCTTCTGGCATTTCTGCTCTGTATTTATTGACTAATAGGTTTCTTATGTGTCTATTCTGTTGCAACACTCACTCCACACAGGCAAAACCTGGTTCAGTGCTGTGTTCTCTTCTCCACCTAAGCTGGCATCCAAGACAAGACCTGGCACCTAATCAGTTCACATGGGTTTTTCTTTTTTGTTTTTGTCTTGAGATAGGGTATAACCATATCCTAGAGTTCACTACTTAGATCAGGCTGGCCTCAGTCTCACGGAGCTCCACCTACCTCTGCCTCAGGAGGGCTGGATTTAAAAGTGTGTTCCACCATGCCAGGCTCCACAGTAAATATTCATTGAATAGATAAATGACTAAATGGATGAACGGGGCATAAAATAATGCTGTGCAAACTTCCCTGTATGGAAAACAGAGACACCTAACCAGATGATCCTCAAAGTGTGCTATGGCTTGAGAGTTGACTGACGGACTGAGTGGTCCTGGAGGTGGACCCAGGGTCTCGCACATGCTAGGCAAGCACTGTACCCCTGGGATACATCTCCAGCCCTTAGGTTTCTGGGACAGTCTCTCACTATGTAGCCCAGGCTATCCTCAAACTCAAGAGTCCCCTGCCTTGTCCTCCTGAATACCCATTTCCAGGCCTATATCTTCACACTCAACTAGATTATTTTACTTTTTAGGTCAAGGCAGAGGCTAAAACGAATCTGTGTCTTGAGACTCAGGACTGCCAGAGGAGACAGTGGAGGAGCCTGTGCCCACGCCAGAAACAGGTGATTGACAGCTGAACCTTCTACGGACACAGACTCCTCTTACCTTAGTGGGGCGCAACAGGATTTAGGAAGAAGGTGACAAAATAGTGTCCTTCCACACAGAGACTCACGTTTAACGTCCAGGCGCACTGTGTTCTCAGAGAGCACATTCGTAAGGTGCAAGACTCGGCACGTCACGTTCTTTCCATGGTCCGTCCATTTTGGTTGGAAGGTGAGCTTGCTCTCTGTGTAGACATTCTTAACGGAATAGCTGGTGAAGTTGCTGACGGAGCTGATTTGGGGGTCTTTCAGGGACCACTCCAAGTGAATGGGGTACCGAGGGCAGACATAGTTCAGTGTACAGGTTAGAGTGGCACTTTCGGATGCCTTGATTTCTGATGGCAGCTTGACGGACGGTGAGAAGGGTGTCTCTGGAAGAAGGAAAAAGAGAGGAGGCCTGGGAGCTGGGAGCAGGGCACAGACTAGCCTTCCACCACTGGCTTCAAGCATCCTAAAAGCTGGGGAACAGGGTGCACTTTAGCATTTGACTCCTGACTTCAGGTGCCCTGTCCCATATGACCTGGAACAATCCTTTGCAAAGCCATTCTATTCCCATTCAGTTCAACCTCTCTGTGAAAGGCCTTGGGGACACTAAGCAAGCTAGGAAATTGTATTTTATATTTATTCTGTTTTTCACTTCCTTTTGTTTTACTTTCTAAATGACCTCAGGATCACCCAGGGTGAATTTCTTTGGTTTGGTTCTGCATGCATGCTAAGCGTTGGTGTCCGTGCCTGTGTTTGTTTGGCAGCCTCATTATTGGAGTCAGCCAAGCAGACCTCCCCATAGTGGGGTGATCCTGAGACCCAGGGTTCAGACCCCCACCAGGCTAGCCCACCCCACACACGTGATGTCAAGATGCATAACCCTGGCAGCTCTAGTATGGACTGATGATACCGCCAAGGGTTGAGGCCCCTGGCTGTTGTCAGCCATGTCTGAGCCCTGTGTTCTTGTCATCTAGCCTAGAAACCAAGCCTTAGATGTGATCACTAACATGCTAAGAGATTTGAAAATCCAAACCTCTGTCTTCTTTGGAAAGAAATATTTTTAAAAAAAAAAATGGGACAAATGCTTGTGCTGCCATTGATCTCGGTGCCATCAACATCTCCTATTTGAGTAAAAAAGAGAAATACATAGGAAAGGATGTGACTGCCCCCCCCCGGGTATGTATGGTGGAGGAGAGGGAGAGCATAGTCAAAGGCAAAGAGACCTGGGAGAGTCCAGAGTGGACAGGACCCTGAACCAGGTGAGAGGGAGGTGAGGAGAGAGGGGCACAGAGGGGAACCAGGTGAGAGGAAGGTGAGGAGAGAGGGGCACAGAGGGGAACCAGGTGCAGCATCCAAGAGGGCAGAGGTAAAAAAAGGTGAGTAACTAAAATGCCTGAGTTTATAAGGAAAGGGGGAGATGGGGGCTGGAGAGTTGGGGTAGTGGGTGGGGTTTGCTCGCCACACCCTGTAGATGTGACTGATAGAGATTGAGGGGGACAGACACTGGGAGAACCTGGTCGCTTAGATCTGTTATGTAGGCACCTTGCTCGGCCATTGGTCCCAGGGTTTGAGACTTCACAGTGAGCATGCAACTCAGTACTCTCACCTCCCTCTTTGCCTCTGCCAGAATTGGGTGCAGTGTCCCGCATACACTCACTGGGTGCTGTGTCCTGTGTGCACTCACTGGGTGCTGTGTCCCACATACACTCACTGGGTACAGTGTCCCACGTGCACTCACTGGGTGCTGTGTCCCACATACACTCACTGGGTACTGTGTCCCTCATACACTCACTGGATGCTGTGTCCCACATACACTCCCTGGGTGCAGTGTTCCGCATACACTCACTGGGTGCTGTGCCCCGCATACACTCACTGGGTGCAGTGTCCCGCGTGCACTTACTGGAAATGTTGAGATAAATGTGCTCCATCCACTTGTTAGTACCTGATATCATCCTCAACCCCAGCTGCCCTCGGTCACTCTCGCGCATCTCGAGGATTTCCAGGGTACAGTTAGAGTTTCTGTCTCCCAAGAATGTTACCCTTCCATCCTTAGAAGGGGATGACCCAATCTCTGTGTTGTTATAGAGGACAGTCCCGGTGAAGTCCTTGGTATCATTGTTAAACTCATATTTCTGATACAAGAGGATGTGCAGGTTGGCGTCTTTAACTGGCATTTTGTATGTGCAAGGAATCCAGATGCAGACTCCCTCCCAGGCGAAGAGGGTTTGGGGATGCTCAACCTCCCATTTCTGTGATGAAGCAAACAAAGCCACGTGTCCTAAAGAACACAACACTGGTCAGAAACTATTATTGAGGTGTGAGAACTTTCATAGGAGGTAGGGGGAGGAGAAGCTTGGTACTTCACAGTGGAGGAGGAGCTTAGCATTGCCTCCCAACAGTTCTTCTCGTTCCCCAGATCCATTCCCTCTCGAAATTGCCCACTGACCTCTCCAAACCCAGGTGCTAGTGTGGGTCTTACCTAGAATCAGGAGGAGCCACGGGCAGTGGACATTCATGATGTCACGTCTGGGTGGCACCTAAGGATAGAAGAGTTAGTCTGTAAACTGGGTGTGTTGGTGTGTGACCATCATCCCAGCATTCAGGAAGTTGAGGCAGGAGTGCTGTGGGACAATGGTCTTGCACCCTGTTACTTATATTACATTGTTTTAATAAAACACTGATTGGCCAGTAGCCAGGCAGGAAGTAGAGGTGGGACAATGAGAACAGGAGAATTCTGGGATGAGGAAAAAGTCAGTCTGCAGTCGTTACCCAGACCAAGAGGAAGCAAGGTGAAAATGCCTCACCGATAAAGAGTACCAAGCCACATGACTGACACAGACAAGAATTATGGGCTAATGTAAGTTATAAGAGTTAATAAGAAGCCTGAGCTAATGGGCCACCCAGTTTATAATTAATGTAGACCTCTGTGTATTTATTTGGAAGTGAACGGCTGTGGTACTGGGTGGGACAGAAACCTCTGTCAACACAGGAGGATTGCTACAAGTTTGAGGCCAGCCTGGGCTCTATTCTGAGGCCCTGTCTGAACAACAACAACAACAAATTTGCCTTTGAGCCATCTAGCTGCTTTTGCTTGTTCCATCCTCTGAACTCTGATTCCTTTTTTCTGATCCTGGGTTGAGGAGGCAAATCCGGTTATATGATGAAGATGTTTGGGGTGCTCATAAAACCTTTTCTAGGTATACTATACTTCTTCAAGCAGAGATCTTTCCTTTCTTTTTTCTCTACCTCTCCTATCCATTTATTTGTTTTTAACTTTTATTTTATATTATTAGTGTGTGTGTGTGTGTGTGTGTGTGTGTGTGTGTGTGTGTGTATGATATGTATGGGGCATGTGCAAGTTACTCTGCATGTGTGGAGATCTGAGGACACCTTGGTGAAGGATTTTGTGGAGTTGACTCGTTCCTTCCACCTTTGAGTGGGTCCCAGGAACCCAACTCAGACGGTCAGGCTTACGCAGCAAACACATTCTCCACTGAGCCATCTTGCTGGCTTTTCTAACTACTACAACTCCCCGTCATGTTCTCAGGCTCTGTGGTGCCAGACTGCCGTATGTATTCAATGCCAGACCCTGGTAACAAGGATCTGCCCAGGCTAATGGTGCAAGATTTTACATAGAAGACAGAGAGATTTGAAAGACTTGGGTGGGGGAAATCACATTAAACCAAATTTGAACCAAGTGCTTTAGGCCTGGAATTCTAGATGCTCCAGAAGCTAAGGCTAAACAATTGCAAGTCCAAGACCAGCTTAACTACAAAGCAAGTTCAAGTCCAGTTTATTAACTTAATAAAACCTTGTCTCTAAACAAAGAGTAAAAATAGGGCTGGGGGTTTATTACTGTGATAGAGGAATCTTCCAGTGGGAAAGTGGGTATGTGGTTCAGCAGTAGAGCCCCTGTCTAGAATCCACCAGTGAGGGGCTGGGGTGTGGCTCAGTGGTATAGCCACTGCCTAGAATCCCCCAGTAAGGGGCTGGGGTATGGCTCAGTGGGTAGAGCTCCTGCTTAGAATCCCCCAGTGAGGGGCTGGGGCATGGCTCAGTGGTAAAGCCCCTGCCTAGAATCCTCCAGTGAGGGACTGGGGATATGGCTCAGTGGTAGAGCCCCAGCCTAGAATCCCCCAGTGAGGGGCTGGGGTGTGACTCAGTGGTAGAGCCCCTGCCTAGAATTCCCCAGTAAGGGGTTGGGAATGTGGCTCAGTGGTAGAGCCCCTGCCTAGAATCCCCTAGTGAGGGGCTGGGGGTGTGGCTCAGTGGTAGAGCCCCTGCCTAGAATCCCCTAATGAGGGGCTGGGGGTGTGGCTCAGTGGTAGAGCCCCTGCTTAGAATCCCCCAGTGAGGGGCTGGAGTGTGGCTCAGTGGTAGAGCCCCTGCCTAGAATCTCCCAGTGGCTCACTGGTGGACCACTTGTCTAGGTGTGGTCCCTAGGTTTAATCCCTCATACTATCCCAAAAAGTAAAACTAAACTCATACTTAAGTATGACATCAGGAGAACATTTTGAGGCAGTTAGAAAGTCTTAGAAACAGAGGATGGTTCAAAGGACGCCCTCCTGATAGGAGACAGGGCAAAGGTACTCCTTTTCTAACAGCACCAGGCAGTTGTTAGCAGGGGGGCATGGAACCTCCCGTTGTCCAGCCATCCACTGTTTGCCATAAGGAAGAAGGCATGAAATAAATAATAAATAAAATAAGGAAAAGGTCATGAGATAATACAAAAGACCAGCCATGGTAGTGTACACCTAAAATCCAACACTTAGGAGCCTGGATCTGAGAATATGAGTTTGATGCTGATCTGGCCTCCCAAGCCAGACCCTGTCTCAAAAAATCTAAACAACAGAAATATGGAGTGCTCATCTGACAGAACTTAACTATATATTTAGGGGTTTATATATTTACAACTGATACCCAGTATTCTCTATCTATCGATTGATCTGTCTGTCTACCTATCTACCTACCTACCTACCTGTCTGTCTATCTGTCTATCTATCTATCTATCTATCTATCTATCTATCTATCTATCTATCTATCTATCTATCTATCTATCTATCTATCTCTGAAATGAGTTTGCCCCCCCACTGCCACCATCCTGCACTTTACATAGGGTTAAATTTAACTCTATTGGTGTGACTGTGACCTGTGTCAGCCCCCAGGGATCTTGCAGGATGTGCCAACCAAGTGTGTCTCCGGTGTCAGGGCAGAGCTGCGTCCCTTCCTCCTACCCTACCTCACACAGCCTCGGCACCTTTCCCTCCCAGGCTGCAGGGAACAGGAGGGGAGGGCTGTTGGGTGATGGGAGCAGGTATGGGGAATGCTCGTCCACTGCCTGAAAGCCAGCTGGCTTCTATCCCCAGTGCAGTGTTGGCTTGACCTGGGTGTGTGAGAGGTAAGGGGCCAGAGGCTGGGGCAGGTCATCGGAGGCAGAACTGCTTGCAGGTTTCCATGTGCAGGGAATCTTCAAGGTCACGGTCCCTTGGGAAAAGCCAAGTTCAGCAGGAGGCTTTACTGTGGGACTTCCCATGCTCTGTATGTGACACATGTCACTAGACATGGAGTAGACAGGCAGTTCCCCTTACTACCTAGGCTGCAGGTCTCTTAATCCTTTGCCACACAAGCTATGCAGGGGTGTTAGCTCTGCTCTGAGGGACTCACTTTGAGACCCTCCGGGATGCTACAAGGGTTGTGGCAACAATCAGGCCCCAGGTGCTGGACCACTGCGCCTCCCTGGCAGGGCCTCCAGCTACACCCTCAGCAAGGCTTGACTGGAGAACTGGAGTTGATCAAGAAGCGGGCAGCTCCAGAGCAAAGCGACCTGCCCACAGGATTTCCAGTGGTCACCTCAGCATCAGAAGCAGGGACCTGAGCCTGGGGGCTGGATGAATGAGGAGGGTACCGTGGCGTAGGGCATGAACAGTTACTAAATCCAGAAACTTAGAACAGGACCACACTGTTGAGACCTATGATCCACTCTGTTCAGACCCACTGAGAGCCTTGGGGGTTGGCTTCCTGGCCCCACCATTCCCTCCTGGGCATCCAACAGCTTCTTCTACCTCAGAGGACCCAGAAAACCTGGCTAAAGGGATGCTGTGCCTATTGTACATTAGGTAAACAGGAACACCGGTCTTCATGGCCGGCGCACAAAGGCTGCTCCATATTTACTTGTTGACAAGAGAAAAGATTAAAATAGTGTTTACCTGTCTCCTCGTGCGCTCCTCAGGGTCCCCAGCAGCCTCTGAGAGTAAAAGAAAGTGAAGTCTCCCAAGCTTGGCCACACCCCCTTCCTCTCTGTGGCTCTGAGACCAGCAGATGGGTGATTGGCGTGACTGGCGGAGTGGGGAAGAGAGGCCATGGCGGAGAACAAATTGGAAGGGATGTTTGACTCTGCGGTCAGGTCTTAGTTTGTGGATCTGCTGGGTCTGATGAGCCTCCAAGCTTCTATGAAAGCTTGCTCTTGAGAGCTCTCACCAACTGCGAAGTAGCAAGTCTTCTTGAAGGTGGTGTTAGTTTGGTGATACCATCTCATTGCTAGCCTAGCATTCCCATCAAAGGCAGGAACAGGGGACTCTGGCCCTGGGCCTGGATGCCGTAGCATCTCCACAAGCTGGGGAAGAACCAAAGGTCTGGGGAAGGAGGAGTTGCTGGATGGGAGTCTTTTCTGCTTGACATTTATTTATTTATTTATTTATTTATTTATTTATTTAGAAACTTTTAAGGCAGGGTTTCTCTGCATAGCTCTGGCTGCCCTGGAACTCACTCTGTAGGCCAGGCTGGCTTCAAACTTACAGAGATCCACCTGCCTCTGCCTCCCAAGTGCTGGGATTAAAGACATGTGCCACCATGCCTGGCGCTTGATTTTTATTTCTTCGAGATGGTATATAGGCACTTGTGTATTTTTGTATGTGTGTGTTTGTGTGTTATGTGTTGTAGGTGTGTCCGTATGTTGTGTTTATGTGTGTGTTATGTGTTGTATGTGTGCTTGCATGTTGTGTGTGTTGTTTATGTTTGTGTGTTGTGTATATTGTTTGTGCATGTGTGTGAATGTGTGTTTGTATTAGTGTGTTGTGTGTGGTGTTTGTATGTGGGGTGGGTGGGTGTGTACCAGCGCTTGTATAGAAGTCAAAGGACAACTTGTGGTCAGTCTCCCCTTCCACCTTTATGTGAGTTTCAGGGGTGAAACTTGGGTCGCCACGCTTGCGTACACCCACTGTCACCCACTATAAATGGGAAAGTCTTGAGACTGAAATCTCATCACTTGTATCCTGCTTCTCCAGCAGTCACTGGAACAGTGCAGGGACAGGGAACATCAGAGGCAGAGCTGACCTCAGTCTTCTCCAGGCACAGGGAATGTGTTGCACAAAAATGTCTTCAAGGTCACAGCTGGTTGGGAAAAGAATGAGTGGGGATGGGGGATGGGGGAGGATTGTGTCCCTGCAAGTCTCACGGTAGGTCGGCAGGAAAACAAACCACAGAGTCAATAAACTCTTTGCAAAGTACACGCGCCTGTGAAGATGAATTCTATAGCTTAAAGGCCTAGGAGCTGGTGCAGCCTCTGATTGAGAAAGCGGAGAGGTCAGCCAGATAAACAGTGCATGTGACATCTCCCCCAAGGATGGGTTCCATTAACTGAGAACTGAGGAGGGGAGTCTGGGATAAACAACCTGGGGGATTTGGATGAGGTGTGCCTCTACAGAGAGCAAAGGTCACCAGAATGTTATATCCACTCCTTCCTAGTTTTCTGGGTGGGAAACAGGAGACACCCCTGCCTGATTAACATTCCTGGTTGCTCTGGGATTACCTGTGAAGACCTGAAGACCTCGTGTCCTCTCCTCAACAGGAGGCTCTACTGGGGGTCTTCTCATGCTATCTAAAGAACTCTACACATGGTACATGTCACAGGAATGGCTCTACATGTGATACATGTCACAGACATGAATCTACACATGATACATGTCGCAGGCATGGCTCTACATGTGATTCATACCACAGACATGGCTCTACATGTGATGCATGTCACGGGCTTGTCTCTACATGTGATACATGACTCTACATGTGCTATATGTCACAGATATGACTCTACATGTGATACAAGTCACAGGAATGGTTCTACATGCGATACATGTCACAGGCATGACTCTACACGTGCTATATGTCACAGGCATGGCTCTACACGTGACACTTGTCACAGGCATGGCTCTACATATGATACATGTCAGGGGCATGGCTCTACATGTGATGCATGTCACTGGGCGTGGGAATAGCCTGAGAGTAGCCGGCCACACAAACAGAATCAGAAAGGGTTAAGAAGAACTGCAGAAGATAGTGATGGGTGGTGGGGGTGGCCACAGAACTGTCTTGAAAATTACTCAGGAAGCTGAAACAGGAAGATCAAAAGTTCAAGGTCATCCTACGCTTCAGAATAATTTCAAGACCAGTCTCACCAATTTAATGAGACCTTGTCTTGAAATAAAAAATGGGAGCCTGGGAGTGTGGTAGCAAAGTAGAATCTTCTACCTGTCTAGAATCCCCCCAGTGAGGGCCTAGGTTATGACTCAGTGGTAGAGCTCCTACCTCCTGCCTAAAATCCCCCAGTGAGGGGCTAGGGGCGTGACTCAGTGGTAGAGCCCTGTCCTGGTCCTCACATTGAGGGCCATCTGTCAAGGTCCAGCCTCAACAGGTTCATATGTTCCAGAGTAGGGTGTGTGGATTAGAAATGTTAAGCAGAAAAAACAGAGACACAAAAGAAATGAACAGAGACACAGAACAGTGTCGGAAAGGCAACCCAGTGAATAGAGAATCAGTTATATACCCCAATCCAAAAGAAAGAAAGAAAGAAAGAAAGAAAGAAAGAAAGAAAGAAAGAAAGAAAGAAAGAAAGAAAGAGACTGCTTTACCATGATACAAAGAACAGGCAATTACCTCTTCAACCCCTGAAACATCAAGTAGCTATAACCTAAGTTAAATATTCTGTTGTTTAGGCAGGGCATGCAACAACTACACCTTAAGCCAAGCATCCTGTAGGCAGCCACACCCTGGGTCAAATCTCCTGTCATAACCTTGAAGGAGAAAGAAAAGACCTAAAGTCTCTGACCTTTGGTCAAGGTGGAACAAATCCACACCCATGGGCTCCAGCAGAGCCCCTGCCTAGAATCCCCCAGTGAGGGGCTGGGGTGTGGCTCAGTGGTAGAACACTTGTCTAGCATGTATGAAGACCTACTTTTAGTCCCCAGTACTGCCTCTCCCCAAAGTAGTAACATAGCAGGCACATAACCAAGGTGGAGAAACTTCACAAAACAACTGCAAATACCTGGATTTGATCCCTGACAAGAGCTATGCTTGAAAAGAAGGAAATAACTGGGCATGGTGGCACACACCTTTAATTAACAACCAGGGATTTTTCAGGAAGTGGAGCCTCATGTGCCCCTCCCCATCCATGCTAGATTCTAATTATATTTTTGAGACAGGATCTCACTGTGTCACCCTGACTGTCCTGGAGCTCACTCTGTAGACCAGGCTGGCCTCTAACTCACAGAAATCTGCCTCCCGAGTGCTGGGCCTTATAACATTTTTGACGCATGTGTGCCTGAGTCCATAGATTCCAAAGTGAGGGATGTGGAAAACTATCTTTTTCCATATTTCTCCTGCTAAGTACAACTAAAATCCCCCAGCCCTTATTTAAAAAGAAAAAAAGCGCAGGAAGGCTCAGAGAAGCAGAGAGAAGGCTCATGCCAGTTAGAAATCCTGAGTCCTGGCCAGGCAGTGGTAGCACAGCCTTTAATCCCAGCACTTGGGCAGCAGAAGAAGGAAAATCTGAGTTCAATGCCAGCCTGGTCTACAGAGTGAGTTCCAGGATATCCAGGGCTACACAGAGAAACCCTGTCTCAAAAAGCTAGAGAGAGAGAGAGAGAGAGAGAGAGAGAGAGAGAGAGAGAGAGAGAGAGAGAGAGAGAGGAAGAAGAAAATGAAAACTCTGAGCCCCAAGGAATAGTCCAGCAGTTACTTCCCTGGCTCTTTGCTTCATTTCTTGAGATAGGGTCTCCTGTACCTCAGGTTGACCTCAAACTTGCTATGTAGTCAAGGATGTTCTTGAACTTCTGAGCCTTATATCTCCACTTCTCAATGCTGTAATTAGAGATGGAAGCCAGCACCTCTTCTTTCACGTGGGATGTGACTTGAGCCCAGGGCTTCCCACACACTAGGCAACCACTCTACTAACTGGGTCACACCTGCATTGCTTTCTCTGCCTCATTGACACCAGACCACACGCTGGTGAAGCTAGCACATGGACAAAAAGCTCCAGCAAAACCCTGCTTTTTCAGTCAAAACACAAAGAGAGGGACACCCTCGGGGTCAGAACCCTGCATCAGCAACTTCTGTGGGTCCACCAAGGAGTACAGGAAACCCCAACAGTGAATTGTTCACTTGTGTCTGTGCTGGAGAAGGTCCTGTGTGAGTCTCGACCTTCACCTCTACCAGGCCGTAACAAATATTCAAGAAAACTCCACACTCTCCAAGTGACAGGAATAGAAGAGGGGGGTATGGAAATGATAGAATAAAAGGGTAGATCACTGAACCTACTTTAATCCAAAAATCAACTATTAATCTTAAATATTTTGAAATGGTATAGATTTTAGTTTATTGATATAAATTTAAAGTTAATTTTGTTATGCTGTATGTGTGTTTCTACTCTTGTTTGGGGTATTGTGCTTATGCAACTCTTTTAAAATGTAATGTATAATTGAAAATGAAGATTATTTAGTCATCTATAATAGTTAAATTTATAGTCATATTAGGTGTGTTTTCAAGGTCATATGCAAATACTTAGATAGATAGATGGTCTTTAAACACATCAAAGATCTACAGAATATGGCATTGAGTATGTTTAATAACTTAAGATTTTTCATGACAGTAAGACATGTCTGTTCCTTTCAGCACAATATACTACAGAGAAGATGATGGACATCAAAGAAATTCTAATGGAGTTTGTTTTCTTTATGGTAAAAACTAGCCATGTAGACAAAGAAACTCTCCTTGCCTCAATTGCTGGCAATATACTATCCAAACTGGGCCAGCAGGTCACAAAAAAGGCAACTGCCAAACTTTGCCAAGACAATGTAGGACATTGCTTCAAAATTTCCTGCTTCATAAGAAATTTTGTTAGATATACTAGAGCTATAGACCAGAGTTGGATACCCCAATGTTACAGAGGAACTTTGACTGACTGTCCAGGCAACCAGATGTCCCTGTCATTAGCTAACATTTCACCCTTCTGAGGTCATTGATAGAGTTGAAGACTAGATATTTATAAAGTTTCCCTTAGTTATAATAAAAGTAAATTAGGTATAAATGTTTAGACTCACAAAGGTAAAATAGATACTTCCTCAATTTTGCTAAATACAAATAAACTCGGTATTATAACTATAATTCTTACTTGATAATTGTTTTTCTGTATATAACTTTACTATGTTAAAGTTAAAACCTTCCTTTTTAATTAGACAAAAAGGGGTAAATGCTATTAAATAATTCTCCTATACACTGTGTGAATATATATTGGTATGACTGGCTTAATAAATAAGTTGACTGGCCAATAGCTGAACAGGATAAAGTTAGGCAGGAAAGCCCAACTGAGAATGATGTGATGAGGCAGGACAGAATCAGAGGAGTTGCCAGCCAGATGGAGAATGAGTCAGACACACAATATGGGATAGAGTTAAAAGCCATGAGCCACAGGACAGTGCAAAAATTAATAGAAATGGGTTAAATTGTAAAAGCTAGTTAGTAACAAGCCTGAGCTATTGGCCAAGCATTTAAATTAAGTCAGTTATTTGGGAAGAGGCTACTGGTCACTTGGGAGCAGGCAGTCAGGAGAGAAATTTTCACTTACAGTGTGCTGCTTCTTTGGAGCAATGGGGTGTAGAGTGACAACTGCTAATAAGACCCCAGTGCTTACAATGCTGAGAGCTGCTCATCATAGCAAGACAAGGAAATCTCGGGCCAAGAGAGGAAAGACTTTGCAGATGCCGGATTGATAGCAATGGAGTTGAATTATCTAATGTCAGGGTGTTCTGTGTTGCGTGAGTCAGTCAAAGAAAGAGGTCATTCCAAGAGGAATTATTTTTTTAAGATTTATTTATTATGTATACAGTATTCTGTCTGCATGTACGCCTACACACCAGAAGAGGGCGTCAGGTCCCATTACAGATGGTTGTGAGCCACCATGTGGCTGCTGGGAATTGAGCTCAGGACCTCTGGAAGAGTAGCCAGTGCTTTATACCTCTGAGCCATCTCTCCAGCTCTCCAAGATGAAATTTGAACAGCTGTACAAAGGCATTTTTAATGATTGCTACCAAAAGTTGTTTTTCGGATAAAGTATTTCCTCATACCGAGGTCCCTGATCTATATGTCTCTCTAAAGGAAAGCATCACACGCCCCCATGACTCTAGTCTTTTACTGTGTGTCGTTAGCAGTACACAATAATTCAAGAGTCTCAGGGGTGCCAGAGGCGTCTTGTGGCGAAAGTCATATGAAGGCTGTAACGCCCCCTCAGAAAAACAAGTCTACAAATCATGGAAAAAATCTCTATTTTCCACAGCGATTCTTCCAGGCCGAAGTACTTCCAGAAAATGACCATGCGCTCCAATGTTTACCCTGGATACAGTGACTCTGCTAGATTCCTACAACAGTCTGATAAAGATTTCAAAGGACCCTTTATAAAAGAGCTTCGAGGAGCATCATGCCTGACCGGGCTGAGGTGGGAAGGCGGCTGGCTGTCTTGTCACTTTCAGGGCAGTGTCAAAGCCCCAAGACCAGAAGCAACTCAGGATGAGTTGGGTTTGGTTTAAGGTCCCAAGGGAGAGGTCGTAATGGTGGAGGAGACAGGGCAGCCAGCAGCTGGAGCAGGGGGTGCAGAAAACACACTTCAGCAGGAGATGAAGTGGGGTGAGGCTCTGAATTCCCAAAGCCCACCCCCACCCCCCGAGTGACGCACTTCCTCCAGCGGAATTGCACTCCTTTGGGTCCTTAACCAGGATCCTAAACAGAGCCACCAAGTGGAGACCAGGTGGTCAGATACCTGAGCCTAACCGTCTTTGAGCAAATAATGGTAGCAAATTTTCTTGATTTGACAACATCCCCGCACGACACAGCTGCAGATTCAGGAAACCGAGTGAAGTGAGATAACTCTCCAACAACATGCCAAGACACCGCATAATCAAATTTCTAAAAGTATCTCTAGATTTAAGAGAGTTCTAAGAAAAAAAAAATAATCTTAAAAGCAAAAGAGAAATAACACCTCAGTGGGAAATTGCACACACAGTATTGGGTGTTTGTAAAAGCTGTAGCCGCGGTAGGGAGGAGGCAGAGGTGGCTCAGTGGCTCAGAGTGCATATGGCTCTTGCAGACGACCCGGGGTTCAATTCCCAGCACCCACACGATGGGTCACAACCATAATTAACTCCAGGTCCATGGGATCTGACGCCCTCTGCTAGACTCCATGGGCACCATACACATGGTGTACATATATCAGGCAAAACACACATACACATATGATTTTTAAAAAGTTATCTTATTTAAGGATTACTATAAAGGGTGACTGGAGAGGTAGCTCAGTAGTTAAAAAGCACTGAGAACTTTTCCAGGGAGTCTGGATTTGATTCCCAGCGCCTACACAGCTGCTCACAACCACCTGTAACTCCACCTCCAGGGGATTTGATGCCCTCTTCTAGGCTCTGAAGGGGCTGCAGGAATGTGGCATATCCACATATAGAAACACACACACACACACACACACACGCATACAAACAAAAATAACAAATAGAAATCTTATTTTAAAAGAAGAAGAAAAAAAGAAAACACAAAAGAACTCTCAAGAACCAGGCAGGGCATGCTCATCTGTCACCCTAGCACTGGGTAAGCAAAGGTGGGGTTGCCTGCCGGAAGTTTGAAGCCAACCTGGACTACGTAGTAAGTTCTAGGTCAGCCAGAACTACACATGAAAGCCTTGTCTATACACACACACACACACACACACACACACACACACACACCACATTCATACATTAAACATTAAAAACTCAATGTAAGCCTGGTGTGGTAGCTCATAACTAATATGCCAGCATTTGGAAGGCTGAGGGCAATAGGCTTTCCATGAGTTCAAGGCTAGCCTGGACTACATAATGAGACCCCCCATCTCAAATGTTGTCTTGTAAATTACCCCACCCCCCTGCATACTGCCCTTGTACTCCAGAGCTGAAGCAAGCGGGTCACAAATTCAACACTGGTTTGCAGAGAGAGAGAGAGAGAGAGAGAGAGAGAGAGAGAGAGAGAGAAACAGGTGGATCTCTGAATTTGAGGAAAACCTGGTTTACAGAGCAAGCTCCAGGACAGCCAGCGGTGCAGAGACACTCTGTCTCAAAAAAAAAAAATGAGATTTTGTCGGGTGCTAGAGAGATAGTTCAGGGGTTGAGAGCACTGGCTGCTCTTCCAGAGGACCTGGGGTTCAATTCCCAGCACCAACATGGCAGCTCACAACTGTAACTCCAGTTCCAGGGGACCTTGACACCCTCATACAGACATACACACAGGCAAAACACCAATGCACATAACACTAAATAAACCTTTTTTAAAAATGAGGGTTTGTGCCTGGTGTTATTGTCCCTTATTATGCTGTGTTTGGTTGATGACCCCAGGAGGCCTGCTCTTTTCAGAAGGGAGATGAAGAAGTGCTGGGCCTGTGGTCTGCAAGAGAGGGGAAATGGGGCAGGGGCATTGGGAGGCGTGGAGGGAGGAGAAACTGCAGTTGGGAGATAATATATGAGAGAAGAATAAATAGAAAGAAAGAGAACGTTTCATGCAGGGTTGAGGGTACAGGTTCATGGTACAGCAATTGTGCAGCAACCCCAAGTCCTGCATGCAAGCCCCAGCTCTGCTAACAAAACAGGAAGAAAGCAATACTTGGTTTAAAAGCTCCCATCTGGTTGTGGTAGCGCACCAAAGGCAGAGTCAGCTAGGTCTTTGTGAGTTCAAGGTCAGCCCGGTCTACAGAGCAAGTTCCAGTATAGCCAGGGCTACACAGTGACATGAAGAGATATTTTACCAAAGAGGATATATAGATAGAAAATAACCACACAAAAATGTTAAGGTCAAACTGGGCGGTAGTGGTGCACATCTTTAATCCCAGCACTCAGGGAGGCAGAGACAAGTGGATCTCTGTGAGTTTGAGGCCAGCCTGGTCTACAGAGTGAGTTCCAGGACAGCCAGGGCTACAAAGAGAAATCCTGTCTTGAAAAAAAAAACACAAAAAACATCATAAGAAAATTGTTAAGGGTGGAATGTGGCTCAGTTGGTAGCGTGTCTGCCTAGCATTCAGGAAATACTAGGTTTCATCCCAAGACACTGCATAGTCTAGGTGTGCTGAAATTTCCTGAAATCTCAGCTCTCAGAAGGTGGGGACAGAGTTTCCAAGTCATTCTTGACTTCCCAGCCAGTTCAAGGTCAGCAGCCTGGGCAAAGCGAAACCAGGGGGAGAGTGGTCAACGGAGAAAGGCCCTGGTCACTAGCCTTTAGGAAATGAAAATGGAGTGTCGCCATAACGCACTTATTAAAAACCACCAAAACAAGAAGTGGTACGCATATGAAAAGCTGGAGAGCTTGTGCAAAAATGGCGTGTTTTATATGCAGCTAGTGTGAACATAAAATGGTCCCGGCACTCACTTCAAAACAGCTGCTCAGAGATGAAGCAGAGAGCGCTGCTCCTCCCCCAGTCTGCTAGGCCTTTGAGAGAAGTGAGAATGTGCCCACCCAGAAGCGCATTGCACGCCGAGGCGGTGTTATTCATGAAAGGCAAAGGGTAGGAACAGCCCGGATGCCGTCCATCAAGCGAGACTGAAGGAACAAAAACATGGCATATCCAGACTGTGGAATATTCTTTGACAACGAAAAAGGAGCGAAGCCCTGATAATAAAAGCAACAATCTGAATGAACTTTGAACGCGGTACAGGAAAGACACCAAGCACACAATACCACATATTCATGATGCCAGTAATGTCAGAAGTCCAGAAAAGGAACGCAGATTCGGTGGTTAGCTGGGGGAGGGGTGAGGAGCAATGAGAGGAAATGGGGAACGGATGCTAATGGGACAGGATTGTTTAGGGGTGATCGAATGTTCTAAACTTGGAGATGGTGTTACTTTCACAACTCCATTTATATACTTTAAACCACTGAACTGGGGCTGAAGAGACGGCTCAGTGGTTAAGAGCCCTGACTGATCTTATAGAGGAAGGTTCTATTCCCAGCACCCACATGGCGTCTCAGGACCATCTGTAACTCCAGCCCTGGGGATTCCAACGCCCTCTTCTGACCTCTGAGGGCACCATATCTGCTTATGGCACATAGACACACAAGCAGACAAAGTACCCACACATAAAATAAATACAAAAATCCATGTACATTGCCACCGAAGTGTCCTTGTTAAATGGATGTGATGTATGGTCCATGACTCGTTAAGTCAACCCAGTCAGAAAATGAGCAAATGACTTGAAAGCTTTTGCTGAGGAAGATGCACAGATGGTACATCAGCACCAGGAAGGACATTTAGCACCATTAGGCATTAGGCACATGCACACCAGGATGTGACAAGCTATCAGAACAGCTCAAAGAAAAAAATATTGAACTATTGGGCTGGGCTTGGAGGCACAATGTGCAATCCCAGCACTTGGGAGATGGGGGCAGAAGGATTGGGTCATGAGTTCAGGTCCGCTACATAGTGAGACATTGTCTCACAACAACAGTAATTATGTTGATACATAGTCTCATCTACCCAAGATTGACTTTAAACCTGTTATGTAGGGGAGGATAACCTTGAACTCCTGATTCTTCTGGTTCTACCCCACAAGGGCTGGGGAACAGCTCTGAACCACTATGCCTGGATGATGATGAAGAAGACTATGATGACAATGATGCCAACGCTGTCGATGATGATGGTGGTGATCATGGTGATGATGGTGTTATGATGGTGGTGGTGATGATAGTGGTGATGGTGATGATGGTGGTGGTGATGACGGTGATGATGATGGTGGTGATGATGATGATGGTGATGATGATGATAGTGGTGATGATGATGGTGGTGGTGATGGTGGTGATGATGATGATGGTGATGATGGTGATGGTGGTGATGATGATGATGGTGATAATGGTGGTGATGATGATGGTGGTGGTGATGATGGTGATGATGATGGTGGTGATGATGATGGTGGTGATGATGATGATGGTGATGATGATGGTAGTAGTATCAAACGCTGTTGAGGATGCAGAAGACTGGATCATTCATACACTGCAGATGGAACTGTAAACTGCTACAAGCACCCCAGATGATGGTTTGTCAGTTTCTTGAAAGGCTGAATGAAATGTACCTACCATTGACATAGCCATTATATTCCTAGGCATTTTGTTGTCAATAAAGAAGACAATTATGCCTATGTAGAGATATCTGTGTAAATTGCTTATTGCTACTTTCTTTGTGGCATCCAAACACTGGGAAGAAGGAATACGCCTTTCAATGGATGGGTAGTGAAACAAACCCAGTTGCATCCGTAGCATGGAATACAGCCAGCCCTTATTATCTGTGACAACTGGGCCAGGGTCCTCTGCAGGCAGTCAAGTCTTCAGATCTGATGTTGATTGTATAAGCACTCTGCATATAACTTATGCACAGCCCCTATTGTATAGATTTTTGTCCATTTCACTTTTTTATTTCACTGTGGTCCTAGGAGTTAACTCCACGGCCTCATACATGCTTGACCACTGAGTTCTACACCTCCACTGCTTGCTTTCGTTAAATTATTCCATTATAGTATAGAACATGCTGCAAATGCTAGGTAAATTGTTATCGCGCTATGGTGGCACACTCCTTTAATCCCAGCACTCAGGAAACAAAGGCAGGTGGATCTCTGTGAGTACAAGGCCAGCCTGGTCTACAGAGTGAGTTCCAGGACAGCCAAGGCCACACAGAGAAACCTTGTCTTTCAAAAAACAAAATAAACAAACAAAACAAACCCAAATAGTTATCCAAGCCAATTGTTAGGGAGCGATGACACAGACTGTACCTGCACGGTTTTAGTACCCCTACCTGCAACTTTGTTTATTTATTTATTTATTTATTTATTTATTTATTTATTTATTTATGGCTTTTTGAGACAGGGTTTCTCAGTGTTCAATGTAGCCATGGCTGTCCTGGAACTTACTCTGTAGACCAGGCTGGCCTTGAACTCACAGAGATTCACCTGCCTCCCAAGTGCTAGGATTAAAGGTCTGTACCACCACAGCCCTGGCTTCTGTTTTTATTTTCAAAAAAAAAAATTTTTTTGAGAGTCTATGTAGAGTCAGATTGCCCTGGAATTCACAATCCTCCTGCCTCAGCCTCTCAAGTACTATGATTACAGGTGTGTACCACTTTCCCTGAGTTTTTCAAATGTTTTTAACCCATGGTTTATTGAATCTGTGGCTGTGGAATTTGCAGATACTGGGGTTGTACCCTGAAGCAATAAAAACTGGGTGTGGTGACACAGCCCTTTAATCATAGCAGAAGCAAGGGTCTCTCAGTGAGTTCGAGGCCAGCTTGGTCTACACAGCAAATTCTATCCAGCCCAGGATTACACAGTGAGAGTCTGTCTCAAAAACCAAAACAGCATGCTGGGCAGTGGTGGTGCACAGTTTTAATCCTAGCACTCTGGAGGCACAGGCAGATGGATTTCTGTGAGTGTGAAGCCAAGCCTGGTCTACAGAGTAGACAGCCAGGGCTATACAGAGAAACACTGTTTCAAAAAATATCAAACAACAACAAAAAATACTTTAGTTATATGTATATGAGTGTTTTGACTGCATGTATATATGTGTGCCATGTGCATACAGCACCTTCAGAGACCAGAAGATGATGTTGGACCTCCTAGAATTAGAGTTGCAGATGGTTGTGAGCCATGATGCAGGTGCTGGGAAATGAACCCAGGTTCATTTCCTCCTGGCAAGAGGAGACAAGTGCTCTTAACTGCTGAGCCATCGCTCCAGCTCCAAAAAGTGATTGGGGGTGGGGAGGACACTCATTGAGTTGTGGGGATTTGGGTAGAGGACACAGGAGTCGGAGAGGTGACTTGGCCAATATACAGTCTATAAATGTATAAGACTTTCAAAGACCAAACACAGTTTTTTCAGATGAGGCATTGTGAGAATTAGAAGCTCGCTTGGGTGATTCTGAAGGTTGCTTTACAGAGTGGGAGTCGGTCTCAAAGGGCCACAGTGTTCTGGTGATGGCAGAATGGTGGAGATGCAGGTGAGATGGCTGGTTGCCAGGGCGCCAGGGCGCCAGGGCGCTAGGACCGGGGCGAAGGAGGGTTGAGCACAGGGGGCGGGGGTCTTCGTGGTCACAGAGTGACTCTGTCTCTTGATTGTGTTGTGCACACACCTTACCACCATGAGGTCTCTGCTGTGGATATTGTACGGCAATTATGTAAATCGGGTGACTGGCACACAGGTCTCGAGGCTCCACACTTGCAACTTCCTCTATCTATAATTACTTTAAAATAGAAAGCTAAAAGAAAAAAGAGCTTGGTGGTGCAGGTGCTGAGGCAGAAGAATCACAAATTCAAGGACACTGGGCAACAAAGTTAGTTCAAAGCCATCCTGAGTAACAGACTGCCACAAAATTTAAACATTAAAAGTGGACTTTGGGTGCAGCTCAACAATAGCATGCTTTCCTAGAATCTGCCAGTCCCAGTGAGGGGCTGGGGTGTGGCTCAGTGGTAGAGCCCCTGTCTAGAATCTCTCGATTTGGCAATGAGATGGTAGAGGTGTGGTTCTTCTGAGAAGTCACTTGTGAGGGGCTGGGAATGTGGCTCTATGGTAGCATACTTTGTTTTATGTAAAGGGTCCTAGGTTTAATATTCCAATTAAGACAGCAGCAAAGAAAGGGAGAAAACTAATAATAAAATAAAACTCTGATTTTAGAGTGGAGCTCAAGCCCAGGCACTCAGGTCACAACCTGGAACTGAACCCATCTCAGGCCCTGGCAGGAAATCTGGGCCTTCTGCCTCCCAGGGTGCTGAGACTGAGCACAGTCTTGTCACCAGAGGAAATTAGGTGACAGGTCATGGATGCTTCATGGTAGCCAAGAGCTACTAGAGAGTACCAGGGCATGGAGGCAGGACTCCCAGAAACAGCAGCTTTGATATCATCCCTTTTCCTTCCAATGAGAGAAACAGTATCCACTGAAGGTGACTGGGCTGTCGGTCCTCCCCCAGGGAAGCCATGGAGCCAGGCAAGTGAGAGCACAGGATGGCATTCCAGAACTTGTAGGGAGCCCCAAGCCCGTAGGCAGGCCTTCGGAATGGGAATAATGTCGGTGCCCACCCACCCAGGGTTTACAAAATCATGCTTGTGGCATGCTCCACAACATACAGAGAGCCAGCACAAACGTGTGGCAAACAGACCAGGGTTTAGATTCCACTCTCTTATCTGCCTGCTGTGACATCTCTGTATCTAGTCTAAGGGCAATGCTGACGCTGGTGTGATCAATCTCATAGGTGTGTTCCGTGGTCACCCTTTCTAAATCACAAGCTTGTGAACCACTTTCCGTGTGTCTGTTGTCACTTTGCATGGGTGCTCTGAAGAAGGGAGGAGCTGTCGCTGCTATGAATATCACCGCCTGCTCTGCTGGCTGTCACTCCATGGTAGCTGTTATGTCACCACAGGCTCATATTTTGAACACACAGTCTCCAGATAATGGTGCTATTTTGAGAGACCATGCCTGGAGCTTTAAGGAAATGGGGTCTGATGGGCAGAAGCAGGACACTAGAGGTGGGTCTCAAAGGTGACAACCAAGCCCTGGTTCCAGTCTCACTTCCTACATCCTGGCCCTCCGACAATGCCACACCTTCCCCACCATGATGGACTGGAATCTCTTTGAAACTATCAGCCAAAGCAACCTTTTTCTCCCTTGGGCTGTTTCTGTGGGTATTTGGTCACAATGACAGATCACACCTGTAATCGGACATTTCCTGTCCTGACCTCCTGTTTTCAATATCCGGCAGTCACTTCCCAAATTGCCACATAGAGGCTTATATTAATTATAAATGCTCAACCAATAGCTCAGGCTTATTGCTAACTAGCTCTTACATTTTAAGTTAACTCATATTCTTTATTTATGCTCTACCACATGGCAATACCTTTATTAACATGGCATGTTCGTCTCCTGCTCCCTCTACATCTGGCTGGCAAGTCTCTGACTCTGCCCTTCCTCTTCCCAGAATTCTCCTAGTTTGGCTCTTGAGCTCAGTCTCTTCTTGCCTAGCTATTGGCCAATCAACTTTTCATTAACAATGAGTATAATCCACAGCACATACCTCTGACGACTGAGTTGGACAGAAAGTTGGACAGAAAGTCCCTTGAGAATAAAACATTGCTTCCCACTCACTTCCCAGGGAAGATAGTTCAGGGAGATTGGACTTTGGGGTGATGAGGGAACTCCTCCCTGCCTGCTGTCCTGCCTGCTGTCCTGCCTGCTGTCCTGCCTGCCATCCTGCCTGCCATCCTGCCTGCCATCCTGCCTGCCATCCTGCCTGCTGCCCTGCCTGTGAGGGGAGGTGACCCCCTCTTGTGTAGGAAGCAGATGAATCTAAGAGTGAGGGCAATGGGGACGAATGGATGTGGGTACTTCCTGACTGTGAGTCTTCCATTCCACCCCATTGTTGCCAGAACCCAGCTCTGCTTAGCCATCCTAGCCCGGGGAAAGTTCTAGATGTAGACATTGGTGACATTGGTGGCCTGTAGCCTTCTTAAAGGCGAGGGTAGCAGAAGTGCCTACCTGGGGCCCATATCTAGGATAGGGGCAGGTCAGGGATGAATTGCACCATCTCAACTTAATATAACTTGGGAGATATGATGTTAGAATCCAGACTATCCTGCTGCTCAGGCCATGGTACCTGCAGTTCCTCTGCTCTCACAGACACCAGGCAACACCATGACTGTCTGAGGATCTCCAGCCAACAGACATCCAGGTGTTCGGGTCTCTCACCTGTGAAGTGAGTTTACATCAAAGCAGGTACAGCCAGCCACACATCCTGCTCCCCACCTCTCCCCTCCTTCTGGCTGCCTGGGAATCAGAGAGATCCTGGCTGCAGGGTTGTACTGTGAAGGCCCCTTTCTTAGAAAGCTATTATAAGGTACTCACCTCTGCCAGGTGGGTCTGATTCCTCTCTTTGGGGACTCCAATATGCTGTCTATCTCTGATCTGGGAGCCTGAACTTAGAGTCCCTGATATGTTGTCTGTCTGTTTGTCTATTCATGGTATTAAGCCCTTCTAATAAACTTCTTACCCATCATAATCCATCTCAGTGTCCATCTTGAACCTGTGTCCAGGACCTTTCAAGTGGGGCCAGAGGCACGAAGAGGCCTGTGTCATAACCATGGCTTGGCGCTGGGTGTCCTCTGTCTAGGACATGCAGTTCGGGCCTCCGAGTCTCTGAGACCAGAAGACCCAGCTAGCCCTCCTCCAGTCAGCCCCGCCTCATCCCTGGCTCTCTAGAGTTAGGGCTGTAAGTCATTGTGTTCTGGTTTCCAATTTTGTTTGCTAGGCATTTCTCAAGGTAGGGACACCAGCAGCCTCTCCTGTCCCCAGATACGGCCCACACATGGCCAGAGGAAACCACTCTTAGGCCTCCACTCAACCCCATTCCTCTCTTTCTTGGCATTCAATCTGGACTGCTCGCTCTTCTCGCGGGCATTCTGGATCCCATTGGTTCCTCCTCCATGAGTCCTTTCTCCCCACATTGTTCCCTTTCTCCATCAATGACCATGAACTCTCAAACTCTCTCTCCACATCTGCCGGTCAGCCTTCAAAACCCTCCAGAACATTCTCCCAAGTATCCTGAGCTGCCCATCCTGCTCAGAGTAGAATCTTCATCCTGTCCATGAGCTTCACCGTTCCCACTGTCCTGATTCCCTTGAACAGTCATGCCTGCTCCATCTCTCTGCTCAGACACACGATTTCCTTCTTCCACAACCACAACGACATCCTGGCTGCGAGGCTTTGCCCTTGGCTGTGGCTCTCCTTAGAACTTCCTTTTCCAAAAATGAGATGCATTGCCTCTATCTTTCCTCCCAGGCTCCACCCAGACGGCCCCTCTCCCTAAAAGCTCAGCCTTCCGTGACACACCTGACCTTGCGTCATGCTTGGGCACCATGTCAGCGTCCTCACTATCTGTAGAAGAGCCAAGGGACACCTGCTCATCTGAGTGTGACCTGTCTCCTTACACTGTCAGCTTCCAGAGGTTGGGAGGGGCTGTTTGGGGGCCTGGCACTGGCTCACTAATCACATGTGACACTCTTCTGGGGTTCAAGAGATGTGTGGAGGAAGTCCCAGACCTGACTTCTGGTCCTGCTAGAGCATCTCATGGGACATCAGCCTCCAGAGAGATGGCCTTAGGATGTGAATGCGAAAAGTCTCCCACAGGCTCCAGTGTTTGTTTATCAATTTTATTCCTGTTTTTTGTTTTAGGGCCATGCATTTGAACACTCTGTCCCCAGCTGTTGGCACTCTTTTTGGAAGAATATAGAACCTTTGAAATGCTGACCCAGCTATCAGGAGTGCCTCCTGAGGTTTCTCGGGCAACACTTGAAGGTTTGTTTGTGGTTCAGGTACACATTGTCTGGTTCCTTGTCTTCACCATGGACAAGCATGGCCCCACCTTCCCTGCCATGACATTCTGAAACTGAACCAAAAGAAGCCCTTCTGCCCTTACGGTGCTTCTGCCAGGGCTTTGTCAGTCACCGCTATGAAAGAAGTAATTGATACGGGTGATTTTGTTGTTGTTGTTGTTGTTGTTTAACTTTGGAGGTTTGTTCACAACCTTCATCTCTTCAGCTGAGTCCATAAATGACCTGAAGTGTTTCCATTTATTATGTTTTTGTTGTTGTAAACCAAATCACATGAGGGGCTGGAGAGATGGCGCAGCGGTCAAAGGCACATCCTGCTTTTGCAGTAGACCTGAGTTTGGTTCCCAGCACCCAGCTTAGGCAGCTCACAACCACCGGCAGCTCTGACCACCTCTTCTGGCAGACAAGCGGGCAAGCACACAGACAAAACAAATCAATCCTTTGAAATTTCAACTCGGTATTGTATTGTAACACCATCTTACTGCATAGCCTGGCTTGACTTCGAGCTCAGGTCCTCCTGCCTCAGCGCCCTGAGTGTTTGGATGACTGGAACGCACCACCACACCCAACTTTCTTTGGGTTTGGTTTTAACTTTTCTATCTCTTTTGTTTCTTATTTGATGTATATGAGTGTTTGGCCTGAATGTCTGTCTATATACTGTGCTGGATCCCCTGGAACTGAGGTTACAGATGGTTGTCACTCGTGGAACTGCCTTGGGTGCTGGGAACCCAGGTACTCTGCAAGAGCAGCTGGTGCTCTTAATCACTGAGTCCTCTCTCCAGCCCCTTGACCTTTCTTTCTTAACTGCATCTCTTCCTGTGCTTCTATTGCTTAAGAAACCTCTGTGTCAGTGTGCTGCTTCTGTTCCGGCAGACGCTAGATGAGGCAGCAACAAGGACATCCTTTCTAGATTATCTTTCGAAGTAGCATGGCTCGAGACCAGTGGTTTTCAGCCTGTGGGACACGACCTCTTTGTGGGGTCAAATGACCCTTTCCCTGGGGTGGCATAGCTGGTATCCTGTGTATCAGATATTTACAATTCATAACAGTAGCAAGATTACAGTTATGAAGCAGCAATAATTTTATGGTTTGGGGCTAACCACAACATGAGGAGCTTATGAAAGGGTCGCAGCATTAGGAAGGTTGAAAGCCACAAAAGCAGCCTTAAGGGAGGTTGAGAACCACAGGCCCAGACTGCGGCTGCTAGGGCAGAGGCTATCTCCCCTAACCCTACTTACTGATACGGCTCTTTTCCCAAGGGCAAAGTCCTCAGGATGCCGCTTTACCAAGCCAGACCAGCTGGAGCCAGAGTCTGTTGGTAAGGTGTGTCAGGGTGTGCCCACTAGCGTATGTTGTGCTTGTGGGAATTGGAGCAAACTTCCACTCCAGCTGTCTCAAAAGACACTGGTTTATTCTCAGACTCACCTTGCCGCGCCGCCCTTGTGTTAGCTCCTGGTGTTGGAGCTCCTGGAGTTGAGACAGGGTCGTCCTACATAGTCCAGCTGGCCTCAGACACACTTTGTAGTTTGAGGCTAGCCACAAACTCATGGTGATCCTCCTGCCTCAGCTTCTGAGAGCTGGGATTGTAAGTATGTGCCACCACACATGGTTTAGAGCCTGGGATTTTACAAGCTGCCCTACCACTTGTGGGAAAGGGTCTTGACAAAGATGGAACTCTCGTGCAGGGCCCCTGGCCCCTAACACCCCAAGTCTCACTTTGGTCCTGTGCTCCGAAAGTCCCACACGTCTCCTTACGTCCAGTTCTGATGAGTTGCAGTTCAATCCTGTATATGAGCCTGGTCCTTTCATGTTCTTAACCCTGAAAGACTGGAAGCCATAGGGGAGTGGGGGAGACCCAGGACCCTGTGCATTGCTAATGGTTCGAACCAAAGTGTCAGGGTGGCCCAGTGGTGATGGAGTGGCCAAAGAGACAGAGTTTGTGACTCAAAACTGGACTCTACAGGTGCCAGCGAATGGGGAGATTTAAAGAAGCTACTTAAACCTCCCAGGCTCAGGTCCTCCTGTTCGTCCAACACCAGGGACCATCAGTTTTTGCAGAGAGCAGCCATGTTTGAGTCCTAAGTGGGGGCCAGGAAGGGGATGAATTTGCCTTTCTAATAAGTTCCCAAATCTAGATGCTGCTGGCTTCCCGAGCCCCCCTCCCCACAAGGTTATAGAGCAATAGCAGCTGTTGGGGAGAGGAGACTCTCTGCCCAGTTATGCTGCCTCCAAGTCTTGGGGACAACCCAGGCGTGAGCTTTTGTGAGACATGGCCCATGCTGGGATGGATTGTTCAGGGGTGCAGTTGTGTTTGAGTAACTGAGCTGGGGTCAGATTGTTTGATCTGTCCCGGCCACCCTATCGAGGGTATATATATGTCTGTACACATCTCCCCATAAAGAGTCGCACTTCACAGCCCTTTTTGGGGGGGGGCTCAGCCCTTCTCAGAACAGCCTTGTCTTTGTAAAGAGGTTCAGTATACAACTGGGGCCTAACATTTGTTTGGAAAGCTGGAGGCTTGTAGTACAGTGTGGTGGTGAGGGGCCACAGTGCAGCCAACACGCACTGTGAGATGCTAGGTCTATCTATGGTTCCCACCTTAACCGCAAGGGCCACGGGGTAAGGGAAGGTTAGGTAAAGTCAACAGGGTGCTGGCCGCCAGGAGTGGTGGGGACTGAGGCATATGGGGAGCCTGCATGATCTTTAGATGACATCCAGGTGGCAGACCAGGACAAGTCTGCGGCTTGCCAGTCGTGAGCTCAGGATCTTGCCCCAACACAGGGCCCAGCAGAGGGAAAGGAAAAGCTCTGAGGTCATTCCAGACACAAGATGGCTGACGCCCACGGTGGTTCCTCTTCACTGTCAGCGTGACTGGATTTAGAATCACCTAGGAGACACCCTCTGGATAGAGCTATGAGAACTTCCCAGAGGGCTTAATGGAAGGGAGACGACCTACCCTGAATGTGATAGTGTCACACTGTGGGTTGTGGTCCTGGGTTGGATAAAGAGAAACTGCTTCCTGACTGACTGTAATGTGAGCAACCACCTCGGGTTCCCACTGCTGTGCCTTCCCTGCCGTGATGGACTGTACCCTCAAACCAGGGGCCAAAATAACTGCTGGGGTGGTTTGAATGAATAAAGTTCTCTAAAGGCTTAGACACTTGGTCCCCAGTTGGTGATGCTATTTGTGGAGGTGATGGAGAGCCTTAGTGGGAAACAGAGCACTGGGGGGGGCAGCTTTGAGTGGAGCCTTGTCCCACTTCCTGTTGTCGCTCTCCGTTTCCTGTGTGTGGATAACAATGTGACCAGCCAGCTTCCTGCTCCTGCCATCATGCCTGCTGCCAAGTGTCTCTTATCATGATGAGCTCTATACTGGAACCATAAGCCAAAAGAAACCTTTTCTTGGGGCTAGAGAGATGGCTCAGTGGTTAAGAGCACTCACAGCTAATCTAAAGGACCCAGGTTCAATTCCTAGCACACACACCACAGCTCACAATTGTCTGTGACTCCAGTTCCGGGGAATCTGATGGCCTCTTCTGACTCTGCAGACCCCAGATGTGGTATATTCACATACATCCATGCAAAACACACGTGCACATAAAATGAAGATGAATAAAGCTTTAAAAACAAAGCAAAACAAAAAGCCCTTTCTTCTCTAAGTTGCTTTTGGTCATGGGATTCTCTCACAGTAACAGAAACATAATTACCAAAGTTGTTTTTGCCTAGTATTTTGTGGCTGCCATGAGAAAAATAACTGATACAGCCCTTTCCTCCAAAGGATGGGTCTAGACTGGTATTTAACATTAGGACATTTATTTTATGTCCCTTTTGTACAGGTCCCAGGGTCAGATGGGGGAAAGAAGACAAGGAAAGGGATTGCAATAAATAACATGGACAGACAGAACGCCCCTCTAAAACAGCTGAGGTTAAAAGGGGGTAGAGGGGAGCTGAAATATGGGCATGGTATGTTGACAAGGAGGAACAGCTGGGAAGGAGGGGGAGGCCAGACCCCCAGGACCTCACTATCTCCTGCCCTGCCCCTGCCTGCCCTCACCCCTACCACTTTCAAGAGGAAGGGAGCCCACAGCCAGTGGGGGCCAGCAAGGGTCCTGATGAGGGGGTAAGCCACAGGGCCAGCCCCCCAGCTTCACTTGACTCGGATTTCAGCATACTCAGCCAGTTCCTCTGTCAGGGTGTAGCTGTCCTTGGTGGGCTGTTTACCCAGGTCTGAGTGGGAGTAACTGAGGTCCAGCTCTGGGGGCTCCCCCCGAAGGCCCAGCAGCCTCCTCCCAGATCCCAGGCGCCTCTTGCTCTACGGAGGGGAGAAGACAGCCATCAGCAGAGTTCTTTCTGACTTCCTGGGGCGCTGGCACCCCTTTCTACAGGGCCACCAAATCAGGGAGTTCCACAGTCACAGAGTCCCATTCAGGGTGGGGGCCTTTGCGAGCACCAGCACCTACTAACACCGCTGTCTTCTGACTGCTAACCTTGACAACTGCCTGGGAATCCCAGGCTCCAGGAAGCCCTCTTTGAGAAAGTAACCTTAGGGTGCGGGATTTAACCCAGAACACCTCTCTAGATTATATCTTGGTGGGACCACCCTTTTGGGAAGTTTGCAAGTTGCCTGGTTCAATAAATCTTTATCTCTTTGGATATGGCATGAGGTCTCTCTCCTTAGCTGAGGAGATCCTGGGGTGCAACTCCCCACTTCCCCAACTCTCTACTTCTGCCTCCCACCCCACCAGCATTTGGACACACAGTAGGACAGTGGCCACAGACAGAAAAAAGGGGATCAGCGGAGGGACAGACTAGACAAGGCCAGGGCTGCTGAGCGAGGCTGGGATTAACCAAAGAGCACCACAGACGCCTGACTGGGACACACACACATGCACACCAGCCCCGAGGCCCAGCTAGGGCCCAGAGGTTGACACACTGAGGCCCCCGGAACCTACCTCCTGGGGCTCTCAGTGACTTTCCCGGGTAGAGACCTCTCTGGACTATTGAAGAAGGAAATGAAGTCACAGGCACAGGCCGGGAGGGCGAGGCTACCCAGGCCACACCTCTCCAGCCCTCTGGAGCCTCCAAGGTACCTCCTCCCCAAACTTCAGCCCCAAACCAGCCCTCCAAACACCCACCCTTGAGGTTGGCCTCCTTTCTGCCCTGGCTTCACCGGCCTCCCCCGCCCCACCGTCAAGCAACCTTGACATTGTGATGTTCCCTAGCTAACCGGGAGCCACAGTGATGTGGCTCTCACCTCATACTTATCAGGTGCCCCAGAGATTCGGAATTCGGGGCTGTACAGGACGTGAGGGTTGTCCCCCGCCGAGAAGCTGGAGCTCTCTGTGACGTTCTTTCTGCAGGGAGACGTGACACATCAGTTTTACCGGGGACTCCTGGGTCACCCTCTCCCCACACCTGAGTGACTCCCTCCCTAGCTGCTTCCAGGGTGCCTGGGCTTGCTCACAGGCGGAGAGCTTCAAGCACGCCAGGATGCTGCATCCCGGGGAGACTTTCCAGTACAGCATCTGTCCTGCCCACCCGTACAGAACTACCTGACTTGCTCACCCCAGCCTCCCACAGTCTCCCCCGACCCCGCCTGGAGTCTCCACATCTCCAGACCGTAGCCGGTACTCACTTTCTGCGGGTCTGGGTGATATAGCACACAATGGCGATCAGGATGGCAAAGGCGACCACGGCACCCACGGGGCCAATTTTAGCCCACATCAGTCGGTCTAGGGACAGAGAAGGGGCAAGAGCTCTCAGGACTATGGATAGACCTGAGGATGCTTGGGTTGTCAGGACATCCCAGGGAGTCAGAGACCAAACTTTTAGGCAGCCTTTGCTCACCGGATACAAAGTGAGCTTATTTTAGTACTAGAGTTTGAACTCCATGGCCGCCCAAGGAGTTGCTTGATCCTTGGGCCCCAGCCCTTCACTGGGGGATTCTAGGCAGGGGCTCTACCACTGAGCCACACCCCCAGCCCCTCACTGGGTGATTCTAGGCACATGCTCTACCCCAGAGCCACACCCCAGCCCCTCACTGGGGGATTCTAGGCAGGGACTCTACCCCCCCCCCCAGCCACTTGCAATCTTAGTAAGTTGCCTAAGCAGGCTTAGAACTCATAATCCTTTGACTCGGCCTCCCAATAGCTGAGTTGACAAGTCTGGATAACATCTTTTGCTATTTTATCAGCCTATGTGACTGGTCCATGCTCAGTGGCCTGGAGTAGGAGTGGGGAAGATCCAAGAGGCCCCCTCCTGCGGCTCCCACTCCCAGATCACATCACTCACGTGCTCCCTGGAAGGGCAACTCTAGGCTCTGGGTGCCGTAGAGGTTCCTGGAGGTGCAGATGACCCGGGGTGGGGCCTGGGCCTGCCCCCGTAGAGTAAGGATGCTGGTGAGCAGGAGGCCACTGCGTTCCGAGTACACGAACTCCCTCTCCGTCTCATTCACAGTCACATTCCGGGAAGGCAGCTCAAAGGCCACGGAGGGTTCTGGGTTCGATTTCACCACACACAGGCACTGCACTGTGTCTCTGGCCGCGGCACAGTGGGACTCCAGAAGGATTATGGGAGCAACTGCAAGATAAAAACCAAGGCTGAGGGTGAGATGGGGCCTCCAGAACTCATTGGTAGGGGCAAGTCCAGGGTGTCCAGAGGTGGGCAAGCTAGCTCTGTGTAGTCCTGGCCTAGAAACATGGACGCCCAATCCCTCTGTAACCCTGCCCACTACATGTTGTCCCTTCAGACTGAACACGATCCAGCAGCAACATGGGATTTCACAGCCCCTGGCAAAGTGTTTAGATTGTCCCTAAGCGCTGAAATCCACTAACCGGAGCTGGGTATGATAGTGCACACCTGCCTTTAATTCCAATACTGGTGAGGCAGAGGCAAGTGGACCTCTGTGAGTTTGAGGCCAGCCTGGCCTATTTAGAGAGTTCCAGGCCAGAAAGGGCTCCAGAGTGAGACCCTGTCTCAAACAGGCAAGTACACCAGTCTAAACCAACATCCCCACACTGTACACACCATCAGGCCTCCTGTGCTCCGTGACTGTCATGGGGAGGAGAGAGAGAGAGAGAGAGAGAGAGAGAGAGAGAGAGAGAGAGAGGAGTTTGAAAGGACAGGCACTTCAGAAGGACACTCGCTTCTCACTCTGCACATGATGGGAGATTATAGTCCATCTGACCCCTCCCACGCGCAAGTTCTCCCAATAGACACCTTACGTGGACCACCATGATACCTAAGGATTCTTCTTTGGAATCCGGACCCATACTAGCCCGAGTGTTTGAGGTGTTCCCTGTGAGACTTCCTGCCTCTACCTTTGAGGCGACTCCAGCCTTGATATGGGGACAGAACAGCCATGTTCTCCCACCTGCACTATCTCTGACCATGGACTCTCATCATGGCTGGGGTGATGTTTTCCAAGAGGGACCTATGGGCTCTGCCATTTGACCCCTCTAAGCTACAGTCTCCTTCGGCAGCTTTCCTCCCTCTCCCCTGGCCCTGATGATGCTCCTCAACTTGCTTCCTCACCTGGAGACTCTTTGAATCCTGATCCCCTTTTTCATTACCAACAACTCTCTCCACCCAAGGTTACATGGTTGAGCCTTGCTTCCATAGCTCTGATTACACATTTAGTCTAGGATGGTTTTTTCCTTTCATTTTTTTCAGAATAGAAGTTATATTAGAATATTGAGTAATGCTTTTTATTTGTTTATTTTCATCTTGTTTTGTTTTGAGACAGAGCCTTGTTATGTAACTCTGAATAGCCTGGAACTCTCTGTGGTTTTCCATCTCCCAAGTGCTGGGATTGCCAGGCTTGAGTCACCATGACCAGTTAAATGATGCAGACGGATCTCTGTGAGTCCGAGGCCAGCCTGGTCTATAGAGTGAGTTCCAGGACAGGCTCCAAAGCTACAGAGAAACCCTGTCGGGGGCATGGGGGGGGGGGGGGAGAACAAATACTAGAGGCCACCAATTGGCCACCAAGTCCCTGGAATCCTCCTGTCTCTGCTTCCAGTACTAAGATTGCAGGTGCCTGCCATCACACATGGCATTCTTCTTCTTCTTCTTTTTTCTTTTTACATGATGCATGTGATTTGAACTCAGGTCCTCAGGCTTGTACAGAAAGTATATAACACACAAAGCTATCTCCCCATCCCCTAAAGTATGCCTTTAAAACTATGCTCATCCAGGGCCTGGAGAAATGATTCAGTTAAGAGCAATGGCTGCTCTTCTATAGGTCCTGGGTTCAATTCCCAGCACTCACATGACAGCTCATAACTGTCTGTAACCCAAGTTCCAGGCGATCTAGTACCCTCACACACACATACATGTAGCAACCAATGTACATCAAATAAAAATAAAATAAATCATTAACAAAAGCCAAAGAATTAGAAAAAGAAAAAAACTATGTTCATCTGTCAAGAACTATCTGACACCTCTCTGCTGGTTCTAGACAAAGTGCTGGTACAGAGTGATTTCTAACCCAAATCTGTTCACACACACAAAAGACAAAGGACCATCAGCTCACTGACTCCGCCCATTCCCAAACCCAGAGGAGTGGATCAGTAACAACGATGGGCAGAAAGTCATAGGAGCAGATGGATCTGCACCAGAGATGGGTCCTTCCAGCTGGAGCCTCACTGCGCATGTCTCTAAACCGGCAATGCTACCACCGATAGGCCCCTTGCACACTCTGCTCGCTGTAATGCTGAGGAATGAGTGACACCGAACCTGAACTAAAGGAACGTTTCTGAAATGCTGGCGTTCAGGACATCACAGCCAACACACTGTTGACAAGTGCCCACTCCGGACGCCAGAGTGCCGGCACCCTAACTGTGTGTGTATTCAGTATCTGTTCGGCTCCTCAGAAGTTTCAGAATAACTGTATGAGCCTTTGGCATGAGTCAAACAACGGAGTCGTGGGGGTGCCTGGCTTTGGCAACGCAATTCTGCCATCTACTGGCTGTGTGTGGTCAGTGAGCCTTTGAAATGGGAAAGTAAAGATGGAGGGGAACTTTGGTTTTGGGGTTTGGGTTTTTTGAGTCAGAGTCCTGGGTACCCCAGTGTGATAGTGGTCAGCACTGTGAAATTACCTGGGCGGGAGTCTCAGTGAGGGCCTGTCTAGAGTAGGCTGGCCTGTGGGCATGACTGTGAAGATTCATTCTTCACAGTTCGTTGAAGAAGGATGACCCACTCTGAAAGCGAACAACATCGGTTCACGGGGTCATCCATGCCCTGACACACACTGAATGAACAGGAAAGAGAGAACTGAGCTTGGCGTTAACTCATCGCTCTCTGCTCTGGATGTGTCGGGACCAGCTCCTTCAAGTTCCTGTTAACATGATATTCCCGCAATGACCGGCTGTAGCCTGGAAACACAAGCTAAACAAACATGTCTCCCCTAACTTGCTTTCAGGGGAGCATTGTATCAACACCAAAAACAAAAGCAAAAACAAAACAACAACAAAAACAAACTAAGATACCCAGGCTGGCCTCGGGCTCCCTAGGTAGCCAAGAGTAACTTCTGATTCTTCTGCCTCTACCTCCTGACTGCTGGAATTAAGGGTGGGATGTCAAACTGCCTGGCTTATGCAGCACTGGGGATGCAACCCAGGGCTTCGTACATGCTCGCTAAGTGTGCTACCAACTGAGCTACATTCCCAGTCCCTGGAGAAGGAGAGGTGCTGTTAGCTCACAAGAGGCTTTGGGACTCCAAAGACAGGTAAACGAATGAGCGTGTATAAAGTTCTTGGTATCCCAGCCAAGTGCTCACATCTGTGTAGATAAAGCATCTAGCAGAGGAAGCACTCAAAGCTTTGGCTGCAGTCCCAGGCTTGAATTCCAAGGAAAAGCCAATGGGACAAGACAGTGATATCTAGGAATGCATTGAACACATTCCTTTCATCCTCAGTCATCTTAGCTATGAGGTGTTTTTGTTGTCTCTTTTTGCAGAAGGAGCTTTGGGGTGGGGGAGAAATGTGGCTTAGTGGTAGAGCCCCTGCCTAGAATCCCCCAGTGGGGGGCTGGGGGCATTGCTCAGTGGTAGAGCCCCTGCCTAGAATCCCCCAGTAGGGGGCTGGGGGCATTGCTCAGTGGTAGAGCCCCTGCCTAGAATCCCCCAGTGGGGGGCTAGGGGCATTGCTCAGTGGTAGAGCGGAAGGCCCAGGGGTTCAGGCTCAGCACTGTTAAAGAGGTACAGTTTAGAGGTCAGTTCTATGAGTCAGGCAAAGCTGTGGAAAAAGCCTGGGGACCTGGAAACAAGGAAATGGCGTCTGCTGTTGAGAAATTCTTGGAAAGCAGGAGGAAGAGGGGTCAAACCTGGGATTAGGCTGCTACCTCATGTAGTAAAGACAGGCATAGGGTTGGGCGGAGTGGGGGAAGTGGTCCACAGTGAGATCAGGCCAGGTGCTAGTTGGCAGCGTAATAATTACTTTCACTCTCAAGACATTAGCTTATACATGTGTCCTTAGCATTCCCCTGGCTGCGCTGTGTCTGCTAATAAGCTTGGCATCTCCCTGCCCCCATCCCCCGCACATTGCAAGAGCTCAGTCGGTGTGTAAGCTCAGGGCAGTGGAGCCTAGGCAGTGCAGAGTAGAGCAAGACTGCCTGGGTCCGAGTCTCAAAATTTGCTCTTTCTCAGCTGCATGGCCTTGGGCAAGTGTCCTAATCTCTCTGGGCCTCAGTTTCTTTCTCTGTAAGGTGGGCATTGATGTCACGAAGATGAAATAGGACCCTGCATAAAGCATCTCCAACAATGTCTGGTACCTAGCAATGCTCTCCAACGGACAAGTTCCAGAGTTCCCTTTTTAATTGTGCAGATGGGCAGTGACCACAAGATACTAAACCCCCTTGGTCCAAAGCTCCCCCCGCCCCACACTCCCAGGATGCTGTTAGCATGGATTCAGCTTCCCTGCTGTTCCCCATCCTTCTCAGGGACCAGGGTCAGGCAAAGCAGGCCCTGGTTGGGATGCATGGGGTCCTCCCAATCACCCAGGTGTCCCCTCTGAGCCCTGTGGTGGAAGCCGTGGGGGAGGGGCACTCACACTCCACAGACAGGTTGAAGGCAGTGGCCGTCTGGCCATACTGGTTCTCGGCCACACACCAGTACTCGCCATCATCCTCGGGTGTCACTGCAGGGAGTTCCAGCTGCAGCTGACTTTCATAGATGACCGTGGCCAGGATCTGCTTCTCTTTGAAGATGGTGAGAATGGGGTCCGGGTTGCTCTGTGTGGAGCACAGGATGGAGACAGTCTCCCCTTCTACGGCCACCACTGTTCCATTCACTGTGGGCTTCCAAGGTGCATCTGGGGGGAGACAAAATATCAGAACCCATGGGAACTCTTCTATTTGCTGGCCAGTTCCCACCACTAAATGTGACCTGTGACACCTCAGATCTACAACATCCAGTCTTGGCTATCTATTTACATAGATAGATACAGAGAGCCTGTCCCTTTTTAATTTTTTTTAAATGCTATTTATTTGTTCATTTGCTTTTGACACAGGCTCTTGCCCTAGCTGGCCTTTTACCTCACTATATAGTTCAGGCTGGCCTTGAACTCACGGCAATCCTCCTGCCTCAGCCTCCTAAATGTTGGAATTACATCTGTGGCCTGGGAGTTTGTCTTTGGATGCTAGCACTACCTACTCCTTCCCAGCAGTGCAGACTCGTGTCTTAACCCTGGGACTCACTTTTCCCATCTTGAAGATGAGCTTAGGAATTCCAGCTTCATAGAACAGGGGTGATCATCTAGCATGGGATGAGACCCTTACAAATGCCAGGCGCTGCCGAGCAAGGCCCTTGTGGGAAGGGGCTGCGTAAGGAAATCAGGCACATTTTCAGCCAGAGGACTTGGGCTTAAAAAACAAAAGCTTATGGAGGAGGAATCAGGGGGCCATGGTTCTAAGGAGGATGGGGAAGAAAGGCTTGAGGGAGCTGAGCAGAAGGCGTGGGGATGCCAGGGCAAAGAGCATGTGTATGAAGCAGCCAGGAAGTGCTGAGTGAACATTGGCTGGCACTGTCTTTATTATCCCCAGCCCTGGGCACTGTGCCCCAATACATATTTGTGAATGAATGAATGAATGAATGAAGACGTGCGCGAATGGCCTGTGCTTGCTTCTCAGCTGAGTGCCCCGCTCTAACGGTATCCATCTTCTATCACAACCAGGTCCACGCCATAGGCTGATTGACGCCTGGGGTCTCCTCAATCCTCCCATTAAACTACAACCAGGGCCACCCAGATGGCTCAGCCAGTAAGGAAGCTTGCAGTCAAGCCTGATGGATGACCTGAGCTGAATCTCTGGGACCCATACGATAGAAAACCAGGACTGAGCCTCCACACAACATCCTGGCATGTACAAGTCAGCACCGACCCCGCCCACGCACAAATAAAAATTAAATACGTGTTTAAAATTAAATTAAAATTAAATACGTTTAGCTGCAACTGTCCGTATTTTAAAATGCAAATAAGTTCCTGGTTTTTAAAGCTGGTCCCTCTGAGAGTGGAGCCTTGCCGATGTCTGTTCCCTGAAAGGGTATATGGGTGCCCCGGGTAGGGGAACTCACACATGACGCTCAACTCCACCGTGCGGTTGTCCTGGCCATAGGCATTCTCTGCCAGGCAGGCGTAGACGCCGTCCTCCCCTGGTGTCACCTCCTCCAGATCCAGGTACAGACTTTCAGCCACTGCCTCCCTCAACACCATCCCGTCCCTCATCCAAGTCAACAGAGGCAGCGGGTTGCTGTCAGCCCCACAGAGCAGGCTGACATGGGAGCCCTCAATGGCCTCCACAGACGAATTCATCTCCACAATCACTGGGGGGTCTGAGGCCCGGGATAAGGCAAAAGGTCAGGGTCAGATCCGGACCCCTCCACCAGTCCGGGCCCCGCCCCCAGATCCCACCTTACAGGCCCCTTCTTCGGTTCCTACACCTTCCGGACCCACCAACCAGACCTAACTCCACCCCAGACCCTCATCCCTCCCAGCCTGCTCAAACAGCCTGGGTCCCGCCCCAAACCCTACCCTCCAGGTCCCACCCACCAGACAGGTCCCACCTCAATACACCGCCCACCAACAAGGCTCCGCCCTAGTCCACACCCAAACAAGCCCCTCTCACATTCTCCCTCCCCGGCCACTCCCCCGTCCCGTCTCTTCCAGGCCCCGCCCCTGCCCCCACCCGCACCCAGGCTCACACTTGACATCCAGGCTGGCGTAGCCCTCGAACTGCAAGGTGGTATTGGGGAAGGCGGCTTGGCAGCCCAACCGGTGGCCGTTAGCCTCTCTAGTGGGCACGAAGTGAAGCAGCGACACCAGGACCCAGGTGCCTTCATCCTCACGCAGCCGACCCAGAACAGTGGGCTCCCCCAGTCCCTCGTGACCCAGCCAGCTTAGCTCCGGGCGCAGCTCCGGGCAGTTGTCTGGCACCATACAACTGACCTCTACTTCACTTCCGGCCACCACCTCTGGGGGCACCACGATATTGGGGGTGTCTGTGTATGAGGTAGAGAAAAAGGAGGGTTCTGGAAACAGTCTCAGGCTGAAGTCATACCCGCCTTATCCGGCTCCACTCCTGGGACTTTATCCCCCAGTGCCCCACAACTACACTCTCCCAGGGTGTTGGTCACTTTCCTACCCCACCACCCCGGCCCTAGGCACTTCACAGAGCATATCAGGACCCTAGAATAAAGCTACAGCAGGTACTAAAAGGGCGCTATTGTTATGCCCACTTTGCGTATGAAGACGCTGAGGCCACTGCTATGGCAGCATAAAATTGGGCTTCAGACTTTGTCCCCTGCTTCGGTGGCATCTGTAGATTCTATTTCATTAGATTCCTCTCTGGTTTCTGTATGCATCCCCTACCTGAGCTGCTGGGTGGGGGAGGGGGGAGCAGTTGGCAGGGTGCTGTGCATATGTGTGAGAATATGATATTGTCCTGGTTGGTTTTGTGTCAACTTGAGTCAGCTGGGAAGAGGACTCTCAGATGAGAAAATGGCTCTGTCGGATGGGCCTGCAGGTAAGTCTGTGAAGCTTTTTCTGATTAACAATTGGTGCGGGAGGATTTTGCCACTGTGGGCTGTAGCGTCTTTGGGCAAGCGTCTGGAAGGTACAAGAAAAGCTGCCGTGTGTGAGACTGAGGAGCAAGCCGGTAAGCAGCAATCCTCTGTGGTCTCGGCTTCAGTTCCTGCCTCCAGGAGGCCTGGAGCCCCTGCTCTGGCTTCCCGCAATGGTGAACTCTGACCTGACATCAACTGTAACACCCTCCGCCCTCCCGTGGTGCTTTTGATCCCTGTGTTTATCACAGCAATAGAAAGCACATTAAGACAGGTATATTATAGGGGCAGGGAGCTGGCCTGTTTTGTGGGCCTATGTGCATGATTTGAGTGTGTGAAAAATGGATACTCTAGTGTGCTGTGTGTGTGTGTGTGTGGCGTGGCCCCTTTCTGTGTTAGGGCTACCCACAAAGACCAAATGCTGCTGGGAAACTTAACCTAAGATCTCTAATTAGGGGGACCTCTCATAAATCGGGCAGTGGGAGTCCCTGAAGCCAGGCAGGGGCCTCTGTTTTAATTACCAAACCTGGCCATAGCTACCAGCAGATGGTTTTCCCTTTTCTTTCTCTCGTTTTCTCCTCCACAGTTTTGAGGCTTGACCTCGTGCATGTGGTCAACACTCCACCACAGAGCTACATCCTTGATCTGTGTTGTCAGACTTAGGGGCAAGCACCACCATCCACTGAGTTATTTTGCAATCCCACCTGCCTCCCTCTGTTGTATTAGGAATAGAACCATGCAAGGCAAGTACAAGAATTCAGCTGTTAACTCCAAACCTCTGGTGTTGGTTTCTATGGCAAACAGCATGCTTGACAGCAATGGTCCTGCATTTACCAGCCAGAGATTAGATCTGGTACTGTAAACAGCTCCCAGCCTTCAAACCATGCACCCCCTGCTGTGCCTGCTGATCTTTGTTCCACTTCACACGAGGAAACCAAGGCCCAGAAAACTTAATTGAGGTGCCCAAAGTCATCCAACTAAAGCAGGCATCTAGAGGCCTTACCCCTGACCCCAGGTCCCCTCTGTCTTTAGCTCTAGATGTCTCTGGAAGAATAAGAGCAGCCTCAGAGGGCAGCCAGACTACTCAGGGCCCAATTTGTTTATGGCTGTCATCCATGTGACCCACGTGGGCATTGGGGTTTGCACCCAGTTAAATCGACCTCTTTTGGGTCCTGCATTCAGAACTGGCGGCTCAGGGGCTGAGGAGGCCCACCTGTTCCTCCCTCTCCCAGCCAGCCTTGCTGTAGCCCCTCAGAAGCCACCCAACCCTGGGGGACCAACTCACTGATGATGTCCAGAACGCTGTGCTCTGAGAAGGTGTACTGGTTGTAGCCGCCCAGGTCCCCTCGGAAATAGTATTTGCCCCCCAGCTCGGGGCTGAGTGTGCTGAGAAGCAAGGTGCAGTTACGGAGACCCAGGTCTCCCAACAGTCGGCTGCGTCCCTGGAAGCTCTCGTGGACCACTTGTGTGCGGGACTTGAAGACCACCGGTGGGTAGTTCTTAGGGTAGGGACTGTTGAAGTACCAGACGCCGTGTACCACAGCGGGTCGGAGCTCATCGGGGAAGTCAAAACGGCACGGGATGGAGACACATGTGCCCTCGAAGGCTGAGATGGACGAGGGCATCCAGGCACCCCAGTGACCTCCTCGAGAAGCTATAGGTGGCGGGGGCGGGGGGGGAGCACAGAAGCTGAGGGAGAGCCCACCCATTATCTCCAATAGTGCCCAACATGGACCACTTGGCTGGGATGTTGGGGCTGGGACATGTCTCCCCAGCCATTACCTGAGATCATTATCCAAAACAGAGGCAGCGTGGTGAGAAATATCATCGTGTCCAGCAAGTGAGCGAGCTAGGGCTGAAGAAGAACGAGATTGAGTTTTTGGCATTGTTGTTTGTTTGTTTTTCTGAGACAGTTTCTCCTGGAACTTACTCTGTAGACCAGGCTGTCCTCTAACTCACAGAGATCCACCTGCTTCTGCCACCACCACCCAGCTAAGAGTGACTTTTAAAAGAGCCACAGAAGCCAGGCGGTAGTGGCACATGCCTTTCCTCCCAGCACTCAGGAGGCAGAGGCAGGTTGATCTCTGTGAGTTCAAAGCCAGCCTAATCTACAAAGCTACAAAGAAACCCTGTCCTGAAAAAAAATGGCAGGGGCACAAAAGGGGGGACCTGGGCCAAGGCTATCTGCTGTTGCCATTTATAAATGCCAGACCTCACTGCCTCGTTCTACAATGATCTCCCACATTCTGCTAGTCTGGGTGGGGTGCCACAAGCCAAGCTCAGCTCCCAGACTTGAAAGTTAAGCAAGCTGCCTGACGTTACCCAGCTCAAGCAGGGGCCCAGACACCTCATTCCTGACTCCATTTCTCCCCCAGATGTCTCCAGAATAATAGGAATAATCGGAATAATTGCTCTTCAGTGGGCAGCTAGATCATTTAGGGCTCCGTCTGTCTCATGTCTGCCATTCTCATAGCTCAACTCTGGTCTCTTTGAGATAGGTACAATTACTGGTCACATCCAAAATCCAGAGGGGTACAAAGCTTGCCCAAGGTCACACCACAGTTGGTCTGCAGACTTAGTGGCCAAGCTGTGCTGTCTCTGGGTGGTAGTGGTAAGTTAACAGTGATCTAAGCACCATCGTCCTGCTTCTCCACCTCCCAGAGAGTTTCTAGGCAAAGACAGAGCCAACACTCCTTCTGCGGTAAGAAGCGGGGTGTCAGGCTTAACAAAACATTGGTATTTTAGCCCTTACCTCAGTCTCCCTGAGTTGAGAATATCTCCTGATTCCACTTGAGATGGTCAGTCAGCCTAGAACACTAGTCAGACACGAGTTAGGGGGTAAGAACCCGAGCGCCCATCACCCCTGTTCTTCCGTGTGTATTATGGGTTGTGTCCTGTTGTAAGAAGAACCTTGTGGTCTCTGGTACCCATGGATACCCGGGATGCTCCCACACAGCCTCAAAGATACTGCCCCATAACAACACCCCACCAAAGCTGGGGTGTGGGAGAGCTGGAGAGGGGAAGGGAGTGGTAGCTCTGGGCTGGGGAGAGCAGAGTATGGTGAGTGGGGTGAAGGAGCAGATGAGGCCTGGGGGTGGCAGGCAGGGACCCGGTACCATCAATGACTCGGTTTCACAACATCAGCATTCCCAGCATGCCGTGTGAATTCCTGCCGCCCTCTCCCACCCGCAGCAGGCCCCGGGTGTCCCCACCCTCACCAGAGGCCAGTGGCCAATACAAAAGGGCCCTGTTCCCTTGGGGGTGTGGGTGCCCCATCCTAGGGACCTCCTGAGGGTAGGTGGGGCATGAGTGAGAACTTGGTGGCTCCTGATTGAGCTCTATGAGGGGCCAGAGGGGCCAGAGGTGATGGCCCCTTGGTACCCCCGCTGCTCTGTGGGTCGTTTGGGACTGGAGCCAGGATGTTGAAGTGGCTGCTTCTCCACCCTGCCTCCCCCCCAACCCGGCCTTGACTGCCCTCTTCCCACTGATGCAGATGTGCAGCCAGAAACAGGCAAACGCTAGTAGGAAATGTAGCAGCCAGCAAGAACAGACTCACACAATGGCGATTCGGAGATTCGTGAGGACACAACCCCACCCCGAGACCCTGTTTCTACAGAGAAGCGGCTGTGCACCGGCAATGCAGAGACCACCTGACTGCCCTCGGTCTTCGACACACACATCTGGGCAGTCATGCTCTAACTGTCACGCTCACAAGTCACAAGGACCTGCACACACACTGAGGTGTGACTACGGAGCTCTCCACCTAAGGGCACAGTGCAGCTGTGGCTGGAAGGACCTGGAGGTACCCAGAGGTGAGAACCAACCAATGAATGTAAGCAGATGGGTGATATGGGAGCGCACTACTGGGGCAAACTGTGGTCTTGGGGTGTTAGGACGATGATTTGGAGTTTTCTAAAGAATCTAGTATTTGTAAAACAAATAGATCCCACATCTGTAGTGTTAAATTTCCAGCGAAGAAGCCAGGCATAGTGACAGCACACCCACCTGTCATCCCAGAACACAGGAAAGGAGGCAGGAGGATCAGAAGTTTAAAACCAGCCTGGGCTCCCTTAGCAAGTTGGAGGTTAGTTAGCCTGGGCGACGCATGGCCCCATTTCAACAAACAGAAAGAAACCCAAGGAAGGGGTGGAGATGGGGGGGGGGAACCACACCTGCAAATCTCTTTAGAGAAGTATAATGAAAAAGAGTCAAGGCGCACTAATACAGATGGCTCCACGCGGGAGGCGGACACGCACACTCACCCTCTCACCCCCGTCGTGGACCCAGATATTCACAGCCTGCTGGCTTCAAGTGTCTGATGGCTCTACAACCTTCCCTTTTCCCCCCAGCCCAGATCACTCTACCGTTACTCCCAATTTTGGGAACCACAGAGGAGTTGGCACTGCGGAAGCCACCTCCATCATGAGGTGTGCCCATGATTGAGGTCCCCTTGTCTCTTCTTCCCAATGCCCTGTTGCTGTCTCCACCCCACCACCGTCTCCGTTAAGATCTCAGTCCGTTCCAAAGCGACACGCTGCCCCATTCCAAATGAGTGACCCTCCAGTTCACAGTGACACTCCTCGGCTTCTTGGCGTACCTGGCCTTGCACATGCCCTGGCCATGCCAATGCTCCCGACCCCCTGGGGCGGTTTGCCCCTCCTTCGTCTTAGCCGTCTCTACTTCAGTACTCACTTGAATGGTCTGACTTCTGCGCCCTCTGCTCCTCTGGCCCAGCTCACACACTGTCCCTCGGCTTCCCAGGGTCTAGGCCCCCACTTGCCAGCCCCTCCTCTCCCCCCCGGGTGCCAGGGGCCGCCTGCCTCCAGGGCCCAGCTCCTCCCTGCCCTCGGGGGAGGGGGGTACAAAGGGGCCCTTGTCACCACAAAGCTTGGACCAGGCAGCCCGACGCCTGGGTCCTACTAGCTCCTTCCTAGAGAAAATGGGGGTCTGCCTGCCTTCCTCTTCCCCCTTCCTCTATGAGCATATACCCTAATTTTGGGCTTGGGGAGGTAAGAGTGGCCTCATGTTTCTGAAAGTTCCTGGCTGAAAGGTGGAACCTGTTGTCTTCGAGGAATTGGTAGCAACATTAAGTGTGATGTTGGTCCCAAAGGACCAGTAGAGAGAAATTGGTCTCCAGGAGGAGGAGGAGGCACGCCCTCTCCCCGTTTGGCTCCAGAATCACCTCCACCATACTGAGTCCCCTCCATGGGGTGCTTCCCTTCCTGGTCTGTTTTCTCCTTGCCCCTTCTTGTCCTTCTTCAATGACCTTAGCCTCTGTCCCCTGGTGAGATCACCACCTTCCTCTGGTGAGATCGCCACCTTTCCCTGGTGAGAATAAGGGCTGTCTGTGTCGTTCTGAGTCTCCAGCGGCTCAAAAGGTGCTTGCATATATTCTGCTAATGCCCTGTGGCGTTTGGGACTCAGGTTATTCTTGACCCTCCTTGCTGGAGAGCTGTCCCCGCCTCATCCTTCCTGACCCAAGCCCTGCTCCCCAGGACTTAACGCTGGAGGCAGTGGCTCCTGCTCTTTAAAGTCACATTTATTGATTTGCTTATTTTCGATTTGTTGTGTGTTTTGTCTGTGCATTGCTTGCCTGTGTGGTGCTCATAGAAGTCCCATGAGGATCCCCTGGATCTGGAGTTCCAGACGGTTGTTTGCTACCATGTGGGTGCTGGGACTTGAACCCAGGTCCTCTGGAAGAGCAGCAGGTGCTCTTACCTGCTGAGCCATCTCTACAGCTCCTACTTTATTTATTTATTTAGTGTATGTGTGTGGATTTGTAAATGTACCTCAGCTGGATGTGGAGGACAATCTGTAGGAGCTGGTTCTCTCCTTTTATCATGGAGGATGGAGGTCCCAGGGGTCCACCTCGGGTCATCAGGCTTGGCATTAAACACTGCTACCCACTGACCTATCTTGCTGGCCCACTCCTCTTTTTTTTTTTTTTTCAATTTGTTCTTAAAGGCTGTCTTGATGTATACAGGCTGACCTCCAGCTCACTATGTAGCCCAGGCTAGTCTTGAATACCACATGCCCAAGTCTCCGGAGTGCTGGTGTTATAGGTGTGTGCCACCACATCTGGCCCCTGCCCTCCATTCAAAAACTGTCCTTTCTTCCCATAGAACTCAACATGACTGAAGCTGGCCACTTTGCCCTTCAGAATGCTGTCTGGTCCCTAACCCTACCTTGCCTTCTCATGTAGCCAGGAGCTCTGAAGAGAGCAGACTTGCCACAGAAGCCTGCCTGTGGATTTGTTTGGGATCTTTAAAAACAAGTTTTTTGTGCACACAGAGCCACGTTAGCTCTTTGAGCTGGGTGAGGACCCTCTAGGGTGGAGTCCACAATGGTCCTGAATCAAGCATGAGCTTTGCAAAGTGGGCAGGGTGGTTGAGATGGCAGGACACTGCCCTGCAGAGGCCAGAGCAGGTGAGGGGTGTGGTGTGCGGGAGGAGGAGTCCTTTTCTCCAGGAGTGAGGGCAGGGAAATCCCTTAGAATAGGGAGCAAGTCGGGAGTTAGGGAGACTGGGATTGGGGGTGCCACCCCCACCTCAGGCTTCATGACGTCAGGCTCTACCCGTGCCTTTCCCAGTCTGAGACAATGGTCTATTGAAAGTGGGGCGGGGCTTGGAAGCCTAGGTTCCGGAGAAGAGAGAGCCCTGGTGCCTGGACTCTGAGGGTAGATATGAAGATTCCGGGGTGCCCTGGCCACAGATGTCTAACCACAGCAGTGCCACTGAGTTGGTGTTCCTGTGCAGAGGGGGGTGGTCTGTCAGCTTCGGGTGTTCAGAGGCAGTCCCCAGAGAAGGGAAATGGGCAGGTGAGTGCCACTGAGAGAGTCTTTTGTTGAGCCAGGGGACTGGGCACCCACCCATAAGGGAGGAGCAGATGGAGTGAGAGCCAGAGAGGGGCTGGGTAAAGGGGCTACCTGTCACACAGATCAGCTGAAGACTTCAAGAAAGCAGGTTTTCAGTCTTCAAGGGCTGGGGCCGAATTTCTAAACTAGAATGTCTTATGCCACATCCTTTCAGCATCAATTTCAGAATCAAGTTGCCAGCAGGGTTACTTCCTATTGAGCTTAGAGAAAAGGTTCTGCTGCAGTCCCCCAGTTCCCTAGCCCCCCAGCCCCCCAGCCCCCCCAACCCCTCCTCCTCCCAGCCTGGGACTTGGAGCTTTGCATATTCACACGGAATTCTACCTGGATCTGTCTTTGTTCAAATCTCTGCTTTTGCCAAGACACCAATCATGTTGGATTGAAGCCCACCATTATGATTTCTTCTTAACTGTTACCTTCGGTAAAGACCTACCACCAAAGCCAGGTGTCATGACACACACCTGTAATTCCAGCACTTGAGAGGTGGAGGCAGGAGGATCAATAAATTCAAGGTCATTCTCAGCTACATTAGACCCTGTCTTTTCTTCCCTCCCTCAAGAAAGACCCCATCTCTAACTAAGGTCACATTCTGAGGAACTGAGGTTTAAGACATCAGTATATAAATGGGGACGGACATAGAAATTTTGTATAGTGTAATGATTTTTGCTTGTTAGCCCAATTTTATCCAAAATAGCATGCAAACTAGAGAAGACACCTCCAAATGTGTAGTGCTGTTAGTTTCTTCATCTCCTGGCGCTGTCTTCCGCCAGGGCCTGGGCTTAGCCAGCCCAGAGTTCCTTTGTTGCTCTTAGTTAAGACTGGCTATTTCCTGCCAAGGGTTATCACAGTGTGGTTCTCAGGTCAGCAGCAGCTACAGGGCTGTGTCCTGTAGCAAGTCAAGAGACTACAGTTCAGTTGGTAGAGCGCTTGCCTACCTTGTATCAAGCCTGGTGTTTGAGTCCCAGCACCACATATACTGGGTATACGAGGTATACTGTCATATGTCTATAATTTAAACACTCAGAAGGTAGAGGACGGTGGATCGGAAGTTCAAGATGGTCCTCGCCGACCTAGTCCAAGACCAAATTTGGCTACCAGAGACCTTGTCTCAAAAAAGGAGGCAAGAGATGGAGAGATTAAGATGGGGAGTGAAGTTGGGCAGTAGTGGTGCACGCCTTTAATCCCAGCATTTCGGAGGCAGAAGCAGGTGAATCCCTGTGAGTTGGAGGCCAGCCTGGTATACATAGCAAGTTGCAAGTCAGCCAGGGCTACTCAGTGAGACTTTTTCTCAAAAGCAAATATTGCTAGGTCTAGTCTGTCTGCTGAGTGGAAAGCCCCGGGGATGGGGCTCAGCAGTGTGCACTTGAATAGGCTTGCATAGGATCCACCTGATGCATTCTAAAGTTTTTGTTGGTGGTGGCTTTTTGGTTTTTCAAAACAGAACTTCTCTGAATAGCCCTGGCTGTCCTGGAACTCTCTCTGTAGATCAGACTGGCCTTGAACTCACAGAGATCTGCCTGTCCCTGCCTGCCCTCCCAAGTGATCGGATCAAAAGTGTGTACCACCACAAAGAGCTTGCACACACACTAAAGTTGTAATCCCTCTGCTTCTGGTGCCACGCTCTAGGACCTTTTGGAGAGATGTATCCAAAAGTGAGAGAAGGGTTCCCAGAGCTGTTCCCTGTAATCAGCACGGCTACAGGGTAGTTACTTTTTTGCCAATGTAGCAAAACGCCCTTGGAAACAGCTAAAAGGAGGAAGAATGTGTTTCAGCTTATGGGTCCAACCATTCCTGTAGTGGTCAGTTGCCTCCATCAGGCACAGTGGGCCTCAGGCAAAGCATCATGGCAGGAGTGGACACTTGCTTCCAGCACGGAGCCAGAAAGCAGAAAGCGAAATAGATGCCCTCTTGAAGCTTCAAAGGCACACCTCCACTAATCTGTATTTTTAATTTTTTAGGCAGTGGGAAAGCTTTTAAAGGCCAGTTACATTTGGCCACAAGTAAGAACAGAACTAATTCAGGATGTTCCAGGTGCAGGGCAGAGTGCCAACTCTGCCAAGGGACTGTCTTGGTTGTAAGGAAACTGGTCATTTTGGTGGTCTCGGTGAGGAGCCGGTGATGTACCAGATCCACTGACACAGACTTATTATCGACAGCAGCATACAGGCCAACAACTTGTCCCAGCATCGCAGCCGTCAGCACCCCTCACTTCTGCTCCTCCAGCCTTCTTGGGTGCACAAGCTAATTTACTTGGACCTCGGCTTCCTCTTTCTTCGCTTGAGCTTCAGTTTGCGCATGCGCTTTTTCCTCCCCTTCGCTCTCTTGGCACAGGAGTTTCAAGGAAGATGTTGCCAAGGCTGAGACTTTCTTTTTATTTTTATTTGCTCTATCTGTGTGTGTGTGTGTGTGTGTGTGTGTGTGTGTGTCTCAGTCATATAACCAGGGGCTATGATGTCATTGTTGGGGGAGGGGTATTGCTTTCTGCTGTACTGAGTACACTGCCTGACCTGGACTCAACCCCACCAGAGGTCGTGATCAGCGCCTCTGGTTTTAGTGCCTCATCAAGCCTGCGTTTGTTGGTGCAACAAAGTAACCGCAAGAGAAGCCAGAGTGACAGGGATTGCAAGGTTGTAGAAAAGCAGGCTGTGTGTGTGGGGTGTCCTCGGTCTTCTCCCCTCCCTCAGTTGAGTGAGTGGCCTCTTACAGTTCCTGAAGGTAGATGGTGGTGGTGGATGAGGTTGATGCTGACTTTAGTTTGACTGAGTTTGTCCAATGGACCCAATTTTTTCTTTTTAACTTCTAGTTGGGCTGAGGTAAAAGGAATGCAGGTGTAGAAGCCAGTCTGCATACATAGTGAGTTTTAGTGTAGCCTGGGCTACATATAGGGATAGAGATGTAGGCAAAGTGAGTACAGTGCTTGCCTAGAATGCATGAGGCCCTGGTTTGATTCTTAGTACTGCACAGGATGACACATGCTTGTAAAACCAGAACTCGGAAGGTGGGGGTGAGGGTCATCCTTTGCTACTTAGAGTGCAAAGCCAGGCTAGACTACTTGATACCCTACCTAAAAAGATAAATAAAAAGAAATCTCTTTGGGCTCAGGGTATAACTTTATAAGCATCTGGCTGTTCTGTGTGAGGCCTGTGTTTGATCATCCAGTACTGGGGGAAAGAGGGGACAACTGAGAAGAACTTTCTGTTGTCGTTATTGCTGCTAGCTTGAACTGCCTTTCCAGTGGAGTGTCAACATTCAGAGTATTAGTGTATCTCACAAGAAGGGTTTCCAGACTCTCATGACAAAGGTCATGCCCTTCTCAGCATGAACCTCTGGACATGGTGGCTGGCTCACAGGGTTCCATGTATTTAGGCTATTATTTCCCTACTTGGATACAACAGCAGCCACATGATCAATGTCTTTTTTCATCATTAAGGTTGCTGTAATCATATAAGCTGGGACGACAGTGAATTACATCTCGTGTCTCTCTATGTCCCTATTAAAAGAGAAATCGGGCTGGAGAGATGGTTCAGTGAGTAACGTATTTGCCATACAAGCATAGGAACTGGAATCCCAGCACTCATTACTAGCTGGTGTGACCGCACATGTCTGTGTCCCCATTGGGGAGCAGACAGGTGGATCCCAGAGACTTACTGGCCACACGGTTTGGGGGAATCAGTGAGCTCCAGGCTCAGTGAGAGACCTTGTCTCAAAAACAAAAGGTAAAACAAGCAAACAAAAACAAAAAGCAAACAAACAAAACAAAAACTAAGAAAATAAAAACCAAGAAAAACAAGTGACTTAGATATGGTAGTACATGCCTTTAATCCCAACACTTAGGAGGCAGAGGCAGGAGGATCTCTGTGAGTTTGACAAAGCAAGTTTCATACCAATTGTGGCTACTCTGGCTGCTACACATGTTCACACGCACACACATACACACAAGACTTAAATGTTTTTCGATAAATATCTTTTTAAAAGAAAGGAAGAACAAGCCCGAGGAGAGGCAAGTTTATTCAGCTTTCTTCCTGGGTTCCATAAACTCCAGACCTTCTGAAGTGGAAGACACATTGAAGAATAGACAACAAATGGGTTCACCCAAGTTTCTAGCGGCCTCAATGCACATAGACCCGCATTAGACCCACATACCCTCCCAAGTGACTGTCCCTGGGCATCAGGGCTTGCACTAAGTCCATGAGCCTTTGTTAAGGAAAAGCAAAACTAAAAACCAGACACCATAGCTTGAAAACAAAATTGTCACATTTATTTTGAGTTCATAAATAAATGGGGGCTGAGGGGGAAGCTAAGGGTGCTGAGAGAACTGGACACATGGCTCTATGTTTTGCAACAGATGCCACAGTGAGGATTGTTACAGCAGCGACAGCAGAAGACGCAGACTGGGAAGTAGGTGTCCCGCTTCGTTCGCATTGAAATCGGGAGCTGCATGGAATGGAAGAGAAAGTGAGCTGCTTTGCTTGGGCGTGGCAAAGGTTGGGGGGATCAGGAAGGGAGCCCCAATTGCTCTTACCGTCTCGTCGGCCCTGCCTTCTGCCCCGTGCCCAGGCTGTAGTGCTTCAGGCTGTCTGGCCTGTGAAAGCAGAAAGGGTACCTGAGTATTGCAGTCTCCAGCATAGCTTTCTGATTCAACTCTGCCAACTTGTTCCTTTCCCAGGGGCTTAGGGACCTGTTTAGATGGAATTCCTGGAAGAGGCCTCACTGCCCTGATTTTCCCACCACTCCTTGTATGTTCTGCTTCCTAAAAGCACCCACCTTTTTTGATGCTGAACCCTCCTCCTGGACACTACCCTCCCAACGGGTCTGCCTGCATCTTATAAACCCTTATAAGCCAACCATCACATAACACAGTAACTTCTCATTATTACTGCGATTGTGGTTTTCCCTTTCTCAGCAACCCAAGGACCAATCATCGTCTGCATAACTGTCCACAAAGCTTGGCACAGCCGGAACCACCACCATCCTCTCCCTACTCCCAACACTGACTCCACTCTTCAGACCCTACAGACCCAAGGATCCTGTGAGTGCCTTTCACTTGAGTGCCCATTCTCCTGTCACAGCTCCAAGGCATAAATCTGGTGTCTTTGTTGCTGTTTGAGACAGGGTTTTCATAGCCTAGGTTGGTCTTGAACTTGCTATATAGCCAAGGATGACTGTGAACTTCTGGTTCTCCCTCCTCCACCTTCCGAGTGCCCACACCAAGCCTGGTTCTGTAGCATTTTCTTTCTTTCTTACATGTGTATGAATGTTTTGCATGTACACCACATGCATATCTAGTGCCCATGTAGCTCAAAAGGCATCAATCAGATGCCCTGGAAGTGAGTTAAAGATGGTTGTGAGTCACCACCATACAGGTGCTAGGAACGGACCCAGATCCTCTGCACAAGCATCAAATGCTCTAACTGCTGAGCCGCCTCTCTGGTCCCTTCAGTATCATTTTCTTATAAAATACTTTTGCTTGGTGTTCTGCATCTCTGTCCCAGCTCTGGTTCTTCCTCATGATAGTCATTCTGCCCGTCATCTCTTGTGCTATCCACAAACAAGTGTTTTCTAAACAGTCATTGAGAGGCAGTTTAAGAAATGCTCTGACCGGGATGGGACAGCCAGAGGAACATTTTGTCTGACTTTCCAGCATGTTCCTTATGTCCACTTCCCATCATGCCTGTGCAGCTAGAGGGGGTGCCTCAGCCCTTCCTCTCAGGACCACCCTTGCCCCTTCAGTAGCTGCCCTGAACACTCGGTGCTTAGCCCCCTGCCTCCCGGGGAATGGCTCTCCCATTGCAGTAGGCCTGGGGTGCTCACCAGCTGTTGGAGAAAGGAGCTGCTGGCCAGGCTGGCGATGAGGAGAAGCAGGAGACAGGCAGTCTGGATCTTAGTGCACCGTGCCATCTTGCCTTCTGTCCTGTTGTGCAGTCTAAGGACTTGCCTGGTGTCTGGGACCCAGTCCTAGTCCTTTTTATGGGACCAGTTGGAGGAGGGGACGCCTGAGCCCCCTCCCCTTTGCCCTGACTCATTTCCAAGAAGATAGTGGCGCCGAACAGGCGGGAGAGATAAGCGGGAACAGAGTGACAGGGGACAGGGTTGTGTCACCCTCAGCCAGCAGAGGTGCACCCAGGGGGTGGGGCAGCTAGGGCCATGGACACAAGCCTCCAGCCAGCCACCTGTGTTGTCACCCTGTGGCTCTCAGAAAAATTCCCCTTTTTTCCCCTAGACACTGCCCCTCACTCTTATCAGTGTCTTCAGTATAGCTGTCATTCACTGGGCTCTTCAGGACACAGCAATGGGGTATACATGTGCAGGGTGCATCCTAGAGTGAGTCAGGACAGCAGCCAAAGGACTGGACAGATGCCCAAGCATAGGTTGCACCATGGTGTTCAGTGTCCAGACCATATGATGTAGTTGTGTTGAAGTCACCTTGTGCCTACGGTGGTGGTGGTCATTATTCATAGCCAGAGTCAACACATTTCACAGTCCAGCATATGAACTAGTTCATTCTTTCACACGCCAGGGTGCACATTAATTCACTGTGTCTTTCACACCAGTACCAAGTCACGTTCGTGTTAACAGCTGATGCCACTTGGCCTCCAAGTAGATGCCTGCGTCCTCCTAGGCTTTATTAGTGTTTAGGCCTAAAGTTGCCTTCTCAGCACCGACCCCAGGGGCCTGGCCTGATCTAGTCATCAAAACTTCCATCTCCCTCTAAGCACAGGAGACACAGGAGTGGATCATGTTCGACTTGGCTTGGCAGAGCAGACTATGCACATCACGCAACTCCTAAGTGCAGTGGTTCGGACAAAACCTTCTCAATTGCCATGCTCGGAGAATTTACACCACAGAAACTGGTACGCAGCACACACCAGGGCATTTGTAGTTTGTTTTTGGGGTACTACTGAATCCTGGGTGGTGTCCTCGCTCTGATCTGTTACCTGGATCCCTTGGTGTCACGGACGCGGAGGCATTGTAACAAACTTGACTCCAGAGACAGGCTACTGGACACCATGCCTGACTCACACAGGGACCACCCAGAGTCGATCCTGTGTAAAGCCCTGGGAACACTGCTATTCCTCCATTGCTATTGCTGCTCACTAGGGCCCCTCACTTCTTTCACATGCCTCTCAAAGAGAGCATTAGGGAGTGGTAAGGCCAAAGACAGGGGTCTCAGAAAATGGAGGCTATCAGGTAGATGTACTTAGGTTGTGGCAAGGTCAAAAGGGCAGCAAGGTGAAACTGAGGCAGTCCTGGATCCTGGGAACAGGTGAGCCAGTCTCTTGAGGACATGATGGTATCCCTCAGTCTTGCCAGGCATCACTGTGGTTACTCAGGACAGGTTTCATCATCAGCCGAGGGCAGGGGTCACACACAGGCGCCAGAGACACAGTGTGAGGCGACAGACTGCCGGGCCAAGCTTCGCTTTCTGGCCATCTGCCCTCTCTTGGGGGTGGGGGGCTCAAGGCCAGGGCCCATCATTGGCTAGTGCAGAGGGGAGGGCTTCAGCCCCAGGTCCTAGGGATGCTCACAGGCCCTGTTTTCAAGAAGCTCTGACCTGGGAGACTCCAGCCCCCACCAACACCAGGGGGCATGTCCTTGATCACAGATCCCACACCCCTAATCTGTACCCCAGGGCCTCAGTGAAGAAATTCAGTCCTTAATTCTCCAGGCACTTTCACATAGCCACAGTATAGCTGAAGCTTAGATCTCAGGGCAGCCCTAGGACCCCTGCTGTCCCCATGCCCAACATGGACCGAAACACAGACAGACAAGGCGGGGCCACACTGGCCAGTTTATTGCAGTTAAATACCTCTCTCTCTATTTTTTTGTCCATTTTTCCATAAAGAAAATTAAAACACACACACGCACACACGCATACACACCCACACACACACCCACACACCCAGAGGGAGCAGGGATCCAGAAACAAGAGGGACGGGGGACGTGGCCTTCCTGCACAGGTCCAGGCCCCAGGGAAGGCGCCCCCAAAGCTCCCTCCTTCCCATAAGCACCCTGTCTCAATACCCCTAGAGACCAAGGAGGCAGCGGGCAGCGGGGCCTCTGTCCTCCTCCCTTGCTCCTCCTGGTGAGGACTGAGAAGGGAGGCTGGCGGACAGGTGGGCAGGTGGGCATCATTTTCGCAAGGAGGAGGGTAGTGGGCAATGTATCCACAGAAATGCATTATGTCTCCTTGTTTTTGTTAAAAATCTACTATAAAAAAACGCAGCTTGGGGAGGGGCACCTCCCTCTCTGTGCTAAGGGCTGGGGGAGGGGCAGCAGAGGCCGGCAGCAGCTGCAGGGTAGGCCAGTGGGCATCACTGCCGGGTGCTCTCGCCCACCATTTCCAGGTTGTGCTGCTGCAACTGAGCTCGAAGCAGGGCATTTTCATTCTTCAGCTCCTCAATCTGCAGGCACCACAGAGGATACATGAGCCAGGGGGCTAGCCTTGGCATCCTGGTGCTCCCAGTGGGTTTCAGGTCTGCACCCACCTGCTGCCTCAGGAGTTCATTGTCCATCTGCAGCCGCTCGGCCTCCTTGAAGGTCTCCTGCATTCGCTGGTTGGTCTGGCGTAGCTCCCGGATGTAATCACAGGCCTTGGACAGGATGCCCCCTTTACTCTAAAGAGGGGAGCAGGCAAGAGTCAGAGGACAGGACAGCTCCTGTGCCTGGTGTTAGGTTAGACTTCCTGGAACGGACAGGACACTGGGGCCACTCACCGCTCCTGTCTTGCTGTTGTCTGCATGACAATCTGGAATGATTTTTGAAAGCTGGACGATCCAGTTGTTGATCTTGTCCCTCCGTCTCCGCTCCACTGTAGGAGACAGTGGCAGTCATGGCACTAGTAAGGATCTCACAGGGGCTCTAGGCTTCCACCTCCCCATGGGCCACACTGCTTCATGAGACCAACCAAGTCTCAATCCTCAAGTGTCACGCTGTCAGGACAGGAACCCACACTACCAACTGCAGGCTTGTTTCATTGCCTGCCTAGCACACGCTACACACTGGAGCCAACACGGAAAAACTATATTGTCACCCACACTCTGAAAATGCAGCTCTGGGCACTGGGACTCACACCTTTTTTTGAGGGGCAGAATCTCTTCATGCAGGATCCAGCAACCCCCATAGCTCCTGTAATCCTTGCATTTCATTCTCTGTATGTCCCTAGACTCTGGCTTCTCTCATTTTGCTTTTCCAATCTTTCTTTTTTTTTTTGTCCCCTTGGGGATAGGGTCTCATGTAGGTCAGGCTGGCCTCAAACTGTGTAGCCAAGGACAACTTTAAACTTCTCTGACCTTCTGGCCTCCATTTCCTAAGTGGCCGCTCTATACGTGGTTTTCTTCATTGTTGAGATGGAAGTCCACCCTCTACAACTGAGCTACATCCCAGCCCCTTTTTATCTTCAGTGTGAAAATCTGATCATGCCTTGCCTGTTTAAAATTCTCCTCCACAGCCTTGGCAAGCTGCACTTTCCAGACCAGGACTATGGTTCTGAGGCCTGGCCTTGTGGACCTCATCTCACTTGGAAAGTGAACCCCATACTTCGAAGGCAAAGCATGGCAAGTCACAGATTTCACTTCAAAGTCCAGACCCGTGCTTTAATGAAACTCTGTAACCCCTACTGTTAGCTATGCTGAGTGACAACTGTCTGCAGACAAGGCCTGTGCCCTCTTCTGGCTTGTCATATGTACAGGATGCCTGCCAGGAACTACCTGACTTGGAACCAGTTCCACAGCTTGTTGGAACAGGACTTTGGGGTCCTTCCTTACCTCCAGGGCACAGACCTCCTACTGTTGGGGCACAAAAGACTTTGGCACTCCCAAGCCTCCTCTTAGCCCCCATCCTTTTGCAGGAGGACTGGAGACACCTGTCAAATTTGTGGAGGGAAACAGGGCTTTGGGCCTGATGGGCTGAGGGAAAAGCGCGAGGGGCCATTTCCTAATGAGGGTAGTGAGGCTGGAAAATGGGAAAACTTGAAATGAGAGGGGTGGGTAAGGAGGGCTCCTTTCTCCTCAGACCTGAACTCACACCTTGCCAATGACGTTCCCTGAAAGGACCTCAGGCCCAGGAACAGGTGGAGGTCACTGCTTCTGCTTGGTCACTCCCACTCAGGCATGAGTGATTTCACTTTCCAAAGAGGACTCTCCCATTCTGTCCACTCCCTCTTCATAGCAATGGTTCTTTCTCTGAGATCTTCCCAATGTCCTGCCAAGGACACAGCCATGCCAAGTCTGGTAACGGCTGGGATGTCTCCACTAGGCTTAGGGCTAGCTCACTGTCACCATCAAGTATGGTGGAATCTTCTGAGAAGTTGGTGGCAGACTGCAGCAGCAGAGCTGGGTCTAGCCAGGGCCTAGAAGCACTACCCACCACGTTCCCTGGCAGAGTGCTCTACCTCGGGCTCTACAGGGCTCACTTAGTGCTTCCCCACCTGCTACTGTCCACTGTTCTAGAGTCTGGGTACCTGACAACACACCTCAACCTGTCAGGATTAAGGGTAGATGTGTGTGACAGTGCTCCTTTGGTCTGCATTTAGTTCTGCAAAATGTAGAGGTGTGTGGCTTTAAACACAGTGGACTCAACCTGGCTTTGCCCTGGTGGTGCTCATGATTGAGAAGATATGTAAACGGGGGTACTGTGCCCATGGAAGGAGGCGTGGAGCAGCACTCTGCATGGAGCCTGCAGTATGATGAAGCAGAAGCAGGTGGATCTCTGTGAGACTGAGGCCAGCCTGGTCTACAAAGTTAGTTCTAGGATAGCCAGGGCAAGGGCTGGGCTGTCACACAGAGACAGCTGTCTTGAACCCCCCCCCCCCCACAAAAAAAAAACCATTTGGGTTTCTGAGAAGGGTCCCAGACACACGGATAATAAGATCACACAAAAGATTACATGAACCACTTGTAGGGTGTGTGTGTTGTGTTTACATACGCTATCTAAAGCTTGTGTCCAGGTAGTAACATGGTTAGGCCCATGGCTTGGAAAAACTATTAGGACACACTGGATTGGCAGAAGGCCGGTCTCACAGAAGTCCACAGTTACAACAACACTTAAAACACATCTCACAAGCAGGGGTGGGGGCACACACCTTCAATCCCAGCACTCAGGAGGCAGGGGCAGGACAGAACTCTGTGAGTAGTCTGGCCTACATAGTGAGTTCCAAAATAGCCAAATCTACATAGAAAAATCCTGACTCAAAAACCAAAATAAGCCTGGTGGTGGTGGCACACGCCTTTAATCCCAGAACTCGTGAGGCAGAGGCAGGCGGATCTGTGAGTTTGAGGCCAGCCTGCAAGATACACACAGAAATCCTGTCTTGAAAAATAAAAAACAAAACAAAAAAAAAACCCCTCATGTCACAATAGAACCTGTCAGGATGGAAGGAAGGATGGAACTAACAGTGGGAGACATTAGCATGCCTTTCTCCAAGAAAAGAAAGAAAACACCAGGCCGGAAAGCCCCAGGAAAGCCCCAGCCATCTCAGTCAACCCGCCCTCCCCGAGGAGGGACCTTTCCCAGCAGCAGGCGCACATCCACTAAGGTACACGAGGCACCTTCTCCAAGTTAGACTGGACACAGAGTCCAAGGTAAGCTCCACACCCTCAAATAACTGGAATCACATCAGCTACTCTCCGCATACAGAGATCTGAGAACTCAAACAAAAATGAGATCCTAAGCTCAATATACTTCCTGAATAACATGGGGTCAAAGAAGTCATAAGAAATCTGAAAAACATCCTGATATAAATGATAATGAAAATATTTGTCCAAATGTGACAAACAAAAGTCTGCAGCTACAGATCTGCACGAGGAAAAAGTTTGTTTGTTTCATCTTTAAGACAGATTCTTACAATGTACTCCAGGCTGGCCTCAAACTCATGATTCTGCCTCAGCCTCACCTGTGCTGGGATTACAAACGGGCACCATATCCAGTTTAAAAAGTACAGATTTGGAGATCCTTGCTACTAGGGACTATGAAGCAAGAGGCTTCCAAGTTCAAACCAGCGTGGACAAATTACTAAGACTGTCTCAAAAGTTAAAAAAAAAAAAGTGAAAAGGCTGGGGATAGTTAGTTACAGGAGAGCACTTTCCCCAGCACGGGGCCCTAGGCTCTACCCCAGGGCCATCAGAAAAAACTCTCCACAAGACCACTACCATAAATTAAGACCCCAAGTAGAAAGACTACCACAGTGAAATTAATAAAATAGAAAAAGCAACCAGGCTCAGCATTTAAAGTCAGGTTTCATGTAAAGACTGCATTTCCGCCTCCAGAGACAATAACTTCTGCTACCATTAACAACAGCTCCCCACATACCCCCTTGAAGCAGCCAAAGGTTCACTGCTCCCTTAGGGCCCTCTGGAGCTCCGAACCCCCACCCCTGCAGAAAAGCCAGAGGGAGAAAGGAAAGAGAAGCCTCAGGGAAACTCATGCTAGTAGAGTCCTGGGAAGGCAAGGGCAGAACTCTGAAAGCTGCATACATGGAGGCTCTTGGGAGGGTAGACAGCATGTTCTGTGTGGGTAAGTTGGGCTAAGTCTCATGGACAGCCAGACGTGGAGATTCTGTGTGGCAATTTCCAATGCCCAAAGAAGAGAAAGAAACCCCATCCTGTGGTACCATGGGGGGCGGGGGAGTCCTAGGAGGTTGGGAAGAGGCAACTATCACCTTTCTGGAAAAAAAAGTAAGACTTCTGGGTGCTTGGGATGAGTCTTAGGGGAGCTTTTCTGCACCTCTGGCCGGGGTAGGGGGTGGGGGGTGGGGGGTGCTTACTAGTAGATGGAAAAGGGACTCAGACCTAGGCCTTCAGGAACAGCCAGTCAAAGCCAGTTCCCAGTTCTGGAGGAAGTCTGCTGTAAGACAGCCATCTGCCTTCCCCTCTGACTTCAGTCAGAACCCCCAAGGCTCAGCCAGGAGAGCAGGTTAAGAGCTGGTTGTTGTAGGAATGGGTGGGGAGGAGAAACAAAGGCAGGCGACATTAGAATAAGAGTGAGCAGGAAAAGAAGGGACATTCTCAAAAGCAGTGGAGGTAGACCTGGGGTTAACAGGCAGGGGCAGATGCTTGGAGCTCAGACAGAAAAGGAAGCCAGTAGATTTGGCAATGAGTTCGTCACAGGTGACCTTCAGTGGAGCCAGTCTGGTAGGCCAGACTGCCAAGCCACAAGGAGGACAGGCAGATGGTAGTTCAAACCTCTACAGGTTAGAAGCCAGACGGCTGGTTGTAGCTGGAGGGTGGGGGTGGAGAGGTTATGGAAACTGCTTGTTGGAGGATGAAAAAACAAAGGCTCCAAGCTGGATGAATCCAGGGTAAGGCAGAATGAACTGGAGGGCGGGTGGCCGCCCTGCTCAGTGGGAGGCTGCAGTTAGGGGTGGGGGTTTAGGATCACTGAGGGTCTTAGTCATTTTACAGGACAACACAGGTGCCAAGGTTGAAAAACCAGCCTGAGGTGGGTAGATGAACTGTAACAGCCTGCACCAGAGGACCCTCAAATGCCCCTGCATCACTTCCAAACCAACCGCAAGCCCCAGTTCATCCTTTCCTTTCAAAGCCACCTGACCTGGGCATTAGGGCATTAAACTTCAACCAAGCAGCTCCAGAGTCTTCTCCTTATGCCCATTCTCCACAGCCTGCTACCTTGGACCAGGCCTCCCCCTTCCCAGAAGTCATCTCTAACATGTGACTTCTTAGTCTCTGGTTTCCCATCACCTTATCATCCTGCTTCCACACACAGACCCCACACTGGTGTCCCCATCACCAGACTATACTCCCAGGGTCAGAACAACCGCTCTGGGAAGAGCTTCTAGAGACCTGGTGTGAGCCAGCCTGGCAGGTCCTTTCCCAGCCCTAAGACCTTCCTCTTTCCCTTCCCCATTCTGCTCTTCCTCAAACTTCAAGTGTCTATAGCTGAGGGGCCTGGGCATTCCTCTGTGTCTCCTCGGGTCCCTGAGAGGACTCTGAAGTACTCTGTTCCACTCATTCAGCAGTCTCTTTCCAGTGCTGAGGGCACATGGTAAGTGTGTACGTCGTCTCCTCTCAGCGATGGTGAGAGCCCAGACCTTGTCTCTGCTGTTATCCACTGCACTTGAGGTCTAGACTGGGGTGAACCTGGGTGTATGCTTGGCCAAAAGCTTGCCAGCCGCTTAGAACAGCAGTACCCTATACTCCTATTTATATCAAAACACCCTGGAAACTCAGGGTCCGAGGCCTTCATCCTGGTTCAGTTTCAAAGGAACCACACAGAACCTCAGTGACAAGCAAACAGCATCTTTGAAACATCTTGACTCTCTTTGGCCTGTGTTCCTCTCTACTTGCTAAGTTCCCAGAAAAATCTTCCTGGGGAAACCTCCCTTCTGTGCCCTTCGTTATTTGTTAGCAATTCTGACTGAAGCCTCTAGGACAGGCTGAGGTCTTGGCACAGGGCCTATGCTGCTGCCCTGACTGGGATCCAGGGTCAACAAACATTTGTTGAGTGATGGAGTTTGGGTGTCAGAACTGCCTTGCCTTGAGGGCCTGTTACATGCTTTACAATGGTGACCAATCAAGGCTGGGAGACCAAGGAACAGCACTACCAGACAAAAGACCTCAGGGTGGAACGCAAAGCTTCCCGGAAGAGTGGGAGGCTCTGGCTTCAGTTGGTCAGAGGAGCAACTTCCTTTCACATAGGCTGCCTAACTACAGGTGGAAGGCAAGGGATTGAGAGGGTAAAAAACACATGTGGATGTGAGGTCAGCCATTTTAAGAGGCTGGCCAATAGAGCAAATCAAGATCACAGGCTGGGCATGAGAAAACATCTGGTCAAACCCAATTCGTGTCCTCTATCTTTCTTAACAGCTTACTGCCCCTTCACCCAACAGCCCTGACCCACGCACTCAGCATACACCTCTCTGGTATCTGGGCATGCCAGACGATGGGCTCAGAGCGCCCTGGAGCCCAGGAGCTGGCCAAGGACCACACCCCCATCCTCACCTTCGTTGTGCTGAGCTCTTCGTCTCTCATCTCGAGGAGTTCTGGTTCCATCGATTTTTCTAGAATAGAAGGGGAAATAGCAGATACCTAGTCTCTTCAAGTATTTACCAAGCTATCAGACTTGCAAACACCTTTTTTTCATGGCACTGGGGGAGAGCCCAGGGCTTTGCAAAATGTGAGGCAAGCGTTCCACTACTAAGTCACCTCTCCAGTCCAGATTTTTTTTTTTAAACGGGTACTTCAAAAGCAAAAGCTAACAAAACCCATACCCCATTCCTGCTCTGTACTGACAGACCCAGCTGTTAGGCCAAAAAAAAAACCCTCCCTTTCCTTGGCCCCCCGACAATGGGACTACGGCACATACGGAGAGTAGGGGTGTGTCCGGGGTGCAATTGTCCTCTGTGTTCCTGTCTGAAGCACATCCTGGGGTGTCATCATGACATAGAACTGGCCTGCAGGAGATGTGCAGTGAGCATCAGTGAGAGGTCAAGGCGGAACTGCTTAAGTGACTTCCCTAGCGCTACCGTTCCTCCCCTTACCTCCGGCCTGTAGGCTCTGGTCTGTGGTCTGGACAGACACAGCGGTGGTATCTCCCACACTGGATGCTGGGAAATATGCAAACCGTGCCTCCCCGCTGACTGCTTCTGCGGCTGGGCTGCCACCATTGCTGAATGGATTTTGAATTACAGCCTAGGGACAAGGACACAGGCCATTCTTAGCCAGGGTTTCCCCACCTTTGTTGTTGGGGTCGGTGTTTATTTACTATGCTGTGAGGTCAGGGGGAAGCCCGCTGTGGGTACCTTTCTCTCTAGTATCTCATTTCTGACTCAACTGCCACTAGCTCAGCTACTCTACTTATTTTTTTTTCTAAGTTTTTCCCTGTCTTATAGAAAAAAAAAATTCAAGAGACCTGTCCAATCTCTGTGCAAAACTTCAACCTTACCCAGCTCGACGGCCAGGAGAACATGTGTGTGTGTCACACACCCGACCCCATGGGGCTTCCCCCGCCCCAGCCCCTCCCCGGCAACTGCGGGCCACCTACCAGCGGGAAGGGTGCCGCGGGACCTGGGGGTACAGAGGCAGCGGCCGGGCCGGGGCGCTGGGCTGCCCCGTCCACACCCACCTGGGTCACAGCCTGTTGCCCCCCCGCGAAGGCAGCTGTGGACACGACGCTGACGGCGCCGGCCGCGTCGCCCTGGCCGTCCAGCTGACCGTCAGTCACCTGGACTACGCGGTATGTCACCTGCAGGGGGCGGCAGAGCGACGAGACCGACGCTAGGGCCCGGGTAGGGGCCAGGTCGGGGGCCTCTCCCTGACCCGCCGCACGCATCCACCCTCCCTCAGCTCGCCCCGGCGCTGGCCCGCGGGGCTCCCGGGCAGCGGCCGCCTCACCTGGCCTCCATTATTCTCTGTGCGGAACTGGTACTGGATATTGTGGTCGCCGAACGCCGCCTGCTGGACGCTGGCGATGGCCACCGCCGTCTGCTCCTCAGCCCCCGGGCCGTCCCCGCCTGTGGGGGCAGCAGGGCAGGGGACACGTTCAGCGGGGCACGCGGGGGGTTCCCCGGCGTCCCCGGCCTGCAACCCCGGCGCGGGCCGCAGCCCCCGTGGCCCCGCAAGCACTCACCTTCCTGCAGCTCGACGCCCTCCTCGGCCTCGGGTCCCTTGTCGTGGCTGCGGGGGCACACGAGGGGCAGGGCCCGGGGTCAGCGAGGCCCGCAGCCCGGCCGGGGCTCAGCGGCCCGCCGGTCGCCCCTCCAGGCCCGGGCCCTGCCAGGGTCAACAGTGTTGCCGAGCCCCCGCCCGGGTCCCCTCCCCGCGGCCTCCATTTTGAGCCGGGCCCGGAGGCCGCTCGGGATCATGGCGGCCCCCGCGCGCGGGGCTGAGGGGCCGGGGCCCAGGGCGCGCGGAGGGGCGCGAGCCGCCGGCGCGCTTACCTGGCGGCAGCAGCAGCGGTGGCCGAGGAAGCAGGATCCAGACCCGGGTCCAGCATGTCCATGGGGGGGGCGGGGGGGGGAGGGGAGGGGAGGGAGGGGAGGGGGCGGGCGGCCGGGGGGGCCCGAGCCCGGCGCTCACGCCGCGCGGCAGGAGGGGACGGAGGAGACACGGGAGCCGCTCGCGCTGATCACGGGGACAAACAGTGGGGTCATGTGAGGAGGAGATGCCGCCGCCGCCGCTCCTGCAGCCGCCGCCTCCTCCTGCCGCCTCCGCCCGCCGCCGCCGGCTTCGGGCGGCCTGAGGCTCCGGGCCGCAGCTCAGCTGCCCCCCGCCCTCCCGCCCGTCGGTCGGTCGGTCCGCCGCACGCGGCCTGGGGCCTGCTTCCCTGAGCGCTCGCCGCCGCCGCGACTTGAGCTTTTTTTTTTTTTTTTTTTTTTTTTTTTAAACACGGCCCAGCCTGGATGGCGACCGCCCTGTTCCCTGGATCACCGGCTCGCTAGCTCGCCGCCCGGCTTGGCCCGGTCCGGCGGCGGATCGTGGCTGCAGCCGCCGCCGCTTTCTATCTACCCCCCCCCCCCCTTTTCTCTTTTTCCTTTTTTTTTTTCCTTCTTTACTGGAGCTGCGCGCGCGCGGTGGCGGTGACGGCGCGATCCCGGGGCGGCCGGGCGCGCGCGCGGGAGGAGGGGGAGGGCAGGCTCCGGGGAACGCGCGCGCTCTGTCTCTTGGTGGCGGCCGGGCGCGCACGCGCTTAGGCCCGGGAACTCTACAGGGACCACCGCGGGCTGGAACGCGGGCCGGGCTAGAATGCCGGGCCACAAGGACGCGGGGCTCAGATCGCCGGGGTCACAGGGCTTCAAGACTGTAAAGTAGGTCGTGAGGGGAACCCAGACGATGGGGGTAGGGGGAGCGCGCGTGCGCGCTCCCGAACGCGGGGCGCATGCGCACGTTGGGGCGGGGCAGGGCGGAGGCGGCATGGGGCACGTACTCCAGGCGGCAGGCCAAGGAGAAGTCAGAAGGCCTGTCTGGTCCCTTCCTGCACTAGTCTACCCACCCATGTCGCGCAGCAAAACAGACGCTCAGAACTTGTGATTAAGTACTTTATTAGGCTTGGTAAAGAGTTTCATCAGTACTCCAGTTTTAAAAAAATGTATAAAAGCTACATACAAAACGTGGAATCAGACGACTAAACTTTCCCGACTCAGGGCCAAATTCTGCAAAAAGAGAAAAGAAAAGAATGTGAACTGGACGGGCTGGAGGAGGAGGGTCTGGGGGCAATCTGAAATCAGAGGGACCTAGCTAACCTTTTTCATCCTCCGCTCCCGTGAGGCCTGCGAGTCAGTCTCTGAGTAAGGTGGAGGCGCTGGGGGGTAGCGGCCCTCCTCTTCCTCCTCGTCTTCCTCCCTGTAAAGTCTCCTTCTCTCTCCAGACCCCTTTTTCTTTAAGGCCTCTTCTAAGAGTCGTCCGTCATACTGAGTGTCCCGGGACCTGGAGCCGGCATCCCGAGGATCCCGGGATCTCTGATGGGATCTGGGGTCCGCACGCCGGTCCCTAGACCTGAGGTCGTCATAATAGTGGGGATCTCGGGAATGTGGTAAGTCCCGAGGATCGTCGGGGTCATAAAGGTCATCCCGGCTGCGACTTCTGGGAGGTGCATAGGCCCGTCCTCTCCTCCCACTACTTGGGGGAGAAGACCTTCCTGATTCAGTGGAGCCAGGCCTGTTGATATCATCCAAAGCATCTACAGAGCGGGCCCGAGGCCGCCCAGATCCCCAACCACCCCTTGGCTGTTCTTGAAGGGGTTCCTGCTCCCACATTCTGGGACTTCGAGGCGAGTGGTGACTCCACTCCTCATCCCGGATTGGGGTAAGGGCAGGACCCCTGGAAGGCCGAGATCTCCAGTCATCTTCATGGAGGGAGGTGACTTCACTCATGGCTGTAGAGAAGGGAGATGTCAGTGGGACTAAGGATAAGTCCAGCCTTGTCACCCAGAGGCACACACCCTTCCCTGCGAGCACAGCAGGCAAGGAGTGCATGCAACATTGTTACCAAGCATGCATCATCCCCTAGACTCAGGTCTGCAGCTCACCCCGTTCTACTCGGCCATTGGGAAGGCCAGGCCGGGAAGGGTCAAAGTTGGCTAGTTCCTTCTCCATATAGTATAGGACCCTCATGGAGTCATCCTGCTGACTAGCCTGTATCCTGTAGCCACTTCGTACTTCTGTGGAAAGGAACAAGGTGATTGTTTTTTTTTGGGGGGGGGGTGCATGTGGATCAACTCTCCAGCCACATTCAACCTCAAAACAACAGGCTCTTACCTGAGGATACACTGCCATCAACATCACGCATCAGAGGTACCTGGGAGCTGTGGCCACCGACTAGTAGAGATGGGTTGTCAGCAGTTACTCTTTGGAGCAAAGCAGGGCACTCCCAATAGTCCATGTTCCCTTCCAGCCTTATCCCACCCCATCTGGTCTCCCCTAGGCCTTACCTGAGCTATTCCTGTCAAAGTCTCCAGGGTACCTGCCATAGGTAGGGCCCATGGGAATCATGGCAGGCGGCGGCGGTGGGGTCTTGGCAGGAGAGAGGTGGGTGTAGATGCTGGGGGCATAGATGCTGGGGACACCTGAGGTGGCTGCTTTGCCAGCAGCATAAACTGGGAGGGCAAATTGGCACGAGAAAGGTGATCAGAAGCTATGCTGTCTCATGTTGGAATAGGATTTTGGGGGAACCTGAGTTTGCCCTCCATCCCATTCCTACAATACTGTAGGTCTCCACTTCCTATCTGACTTCACATGGAATTCTGAGAATAGGGGTGCACACTGGTAGATCAGGCTCCCAATCTGCATGTTATGGTTATTTGTCAACAGATGACAATGGAAAGGTTTCATGTGAAACTCTAGGGTGATCATGTGTCTGTGTTCTGTAATGATCCCAGAACTTTAGACTTCCTAGGTAACGGTTTCACCACTGAGCCATGTTCCCAATACCCCCCCCCCCATTGTCTTGAGATGAGGCTTCATAAATGACTCAGGAAGATCTTAGATTCATTCTGTAGTCAAGACAGACCTAAATAAGAATGACAGCCTGACAGCCTTGCTCCTAAAGGCCATAGTAGGCAAAGTCACTCCCTTTAGAGAGACAGTCCCCCCCCCCTTCTGGGACCACTAGTGTCTCCATAAACTGAGGCACCCTAGACTATACTATGGAAAAGTCGTGACTGTGGAGTGAGGCAAGCACACAGGAGCCTTGGAAGTTTACCTGGCCCACACCCTGGAGTAGCACATACCTCCAGGGTTTCCAATTGCTGGCCACACCCACCCCTATCCACGCAGCTCATTCTGGCTTGACAGCTCAAGGGTAAATCCTAGAGGCTGGGTACTGGTGGCAATTCCTAACTCAATTCACTGGGTCCAGCTTGGCTTTCTAGTGTAGGACTATAATACCAGCTACCTAGGAGGCTGAGACAGGAGGGTCACAACATATTCAACGCCTATCAGAGGGGTTTTTTGCCTGTTTATTACCAACATCATTTATGTCTAGTGTGTGTGCACCACAGCAGTCTATGGAAGTCAGAGAACAACTTGCAGAAATCTCTGTTCTCTCCTTCCACCAGGTGGGTCCCAGGGATTAGACTGTGTTAGGCTTAGCAGTAGGGCCCCTTTACTAGCAGAGCCATCTCACCAGCCCTGGGTCCTTGGAATTTGTTTGTTTTAAAGAGTTACTTCCATTATTTTTCATTGGTGTGTGTGTGTGTGTTGGGGGATGGGTATGTGCATTTGACTGTAAGTGCCCATGGGACCAAAGGAATAAGATACTCTGAAGCTGAAGTCATAAGCAGTTATGAGCTGCCTGACATAGACCAGGCTGGCCTCAAGCTCATAGTGATCCACCTGCTTCTGCCTCCCGAGTGCTGGAATTAAAGGCATGTGCCACCATACTGGATTAATCTCTCCAGTCTTAAAGGGTTATAAAGTTTTTGTTGCTGTTTTTCAGATTTTTGAGACAGGGTTTCTCTCTGAAACAGTCCTGGCTGTCCTCAATTTGCTTTGTTGACCAGGCTGACCTTGAACTCACAGAGATCCACCTGCTTCTGCCTCCTGAGTGCTGGGATTAAAGGCGTACACCAACACCACCTGGTGGGCTACAGAGTTTTAAGGCCAGTCAGTTTGAGTAATTGAGGAAGTTTTGGGGGTTTTCATAGGGCCCACATAACATGAAAACCCCCAAACTTCTGCTGTGCAGAGCTCTGCCCAAGCTGTGTCAGCCTGTCAGGCGTCGAGCTGGCCACAAAGCCCCATCTGGCCTGTTCTTTTCTTTGGGTTAAACACCAAGGGGCAGACCTATCTGAACAGAACAGCCTCCCAGGGAAGACTAAAGGGCCAGCAGCTTAGTCCCCTAAGAGGCACGGGGTGGAGTTACCCACTTTCTCCTTCTCTTTCTCTCTGCTTTAGGTAGGTGCTTCCTTCATTTCTGGTCCCATTTTCCCAGCCCTTCACAGGTGCTCGCCTGGATGTGGGGGGCTATGTCTCAATACAGAGGCTCCATGTGAGGGGCAGTTTGAGTGCTGTGTGCTGCTTAAAGTTGAAGAAATGATGTGCCCTACAAACCCTGCTTGCTTTCTTACCTTGAGGTTTTTGTTTTGTATGTTGAGATGGTTCTGTGTAGCCCACGCTAGCCTTGAACTTCAGCTTTTCTTGTCTCTACCTTCTCTTCCCACAGTGCTGGGACGGCCTAGGAAAACTGTCAAACCCACCTGGATTTTGTTTTAAAGGGGTCTTTACTTTCCTGGGAATAATATCTTATAATGTTGGACATTATTACTTTTGGTGATCTTGTTTTTTGAACCACAGCCATAAATTATCCTCTCAAAAGAAAACAACCTCAAGAGTTAGGGCTGTCGTTCAGTGGCAGTGTTTGCCTAGCATGCGCAGGGCCCTTGCTTCAATCCCCAACACCATAAGAGAAGCCTCAAAATAAAGGAAATGAAAAGTGTAGTGACTGATAACGGAGAGTAAGTAATAGGTCTGCGCGGCCTGCTCTGCACATTGCCTCAGTCTGCAGAGCGGTGGGCAGGCCCATGTGCCCAGTAGAGTTCACTGGGGGAAGCGGGTGAGGGGCACTTACGGGCCTCAGGGCAGCAGCACTTGTCTGGGCAGCAGGGACATCTGACATAGCAGCAGCAGGTGTGAGGACAGCACTGGCACCAGCAGATGCCCAGGAGGAGGAAGAGGAGGAGGCTCGCCAGACAGACCACGACCACGAAGAGCCAATCTGCAGAGAAAGGAAAACGGGCCCTGAGCTGGGAGGCCTGAGTAATGATAAAGATGGACAGGGATGGGTAGGACACCCAGGCTCCACGGGGTGGTGTGGAGCCAACTCTGGGACAAGGGACTAGTTGCAAAGCTTCTCAGAGAACCTGCAACTACCGCTTGGTTCTCTGTGCCCAAGACTAGGGCATAGCGACAAAGGGACACAAACCCCACTGCAGTCAGGTTAAGTCACCACATGGGAGACCTTATCCTGAGTTCAGACAGCTAAAGCAGGGAGCAAGAGGGAGCCTGGCTGGAGCAACACAAACAAAAAGTAGCCTTTAGGAAGGGAAAGAGCCACAGCCCATACCTGAACCCCAGAAGAACACAGCAGGTACCAGTCACTCGAGTCCCTTGCCTGCACCCTGGAACCTGTTCAATCAGCCCAGGCCACCCCGAGCCCACAGCCAGGCCACTAGATGTCACAGAATGGGGCATTAGTGGAGGTCCACAGCGAGAAGAGATTAGGGAGGGAGAGTACTAGAAACAGAAGCAATCTAACAGGGGTTCCACCCCATACCTTCCAAGGGCCCCGCCCGAAAACCAGGTAGGAGCTCAGGGGCCTCTGAGGTCCTGCCTGAAGGGACAAAAGAGAAACAAGATTATGTTGGCCATGGCCAGCCAAAGCCAACACCCTTAAGAACAGCCAGCTTCAACAGTGGAAAACATGCCTTGAGCAGAGACAAGAGACAATGGTCACCTAGGACAGTCCTGACTGGAGGTATATGCACGCCTTCTACCCTGCCACAGGGCCCCATCTGAAGGGTTTGACCTCAGCCTGGCACTCCCATCTTCCACGTATACAGGTCCTGTCAGGCATGTAGGTATACTCTAGAGACCACCAAAAATTGTTTATTGTTTGGTTTGAGACAAGGTCTCACACGGTGGCTCAGGTTGTCTTGAACTTGAAGCAAGCTTGCTGCTCTCCTTGGTTCCAGGATCATAGGCAGGAGCCACCACTCAGGGCTCAAAATGAACTTTTAGCCAACTTACAGCTGCTGAGGAAGTCAGTCACTTTTTCTTTGGGGATGTGGCCACAGAGTAGGTTTGCCCATACTCCAGTGGATGGTCCCACACCCATGAGCATCTAGTTAATAATAACAAGACTCAGGTTATTTTTTAAAAACAGGTGAATTTGGGAGGAGAGCGGGTTGGGGGTATCTGGGGTAAATTGGAAGTGGGGTGTGGGGCATATGCATGCATATAATCAAAACATTATATATTGGTATGAAACAGAATAAATAAAGATTATATCAAAGTTAAATTTTGAATAGTAAAATATGAAGAAAAATGATACCAAGTATATCATAATAAATTATCTATACAGCAACATCATTGTGAAATACAATTAGTATATTTTTGAAGTGCTGGGGGTTGAACCCAGGACCTCATGAATATTAAGTATATGCTTTACCACCCAGCTACACTCGGGCCCACTATAGTTTTTCCCAGTGTAGTAAGGAGCCATGAAGACTCCTTAAAATCATGTCTGGTCCTGAGTTTCAAGACCCAGGTGCCATGAGGTCCTGTGCCCCACAAACATATAGGAGAGTGCATACTCATGCACATGCACGCGCGCGCGCGCGCGCGCGCGCGCACACACACACACACACACACACACGCAGGAAACTGTGGTTCCACACCAAAACACCTCCCTTCAGGGCACACGCACTTGGCCAAGGCAGGAGAAACAGGAATTTAAACCAGTCTTAGCTACCTGATGAAGGTTACGGGAGATCCTGACGCACAACAAATAAACGAGTTAAAAACCCAAAACAATGTGTGGTCCAGGAGGCCAGAACTTTGTCTCCTGACACTAAGTATACCCCCATCTCCTTCTGAGGCTCCCTGACGCACCACCATCACCTTAGTGGCTAGTATTGTACAGTCGAGTTACCTTGGGATTTTAAAAATCTTGCCGGTTTCAGCCAGTGGTGTGGCTAATGAGGGAGGAGAGATGGGAGGATCACCACTTCAATTTGGGCCACATAGCCTGTTTCAAACCACATTCCTAGTTCAATTTTAACATAAGATATAAACCACAAACATTGTGAGATCCTGAGTAGCTCCAAGAACTGTTGATGACACATGCCAATAAAGGTCCCTAGGTCATCGGAGGGTGGATTCCACCACTTGCCCTTTGTCCTGTGGCTTGTGCTCTCTCTGGACCTGATCCCACCATGAGGATGGCAGTGCGCAACCGAAGCTTCTCTCACATCCAGCACATGCCAGGTAAGACTACGGGATGGCTTCTGATTGGCCCACGCAAAGAAACCACTTGGCCAGACTGGAGACCTTGGGGACACTCTCCCCGGCCCCTGCCGTCCATCTTGTTTAGACACACTCAAATTTCCACATACCGCATAAATCACACACAGCACAACCCTCAGAAGAACAAAAGACAAACATTGTGTTTGGACGAGGGACTCATGGTACACTGTGGTCCTGGGAATGTGGCCGAAGGTAGGTCCAACTTCAGTTATACAGAGGATCTGGGTTCAATTCCCAGCACCCACGTGGCAGCTCATAACTACAACTCCAGTTCCAAGGGATAGGGTACCCTCACACAGACATAACATGTAGGCAAAACAGCACTATACAAACTAAATCTTGAAAACAAAACAAAAACAACAACAAAAAAGAAAATGTTCCCACTCCCTTTTAAAACAGGTCTCATTATGTAGTTCAGGCTAGCTAGAAATTCACTGTGGAGCTCAGACTACCCTGAAGTTCAATATAGCCTAGGTTGTCCTGAAAGGAACTATTTGGCTTAAGACTGGCCTAGAACTCTTGATCTTACTGACTCAGCCTCCCGAGGGCAGGGATTCCAGCATGGGCCACCTCCCTCTCAGAATACACCCTCTCAAACACCTGTGGACTTTTCTTGCTGTTGTCCTCTCGGAGACAATGTAGCAGCTTGTACTGTACAAGTACAAGTACAGTAACGTACTTGCTTTATCAGGTTTTCTAAGTAACCTTGAGCAATGGAAAGGTTGGAGTCTACTGAGTGCTCCAGGTCACAGAGGACCCAGGACCAACCCCAACCCCCCCACACTGCGGTCAAGGAAGTTCTTGCTGCCGATCAACTCTGCCCACCTTCTACTTTTGTTTTTGAGGTAGGGTCTCTCTGTTTTGTAGATCTGTCTACCATGGATCTCGCTCTGTAGACCAGGTTGGCCTCAAACGGGAGTCCTGAGCTAGCCCCACAGTATTTCAAGGTGGTGACCCAAAAAAGGACAGTTCCTGTAATCCCCCTGAAACATATCTAGACTTACCCAAGTATTATCCAAAGATAAAAAACCCAAAACTTCAGCCTATCAAAGATGTGCTAATTTAACTGCTCCCCACTTAAACCAATTATGTTTAAGATGACCTAACTATTCCCCTAGCTATGGAATTCCTCTAGCTATGCTTTAATGGAGCCTGTGTATTCCTCTCTGGATCGCCATTGTGTACAAATGGTTGACCCCACATGCTTGTTATTTCTGTAAAATAAACGCTCTTTGTTTCTACATATTATTCAAGTTTGGGGTCTTCTTCAGCATTTCTTGGACCCTTCCACCACCTGCCTCTGCCTCCATGTGTGTGCTTTTAAAATCAGAGACCAATAGATTCCTCGGTTCTCTCCACTCTGACTCTGGCTGTTTTGAAATGCCGTACAGGGAAGGGTTCTGTCCGGGGTGCAAGGCACAGAGAACCCCAAGTGACTGGCAGTGCCACAGAGTGGTAGCAAGCAGGCGACAGGGCCCAGCATGGTAGCTGGATGACAGAGGGTGAACACACAAGAGGGGACAAGAGGAGTACTGGTTCCCACTCCCCCACCCCAGGGCCCTGGGAACCAGCCCGACTCAGACTCACCGAGGACAATGAGCTCTGCGTAGGCCTCGTTGTTACCATCCAGATCCTGAGCTGAGACCACAGAGCAGTAATACACCCCACTGTCCCCCCAGGCCGTCTGCTCGAACGTCAGGTCAGCATCTGGGTCAGGAGACAGTATGAAGACACCTCAGGGGGTGGTACTGAGATCAACAGGGGCTGGGTGTCCATCCATCCGTTTCCCCCCCCTACACAGACACACATACCATGGGAAGGCAGCAAGGGATGGGGCTGCAGTGAGTCCAGTAAAAATGAAATCATTAGTTGGGGCTGCAGAAATGGCTCATCCTTTAAGAGGACTTGTTGCACTTGCTGAGTTCCCAGCACCCACACAAAAGAGCTCACAAACATCTATGACTCTAGTTCCAGAGGATCCGGTACCCTCCCTGACCTCCCCAGGCACCGGGCATGCATATGATGCACAGACATTATAGGCGAAAATCATCCACGTGAATTGAGTACTAAATCATTAGATTTTTGTTTGTTTGATACAGTAGCAGTGGCCTTGAACTGAAAATTCTCCCAAACTCAGCTTCCCAAGTGCTGGGATTGCAGACACAGTCCACCCAAGCTACAACAGCATCGTTCATCCAAGTGCACACTACCTTTTATGTACTTCTCTGAACACCAAAAATGGGTTCTTTGAAAACATCTGGGTGCCAGGCATGGTGGCACAGGCTGCTCATCCCGCATCCCGGAAACTGAGGCAGCATGGTCTCAAGCTGGGCTATAGTAGGACCTTACCTCAAAATAAACACAGGCGAGGGCTGTGGCTCAGTGGTAGAATGTTTGCCTCGCACACAGAGACCCTGACTTCACCCAGCACTGACATGGAAACAAAACTAGCCCAAACCAAGCCTAGCAGGGGAGCACCATTCTCATTATGGTTTTGGGGGTGAGACGTGTGGTGTGGAGTGATGACCTAATCCAGGCAAAGGCAGGGGCGGTCTGACTCCAGTGTCTGTGCTTTTGACTCAAGTCTTACCAAGTCTCACCTCCTTTGGCAGGCCTTGAGGCTGGGCGCATAACAAGGAAGCCACGCTAACTAGGGCAGATCCCAGATAGGAGATGCCTGGGCACCAAGGAGTGGGTGTGACAGGTGTGGGAGAGACCTTCCCAGTTCCAAGCCCACCCCCTCCCTTCCTGTCCCCCACATTCCAGGCCAGTCCCAGGGCTTGGGGACGCTCTGGTCTGAAGCAGCCCCAGGCAAGGAACCTGCTAATTACACCACTAATGAAAGTCTTTTAGCACATCCGGTTTCCTCTGGACTCCTCAGGCCCTAATTAGTTACATCCTTTCCTCCACCTGACAGGGAAGTCTCTGCTTGGAGACTCTGCCCTAGTGGTAAGCATTTCTTCTAGCAGGTAGAACCCCAGGGGATCATGGCCACGATCTTAGGCTCCTAATGACCTGCCTGCCACCGGCTCCCATGGACCTAGGAGCCTGCATGACAACCTGTCCACCACACCCATGTCAACTGTGGCTGCCCAAATCCATGGTACCTGGCAGCTACTGGGACACCAGCTACCAAGGTCTAAGCTTCCTCAAAAGAAACCCCTTTCCAGAACCCACCTGGATCATGCCAAGCACAGTCCTGCAAAGCCCTTGGCACATTCTCTGGTCACTGGCTATGTCCATGTCACCCCCATGATCTCACTGGCTCTCAGTCATCCTTTCTGCCTACTCCATCCAGGGAGGCTGCTTCTCCTTTCTCAAGCCCCAACCTGGAGGTGCACTCTCCCAGACCACCCCAATTTACAAGGCTCCCCTGCTGGCTCACTGAAGCCTGACACCCTGCTCATGTGCTAATCCCCACTCTTCACCTATGACAATGTCAGAAGAACGGAGTTGGCCTCAGTCACCTGATTCCATGGAGGGCCATCCCTCTCGTTAGCTTTTACTGCTTGTCCCATTCACTCAGCATTCAATATGGCTGGGGTTATGGTTGGCACATGCCTATGATCTCTAGCACTGGGGAGGTTAAGCCATGAGGATGGAGAGTTTGAAGCCAGCCTGGACTACATAGGGAGACCACCTCAACCCCTGACCCCCAACAAACTGCATGTTCCAGGAAGTGTTTAAGTAACCTTCATTAGAAAGCAAAGCTTGAGCTGGATGTGATGGCGCCCGCCTTTAATCCCAGCACTTGGGAGGCAGAGGCAGGCAGATCTCTGAGTTGAGGACAGACTAATCTACAGAGTGAGTTCTGAGTTCCAAGACAATCAAGAAACCCTGTCTTGAAATAAACAAACAAAGAAGCAAACAAAATTAAAATTAAACCAAAAAAAGTGCATGAAGGTTCTCAGTGTGGCTAAGGGACCCTGGGTTTCCCTGGTCCTTTCAGGGATTCCACGGTACACTTATTTTACAGCACTAACAAACAACCAGCCTTAACCTCTCAGAAACATTCAAAGGCATTTTCCATGTGATTATATAATCTCATAGCAAACCAAAGGTGCTTGGAGAACCTTGCTTTTACTGAGCTCGGCCAAGGAAATGCATGGGAACAAAAAAAATAATGCCACTTAGCTCATTTAAATAATTCATTTTTAGTTTTGGAATTTTTTTTTCATAAAAGGGACATTTAGTTCTTGATTGGCTGACTTGGAACTCACTGTGCAGACCAGGCTGGCCTTGAACTCACATGTTAATTTGTTAATGATAAAAACAAAAGCTTGAGCCAGGTGTGACTGCACAAATATAAACAAATATGATAATTACAGCACTTGGGAGGCTGAAGTAGGACGGTGAATTCAGTGCCCGTCTGGGCTGCTGAGTGAAATCCTAGAGAAGACAAGGCCAGAAACCCTCTCAAGAGTTCTCCAGTAATAAGATGTTCAGAGGTTCTGAGAAGAACCTGGAAACTTCATGGAACAAAGTTGTCCTTAGAGGGCTTCCGACCAGAGCTAAAACACAGGCTGTCTATCAGATGGGGAGTGTGGTCTAAAGGACATGACCTAGGAGGCATAGAAAGTGCCAGGCGTGGAAGTGGGGAGCCGGTCAACTCTGGGAAGGCTGCCCGGGGGTGACCTTGGAGGAGTGAAGACCGACTGTCCCTCCAAGGTCAGGCTTCTGGCCCCTGTTGACTGAGGTTGTGTGCCTGCAGATCCCTCCAATGCAGACTCCCATCCTTTCACAAAACCCTCAGAAACTCAGTAACTCAGACTGTCCTAAGCATTCCAGATTTTTCTGTTGTACTCTCTGGAGGATTTCCCATTTATGTATCTGGGGTACAACAGTGGGTGTTGGGTGCCGTGAACTGGGGCACCCATGGTTAATGCTCTTGGAGAGGACCCTGGATTCAAGGAATTGGCTGGCAGGGAGGCCCACTGGCCATGGTGCCCACTCCTACGGATTCAATAGCAGGTCCTGTCCAAAGATGAAGGAAGGAGCTAACAGGAACCCCCTGCTGCAGGAAGTGATTACACAGGCCAGGCATTACAACCAAGGGCCTCTAGGACCAGCTCTGGGCCTTGCTGTATTGTATTTGGCCCATTTGATGTTTTCAGAACCCACGAACAGCAAGGCTTTCCGGCTTCTTTTGATCACTCCTGAGGCCTGGGCCCACCTCCTTCCTGTGGGGCACACCCTGTTCCTGGTCTCTGCTGGCCCCTGACATCACAGGGGCTAGGCACTGATTCCACGGGGGTGAGGTGAGAGGCCACGATACTGGTCTCCAGTGGGAAGAAGGCTGGGCTCCTCCGTGGCTATGTCCTGACTCCTTATTTGCACACGGCAGAGAGAAGGGTCAAGATTTCAGGTCCTTAGGGTCCTATTCAGTGCTGCTGAAAATGGGGGCACGTGGCTCTAAGCAGCCTGAAGAGATTAACACTAGGGCCTCCAATAAAACACCCCACACCCCCAAAGCAGGAGTGGAAGAGAGGCACTGGGAGGTGGCGGACATTTATTTTTCCCATCACTTTTTTCTTGTGCAGCTCCTGGGGACCTATGCCCTTACCCACACTAGACAGGCGCGGTGCCACCAGCTGCAGCTCAGCCCCTTTGACTCTTTGCTTTTGGAGACAAGGTTTCACTAAGTGTCCTTGAACTTCTGCTCCCCTGCCTGAGCCTCCTAAGTGGCTGGGAACAGGCCACAGTCACTTTTACTCTTAAAACTAGGAGAGTGGATGACCCTAGGGATGCCACTGAGAGGCCCACCTCTCCTCTCTTTATCCTCAAGGATGAAGAGGAAAGATGTTCCCATGATTACTTTTGAAAGGAGGGCCACTTACCTACCACTGTTGAAATAATCCAGTTGGAGACACCCAGTCTGGTCATGAGGGTCCTCCAGGGTATATCCTGATGGGCATTCCCAAGTTTTGTGTCCCTCAGAACAGACCCAGGTTCAGCCAGCCCTTAAGGACAATCTCTGTCTGTGGTGTCCTGATTAGGATCGGGCAATTAGGCCCAGTGTAAGCCCCCAAGGAAACCAACCTCTCCCCAGCTTCAAGGGCAGCTGGAAGCTTAGGATTTCCATGGAGATTCAAGGCAATTCCTTGAGACCTGATCCCTTGGGACCCTGCCGTTCATCTGTGGCCTGCAGGGGAGAGGGCATACTCTACGGCCTGGTTTCTAGGGATCTGCTAAGAGCCACCCCGCTGCCTGTGAGACAAGGAACGGATGGACATATCCATTACCTGGGAAGCCTGCACCCCTGGCCCACTGCTGTCCCTGGCTGCCCCTATGTCTTTCCTCTACCCTTCAGATCACACTAGCAAAGATCCAAGTCATTAAACACACACCGCCAAATGCTACTTTCTTTGGACCTTGTAAAACTATCAGAAATCTCCCATACTTAACAAAACTCCCCGAGACAGGGGCTCACATAGTCAGGCTGGCCTCCAACTTGCTACATAGCTGAGGGTGGTGGTCCGCCTCCCCAAGGCTAGGATTACAGGTGTGCACTACCATGCCCAGTGCTGCCAGTCTTCCCAAGTCTTTTCACTAGCAGTGTGACTTCTGGAAGGTAATGTGGGGCAGGGACAGGGTCTGGAGCTGTTGTGCTTACCACTCTATTCCCAGTGTGTCTATCAGCACCTGGGACACAGCAGATCCACGGTAAACACCAAGGCAATGGCTGTGGATATAATTCAGTGGTAGAGCCCCTGCCTAGAGTTGCCCAGTAAGGGGCTGGGGGCATGACTCAGTGGGTAGAGCCCCTGCCTAGAATCCCCCAGTGAGGGGCTGGGGTGTGGCTCAGTGGTAGAGACCCTGAATAGAATCCCCCAGTGAGGGGCTGGGGTGTGGCTCAGTGGTAGAGTCCCTGCCTAGAATCCCCCAGTAAGGGGTTGGGATAGTTCAGTGGTAGAGCCCCTGCCTAGGATCCTCCAGTGAGGAGTTAGGGTGGCTCAGTGCTAGAGTCCCTGCCTAGAATCCCCCAGTGAGGGGCTGGGGTGTGGCTCAGTGGTAGAGCCCCTGCCTAGAATCCCCCAGTGAGGGGCTGGAGGTGTGGCTCAGTGGTAGAGCCCCTGCCTAGTATGTTCCAAGCCCTGGGTTCCATCTATAGCAACACCAGAGAACAAGAATAATGAATGAATGAATGAATGAACGATTGAAGACTAGATCTACAGTGGTGGAGTTAGGACACAGCTGTTATCAACTGGGCGACACCCCATCAAGTCACTTGTCTCTAGGGGGCCTCTGAAAAAATGACAATAATAGAACAGAGCCACTCAATTGCTGTGTGGTCTTCCTGAGTTAATCCACTCCAGGTAAATTTGAATCAGGCCCTGGGTCTCACTATATGTAGCACAAGCTGGTCTTGAACTTGAGATTCTTCTGCCTCAACTTCCTGAGTGCTGGGATTACAGGTGTGAGCCACCATAGCTGGCAGAAGCATTATTTCTCACTGCTAGCATGTTTAGTATCAATTATAAAATAACAGGCTTTTGTTTGTCTTAAATCTGCAAGCTTTTGACATTGTACATTGAATCTCTCTGCCTTACAACACTGTGAGCTTCATAGGAGAGTGATCAGATGGTTTAACTCTATCTGTGTTCCCGGAGCCTGGAACACACCTGTCACAGGGTAGGGACTGTATTGTGGGGTAATGGGATAGAAGGATAGACGGATGATAGGATGGATGTGTGGGTAAATGGAAGGATCCCTCCCATCATTATCCCATCGAGACACTCAAACCCTCTCACCCGCCCCCCACCCCAGCGAGCCTCCTCCAGCCCCGCCCCCACATACTTCCTGTGATGGTGATCCTCCTGCCCTGGTAGTAGTCTCCAAGGGTCACGGCATTGCCCTGCTTGGTGGCCACCACCCTGACAGTGCGCACACTGTCCTGGCACTCCACATAGGGGTTGTAGCCAGGGTTGCCAGCTGCCAGCTGGGCATTTATCTGGTTCTCCACACTGGCGGGGGAGAAGGCATCGGCCACGCGGTCTCTGCAGAATGACTTGTACTTCCAGATCACAATTGGGGTTGAGATGGAGCTGCTCATCTGATAGGTGCAGGGCAGCGTCACCGGTTGGAACAGGATCACCACGTGGTAGGGGTCCGACACGGTCACCTGGATGGTGTTGGCCGGAGCTGGGAGCAGAGGAGCCAACAGAGAGAGCTGAACTCAGTGGGTCCCGCACCAGCAAGGAGCCACGCCACTTAACAGTGAGTGCGGGTTTTTTTTTAGAGCACTTGGCATACTGCTCCTTAATCCCTTAAACTGGTGAGGCAAATTGGATGAGGTGGCCCATTTTACACACCCTTGGGGCTGAAAAGTGATATATATGTAGCCCCATAGGCCAGGTTCCTGGAATACTCTGTCCACCTTTTCCTACTCAGAGACTCCTCAAAATGCACACCCAAACACAAATAGAACCCTTCGGGCCCCAACTGAGCCAATATTCAATGTAAGCGCGCACTGGCCAGCGGAGGATGGTTACAGGTTCTAAAGTTCACCCTACAGATACCCGGGAGGTGGGTGGGGTGGGGAGTCCCCAATTCCACACCCACTCCAAGCCAGGACTACTCTTTCTCGAGCTCTTTTTTCAGGGAACGTCGGATCTAGCCCTCGAGTGCTCTCTCCCCGTTACCCCAACACTTAGAATTCTTGGGGTGTACCCAAGACTCCAGTGCCTGGCTTTCCCGTGATGCGGGGGAGGGCATTGCTCCTGTCCCACAAAGGGTACAGTTCTCAGGCTTAGAATCCCCAGAGTTTCACTTCCTGTTATCTCCAACAAAGGCGGAGGAGCGGGCTGGACGCGCCAATAAAAGAAATCCCCTTCCTCTGGCACACAGGGGTCTCCCCAGCTAGGCAGAATCTGGTGGTCTCGAATCTGTGCCCTCGAACTAGCCATCACCCCCGCCTCTTGGTTCCAGCTCCTCCAGGACCGGTGAAAACCGCAGCCCTCCATCTACCTTCTGTAGTGCCCTCCCGCCGTCCCACAGCACCGGGGACCCCCCATTCCTTACCTGGACAGTAAGTGATGAGAAAGAGCCACACGAGGAACATAGTGGTCGGGCGGGAGCCAGGCGCCTCAAAAGGCGCGCTGGGCGCCGGCGCCATCGCGGCCGTCTAGCAGCGACGGAGCCCGCGCGTCCCCTCCCAAGTATCCCAAGAGTAGGGGGCACGGCGAACACCAAGGCCGAGAAGGGTACTTGCTCCGCCCGGCCCTTAATCCAAGTCCATTTTCTCCACACTGAAGGAGTTCTAACCTACAAAAAAAACTTGGACGAAGCTCATGTCTTCGGCTCTCCCGGGACAACTGACCCGGTGCGCGATGGCTCTCTGGGTCACTCCACCCCCCTGTGCACTCCCAGGAATGGATCCGCCCAGGTACACAAGGGTGGGAGCCCTGGGGCTGGGCTTGGGGGTGGGCGGCGGAGGAGGGGCTTGTGGGTCTCCCTCCCCGGAAGTGGGCTGACTCAGGTGCGCTCCTGCCCTCAGGGTCTGAACCAAGTGACCACTTAGCCCGGAGGGCGCCCGCACCCCAGGCGACATGTGCAACCACCTGCTGCTCTGGCCAAAGTTGATAGGACCGCGCTCCCGGAAGACAGAGACCCCCTGGGGGTGCTCCACCTGCCGAGAGGGGCCGGCCCTGCTGAGCACCTGTTCGATGACGGTCCCCACCCCTGTCTCCGGCGCCGATGGACCCGCCTAGGTGCGCCCTGCGGGGAGGTGCCAGGCCGAGCAAGGTCCCGGCTGGCAGAGGCGTGTCGGTGACGCTGCCTGCCTTCCCACTTTCGTCCCGGTGGGGGAGGTGTCGCGGGCTTTCTGGGCTCCCAAGTTGGCTGACTCAAGTATCAATGAGGCCCCCCCTTGAAGTGATGCTCTGGCCCCGCAGGCGATGCTCGTGGAGACGGAACTTTTGAAAAAGTTGCAGTCGTTCTTTGGCAATTTCCTTACTTACTTGTGGTTCCCTCTCCACCTCCCCTTCGGTCATCCCTTACTCTAGGTCAGGCTTCCGGAAGTTCTGACGCTTAAAGGCGCTGTGCCCAGACTGGAGGCCGGGAGACTTGTTTCGGTTCAAAGGTTCCCAGGCCGTCACCTGCACCCCGGGAGCGGCCAGCGGCTCTCGGCCTTCTCAGCGTTACACTGCTGCTCCCTGGTGGCGTCGAGGGGAAGCGCATTCTGGGAGATTGTGAACTGACCGGTGCGTTGGGAATACTATCATTTTCTTCTGTCTTGTAAAACTCGGTCACATCCTTCTGCTCAGGAATATCCCGTAGCCCCTCCTTACTCCCAAGAAAAATCCAAAATACTCATACCGGCCTGATTGTCCCTCCCCAACGTCACTTTGCTCTCTTCGCTTATTTGGCTTTGGCCACACTGACCTGGTGTGTCCCAAATCAGACACATGGCTGGTGTCGCTACCAGAATTTCTTTCCTGCTGAGGACACCTCATCCCATTTTCCTCAGGGTCGCATTCAAAGGCAAACCCTTCTCATAAAATTTCACCCTGCTTATGAGCCGTTATGATTTAAAAATAGAGGAAATCATCATAGCCATCATTGCTACCGTTTGTAATTCTAAACCCGTAATACGCATTACTTTGTGTTTTGTACACCCTTGCTATTATCATTGTTATGGATACCTAGGACCTTGGTCATCCATCATCTTCAACGTAGGAAAGAGAATCTGTATTAGGTTAGAACCCATTCTAATCACCCCATTTTCACTCAGCATTTTTATATACCCCATCTCTACACAAAGATAGATGCGTGCTTCCTCCCAGGGCAGGCTTCTCCCCAACGTCTCTCTCCCGTTGTTTCCTTCTCGAATCATTTACTGTCATCTGGTATTTACTAGCTACAGTTTCTCCACCTATCTTTTCCTGTCCTAAAGACAACGTTGCTTAGTAAATATTCCACCTCTGTATCTCCCGGCCCTCCTGCAGTTATGGGGGGGGGGCTACATTAGGTCAATTATGGTTAGTAGCATCTGTACAAAAGTAGAGCGGGTTCCCCTCCCAGTCCAGAGCATTTAATCGACAGGATGCCTTCCCCTGCCCCAGCAACCAGTGTTGTTTCGGACAGCGTCTGTGGGGACCTTGCAGGGGAGCCCTCCCCACTAACCAGTGCTGGGTATGAATGTGAAAAAAGAAGGGGGTTATAAAACTAAGATTCCGGAATGATGGACTCTAGACTGTCACGATTAGTACATCCCCTTGACACCAAGGGGATGATTTAATGATGATTTAAGAATCTTTCCTATGGCCGGGCAGTGGTGGCACAAGGCTTGCATCCCAGCACTCAGGAGGCAGAGGCAGGCAGCAGCTCTCAGTGAGTTTGAGACTGGCTTGATCTGCAAAGCGAATTCCAGGACAGCCAGGACTGTTACACAGAGAATCCCTGCCTTGAAAAACCAAACAAACAAACAAAAATTCTATCTCTAGGAGTAGGAGAGGTGGTCCTTGTCAGGGCTTCCCACTGGACTTCAGTATCTGTGTGTCACCCTTTTGATGGACACGAAGCCCTTGTCCCATTCCCATGTCAGACACTTTTTGTCTCCGAGACATAGGCCTGTGAGAAATAGGGTTTTTGTTTGTTTTGTAAAATCTTTATTTTATTTTTGGCTCATGTTATCAAAGGTTTTGGGACATGTTTGGCTGGCCACATCATTTGGGAGCTTGCATTTCAAGGCTGGTGAGGCAGAGAACTAAGCTTGCTGCTTGCTTCACAGAGGCTAGGAAACAGTCAGACAGACAGGAAGGGGCCAGGGACAAGGGAGACCCAAGGACTGCCCTACTTCTGCCAACTGAGTTCCGCTTTCCAATGATGGACCAGCCTGACTCCATCTTAAGATTAAAAGCCATCTCGCCAAAGTACGTTCATACTTGTTTTCTGAAAAATTGAATTTGACCATGTCTTGACCCATTTTTTGGAAGTTGACATGTCCCACACCTATATTCTGACCCCCCCCCCGCCCGGTATGATGTTCTGCCACATAATATTGAGATGTTCCTCCTCCTACATAACTAAAAATTCTTAAAAACCCCCTGGCCTTGAAATTTGAGGCTAATATAAACCCAACCTTCTTCCATGTTTGCTACTAAACCCCACCTTTAGACTGATGGCCCTGACAGAAAATAAAGCTTGTGTAATCTAACCCAAGCGTTTGGGTAATGGTCTTTCCTATCATTCGGTGGGATAAACACTAATGTTTTTCAATACCATCAACATCAGTACCACCATCTGCGACTCAAACGTGTGAACTATAGTGTATGTTTGGATTCAAAGCACGCACTGTCTTCATGTACTGGATATGTGAGGGTGGATAATTTGCCTTTTGAGTTCATCCTATCTACTTACTGGGGTTATGTAAATTATTGTTGGAGGAAGCCACTTGTTGGTTCCTGGCTACTAAGCCCTGAAATAATCACACAGAAATCATGTTATTTAAATCACTGCTTGGCCCAGTAGCTCTAGCTTCTTATTTGCTAACTCTTACATCTTAATTTAACCCATCTCCATTAATCTGTGCATTGCCATGAGGTTGTGGCCTACCAGTAAAGTTTCACTACATCTGTCGCCGGTGGCAGCTCCATGGCTTCTCCCTAACTCCACCTCCTTTCTCCCAGCATTCGGTTCAGTTTCCCCCACCTAGTTCTGTTCCCCCTATAGCTCTGCTATGGGCCCAAAGCAGTTCCTTTATTAACCAATGATATTCACAGCATACAGAGAGGAATCTCACATCAAGTTATATCTTACTCATACATAGTTCAGTTTTTGTTTTATGTTCATGTGTCTGCCTGCATGCATGTCTGTACACCACATGTGTGTCTGGTGCCCACAGAAGCCAGAAGAGGGCAGAAGGTCCTCTGGAATTGGAATTGCAGACAGTTGTGAGCTGGTGTGTGTGTGTGTGTGGTAGGAATCAATCCCAGGTCCTCTGGAAGAGCAACTGGTGCTCCTAACTGCTGAGACATCTCTCCAGCCTAAGTCTTATATGTTCGATGTGTATTTCTGAAAACCCTCCGGACCCTGGTACACAGGGCTTAGCACCCAAGTTCTATGGGTGACATCACAGTACTCAAGAAGGTTCTTAAGTTCTTCCCGTAGTCTTCAGCCATGCTGGCCACTCTGTGGCTGGCTACTCTTTCTCTTCCTGTGCTGTGGGCCCAGAAACTAATCAACTGTCCCCATAAGAATGTGTGCCAGTACGCCGTACTCTCGGGCAATGACGTGATTCTGCAGTGTAACCACCCCAAAGCACTATGGTATTTTTCTTCCTCTCTGGACGACAAACTGTCCCTGATCAACTCCATGCCCAGTGTGAAGATACTGTCTGGGAGCAACCTGCAGTTATCCAACCCTCAGCCGTCCCAGACGGGGCTTTACCGCTGTCTGGATAATTACAAGGCTCGTGTGGTGGAATATGAGATAGACTTTCAGGATATAGCCCTGCTGCATATCACACACAAAGACCTGGGCCAAAGGCCCCTGGAAAATGAGACCATGAACCTAGAAGGAGAGGTACTCGTTTTTACCCACTGGGATCCTTGGCAAGACTGTAACCGTTGCGAAAAGCCGGGTGAGCGCAAACGTCTGGGTTACTGCTACGTGGAGGAGCCGCTAGGAAAACCCATGCCCTGCTGGCTCTACCTGAGAAAGGAGAAGGTGACCCACACCCGCCTGCGGCCTGAACTCCAGCTACAAGCCTGCCAGGTGCCCTGTGATACCATCACAGAAACCACCCAGCCATACTTCGTCTTTGACACTCTTCAGCTGGACAAAACCGCCAACCACGGGTGGCTCAGCTGTCCTTTGGCTTCCATCTACAGGTAACTGGAGCAGGGCCCACAGCCGTTCTCTTGGCTCTCCATCAGTCCTGTTCTCTGGGGTCTGTCTGCTGCTAGGGGGAGGTCTCCATCCAGTAGATAAGTTCTTCCTCCATACCTAGAAGCCTTCATGATAGGTGAGAGCCTAGAGTCACTGGCTTGCTTAGACATTGTCGCACCAGAGATCTCTGAGATGCTGAGGAACATGGTAACTGAAAAAGGATCTATTTTCTGCCAGCACAGGCAACCTGGAGCCAGAGACTCAGGTTCAGGTTCAGCCAATGGAAACATGGATGTGGGTCCTGTCTGCTGACTAGACCCTGAAGAACATGGTTTGCCCATGTTCTCTCCTTGCACCAGTAACATGTGTCTTAGTCCTTTCTCTTTTGGGTTTTTCGAGACAGGGTTTCTCTGTAGCTTTGAAACCTGTCCTGGAACTTGCTCTTGTAGACCAGGCTGGCCTTGAACTCACAGAGATCCACCTGCTCTGCCTCCCAAGTGCTGGGATTTTCTTTTTTTTTTTTTTTGAGACAGGGTTTCCCTATGTGGCTTTGGCTGGCCTGGAACTTGCTATGGACCAGGCTGGCCTTAAACGCACAAAAGATCTCCCTGGCTCTGCTTCCTGAATGTTGGCATGAAAAGTGTGCGCCACCACACCTGGCACATATTTGTTTCTTCCTCTGTCAATATTTTATGTAAGTAGGCGAAGGGTCATGATATGACAAAATAATTATTAGACAAAGAAGTATCAACAGTTATAAGTGCTGCATGCAAAAGCTATTGGTAAAAACATAGATTTATCAGGACAGCCAGAGTATGTAGTAAGGCCCCATCTCAAAAATAAATAAATAAATAAAAGTCAAAAACAAGCAAAACAAATAAGCAAAAAAGCCAACCCCCAAACTTGCCGGAAGACGGTTTATCAAATGTTTCCTGGTGACTGCCCTTGGTTGTTACAGCTGTGGATGATATTTTGGTTTCTTTTTTATTGGTTTTTAAATCATCATAAGAATCTCATAGTTACTTCATTTTTAAATGTAAGATTTATTTGTATTTTATGTGTATAGGTGTTTTACCTACATCTATTTATGTGCACGCTATGTGTGCAGTGCCCACAGAGGCCAGAAGAGGACGATAGATTGCCTGGCACTGGAGTTACAGGAAGGTAAATAACTCAAAATAGCTTCAGGAAATCCCTGGAACTGACCAGATTCACTAGGTCCCTTCCTGCCAGAGTAAACAATAAAAACTACAAAGATTCTGAGATCAAACCAGCTGCCTGGAAGAAGCAGAAACCAGCTGAGCTGTCTGGAAGAGGGTTAGACCATCTGAGGCACCTGGAAAGGACATTCTCCAACCTGTTGAGCTGTCAGTGGGCTGTGCAGTGGGCTCCAGGCTCCCAGCTTTTGTGAGTTGTCACCGGTGCTGGGGTGGCTTTTGTTGATGCAGCTGTCTTTGAGTCATTTCTGCTCCTGTAAGCAATCCCAATAAACTCATTGATTCACCATACACACACACACACACACACACACACACACACACACACACACACACACATGCACACACACACACACACATGCACACACACACACACACACACACAGGAAAATACATGTAAACAACAACAAAAACAAGAGTAACCAACCAACCAAACAAAAATCAGGTAGTTTTAAAGAAAAATCTTCATAAAAGCACGGTTCTTAAGGACTAGCTGAGGACATTTGAATGGCCAGGGGCTGTTTCCCTTAGGAACAGTTAATCCATAGCCAGCATTCTAGCAAGTTTCTCAAAGGTAACTCCTGTGACTGGCAGAGATAGTAACATCTGACCTTGTGTGATGTGTGTTGCTAGAAGCCTTGTTTCTTTATTAAGTGTGATGCCTGGTGCAGAGCAGTGGTGGTGCACAGCTTTAATCCCAGCACTCGGGAGGCAGAGACAGGAGGATCTCCATGAGTTCAAGGCCAGCCTGGTCTACAGAGCTAGCTCTAGGACAGGCTCCAAAGCTACACAGAGAAACCCTGTCTCGCAAAACCAAAAACGACCCCCCCACCAAAAAAAGAGTTGATGGCTGGCATTTGATATTCACCAAAATATCTCTGCAGTGGGTGGACCACAGAAAATCATGCCTTGCCGGGTGTTTTGTGTTGTGTGGGTTGGTTGTAGAAGGGGGTCACTCCAAGACTCAGGGAGAAAGTTTTGTGAATTGAACCTTGAACAATCATCAAAGGCTGATTGATTGATTATTATACAAAAGCTGAAAAGCTGTTTTTTAGGGAGGGAGGGTAAAACAAGTTCCTCAGAGTAAAGTCCCTGGCCTACCCTATATGTTTTTCTGAAGGAAATCATCATGGCCTTCCCCCACATCAGTCCTTATCGCACACTGTTTGCTGTACCAAAGAATCGAGGATATCCATGTGTGCCAGGACCATCCAGTGACTAAAGTCATGCAAGGGCTCTCCGTTCCTCCAGAAAAACAACGCTGTAGATAGCAGAAAAGAACTGTCGTCTCCCACACGGAGTTCTTCAAGGTCGAAGTACTTCTAGAAAAGAACTATTCATTCAGAGGTTTGCCCCAACACAGTACCAAACAACTATTTCATGCTAACGTTTACCCCAGATACAATGATCCTACTGGATTTCTGCTACAATGTCTGGATCATCTCAAATTTCCTGTCTGAGAAGGTATTTAGGGAAAGATTTGGGCCAGAAGAAACTGTGAACAGTACGTATTTATTTAAGATCAATTGAATTTTGCAGCTATCTTGGAGGCAAAGTTAGGGACCGACATGTCCAAAGGTCCTGAAACAGGAATGCCTCTGCTTGGTTGGAATGCTCTGGAAAACAGGGCAGAAGTTAACATGAATGGGGTGCCCAGAGAGATACAGGAAATCAGAACCGGCAAGGATTTGGCCACAGCTCTACCTCAGGGTTAAGAAGTGTGTCAGGGAGCTCAAGAGAGGGCTCAGGGGGGAAGAGCTTTGCTGCTGTGACTCCAGGAAATCCCGCGCCCTCTTCTGGTTTCCTCGCCAGGAAATCCCGCACCCTTCTCTGGTTTCCTCGGGTAAAAGGCACACATGTGGTAGGTAGACACACATAGAGGTAAAATACCTATACACATGGAAGTAAGACTTTTTTTTTTCTTTCAGGGATTAGAACTAGGGAGTTGGCTCAGTGATTAAGATCACTGGTTACAAAAACTTTCTTCCCTCCCCTTACCCCTTACCCCTTGCCACCTTCAGCAGCTGAGAGAGCTGGCCCTGCCCCTCACCAGCAGCAGCACACAGGAGAGCAGGCCCTACACCTTGCCTGGGCAGCACACTAAAGCTGACCCTGTTAGTGGGGGCACAGGTGAGTCAGGCCTGTGGGCATGAGAGCAGAAGAGATGCCCCCACCCTGTCCCTCATATGCCATGGGGTGGCAAGGGTAAGAGAAATATGACCCCCCCCACCCATTGCCACTTGTGACAGGTGGGAGAGCTGGCCTCAGTGGCATTAGAAGGAAAGAGCTGGTCCTGTCCCCCCACCAGGTGCAGCAGTCTGGAGAATGGGCCCTGCGCCTCCCCTGGGCAAAATGGTAGAGCTGGCTGTGGTGTGAGTGTGGGTGAGCTGGCCTGAGGGTGTGAGGGCAGGAGAACTGGCCCCTGTCCTTGCTGTTTGCTGCATTGGGGGAGCTAGCCGGGGCAGGGCTGGAGAGCTCACCTGGGTGGTGATGGTGAGGGAAGGCTGGCATACTGATCAACCCAGGCCCAGAACCAGGACTGTGGGACAGCCATGAGTTAGCCCGTCCCAACATCCACCTCATCTGTGATCTGCTGGAGCAGGTGAAGGGGCTGGACCTGAGATCCAAAGCTGCAGGATCTCCACAACACAGGCAACAACAGGATCCCCAAGAAGACCTCAGTTACTGATAGGGCAGCAGAAGCCAGAGGCCTGGAACCAGACCAGTGACTTCTTGCAATGAACACTTACAAGTGAAGATGTCTGGACTAAAGAGTATATATGCTGTGTGACTCACTGGCCACACTACAGCTTCCAGGCCGAGTTTTTTTTTTTTTTTTAATTTTGTTGTTTTGGTTTGATTTTTGGTTTTTTGATTTTACTTTTACATTTTGATTTTTGGGTCGGGCGGTGGTGGTGCATGCCTTTAATCCCAGCACTTTGGAGGCAGAGGCGGGTGGATCTCTGTGAGTTTGAGGCCAGCCTGGTCTACAAGAGTTAGTTCCAGGACGGGCTCCAAAGCTACAGAGAAACCCTGTCTTGAAAAAAAAAATTTTTTTTTTTTGAATTTTGGGGCGGTTGCAAGGGCAAAGGGCAGAAGTGAGGGGACTGGGAGATGAATGGAATTGGGATGCAAATGATGTGAAATCCACGCAGAATAAAATTTTTTTTTTTTTAAAGAACATTGCTTTTCCAGAGGGCCTGAGTTCAGTTCCCAGCACCCACACAGAGGCTCACAATTGTCTGTATCTCTAATTCCAGGGGACCTGACACCTCTTCTGCTCTCTAGGATCCTGCACACACAGGACACAAAAACTCACATAAACATACATACGCATACATGAAAATATTTTTTTAAAAAATATTTTTAAAATTTATTTAATTTTAATCCCACCATCAGGAGGCAGAGGCAGATGGAGCTCTGTGAGTTTGAGGCTAACCTGGGCTACCTAGTTCCAAGGCAATCAGGGCTACACAGAGAGACAATCTGTCTGGGACATAGTCTACACATACAGGAACAGTGTGTTGAATGTTCACACGTGTGAGACCAGTGCCACTCCCTGGACATGAAAATCACCTCTTGGCGACACAGATGACAGAGAAAGACTCTGACCAGACAAATTACGTCTCAACTTGTCACAGTGGGAGGTGGTGGCTTCGAGCCTATTTGTTCACTTCTCTGCTCAACAAAGGCTTGAGTTCATGAATGACCTCACAGTGTCAAGGCTGGTGGCCAGTACACAGCCACCTTCTCAGTCCACCATGCTTACCATCCTGTGGATACTGCTCAGCTTTGCTCTCCCGGTGTTGGGGATCCACCTGCCTGTCTCATGTCCCCAGGACAAGGAATGTCAACTGGCCCTCCTCTCCAACAATGATGTTCTCTTGGAATGCAACGTCTCCAAGGCACGCTGGTTCTTTTTCGGGCTGAACCTGGATGGCAAACCCGTTAGCGTCTCTGGTATTTCCAGTGATCCAGAGAGTAATCTCCTGATCCAAAACCCATCACCCTTCAGCACAGGCCTCTACGAATGCCAGGACGAGAATGGAATCCGAGTGACGGGGTATAAGATTGATTTCCAGGATGTCACCAGGCTGCATGTCACGCACCTAGGCCTGAATCGGGAGCCCCTGACAAATGACACACTGAATCTGGGCCACGGAGAGATACTGTACACCCGGTGGGAACCTTGGCAGAAATGCAACAACTGTCAAAACCCGGGCGAGCATACACGGCTGGGCGAGAGCAAACGCCTGGGTTACTGCTATGTTAAGGAACCCTTGGAGGAGCCTGTACCCTGTGGGATCTACTTGGGAGATACAAAGACCCTTTATGACCGAGTGAGGCCGGAGATGCAGGTGAAATTCTGCTATGAGATGTGCCAAGGCTATATGTTTGGTGGAGACTATGTCATCTTCGATAGCTTCAGGCTCACGGAGGAATCAGTATCGACAGAGATCATCTGTCCCTTTGCATCTATCTACAGGTGATGGGACCCTTCTGCCAGTTCAGATCCTGGTCCCCAGTCCCAGGGTTCTTTGTGGTGACTCTGTGCCAGGCTAGTAGGGGTATCTTGGCAGGTTAGCTCCATTGGCAGTCATCAGTAGTCAGTGAGAGCAGGGTAGGAAGTCAAGGATGCTGGAACATACCTTTCTGAAATGCGTGGCTAGAATAATATGTGTCCCAAAGTATCCTGACTGTATGGGAAGAGTTTTTTTTTTAACATCCTTAAGAGCCTCACACTCATTAATTTTTCTATTTATTATTTGAAACAAGAGTCTTCAAAGATCCAGGGAACCGTGTTGCTCACTGACTACATGACCTTCCAAAGACATCAGTTAAGTTTTCTCTGGAATTGTGAACACAGTTGATGCCAGTCTTGGTGCAAATATAAGCAAAGGAAGAGCAGGTGCTAGTCGGGGCTTTTGTTGCCTTGTTGAGGTCTTCTGGTTAAATCACTTTTCCTCTTGCCTCTGGTGGTTTATCTGCTCAGCTTGTAAGAGTCACATAGAGGAATCTATAGGATTAATCTCTGATAAAACCATTTTAATAGAGCATTAGGTATGAGATAGTCCATGGTTGTACATAAAGTCACTAGGAAGTCACTAGGAATGTAGGAGAACATTTTGTGAGTGAAGATTGTGAATATTTTGAAAACAGTGTGACTATTTTAAATGTACTATTCTTTCCTCTTCTTTTTAGTTATATGCTATAACTATTAAACATTTTATTAGAACAAATAAAGTCATTGTACTCAACATGAAGAAAAGCAATCTCACAATTCTACATAATTATGTTAAAATATGCCTTAAATGACAAAACTTTTTATTTATTAATGTACTTTTGTGATATTTAAATATTTAGGATTAGTGGCAATACTTAAAGTATGCATGTGCACACATGTGTGTGCGTGTTAGCATGTGTGTGTGTGTGTGTACTTGTGTGTACTTTGTCAGAGTACATTGTCAGAGTCCAGTACTACAATCAAAGGGCTGATCCAAAGGGCTAGAAAGCTGAGTCAGGCATGGTGATGCACACCTCTCATTCAAGCACTGGGGAGGCACATTCAGGCAGATCTCTCAGTTTGAGGCTATCCTGATCTACATATCAAGTTCTAAGCCACATAGGGCTGTACAGTGAGACCCTGTCGCAACAAAAGGAGGAGGGATTGGAAGCTACTTTAGACTGATAAAGGATGCTTGAAAAATTCAACTGCTACCTGATAGATGGCTTTCTGTCAGTATTCACATTTTCTTTGTATGTGAGAATAATCAGAAAGAGGCCCAAGTTAATGGAATCCCAGAAACCCCTTCTTTAGTTTTTTAGAGATGTATTTTTATTTTATGTGCTGAGTGCTTTGTCTACATCTGTGTATAGGCACCATGTGTGTGCAGTACCCTTGGGGTCCAGAAGAGGGCGTCAGATCTCCTGGAACTGGAGTTACAGATGGTTGTGAGTTGTTATGTGGGTGCTGGGAATGTATCTTTAGTCCTCTGAAAGAGCAGACAGTGTTCCTAACCAGACTCGCAGGTCTCTCCACCTCTGTTGCCCCATCTTTAAAGAGCAAGAATGGGTATTGCCAAAACTCAGCAAACTGTTAGGTTGTAGTGATTTTCCAGTAGGCCAATTTTAAAATTATTATTACTTTATATTAATACATATCATAAAAATATAAAATTATTTTTACTTTATATGTATTCGTGTTTTGTCTGCATATGTGTACATGCACCATGTGTATGCCTATTGCCTGAAAAGGCCAGAGAGCTCATAGAATCCCCTGGAACTGGAGTGACAGATGCTTGTGAGCAACCACTTGGGTTGTCCTCTGGAAGAGCAACCAGTGCTCTTAACCACTGAGCCGTCTCTCCAACTTGATAAAAACCATAATTATATGGGCCTAAAAGTCCCCTGAGTCCAAGATGTACATGAAGTGTTTTTTCTCCCTAACTTCTTTGCCACCAACCTTTTTTTTTTTAAATCATCTATTTGACTTTCATTTCTCAGGTGTAGAGCAGAGGACTGAGTGAAGGTAGGCAGGAAAAAGATTTTTCCCATGATTCTCTGTGAACTTGTGTTGTGGTTAAGTGTGGACAGACATTATATATCCCTAAAGAATAAAATGGCAGCAATCAAGTGAGACCCACAAGCCCCAAAGGCTTCCCCGTGTCTTCTGTGGGTCATTTTCCTCAGCATGCCCTTAACAATGCAGGCATAAGACTTTATTGGTAAAGGCCTGGTGTGACCCGCCAGAAGACAGTCACCACCATGGAGAGTTCATTTTTCAGGAAAGTTGTGTCCACCGAAGAATTTTAGTCAGGCTCCCTACAAAATCACCACCCTGGGATGGCTACAGAGAGGCAATTGGGGGGGTCAAGGTAAAAGTCACAAAACCACTGGCCTGAGCCATTGGAGTCGGCTGCTAGGGGACCTTTGGGTGTGCGATGACCCCATACTGGGAAAAAGCTTCAATGTGGTCATAGTGTCAGCAAGACTCACACACTCTGTGAAGCTCAGTTCTCAAGTCGTGTAAAGCCGGGTCACACAGAAACATGGCAAATTTTCTTCTCTGGGCCCTTGAGATTCTGGAGCATCTGGAGGAAGGTGCTTGGAGCAAAAATCAGGGAGGACAGGGAGAAGGGGAAGAAAGACACGCGTGTATGGAGTCTGAGGTTCGGGAATAATACAAGTATAGTTGTTTCCGCCGTCAGTGTCAGAATGTAGGCGACAGAAATGGCCAGAAAAATCATCTCCAGCTGGGTCAAAAGTGTCCATAAGACAAAAAAAAAAACCTTCCAAGTTGCTAATATTGATTATCTTCATTGGTTTTTGTTGACTATGGCTTACATGTCATAACCTCTCATTGAGGGAAATCAGGGCAGGAACCGTGGGAGGATACTCTTTGCTATAGGTTCACGTGTGGCTGGCATTCTTATTCAACCTAGGACCGCATACCTAGGGGATGGTGCTGCCCACAGTGGACTGGGTCCTCATACATCAGCAAACAATTCCCTCCAGGCACATCCAGGGCCAGTCTGATCTGGGCAGTCCCTCCCAGGCGATCTTAAGCTTTGTCAGACGGACAGTTAAAGCTAACTAGGGCAGGACCCTCTCCTTAGACCTGAGCTTTTTGATCAATGCATAAACTGATAAGATCATGGAAGGTTGGGAAGGTGGCTCAGCCTTGGGAAGGTGGCTGGGCCTGTAAGGAAGTAGCCAGTGGAGACCATCTCCCACCTTCAGCCTGGTTTTTGTCCTACCCTCCTCCAAAAATGGATTGGGCAGAGTGGGAAGAAGATAAAGTGGAGGAACTTTGTTGTCAGTCTTAAAGTGTGGAAACAATGTGGCAGTCTGATCAATGGAGCAGGCTTGAACTCTTGGTAGCAGCAGGTGCTAAGGGTTTACAGTAGCACTCGCAGGTCTCTGGAGCAGCAGGTCTCAGCACAGGTCTAAGAGGATGGAAAGCAACACAGACACAAGTTCATTCCTGTGGGAGTCTCAGAGTCTGAGGCAGGAAATTGCTTCTCTGCCTGCAGCCGCTGCCAGAGTCCTGGAGCGAGCTCCTTGCTTTGGGTCCAGGGAGCCCCCAAGAGTCTTGGAGACAATCTTCTCCCTCCTGCTCTGTTGACTCCGGCAGTCATCCTGTCCCTAAAACTGCAGGGAGTCTGATTTGTTGTAGTTTTGAGACAGGTTTCTCTCTGTAGCCCTGGCTCACCCTGTAGACCAGACTGGTCTTGAACTCACAGAGATCCACCTGCCTCTGCCTCGGCCTCCTGAGTGCGCCATCCCTGCCCCGGAGTCTGATTTTATAGAGGTGCCAGGGAACCATCCGGGTCCTGATTGACTGAGTGTACATATACAAATAAGGTGAAAATGGGACCAATCAGGGTAAAGATGTCAAACCTATCTGAAGAAGGAAGAACCCTGAATCCGGCAAAAGTTGCGAAAGTTCTGAGTCAGGTCTGCTCTGGTCTTGGTCTCTATAGAGGTAGAGAAAATTGTCCATGTTGTAGTGATGACACATGAAGGCATCTTGCTCAGGCCTCTGGCTGTCGATTATGCTTGGGAGGGAGGTCTCTTAGCAGAGGTGATTGTTTTCTTTTGCCTCTGCTGCTGCTGCGCTGACAGCTATCAGCAACCAGCTCTTTGCTGCCTGCTTTGCCCTCAGGGCTTGCGCCTGCCTCACTGTTGAAATGCTCCATATTGGGGGACCTACCTCCCCATAACAGTAACATGCCTGCTGGACTACTATGAGGACCTGAAATCAAAACCCCAACACCCACCAGGCATGTTGCCCCTGCAACACCAGCCCTGGAAGCTGGGAGGGTCTTGGAGGTCATTGACTGGCCAGCATAGCAGAACTGAGAGAGGCCCTATCTCAAGAAATAAAGGTGGGGGGACTAGGGAAGTGGCTCACAATTGCCTGTAACTTCAGCTCCAGAAGTACCTGCTCCTCAGGAACCTGCACTTTACATGCATTCACATACACAAACATGCATGCACATACAGAGACACATGCATGCAGTACACAGACACATGTGTACACATACAGAGACACATGCATACAGTATACAGACACATACATACATATATATATATATATATATATATATATATATATATATATATATATATATACAGACACATGCATGTACGTACCCAGACACATACACATGATGGCTTAGCAGTTAAGAGCAATCGCTGCTTTTACATAGGACCCAGTTTCAGTTTCCAGCACCCATATGACTACCCACAACTGTTTTTCTCTGATGTGTTGTCCACTGATGATACTTTTGACCACAGGAGTTGCATTCATTTATAGCACAAAGCACCGCAGACTGGGGTGGCCTAAGACAATAAAACCGGCTGGGTAGGTGGTGCATGTCTTTAATCCCAGCACTTGGGAGGCAGAGGCAGGTCGATTCCTATGAGTTCCAGGGTAGCCAAGGCTACATCATGAGACCTTGTCTCAAAGCAACAACAAAGACAACAATGACGGTGATGATGATAATTGTATTCTTTTACTACTTTGGAGCCTGGAAGTCAGAAGCAAACCGTTAGGAGTCTGCCCTTCCTCTCCACCCCTGATTTTTCTAACCTCTATGAGAACCAGAGATCCTCTGACATTTCCGGGCTGGAAGCTTCATTCCCCATCCCCGCCTCCATCACTTCTTGGCCTCCATCCCGGGTATCTTTATCTGTCTTGGCTCCAAAAGGTCGCCAGACACTTTGGACCTCAAGACCACTCTACTCCAATATGATGTCATTGTAACGCATTGACAATAACCCAGTTTCCAAGTAAGGTTACATTCTGAGATTCTGGAAAATGCAGAGATTTCAGATAGACACTATCCAGCTTAAGACTAGTCTGGGCCTCGTGGACTAACTGTGATGTTTGAGAGGGCACTGGCCACAGGATCTGGTCTGGCAAAACTTTCGTGTTCTACAGAGGCCTTCTTAACCTCACATCCCTGTTTGCTCAGGATCCCCTCTGTCATCCCTGGACAGGAGGACCCGATTCATCCACCTACTCAGTGATGTCCTGGATGCCCAGGACACAGTGTAAAGAGCATAGCCTTCCACTTACTCCAATTAATTAACTCTCCTTTTCGTTCCAGACAAATAAGACCACACGACGTTTTAAACTGATGAGTTCTCTTTTTGAGAATGGGGATTCTCCTTATGTAGCCCAGGCTAGCATCAAATTTGTCATCCTCCTGCTTCAGCCTTCTGAGTGCAGGGATCCCTGGTGCGCGCCCATTTAGCTTGAAACGCAGTGTTTTAAACGCTGCTAAGGGCTGGTGGCAGTTGGGAGGGATCAAAATTTTAAGTGGGGAGGTGGTCAAGGAAGGCTCTTCTGAGAACCGGTCACTTTTGCCAAGGCAGAAGGAGACGAGAGAAAGTTGTGCTTTGGGGGACGGTGCTCCAGGTAGATGGCAGGGAAAAGATGGAGGCCTGGGGCAGCGTGGCTGGAAAGTCCTAGTGTGCTAGTGTGTCTGGGCATTCACTGTATGTGGAGGAAGCAGAGGGGAGGCAACGCCGATGGAGGGGACGGTTTTCCCAAAGTCTTTCAAATTACTCCGAGGCAGGTGCCACCACTACAGCCCTGCTCTCAGATGAGGAAATGGAAACTAGTGGCCACCCAGCCAGTCAGAGGGGAATGTCTGGAAGCTTCCCGGGCCATACCTTCCCAGTAGCCCCCTGGTGACGTTTACAGTGCTCCATGGAGAGAACCGGGCGCTGTTGTCTCCAGCTCCCTTCTGTCCCCCGTTCTCTGCAGGACCCTGAAGTTTGACTCTTTGTTTCTCCCATTCAGGCCGGTTCACTGGGAAGCCAACGACACTGCTCTGACTTGGCAGGACCAGCTTTCTGGCAAGGTCACAGGCAGCTTAATGAACCCGGTCAGCGGTGGCCAGCAGCTGCAGATCTTCCAGCCAGCCATTTACAGATGTTTCGTGGAACAGGAACTGATAGCCCAGTTCAACCCCGCAGTCTCTGTGGAGCTGCTGGAGGCCGAGAGACAAACCAAAGGCCAGGGGCGTTGGCAGCCCAGGACCCAGCCAGGCAAAGCAGACTCCGTCCTCAGGGGCCTGAAGTTGATGCTCCTGATGGTCTCTGTTCTCGTTGTGGGGGGGCTTCTCTGTAAGGTGGTCTTTCGTCCCACCCGGGGCAAGAGGAGGAATCTGGTCCTCCTGGTGAAATAAACTGAGCCCTCTGTACCCAAGGGGACCTGGCCTCTCTCCACTGTCCCATCCTTAGCTCTAGCTATGCCCAGCAGCCCTGCACTAGCCCCTGGAGGTGTGTGAGCCGATACAGACCTGGATTCATATCCAATGGTCACTTCACTCCTTCTTCTATGCCCTGCTCAGCTAATCTGTTGGTCACCCCAATGCACAGATAAGGAAACTGAGGCAAGACTGTCTAGACAGGAGAGCTGGGACTCTGGGGTTCCTCAGAGGAAGGAATCTTCTCGGGCTGTGTGGTGTGACTTTCTCTAGGGAGGTGTGAACAAGCATCTATTCATCCCGGACTGGACACTAATGACAGACTGAAGGAATCAATTCACCCCAGCCTAGTTTGGTGAACAAGTGAGTTTATTGGGGTTCCTTACAGGAGGAGGAATGATGTGGGTGCTTATATGCATGAGGGTGACTCTAAAGCAGCGGCATCATCCAAAGGTCCAGAATGGATAATGTCACTCTTGAGGCCCAGCATTATTAACAGAGGTTTCTGTCCCGCCTGTTCCCACAGCCGTTCATCCCCAAAGAAACACACAGAGGTCTACTTTAATTCTAAACTGGTTGGCCTGGTAGCTCAGGCTTCTTATTAACTTTTTTTTTAAAGATTTATTTATTTATTATACATCCAGTATTCTCAGTACTCTGCCTGAAGGCCAGAAGAGGGCACCAGATCTCATTACAGATGGTTGTGAGCCACCATGTGGTTGCTGGGAATTGAACTCAGGACCTTTGGAAGAGCAGGCAGTGCTCTTAACCACTGAGCCATCTCTCCAGCCCCTTCTTATTAACTTTTACATCCTACATTTTAATCCATAATTCTTTCCTGTGTTAACCATGTGGTTTGGTACCCTTTGTCAGTGAAGCGTTCTCCTCTTGCTTGCTCTGTGTCTGGCTTCCTTTCTGTCTGGATGACCACTGCAGACTGACTCTTTCCTCTTCCCAGAATTCTCTTGTTCTCATTGCCCCGCCTCCAATTCCTGCCTGGTCGCCCACCTATATTTCCTGCCTGGTTACTGGCCAATCGGCATTTTATTAAACAAGTACAAGAAACAAATCTTTTCAGGGTAAAATCATTGTCCCACAGCACAGTATAGGTGATGTCATGAGATCCAGCACAGGTGATGTCATGAGATCCAGCACAGGTGATGTCATGAGATCCAGCACAGGTGATGTCATGAGATCCAGCACAGGTGATGTCATGCTTGGAAGCTGCTTTCTTAAGCTTTCTGTAGAACTTGTAGACAGCTCCCTCAGGGCTGCCTGCTCCCCAGAGAATGGTTACTGCTTGTGCAACCACGGGGCGGGTCTTGTGAATCATGGAACTTTCCAAGCTTCCTGAGCCTTGTCTATCCCCTCTGCTTCCTGAATCTTTTGGGTCTCTTTTCTCCCTCCCCCAAAGGAACATGTCAGTCAGAAAGAATATTAATAGCTTCACAACAGGGCGCGTCTATTGTGGTATATTGTGGCCTCTTCATTCAACCCTGCCTCCCAAGGACAAGATGGAGGACACACACGGGCATCTCTGCGGTGTCCCCAGTCTGCACGGGTCCTCTGATGCCTTTCCCTCCCTGTCCCTCAGGACATCTTCCTCTATTGTGCCACAGCCTCAGACTCAGCCACACCTCCCTGCATCCTTAGCTTAGACACATCTTGTTCCAGGCTCTTGTGGTGAGAGGAGAGCCCTCCAGTGCCACACTGGGACAAGACACTGGGCCGTGCTCAGCTGACCGGCAGGAACAGCTGGGCCTGGCTGTTCCCAGAAACTGCACACACGATTTAGCAGAACACCAGAGCAAAGCATGAAATATTAATGCCTCTTAAGACTCATTGTCCTAAATTTGCACGGTGAAGTCCTGACAGGGCATATAGGAAGGGCTCCCAGGGCAGAACGTGGGCCCAGGAAGACGGGGTAGAGCTACCCCCACGTACCACACACCGAAGGCTCCCCGTGATATCTGCAGAATGAGAGAAGGTTCCTCCAGAGTCGTTTGGAACTGACTGAGGCAGAAGCTGAGAATAACAATGATAAAAATAGTTAATATGTTTGGCCCTCTTCATGTGTCAATATGCAGACTTTTCCATAAACATCGTGTCCCCACAAGCCACCACTAGGCAGCTGAGACTATTCACCTCCTCTTGTTTTATAGCTGGAAACATTAAAGCGCAGAAGATACAAGCAACTGGCCTGAGGTCACACAGTGAGCTTGGGGGAAGGGTGGGAGATGGATAGGTCATTCAAAAGAGACCTCAGGGGCTGGCAAGATGACTCAGTGGGTAAGAATTTAAGGAGCTGGGTTGGGCCCACGTTAAAATAACGGAGGTGTGTATGGCCACCGTGTGCCTATAACCTCAGAGTGGGACTCAGGTTAGACAGGAGGGGTCCATGGGGTTTGCTGGATGCCATCCTAGCTCCTGGTTCAGTGAGAGACCTCTAGGGAATAAGGTGGAGAATGAGAGTGACAGAGCAGGACACGCGGTGCCCTGTGCACATGGTGTACATGTCTGTACACGCATGCACAAGCATCTGTACACAAACACACCCTTGCACACACCTGCACACACTCACACATCTGTATACACACTTACACACTTGCACACACTTGTGCACACACATATACACACATCACACACTTGCACACCTGTACACACACTTGTACACACACACCTACACATACACACCATAGCACCCCCCCAGCAGAGACCCCCAGCTATGGCAGCTGGAGAAGAAACCATGACAAAGAGCTGAAGCCTCTTCATTGAGCCAGTGGCCCGTCTATACAGCACAGAAGATACAAAACCAAAGTGGGAGGTCTTGGCACCCCAGGGTGACTGCCGTGACTTCCCACCTCCCGGTGCCCACACCTTTGTGTGTTTTTTTCACTTGAATGTGGACTAGACTTGATGGCTGAGCTTGATGGTCAACTTGAGGGACTTAGGGTCACCTAGAAGACACACTTCTGTGTGTGCCCATAAAGGGATTTCCAGGGACTAACTGTGGGTGCTTGTCCTTCCCGACTGCGGATGTGATGTGACCAGGTGCTGCATCTTTCCTGAAGTTGCCTTCACCAGGCATTATGTTACAGAGAAGAGGAGAGTAGCTCCCTGGACCTGGGAGCTGGCTTCTCATAAAATACATTTATTTTACATAAATAGGTGCGTTGTCTGTACATATGTCTGCACACCAAAGAGGGCATCGGATCCCATGGGACTACTGTTATAGATGGTTGCGACCCACCGTGTGGGTGCTGGAATTCGAACCCATATCCTCTGGAAGAGCAGTGAGTGCTTGTAACTACCGAGCTGTTTCTCTGGTCCCTTGCTTCTGACTTTCTGGCAAAGGTCTTGGGTCATCATTATCATGATGATGTGACATTGCACAATCCTGTCTCAGACTTTTGCAGAGTCTGATGGCTTGATGTCGTATACAGCTGATGTGGTTTCAATCCATGCCCCACAAAGTGCCACCTGGTGAAGGCTGGCCCCCAGCCTGTGGCTGTTGGGAGATGGAGGAACCTTTAGAAGGATCGGGGTGTGTCTTTGAAGGGGATTTGGTGCTTTCCCATCTCTCTTTGCTTCCCGGCTGCTATGAGATGAGCAGCTTCCTGTGCCATGTGGCCTTGCATGCTCCCTCGCCACTGGCTGGACCAGTCAACCGTGCATCGAGGCCTCTGGAACTGTGAGTCAAATAAATCTCTCCCGATAAGTTGATCATCTCGGACATTTTGTCACAGTGATGGAAGGCCAACTCTCTCAGCCGTTTAACAACTGCAGAGCTGTGGACTGTAGGAACACCTGCAAGTGGACTCCAGGTGACAGTCAACAAAATCCCAAGTCCTTGATCATCCAGCCAGCAGGAACTGAGTCTTCCCACCACATAGAGAGTTCTAGAACAGCCCCTGGAGCAGCTCCAGGATCTCCCTGGTTCTCTACCTCCTCGGCATAGGATAAGATGATTTATGACCTTGTTAGAGTACAGGAGGTCATGGACCAGCCCTGGTAGACAAGCTGTGGGAAGAAATAACGTAAGACCTTTTCAGACTACATCAAATTTCCAGAGAGAGAGAGAGAGAGAGAGAGAGAGAGAGAGAGAGAGAGAGAGAGAGAAAGAGAGAGAGAGAGATTACCCAGGGTTCTTTTGCTTTCTGTGTGGAGGCCCCAGTATCAGAGATGTCAGCCACCAGAGCTCCAGTCAGTCCACAACAGACATGTACATAGGACATAAGCTCGTGTGATTGTAAGCCACTAAGACACAGAAGATGTTTGTTACCAAGCATAGCCTGGTGCATCCTGACTGACACATGTTCCGTCTAAAACTCTTACTAGGCTTATCATTCTTTCCACTTCTGTCTGTCACCATAGAATTAATATTTTTTTCTAGTTAGCTAAACAGAGTTCTGGGTCAGAAATTTGCTATTTCTCTGTGATAAGCCCAACTTCTGAAAGAGTTGCAACATACAAAGTTAATAAAAGTACAATAACAGACAGGAGGGAACGGAGACCCAGAAAAGTGAATTCCTTTCCTCATAGTTGAAACGGTCAAACAGTCATGTACCAGTATGGCTGTGAAGTCAAACACACCCAAACCAGAGATTTAAAATAACAGTAAAAATACATTTTACATGTTTGCAGGTCAGCAAGACACCCCTCCGGGAATGCACATGCTTCTCTGGTCAGCAGCAATTGTGGGTTTCGTGTTAGATTCTTATTTTTGTCATGGAGAGAACTTACCTGAGAGAATTTACAGGATATAGCATGTATTTTGCTCCTGACTTCAGAGGCTTCAGCCCATGGCCTGCTGGCTCCATTGCTGTGAGGGCAAATAGCAAGGCAGAAAGATTGTCACAGAAGGGCATAACAAGATGTCTGTAGGCCTCATGCCAGCCAGGAAGCTGAGAGGAGGAATAGGGAGTGCAAGACACAGCACGCCTCTCAAAGATATCTCCCAAGCACCAACCTCCACAGCCACACAACCCCTGAAGTGTGTGGATGTGCATGTGTGTGTATGCCTGTGTGTGTGTCTGTGTGTGCATGTGCCTGTGTATACCTCTGCATGTATGTGTGTGTGTGTGCCCTTGAGCATAAGTCATGTGTCTTCAGGTGCCAGTGGAGGTCAGAAGAGGATGCCAGATCCCCCAGAACTGTAGTTACACTTGGTTGTGAGCTGTCCAGCTTGGCTGAAGGGAGCTGAGCTCACCAGAAGGTCAGTCAGTGCTCTTAACCACTGAGCCATCGCTTTTGCTCTGTCTTTTCACACATTAAATCCATCCCTTGGCTAAACCGTGGCTGGATCAAACCCTTCACAGACTGTTCCTGGAAATGTCCTCACAGGCACACTCAGAGGTGGGCCCACTAATCTACAAGGTTTTAGCCAATCAAGAGGCAGGCAGATCTTTGTGAGTTTGATGCTAGCCTGGTCTACAGAGCTAGTTCCAGGACAGCCAGGGCTGTTGCACAGAGGAACCCTATCTGGAAAAACAACAACAGCAAATCTATATCTATATCTGTATCAGTATCTGTATCTGTATCTGTATCTGTATCTATATCTATATCTATCTGTATAAGATTAGCTGTATCTGTATCTATATCTATCTATATAAGATTAGCTATCATATCATCCATTGGCTTTCCTGTGCTTGGCAGGGCTTTCTTCATCTGGAAGCTGGCTTTCTGCAAGTCAGACTAAATGTGATCCCCTGAGTTTTCAATGTGGTCTCTCCAGCAGGGCAACCCAGACTTGTCCACAAGGTGGTGGCATAGATCCAAGAAACCAAAGAAAGTTGCAAGGCCACACATGGGGGTGAGAGTCAGGGAGCAGGCTCAGCGCAATCTAACACAGAGTCTCCAGGTAACAGCTTGGGACTAAAGTCCAAGATTTTAGAAAGGGCCTGACGTGAGAAATGGCAGTCCTTGCTTCATAGTAAGAGTATTAGAGACTCAGAAGAGAAAGGAAGCGGTTTTATTTACTGTCATGTAAGGCGTCCTCCTAAAACGGTAGGGGTGATGGCAGGAAACAGTGGATAAACCCTCCCAGGGCCCTTGCTCCCATTCAGAATAGCCAGGAGGGTAGATTCTTACACTAGCTCTTTCTGTTCCTTCTCTCTCTCTCTCTCTCTCTCTCTCTCTCTCTCTCTCTCTCTCTGTGTGTGTGTGTGTGTGTGTGTGTGCGCGCGCTGCGCGCAGGTGTGTGCAGGTACCTGCAGAGGCCCAAAAGCATTGAGTCTCTCTGAAGCTGGAGTCACAGGTGGTTGTGAGCCACCCAGCATGAGTGCTGGGAACCTGACTCACTTTGCAGTGTGGGCTCACAATCACTGAGCTATCTTTCCAGCCTTATGTTTATTTTATTTTATAATTATCTTTTGAGATTCTTCTCTTTGTTCGAGACAAGATCTTACCACGTAGCCCTAATACAATCTGTAGACCAGGCTGGCCTTGAATTCATAAAGCTCCACCTGCCTCTGCCTTCCCAATGCTGGGATTGAGGGTGTGTGCCATCACCACACCCTCTTTATTTCATGTTTATGAATGTATGTCTGTGTTCCATGTGCATGCAGTACTTAAAGAGGCCAGAAGAGGGCACTGGATCCCATGAGACTGGAATTACAGATGGCTGTATCGATCATGAGGGTGCTGCGAATTGAACCCTGGTCCTCTGAAAGAGCAGTCAGTGTTCTTAACTACTGAGCCATTTCTCTAGTACCACTATTTTATTTTAAATATTATTTTTTTGAGACAGGGTTTCTCTTTGTAGCCCTGGCTGTCCTCGTACTCACTCTGTAGACCAGACTTGCTTTGAACTTACAGAGATTCACTTGCCTTTGGCGCCTGAGTGCTGGGATTAAAGGTGTATGCCACTACCGCCAGGAAGATTTTTGTTTTCATGTGTATGTGCGTGTAGCTTCATGTGTTTATGTGCACCGAGCGCATGCAGAGCCCTCAGAGGCCTTGGGAAGGCACTGACTCCACTGGAAATGGAATTATAGGTACTCATAAGCAACTCCATGGGGGTGCTGGGAACCAAACCCAGGTCCTCTGGGTGAGAGCCGTGCCTGCTCTTAGCTGTTGAGAAATTTTCCAATCCCATGTTTATTTTAAAGTTTATCAGATACATGACTTTGTAGGTGTTCAGTTGGAGCCTCCAGCTCACCCCTGCCTGTCTCAGGGGTGACAGTCAGCCCCATTTCTGTCTCTCCAAACCCTGCCCACTCAGAGAATCTCTTAGCAAAGGGAAGGCACCAAAAAACCCAGTTTCGCATTCTTGGTGGCCACTGCAGCTTCCTCCCCTGAAGTTGCCAGCTGCCCAAGTCCTTGCCTAAAGCATTCAGCTTTTGGCCACACTTGGGCATAAACTCAGCTTGTGGCAGACACGACATCACCCCTCACCTACAAGCTGTAAAAGCTCCCTGCTTTAGATCGGCCCTATGACGTCTCTGGCCTCCATCTCTGGGACTGGAGAGCTCACCCAGGAGCTGCCTTGCTCAGTATATATTGGTATTCTTTCACTTTCCCGATCTGGCTTACTGCATCGACAGAGAAACCTATTTATCTGGGGGCTACGGAAAATCTATTACTAGGCAAGCTTCGCTGTACTTTTCTACTCTCAACTTCTAGGTGTGTGTGTGTGTGTGTGTGTGTGTGTGTGTGTGTGTTGGGGTGGAATGGGGCCTTGCTTAGTGGAGTTTGGGTAAAAGGGAATAGCTAGACTAGCAGGTGTTGGCAGCAGCCTTGTGTTTTTATTTGTTTGGAGCTGGACCTAAGCTGGCTTCAGGCACCTTTGAAAATAAACCGTCAGATGATATTTCTAACATCTGACAAAAGTGGGATGAACGAGATGTAATAATCACTTACTGCTACGCAAGAGACCAGCCCAGATTCAGCGCCTTCCAACAGTAGCGAAGGGCTTCCCTGCCATGCTGCAGGCTGAACTCAACTGGTAACGTACATTAGACCTGAAGTGTCCCCCAGAAGACCCGGACCCCAGTGGTCAGATGCAATCACAGGGAGGTGACTGGGTCATGAGGGCTCTGAGCTGATCAATGGACTCATCCATGGACAACTTCATAAACTGCGTGTGCGTGCGCGTGTGTACGAGTGCACATGCACGTGAGCATGTGGGTGTGCACATGCATGTGAGAATATGGGTATGCATACCCTTCTGCATGTGTACAGAGGCCAGAACAGGAGCTGGGGTTTTTCTTTATCACTCTTCCACCAATTGCCTTAAGGCAGGATCTTAAGCAGACCCGCAAGTTCCCGGATTGAGCCCCACTGGCTGGTCCATGAGTTTTCGGGATCCACAGTCTCCACCCGCCAAAGCTGGGACTCAGGCCCCGGGCGGCCACATTCAAGTTTTCTTTTAATATGGGTGCTAGGGATTCAAACTTAGGCCATCAAACTCGCAGAGTGGGAGCTCTTTTTCCCTCTTCCCAGAGGACAGAAATGAATTTCTAAATGAATTCTTGGGAGATGACAGAAACTAGAAAGTGGGACCTCTTCTGAGCGAGTAGCTTGCTTGCGAGGGTGTCCTTGGGAGGTATAAATTGTTCTCTCTTCCCTTCTTCTCCTTCCCTCCCCTCCCTTCTCTTCATCTTCCCCATGCACTCCCCCCCCCCCGCCTTTCTCTTTCCTGATTGCCATGAACTAAACATCTCGATCCTATTCTACACCCCAGCCACCATGAGGCTGTGCCTTGCGACGGGTCTGAAAGCAACTGGGCCAGCCAGCCACAAACCAAGAATGCTCAAACTCGGAACCAAATCCTTCCCCCATTAGGTTATTTTTCTTAGGTATATGACACAGGGTCAAATCCTGAGTCACTCAGTTAGGCACTTCTTAGGGTCTTGCCCAGCCCCTTCATGCCTCCTCTCTCATCTCCGCCTTCCCAACAGGCCAGGCTGGTCCTATTCATAAAGGTCATGGCAAATGATCAAAAGAGTAATCAGAGGCTGCAAGGTTTCTCACAGCTCGAGCTTGAGTCCCACGCAGCATCTCTCTCACCACAGCCTGTCGGCCAGATGACTTACCAAGTCAGACACAGGGATGAGGGAATGGACCCCACCTCGTGAGGGACAGACAGTCAAAGTCACACGGTGAGGCTGTATCAGGGGAGGGAAGCTGCGTGCCTTCTGCAGGCACTCTCTACAGAAAGGAAGTGGCCCAGCTGGGACCGCCCCCAACACAGAGACACACTGCCTCACCATCCTGTTGTTCTTGAACTGGGTCCCTTCCCTGCTCCTTCTGCCTCCCCTGTGGTTCTCATCTGTGTTCAGAAACCCTTCAGAGAAAGTAGAAGATAGCTCAGCCTTGCACTGAGTTTGCCATGAGCCAAGGATGGCAGTTTGAACCTCTGATCCTCCTGCCTTCACCTCCCATCAACTGAAATTAGAGCTATGCACCACTTTATCTATGTTATAGCACTTGCTTTTGAGTACCATATAGGGCTAACTAAAAACAGTCATACTAATTCAAGCAGGGTGGCACATACCTGTATACCCATACAGGTATGACTCTCCATATCTGGGAGAGTCAGAATTACAAGGTTAAGATCAACCTAGGCTACAGTAAGACCCTGTCTTAAAATAACAATGACTGGAGAGATGGCTCGGTGGTTAAGAGAAGTTGCTGCTCTTGACAAAGACTCAGTAGATTTGACTCCCAACATCCATATGGCAGCTCAAATCTTCTACAACTCTAGTTCCATGGAAATCCAACATCCTTTTCTGAGATGCTCTGACACTGTATGCATGTGATGCTTATACAGACAAGCAGATGCACACGTGCACGCACACACACACATACACACACACACACACACACCACACACCTACACATAAATAAAAATAAATGAATAAAAATCATAACATAGAGCATGGTGGTGCTCAGCACTCAGGTAAATCTCATGAGTTTGAGACCAGCCTGAGCTACATAGTGAATTCCAGACCAGCAGGCAGCTACATTGTAAGACACTGTTTCAAAATTAAAACAAAACAATGCTATGGAATAATCCTTCTGTACACCATGTGAATATATGTCACTATATTTGGTTTAATAAACAAGCTGCCTGGGCAATAGCTGAACAGGATAAAGTTAGGCAGGAGAGCCAAACTGAGAATGATGGGAAGAAGGGATGACGTCACCAGCAGACATAGAGGGAGCAAGAGATGAACATGCCATGCTAATAAAGGTACTGCCACACGGCAAAGCATGAATAGGAATATGGGTTAACTTAAAATGTAAGAGCTAGTTGGTAATAAGCCTGAGCTATTGGCCGAGCATTTGTAATTAATATTCAGCCTCTGAGTGATTGTTTGAAAGTGGCTGCAGGACAGAAAAACTCTTCCTACAAAACAAATGATAGTGGCACACCCTCTGCCATCCAGAACAGATACTCTATGCCGAGAGCCAGGAAATCCCCTTACCCTGTGTAGGAGGTACTGTTATTTTCTGCCTTCTACAGATGGGAAAACTGATGCAGCTGGGACTTCAGCCCAGGCATTGGGGACCCACCAGTACTATCTCCAGAACGTACTTCTAAGTATCAGGGTGCCAGGGTGGGATCCACTTTGAGCTCTTCCTGGAGCCAGATGGGAAGGGACCCCAGGGAAGTCCAAGCTCTCTTGGAGCAGTGTGCTGTCTCCTGCTCTTCTCCCCTCCCCCATTGCTTATCCAGAGTCTCAGGACTCATTGCAGACAGGCTGACCTAATGCAGGCTGGGCCAGAAGGGTGAGTCCAGGCAACCGGGCCAGTGGCCCAGCCTGAGTCACTGGGCAGGGCTGTTGCCAGGGCTCAAAGTGCTGGAGGCAATCTGTGTCTAGGAGGGACATCACCTGCACTGAAGTCCAGTTCCCGCCTTCTCCACTGCCGGTGACCTTGACGCCCAGCAGACCCCTGCAGAGAACAGTCCTCACCCACTACCCTAACAGGAAGCCTGGGCAAGACGCCAAGTCATATTTAACCCGTTTATGAGAACTGAGACATGTCTATTTATAGTCTTTTGATTTGTCTGCCAAGCGTGAGCTGGGTGGACGCAGCGGCATCTCTGTGTGGAAAGCCGCCTGCTGCTCCACGGAGGCAGGAGCGTGTTTGGCTGCACGGACTCAGTTCTCCAGCCATGCTGCAGACATGGAGACTGTCATCTCCTTTTCCAGAAGAGAAACTGAGTTTCAGAGCGGTGTGGTTGCTTCCTCATAGCCACACCACAACCAGTTGGTGAAACAGAAACCATGTAGACTCATAGCTCACCAAATAACCATCAGCTCCTTGGGGGACTGAGGTCTTTCTCTCAGAACTCTCTGGAAACATTCTACCATGCCAGGTTTTCTTGTTTTCCTTCATCTATCTTCAGCCTCCTCCCATCTCATCCTCTTCTATGTTGGTAAAATGCTGCCCTCTGTCTCTCCATATTCTCTCTCTCTCTCTCTCTCTCTCTCTCTCTCTCTCTCTCTCTCTCTCTCTCTCTCTCCCCTCTCTCTCCCCTCACTGTGTAGCCCAGCCTAGCCTTGACCTCAGAATGGTCCAGCCTCAGCCTCTGAAATGTTGGAATTACAGGTGTATTTTACCACATCCAGACTGTTCCTTGTTCCTCGGCTGTTTAGATATGGTTTAGTTATGTTGTCCAGGGTTGTCACCCAACTCCTGGTTCAACTGATGCACCTGCTTCAACCTCAAGAGTAGTACCTATGACTATAGGTGTGGGTTGCTCTGCCCGCTTACTTATTTTATTGATGCCAGGGTCCTGTTTGTTACACAACTGGTATTTGAGGGGCTCAGGGGTCTCAGCTCCTCCCCATGAGGCAGTCACCTGGTTTTGGCGGACTCTGTAGCAAACAGCATGGGTAGCCCACTGTTCAGATGGAGGCTGGGCACACACAGAGCCATCAGGCGACTATGTAGCTCGTCCTTGCTGTCTCTGGTGCCCTCTGGATTGCACAGTCGCTGCTTTTACCCATGCCAGGTTCTGTGTGGCTAAAGGTCAAGAGAGGGCAATAAAGGCAATGACGAATGAATGAGCCAGCAGTCCCCACCATGGAGGGTCTGATGCTGGGCGATCCTCCGTGGCAGGATACACGAAGGGGTCCCTGGTACAGTGGTTTTCTGTAGCGTCTCCTTTCTTTGTTCCTGAGTTTAGGGTGTGAAGGAAGGTTAGTGCCTGTGTTTGCTTCACTCTCGTGTGGGAGGAGGGAAGGGGGGCACATGTGTCAAGTGATGATGCCTCTGAAGCCAGGCACGGGCTTCATAGGCGTTTCCTGTAGCTGCTGAGCTGTGGCTATTCAGCCTGGCTCTGGAGAGCTTCAGGGACACTTAGGAAGGCTCTGCCTGGCTACATATGGGGGGGATATTCCAGGTTTTATGAGGCTGTGTGTCTCAGCTTCCAGGCTGGTCCCCAAGCCTCGATCCTCACTTCTGATTTTATTATTTCTGGCTTCAGCCACCATCAGGAGGGTGTGGGTGTTTAAGGAGTAAGGCCAAGGCTGAACAAGGGGAGCCCCACCGATTCCAGGTCAGGCCTCATAACCTCGGCCTCCTGTCTTTATTGCAGGTCATGCCACCCCATCTCTTTTCTAACCACCCCTTCCTTCCTCTCGGGCCAACAACAGGCCCAGCTTCTGCGGTGAGAGACCTTCGTAGCACGATGTTTACACCGCTGGGGTGTGATTCATCGGTTACCCACAAAGCCTTTCTTTGTTGACTTCCTGTTTCAGAAGGCAGGTTTCCACTCACTGCCCAGCCCTTCCCATGTATCCTGCTGGGGCACACTGCCTGCCTCTGTGGAGGACCCACACTCACCTCTCAGGTTAGAAGTGAGGAGAAACGAGTTAGCTCACATAAACCATCTTGCCCACAGCTATGTTCCATCAGGTTAGTAGGTTGGCAGGGACTCTTCAAAGTTGATCATGCTTATGTTTCCCTATTAGTTGTCCTTGTAATGTTCAAGAATGGAATTGGACTAGGGCTCAGTGGTGTGTGGCTCAGTGGTAGAGCCCCTGCCTAGAATCCCCCAGTGAGGGGCTGGGGTGTGGCTCAGTGGTAGAGCCCCTGCCTAGAATCCCCCAGTGAGGGGCTGAGGTGTGGCTCAGTGGTAGAGCCCCTGCCTAGAATCCCCCAGTGAGGGGATGGGGTGTGGCTCAGTGGTAGAGCCCCTGCCTAGAATCCCCCAGTGAAGGACTGGGGGTCATGACTCAATAGTAGAGCACATGCCTAGAATCTGCCAGTGAGGTGCTGGAGGCATGTCTCAGTGACTGAGTCCTTGCTTAATATGTGCAAAGCCCCGTGTTTAATCCCTAGCATCCCCAAAATAAAACAGACAAGTACACAAAAAAGCAGACACTGGCTGAGTTCTGACCTAGCAACCATTTACATAATCTAAACACTGTTATGATAGCATTTCCACCAGCAATAAAGCTGTCGTATTTCATCCAAAATAATCCCCAACCCTATTGCAGCCCAAAGGCTCTTCATGATTCTTCTGTTCTTTATAACTCTACTGTTGAATTATTGGGGTTGACAACAAACTGTTCTAGGAATGATCACAATTAGACTTTGTGGGTTGGTGATTTATCTAGTCAGGTGTTTTTTTTTCTGTTTTGTTTTGTTTTGTTTTGTTTTTGTCAACTTCACATAAGCAAGAGTAACTCAGGAAGAGGAACTTCAGTTGAGAAAGCACATTTGTCAGATTGGCATTTATACAGTCCTGTGGGCATTTACTTCATTAGTGATTGATGTGGGAGGGACCAGCCTATTGTGAGTGGTATCCCTGGGCTGGTGGTCCTGGGTTCTATAAGAAGGCAGGCTGAGCAAGCTATGAGGATCAAGTCAGTAAGCAGCGATCCTCCATGGCCTCTGCATCAGCTCCTGCCTTGAGTTCCTGCCCTAATTTCTCTCAGTGATGGACTGTAATCTGTCAGGTGAAACTTGCATCTTTTCCAAGTTGCTTTGGTTGGGGTGTTTATCCCAAAAGAAGGCAAGCACTGGCAGAAAAACCACTTACAGTTCCCTTCTGTATGGGGGCCCCCTCTGCCACCCGCAGCTGTGACTGGGCTTAGAGGACGACAAGAATTCTCAATGTGGACAGGCAGAGAACGCTCAGAGAGGCCACCAGTCTGGGCCACATGTCTACTTGTCTTCACTACATCAGTGTACCCACACCTTATGGGCATCACTCACTTGACTACACCGTGTGAGAAAGTCTTGCCTGCGCATGAGGGAGGAACAAATTTCAAGTCTCTGAGAACTAAGGTGCTTCTTATAATACAGGTAATTTCACAGAAGAAAGAAAGTACCACCCCCAGTGATGAGTACACCAATTGCAGCATGCTACATCCACGGCTGTCTTGCCAGTGTAGCAGAAATGCTGACTGGATGAGCAAGTGTTGCCAGAGGATAGGGATTCGCACTCCTCGGAGTTGAGTCCCTGGCTGCCCCGTGGCAATCAGTTGTGATGTAGTGCCACCTGAGTTGCCATTTGTACTGACTCGACCTGACTGTACTTGGTGCTATATGTCTGTCTTTTCCCTTGTTTATGTGTTCTTTGTGATTCTTGCATATTGCTAACAGATCAGACTATTCCAGGCAGTTGCGGATACAAACAAGACTGCTGAGGACATTCTTGAATTCTACTCCACTATTAATTAAAACCTTAAAAAAGTAGCCAGTTCTGGGAATTGGCAGAATCATCATTAGGACAATTCCTTGATGATGTGGAACAAAAGGAGTTAATTTTACTAAGAAAAACCTTAGAAGCCTTAGGCATTTGCCTGAGAAATATGTACAGTTGTAAATAGAAGGCCTATGAAACCTTTCTTGTGGGAAGAAAAGACCTAACCTAAGCTGACAATATCTGAGCCTGAGAATTGAGAAAGAAGGAGAGTTGAAGTTAGTGATATAAAGTAAATTTCAGAGAGATTCAAGACTATGTATTAGAAATTTCCTAGCAGAAAGCTTTCCCAGGGAGATAGTAGCCTTTTTCTTTCTCACCCAGGCACACAAGGTCACTTAACTTAAACCAACCAGCCACCTGCAAGCTGATAAAGATGGTCTAGCTCAAGGGCAGTGATCTCCATGAAGGCAAGAGGAGAGAGTTTGTTTTGCAAAGTGTGAGAGAGCAGAAGTCCTTGTACCCAAGTCAAAGCATCTTCAAAGATTCTTTTTGTAAACTGTTTTATGCTGTTCTTTTCTGTTCTATGATTTGATGATGTATGCCTTTGCCAAGTTCTTTGATTGTAAAAAAAAAAATATATAATCCTGCACTGAAGTAAGTAAAACACAGCAGCATTTTCAAAAATACATTGAGAGTGACTGTCTGTCAATTTCCTCCGTCGTATCCTGATTTCTCCTGTGCCTTCGCCCTGATTCCCTTACGGTCTGAGTGGCTCCCCTAAACCAGTCCGTAGCAGCAGCAGGCATCCTCAGGGACACAGTCTTTTTGCCATGTTGACTTGTCTTCCCTCGTGGTGGCAAAATGTCTGCCATGGTTACAACTCATCATTTTGTTTATATATATATATATATATATATATATATATATATATATATATATATTCTCAAATTCTACTCTATTTCCCCCTCCCTCCTCCTCCTCCTCCCCCCCCCCCCTCCTCCTCCTTCTTCTTCTTTAGTTTTTTTGTGACAGGGTTTCTCTGTAGCTTTGGTGCCTATCCTGGAACTAGTTCTTGTAGATCAGGCTGGCCTCGAACTCACAGAGATCCACCTGCCTCTGCCTCCTGAGTGCTGGGATTAAAGGCGTGCACCACCACCATCCAGTCCCCCTTTTTTTTAAACACTTAGTTTCTTGGGTCTTGTTCTTCACAGTAGGTGATTAAGGGGGAGACACCAACAAACATTTACTCAGCCCAGAAAAGGAACCCAACACAGATCAAAGTCCAGCTTGGTGAAGTAGCGAGTTGACTGGGGTCACATGCAGGAGCATGGGTGACTCAGGGGCAGCTGCTTCACTAAAAGTCACAACCCTGGAGCTCCCTGCCGACCTGCTGGGAGCTCAATAGTCAGAGAATCCCCTCTCCCCAGCACTCTTACTGCTTATGACCTGGGGGGTGGGAGGGGACTTTTGTATCTGGTCACATTCAGGAACTTCCTAGGACTTCTGAGTTGTTTCCTTTCTGAGTCTTTAGGAATTTCCTTCCAGCATGAAATGTTTCCACATTAAGGAAATCACTGGACAACATGATGGGGAAAGACAGGAGCATGGTTGAAGCTCCACCTGCACTCCCAGTTCTGAGAGACCCTGTCTCAAAGGAATAAGGAGGCATTTGATAAAGAATGCTTAGCGCCCTCCTCTGGCCTCTGCATACATACCTGCCCACATCCCACACGACTGTGTTCTTTGTAGGCCAAGGCGGCTTCAGAGGGCTCAGAGCGTCTTGTAAAGGGAAACTCATACTTCTCTAAAGTCATAACTGGGAATAACTGTATTTCTTCATAATCTATTGCCCTGAGAATAACACTGAATTGACATGTAGACTCAGAGGAGTAAATAGCAGTGGATTTTTCCTTTTCTGAATCAGAATTATGTTATTACCATCCCCTCATTTCCCATGCAGATGGGAGAAAAGCAGAGATGTCAGTGTGGTGTTGAAGAGAGCTGCAGAGAGTTCCACAGCAGCTATTGATTCACACAGGGCTACATGAAGAGAGGGAGGGAGGGACGGAGGGAGGGAGGGAGGGAAGGAGAGAGGGAGGGAGGGAGGGAGGGAGGGAGGGAGGGAGGAGAATTTCTTTCTTTACTGTATTGCAGATTGAATTCAGGGCCTGATTGGTGCTAGGCAGGGGCTCTACCACTGAGCCACACCCCACTCCTCACTGGGGGATCCTAGGCAGGGGCTCTACCACTGAGCCAGGCCTCAGCCCCTCACTGGGGGATTCTGGGCCGGGGCTCTACCACAGAGTCATGCTTTCAGCCCTGTTTTTACTCTTTCTCTTGAGAAAGCATCTCACTGAATTGCCCAGTTTGATTCTGAACTTGTCTTGGACTTGAAAGTGCTGAGATTACAGGTGTGTATCACCATACCTGGATCTCTTATATTACTTTTTTGAAAAAGGTTTTTATTAGTGTGTGTGCGCGCGTGTGTGCGTATACGTGTATGTGTGTGTGTGTGTGTGTGTGTGTGCGTGTGTGCACGTGTGTGTACAAGTACCTGCAGAGCTCAGAAGATGGAATCTCCTGGAGTGAAATAAAGTTATATGTAGTTAGGTGTGAGCCACCCAATGTGGGCCCTTGGCTCTGATGGGAACTGAACTCAGGTCTTCTGTAAGAGCAGTTTACACTCTTAACTGCAGAGCCATCTCTCCAGTTGTCTATATTACATTTTAAAAAGTGGTATCTATTTATTTATATTTTAGGTGTATAAGTGTTTTGCCTACATATATGTATGTGCATCTCATGCATGCCTGGTCCCTGCAGAGGCCAAAAGAAGACATCAGATCCTCTGGAGCTGGAGTTATAGATGGCTGTGAGCCACCATGTGGGTTCTGGAAACCAAATTTGGAAGAGCAACCAATGCTCCTAGAGGCTTAAGCTTGGGCTCCTAAGCCATCTCTCCAGCTCCTCTGTACTATTACTTCTTACAAACAAAAGCATTTCTCCCCTAAAGTCTCCTGCCCACCAGCCCCCAGTGGAATTCCCCTCCCATCTTCCTTTTTTGTTTGTTTGTTTGGTTCTTTTTTTGTTTTGTTTTTTGTTTTTTCGAGACAGGGTTTCTCTGTAGCTTTGAAGCCTGTCCTGGAACTAGCTCTTGTAGACCAGGCTGGCCTCGAACTCACAGAGATCCACCTGCCTGTGCCTCCCAAGTGCTGGGATTAAAGGCATGTACCACCACTGCCTGGCGCCCCTCCCATCTTTTTCACAAGTAGGAATGACAACCTTTTCCAGAGTCAATCCCACCAAGGAGACAGGGATGTGGGGGTGGTGATCCCAGACCACACAAGGACGGAAGTTACCTTTCCTGAATAGTGGCCAGAATTAATAAGCAGGGTAATGAAGCTAGGGCTGTCCCTACAAAGGCATCAAAGAAAATGGATGTACTCATTAAAGATGCAAACCCAGCTCCGCCCTCTGCCCTCCTTTTGTTTCTGCCGGCTTTGGCCTCTGACCTTGCACTTCAATTCTGCCTTGCAGCCCAGGCTCAGGTCTCCAAGACCCGGAGTCCCTGGAGTAGAAGTGATTTCCAAGAGAAGGAAGCCTTTGCCCACATCCCTCCAGGGTCGGGTATCTCAGCTACAGCTTCTGCAGCTCTCTGAGACCTGTATCAGGCCTTCTAGAAGGAGTGATGAAAACACAGCGGAAAGGGAATTCATTGGTTTTTTTTGGAAAACTCAGGGGAGTATGTGTCTCAGAATTGACTGAATCCATGTACTTAAGTAATCCACTGAGTCCCCTCCTTCCCTTCCCTCTTCCTCCTCAGCCCCCCTCTTTCCCTCTTTAATATTGATTTCCTGTGCTGGTGTATTCTCTTCTCCTAGGGGCAAACACGGCTTCCAGCAACCCCATCCTTACGTTAGCAGCAAAAGGAGAGCTCCACCTCCCAGATCTTTCTTGCAGTCATCTCTCCCGTAGACTTACCGTGAACAACTTGCTCATTTTGAGATCTAGGGATCACGTTACAAAGGGGAGGGAAGGCTGTGAGAAGCAAATGCATGAGGTGGGCAGATTTCTCACAGAAACAGCACAGGTTATATCCTGTTTGAGCAAGAAGAACTAGCAGGCACTTGGGACTAAGGTAGCTGCAGTGGTCAGGGAAGGCTTCTCAGAGGAGGCATCACAGGAAGAAGAATTAAGACTGTTTCTGACGAAAGCACCCCCAGGGCAAACGATCTGTGGAAAATCAGTAGGGGCTGATCTGTGGGAAAACATGGCGCATATGGATGGATGGATGGATGACGGATAGATGGATAACAGATGAATGGATGCTGGATGGATGGATGGATGGATGATGGGTGAATGGATAGATGGATGGATGGATGATGGATAGATGGATGGATGGATAACAGATGAATGGATGCTGGATGATTGGATGGATGGTGGATAGATGGATGGATTGATGATGGATGGATGGGTGGATGATGGATGGATGGGTGATGGGATGAATGGATGGACGGATGGAAGGATGGATGGATGAATGGGTGATGGATGGATGGATGGATGGATGGAAGGATGGAAGGATGGATGGATGAATGGGTGATGGATGGATGAATGGGTGATGGATGGATGGATGGGTGATGGGTGAATGGATGGATAAATACCACAGGCTGTGACTGTGCAAAGATCCTTAACTGTTCCAAAGGAACTTGTGAGCTGAGTGTAAAGAGACACTAAAGGGGAAGTGGTGAGAGCAGACAAAATTGTCTGCAAGGACAGGAAGGGGGAGGGGCGTGTTCTTCATTCTCTGCCCTCCCATCTTTTCCTGTTCCTTCCCTTGCTTCTCCCTCCTTCCCTTTCTCCTCCTCTTCCCTTTTCTAAGACAGGGTCTCACCATGCAGCCCAGACTGGGGTCAGACACGTACCCCTCCTTAACATCTCAAGGGCCAAGATTACAGGCATGGATCACACATAGAGGAGCTGAGCTACCTGAGAACATCCTTTGTAAATTCTCCCCTCCCTTCCCTTTACTTCCCTTTCCTTCCCCTCATCTCCCTGCCCACCTCATTCTCACATCCTTTTCATTGTTGCTCAAACTCTCCAAGCTTCTTCCCACCTCTGGCCTCTGTGCTTCTGTGGTTGTTGCTCCTTTTGCCTGGAACAACCTCCTCCACCCAGCCGCCACCCCCACCCCTGCCTCAGAGCCACACCCTTGCCCATGCAGCTCTTCCCTTGCAGGTCACAGTACCCTGCTTCACTTCCTCTCTTGAAAGTCATCGCGTGGGGGACCTGCTGTGGTCAGAGCTGTCACCACAGGGTCTGGCAGAACCCGGAGCAGAGAATCCAGCAGCTCAGAGCTCCTCCACAGCAGGCTCCTAGTCCTCCCGTGTCGCTTCCCGAGTGACTTCTTGCCCTTTGTGCCCCAGTTTCCTCCTCTCTAAATGTATTTATTATTTTTAGTTATACTTATTCTCTGTGTGCACGCACATGTGTGTCACTGCGCTCATGTGGAGGCTGGAGGACAACCTGCAGGAGATGGGCCTCTCCTTCCATGGAGATTGTTGGGGATCCGGGAATTGAACTCAGGTCATCAGGTTTGTTAGCAAGCGCCTTTCTCCCACTGAGTCATCTCGCCAGCCCTCCTGCTCTCTATAACAGACATTTAAAAGCTTTTTTTTTAAAAAAATAAGAAGTGTTAGACACACAAAGCCACTAAAGCTAAGTAAGGTCAACACCGCGACACTCTTATGTGAACCAGTCTCTGTCTGTCTCTGTCTCCGTCTCTTTCGCTTACAAAGGCCGCGATGCAGGCTTAATGACCTCATCATGCAGACACTAGTCTGCTGCAAGATTCTGGGTGGAATATCAAAATGATTTATGATGTAATTAGTTCAGTTAAATACAATCTACAGAGAGTTCCCGGTACGCCACGTGACTTCGCTCACGGCCTGAGCCTGCCTTCACTTCCAGCCAAGTCCAACCTCTGTATTCAAGGGTCAGCTGCAGGCTGTCCCCTGCCTGCTTCCCAGCCCACCACGATGTCCTCAGGGGAGGACAGCTAGATGGAAGCTGACCCACAGCTCTAGACTGGACACTCAGCTCAGGGAGTTAGGCTGAGGATGTGGCCTGCTGTTGGCCTGGGCAGCTCCACGGGCTCCTCACCGGCCTCTCTGGAAACTTCCCTTCCCAAAACTTGGCATCTCGGTGACCTCCTCCTCCCCCGCCACAGAGAATGAGAGACATGGACTTATCAAAGGGACTCCCAACCTTGTTAGTTTTTTCTCTTTCAGTCAGGGTCTCAATATGTAGCCCAGGGTGCTCTTCCTGCCTCAGCCTGCTAGGTGCTGGGATCACGGGTGAGACCATTCGTGCCACAGGGCATGCAGGGAGGCCGGAGGACAGTTTCCAGGAGTCGGTTTTCTGATTCCACCATGTGGGACCCAGGGATTGAACTCAGTCGTCAGACTTAGTGGCGAGCATCTTTACCAGTCAGGCCATCTCGGTCTCCCAGGTGCTGGTTACCCAATCAGCCCATGACTTTATTAACCCCCGGGTGGATCTGTCTGCTTCTTCACGTTATTATCTCCCATCAGCCTCCTCTGTCCCTGCTTCTCAATGCTTTCAGCAGAAACTAAAATTGGCCATGTTTTGCCTGAAGCCACTGAAGCCACAGCGCTTACTTCATGATAAATATTTGGGGAAAATGCTGCATCTTTGCTTTTGAAAATCCAGTTTCATCCGGGCATGGCAGCTCATGACTTTAATCCCTGCACTTGGGAGGGAAAGGCTGGTGGATCTCTGAATTCAAGACTAGGCTGGTTTAAAGAGAAAGTTTCAGGACAGTCAGGGCTACATAGAGAGAAGAGAGAGATCTGGGAATATACACGAGAAGAGGAGCTTCCACTGTGAGGAATCCATTCATTCATTCATTCATTCATTTCCCACTCAGTAAAGCTGCACCAGGTCATGGAGAATCCCAAGAAGGCTTCCCTAGGACAAGGAATTCACTTGAGACTTGAAGGATGAGGAGATTCAATGAGATAAAGAGCATAGGGAAGCCAGGTGTGGTGACACACACTCAGGAAGGAGAGACAAGAGAATCAAGGGTTTAAGTTCATCCTCAACCATATAGCTGAACCAGCCTGGGGTACGAGAGTCCTTATCTCAAAAAACAAAGGTGCTGAAGAAATGGGTCGACAGAACATTTGCCATACAAGCCACAGAAACTGAGCTCAGATCCTCAGCCCAGTGTGTAGGAAATGTTGGGCCCTGCAGCATGCACCCATAACTCCAGCTGGGAAGGTAGAGACAGGTGGGTCCCTTGAGCTCCTAGCCAACCAGTGTGGCCAAATTGGTGAGTTCCTGGTTCAGTGAGAGACCTTATCTAAAAGTTAATCAGTTAAAATAAGGTGTGGGGCTGGAGATGGCTCAGGGGTTAAGAGTGCTGTGCTGGAGAGTGTAAAGGTCTCAGACCTTAGCATGACAGACTCCATGATAGGAGTGTAACAGGCCCCAGATGTAGTGATATTTTGTTTGTGTTTTAACAAATATAGCTTGCCTAAAAATTGGAGTGCAGAGCTAAGCCACTAGAGGCCAAAGAGTAGTGGTGTACACCTTTAATCCCAGGACTCGGGAGACAGAGGCATATGGATCTCTATTAGTTCAAGGCACCCTGGGCTATACAAGATTAAATCTGTCTAAAAAAGAAACAGAGCTCACACAAAGGTGATCCCAGCATTTGGGATACCACACCTTTAATCCCAGCACTAGGGAGGTGGAGACAGGAGTGATATGTCTGGGTGGAGAGAGGAATATAAGACAGGAGAAGTCAGGAGCTCAGGGCAGTCTGAGGAGCAGTACAGTCTGAGGGCAGGATCGTCCCTTCGGTCTGAGCACTGGTGGAGGCAAAATGTCTTAGTGGCTGGCACTTTGCTTCTTTGATCTTCAGCATTAACCCTTATATCTGACTCTGGGTTTTTTATTATTAATGTTAAGGGTTTTGATTTTTGTTTCTTTTGTTTTTGGCCCAGTAAGCCTCTCTGCCGATGCAATAATCCAAATCAGACCAAATCAAACCGAATTAGAAAAAGGTCCAGGTTTAATGGATGCCCGAGTTCCAGGTGGTCCTTCAGGCCCCTGGAGAGGAAGACCAGGAAACCACAGAGAGGGGAACGAGAACTGGAAAGATCATGTGTTCGTCCTCTGGGGGGCAGTTTAAATAGCCTGTGAGGGTGGTCTTGGCCTTCCCTGGGGAGGGGTCACCATTTGGTGGGCTTTCTCGGAGGTGGAGTTTGGACTGAGGCAACTTCCAGGGGAGGGGGCTTGAAATGGAACTTTCCACCCAACATTCCAAAATTCCAGGAGCTGGGGTGAAGCTCCCAATCAAATAATTAATATCAATTAGAATTTGTGCTATGCCCAGACCTTAGCACAACTGACTCCATGATGGAAGTACTACTATTCAGGCCGTAAAACTTAGCACATAGACAGCACCGCCTGCGAAAAGTAAAATAAAGGTCGAATCCATCAAACCCATAGTTCTGGGAAAGTCTCTAACTTGCTTTTTGGCTTTTGTGGTTCTACTTCTGGTTAACTATTCTTGTTAATGGAAGTATGTTAACCTGGAACATGGTTTCTGTGCTTACAAACTCACCCCGGGAAAGGTTCAGGGTTACATTGGGATCCTGAGCACCCAGTATAGTCACTGGCTGGCTAATAAAGACTTTCTATTTGCTTAAACTCTTGTCTGAGCAGTCTTCTCCGGTGCATACCCCACAACGTTTCTGGAAGGCCCACTGAGGTCCTAAAGACCTTGAGACCCTGGGGGTCCCAGAGCCCCTTGGGCAAAGACAATGAAGTGATGAAGGCACACAACCTAAGGTCCAGGCCCCCGAGACTCCCTCTAATCAATTGCTGCCTAATGCTTTAGGGGAATCTGATATCTCCACCCCACAATTAAACAAACTAGAAAGCCATCTGGTCTGTCACCCCCAAGGTGAGTCTGGTTAAGGCTCCTTCTGTTTGAGCACATAACAGAGGTTAGACACAGCCACTGATCCAGTATCCAGAATCCATGCGAGTTGTCACTGGATCCCTCTGTCTGTTGAGGCGTGTGAATGTGTGGGGACCACGCCTGGTTGTTTTTACTATGTTTGTTTGTCTTCCTATGTGTTTCTGTCAGTTTTGTTTCCCTGCATTGACCAGGAGCTTTCTCTGCTGTGAGATCCTCCTCCAATCTGGCTTAAGACCTGTGTCCACTCCAGTTGGGGACCCAAATTCTTTTGGCTCTGCCAGGTCACCCAGAGGGGGAAGCAAACAAACACCTTCTTCACCAGTCCTTTTCTGGGAGAGGAGAGCTTGCTTGTTTTGCTTGTTTAGTTGCCTGACTCCTTGCTCTGGGGTCAGGGTTGGTCCCCATGTGGGGGTGGAGAGGGGCTCTGCCTTTCATCCATGGCTGCCTCCCTTCTAAATTAAATGCACACAGGGAGGAGGAAATGGTTCCCCAAGGTGAGCATTCGCTCCACTCTGGGCCTGCTCTAAGTAGCCTTAGGGGGAGGGAAAAGTTCCCCTGGGCTGAACCTGAAGGAAAAGAGAAGGTTCCACTCCTTTCTCTTTCATGATTGGTATCCTTATTAACCAATGATCCATATAAGTAAAAAACTCAAAATCCACCATTCTCTGAAAAAAAAGGCAAAAAAAAAAAACCCCAACAAAAACCCAAAAAAATAGGATCGCTGCCAGACAACAAAGCCTGGACAGAACGGATTTTCCCTTCTGTCCAACACTGACCAAGGAGACTTGAAATTTTTTCACTAGGTCCTTTTTCAGCCGGATTAAAGACAACTGACAAAAAGGTTTCCTTTGTTACCCAGTTGGCCTCAGATATTAGAAAAAAATTACAAAAGCTAAAAAAAGAAAAAGTAATTTTAAGGTATACGTAGGTCCCATTGCTGGAGGTAGCTCAAAGGTGTTGAACAGCAGAGAACCAATGGGAAGAGACCTGCTGCATAAGCTGAAAGCCACCATCACCGTCTCTGCTTATGACACACAGTTAAACTCACAGACACCCAGAAAAACATAGGTGTCTTCCTCTCTATCAGAAGATCTCCGAGCTAAAAGTGCTTTCTCCAATTAAAGGATACAGTTGAACTATCTCTCAGATTGACAACAAAGATCCCCAGGGGTGTGGACAGAAACCAACCTTTCAGGACTGGCCCAACACCAAGCTCCTAAAATTGTTCAACTAACCAGTTCAGCTACTTCTGTCCAGATTAAACAGTAGCCAATGGCCCTGGAAACAAAGGGGGACATTGCAGTCCATATTTCCTGGCTCAGAGAGACGAGCATCCTGGACCCTGCCAGTCACCCTGGAATACAGCTCTCCTGTTTATGAAGAAACCTGGGACCTCTGACTTTCATGAGTCTGATTTTTTTTTTTTGAGAAGCAGGTGTACACTGTCTTGGACCTGAAGGATGCATTCTTCAGCCTCCCATTGGCAAAGATGAGTAAACCCATTTTTGTTTTCAAATGGACAGACCCAGAGGGAGGCTACTTGGGCAACACACCTGGACCAGGTTGACTCAAAAATTTAAAACTTTGCAACCCTGTTTGATGAGACACTAAGATCTCCTACTCTTCCATCCGAGGTTTCTTAGTAATACAGATTTTAGAAGAACCACTGAGGGTTACCAACCTTGGGCTACAGAATGTCAGCTAAAAAGGCTCAACTTCGTATATCAGAGGCTACCTATCCTGGCTATCAGCTGAGGGGAGGCAAAAGAAGACTGTCTCAGAGTAGGCTTGCTGCCATTTTTCAGATCCCAATTCCAAAGACTAAGAGACAGGTTGGAAAGTTCCTGCTCGCAGCTGGATGTGGCTGCCTCCGGATACTGGTTTGTGGAAACAGCAAAGCCTCTCTATACACCAGCACAAAAAGGCACAGAGGCCCTAATCTGGACTGAGAATAAAAAAAAAAAGACATTACAAAAGGGGTTTTAAGCCTAAGCCTTGGGACCATGGAAATGCCCTGTGACCTACCTGTCTAAATGACTGGATCCTGTAGCCACAGATGGCCCACCTGTCTAAGAACTGATGCAGCTACTGCTAATCCAGTGAAACTCTCAGTCGGGATCTTATCACTCTCTGCACCCAGCATGAGTGAAACCTCTGTTGTAAGAGGAGTGGCCACCCTCTTCAAAGGAACACCAGAATACGGACTGTCCTACTCTTGGCCCAAGTCCAGTTTGAGAACCCCACCACCATCAGTCCTGCTACCCTCTTGCCTGGTGACAACCCACAGTGAAGCCAGGGAACATGGGAACTGTAATAGCTACTTTAACTGAAATTATCTGGGCCCAGGCCAGGTACCTCAGCCCAGAGAGCAGAACTGATTGATCTGACCCAGGCTCTCAGGTGGGGAGAAGGAAAGTCCACCAGCATACACACGGACCATCAGCCGGCGTGCTCTTCCTACTAGACATGTCCATAGCATGATCTGTAGAGAACGAGGCCTTCTCACTGCTGGAAAGAAAGATATTAGAGGCTGTTTGGGTTCACCAACAAACTGTTTTCCTTCCATTGCTGGGCCGACTGCCCCGACAAAGGTCCTAAGACCAGAGGGACCTATTGATATTCTGATGAGATACCCCAACCTGGTATTGCCTGGTACTTCATGGTAAAGAAGAAATGGGCAGCTCAAACCTACAGGTTCATGGCAGATGCCAGAGGGAAAAATCATTCTACCAGAAACAACCTGAAGGACTCTGGTAACTGACCTTTACCAGGCTACTCATCTGGGGGTCCACAAAAACTTCTGCATTGTATAATGGCGAGCAGGGGGCTGCTTTTTGTCCCGCTCAGCTCCCAGCCGCCTTGCTAGCTTTACCCGAAATAATTACACAGAAACTGTATTCATTTAAACACTGCCCGGCCCATTACTTCTAGCCTCTTATTGGCTCACTCTCACATCTTGATTTAATCCATTTCTAATAATCTGTATCGCCACTTGACTGTGGCTTACCGGCATGAGTCTAACCAGCGTCCGTCTTGGAGAGGAGAGCCATGGTGTCTGCCTGACTCTGCTTTCTTTCTCCCAGCATTCTGTTCTGTTTACTCCACCTATCTAATTTCTGCCCTATCAAAAAGCCAAGGCAGTTTCTTTATTTGACCAATGAAAGAATTCATAGAAAGAAGACCCTCCTACACCATTTCTGAGTTTCCCAGACCAAGGCACATTATAGACTGGAGAGCCTAATGCAAGATGTCTTAGCCAGATACCAGGCTTGTGCTCAAGAAAATCCAAAACAGAGAGCCCTTACCCAGCAAGGGGTCCAAATGAAAGACTTAGGGAACTCTGGGAAAAGTAGCTTCAGCTAAGACCCAGCCTCCTGAAGAAGGATAAAAATACCTGCTAGATTTTATAGACACCTTTTCCAGGTGGGTAAAAGTGTTCACCTGGACTGAAACTGCTCAAATAGTAGCTTAAAAGCTTCTCTAGGAAGTACTTCCACCTCTTCCTAGTCAATGGGGTCCGACAATGACCCAGCTTTCCTAATCAAAACTTCTCAGTTAATAACTAAAGCTTTAAAACTTCATTGTGCATATAAACCTTGGAGTTTTGGCTGGGGGGTATAAATAGGACAAGAAAGGAAGGAAGGAAGGAGACACTTTAGAACCAGGCATGATGCCACTCGACTTTAATCCCAGCACTCAGGAAGGTGTGAGTTTGAGACGAACCTGGTCTACAAAATGAGTTCCAGAACAGCCAGGGCTATATAGAGAAACCCTTTCTCAAAAACAAAAGCAAAACCAAAAACATAAAACAAACAAACAAACAAACAAAAAACTAGCAAAGCTCTCATTAGAGTCCAACAAAGGATGGCTGGGCCTCCTGCCTTCCCTGCTTTGGCCTGCTACACCCAGTACAGGGAGGCCTCTTAGTTAGGGTTTTTATTGCTCTCAAGAGACACCATGATGATGGCAACTCTTATAAGGAAAACATTTAATTGGGTGGCTTGTTTACAGGGTCAGAGGTTTAGTCTATCATCATCACGACAGAAGCATGGCTGTGTTAGGTAGACATGGTGCTGGAGAGGGAGCTGAGAGTTCTATATCTTGATCTGCAGGTAACAGGAAGGAAACTGTCACACTGGGCATGACTTGAGCATATCTGAGACCTCAAAGCCTGCCTCCACAGTGACACACTTCCTCCAACAAGGCCACACCTCCTAATAGTGTCACTCTCTATGGGCCAAGCATTCAAACACATGAGTCCATGAGGATCGTACCTGCTCAGTCCACCACAGGAGGGATTTACCCCCTAGGAGATTATGTTTGGAAGCCCTCCCCCACTGCTTCCCGGAGAGCAGCAATTGGCAGAACTCTCTACCTATTCCTTTCTCAAATCACTATAGGCCCTCCGGTCCTCCACACAGGCTATTTATTGACGTTTCTGAGAGACACAGCCCACCTCTGAGTCTACCACCAATTTCACCTGGTTTGAACCCAGTGATCCTGTCTGGGTCAAGCGAGTAGCCAAAGGTACACTGGCACTAACCCGTAAAGGACCTTATGAGGTGATTTCTCCATTCCTAAGGCCGTGAAGGAAGTTGGTGTTACACCATGGATCCACCACACCAGGTCAAGAAAGTGGAAGCTGTTGCCAAATGGACTGTCTCCAAGACTGTGGAAAATTAAGGTTTCATAGGCCCTGCCCCTCCACTTCCTGCCCCTCTACCTCCTCTCAAGTCTTATGCTTATTATGAATACAGGATCGTGCGTCAACCACCACCATCCTCAGCCTTGGACCTGGAAACTGAGAAAGACAGATAGCGGGCTGGCATTAGCTATCGTGATTACAGACCGGCGACCATATTCCATATTGACCTTTGCTCCCTGATACCCACTTGAAATGTCTGGTCATATTGGAGAAAGGAAAGAGATGGGAGATTATCTTCTGAGATAGGAATACCGAGTTTACAATTCTGTACATGCCCAGCAGCTGGCCCCCTAGTTGCCAGGTCAAGAAAGTCTCCATTGCAAAATTGGGTTTATGAAACAGAGGCTTCCTGGAAATGCTCAGATGAATACATAAACAGAGAAGGAGAGCCCCCTCCCAAGAAACACTCAATAAAAACAGTCCAATGGTAATAAAATTAAAGGTCTGGAAGGAAGATTCTGGCCTCTGGAAAATGGGAAAAACAAGGGAATTAGACTTTATGCCACAGGAATGGACCCTGGGGATATAGGTTTACTACCAAAACAAACATCAAACAAACAACCACCACAACAACAGCAACAAAAGACCCCCAAACAATAATAACAACAACAGCAAAAATCCTGCTTTTTCAGGTCTCCAAACTTTGGGTCCTAATAAAATTCTCCTATCCATGCCAAAGCCCCGACCAACTCTCTGCTCCACACTTGGGGCCAGAGTTCCACCTCCTGTCCAGGAAACTGAGGGATCCCTTGTTTATTTTTCATTCTTGACAAAGTCCACCATTTAGTTAATCATTCCCAGCCAGAAACCGACCAGGATTGATGGTCATGCTCAGACACCTGGCTCCTGTACTACACAGGGACAGGAACTAACCAGACTGTCAGCCCACTGACTGACAAAACTCACTGTGACTGGGGACAGCCCCAATTAACGTTAGAGGACTTACAAAGGGCTAAAGGTGTCTAGTATCCAAAACCTTTAACCTCAGCACTTCCCCTTATTCTGATATCTGCTGTTCTGCCCTGTGGGTTAACCACATGGAAAACAAGAATATCACTGGGTCCCTGAGACTACTTGGTGGGCATGTACTAATGGTCTGATTAAACATGCCTCTTCTCATGGTTTCCAAACTAAGTAGACAGGGTGACCAGGCCTAGAGGTATTACAAGATTCTATTTTTTCATCAAAACAACGAGTAGATTCCCTTAAAGATATGGCCGTACAAAATCAGAGAAGCTTCGACTTCCCGGGAGATAAAAGACACCATGCATAGTTTGGGGAGAAACCTGTTGTTTCTATGCTAATTAATCAGGAGTAATTAGAAAGACATCTTGCCATAGCTGGGAGAATATTGGTAACAGTCTCTGTTCTCTTGGTGACGCCATGCACCCCCATCCCTCCCTCCCCGGATAACTATTTTGTTGTCAGCATTGGCTGGGCTGTCAGTTCTCATTCTGATTGGCTTAACATCAAGGTCCTGCATCTTAAACTAACACAGACTAAGTACACAATTTGACTCAGTTACCAGTGGGGAACATAACAGGGCCACAGACCTTAGCAATGACTCCTTGATGGAAGTACCACTCAGGCGGTAAAACTTAGCACGCAGACAGCACCACCGGCCAAAAATGAAAATAAAGACCTAATCCATCCAAGGTCAGAGTTCTGGGAAAGTCTCTAAATTGTACTAACCTTGTTTATTGGCTTCTGTGATTATGCTTCTGGCTAACTGTTCTTGTTACTGAAGTCTGTCAACCCAGGACATGGTTTTTGTGCTTCAAAGCTCATCCTGACAAAGACTCAGTGTTAAACTGGGATCCTGAGTACCCAGTATAGTCACTGCCCAGGTAATAAAGGGTTTCTGTTGGCTTAAACCCATTTCCAAGCCGTCTTCTCTAGTAAACAGCCCACAACAGATACTTTTATGTCAACTTGACACAAGCTAGAGTCATCTAAGAGGTGGGGACCTCAGTTGAGAAAAAGCCTCCATAAGTTCAGGCTACACAGAAGCCTGTAAGGCATTTTCTTAATTAATGACTAATGGGGGAGGACCCAGTTCATTGTAGGTGGTGTCATCCCTGGGTGGGTGGTCCTGGGTTCTGTAAGAAAGTAGGCTAAGCTCTCTGACCTCTGTATCAGTTCCTGCCTCCAGGTTCCAGCCCTGTGTGAGTTCTTGTTCTGACTTCTTTCAAGGGTAAACAGTGAAGCATAGGCCAAATAAGCCCTTTCCTACCCAAGTTTCTTTGGCCATGGTGTTTCATTGCAGCAATAGTAACCCTAGGTCAAGCTTAGAAGATAAATTGGTACCAGGAGTGGGGTATAGCTGTGACAGTCCTGACTGTGTTGTTCTGGGAGGATTGTGGAAGAATGTGGGAATGAGAAGGACCACTGAATTCCTTTTCTGCTCTCTCTCTCTCTCTCTCTCTCTCTCTCTCTCTCTCTCTCTCTCTCTCTCGTTGTTGCTGCTGTTTTTCAAGACAAGATTTCTCTATGTAGCCCTGGCTGTCCTGGAACTCACTCTATACACCAGGCTGGCCTCTAATTAACAGAGATCCAGGTGCCTCTCCCTCCTGAGTGCTGGGATTAAAGGTGTGCACCATTGCCTGGCTAGAAGAGCCATTGAGGGTTGAGAGTTCAGTGGGTTGTTTGGTCAGAGGTTTTAAGACAAGCACGTTGAGAGTAGTGCAGCAATGGAGGCCTAGCTTGTGATGTTTCAGAGGCAAGCAAAGACTCTTCCAGGTCTTTTGTGTGAAGACTTTGTAGTGCCTGGTCAGCTGGAGCTGTAATTAGCAAGAGACCAGAACCATTATCGTAAAACCTCTGCTTTGCTGGGACAATGGATTCTGGTCAGATGGGGTTGAAGAATCAGCTGTGATTAAGAAAGAGACCAGCATCACTGAAGTAAGTCTTCTGGGCAGTGATTCCTCAGGGTCACCACATAGGGGCTGTCTTTCATAAGCAGCCAAGGATGTACCTTGTGCTGACAGCTAAACTTCATAGTGTAAGAGTCACCCACGTGGTACTGGTTGTAAAGGCAAGAAGAGCAGCAGAGGCTTGGCACAGTGTGTCAGGGCTGGAGAGGCTTTTAGTGAAAGTGCAGTCCACGATGGGCGGTGGTAGCACACGCCTTTGATCCCAGCACTCAGGAGGCAGAGGCAGGCAGATCTCTGTGAGTTCAAGGCCAGCCTGGCCCTCAAAGCAAGTTCCAGTACAGTCAGAGTTGTACAGAGAAACCTGTCTCAAATGACAATAGTTTTTAAAAAGTGCAGTCCAGTTGCAGCAAGGGACCCCAGCACTTTTCAGAGATCCTGCATACAATGGGATGTCCACCAAGAACAGCAGCAGCAGTGGAGTGGAACCAGCCAGAGTCTAGACCACAAGCTGTGTGCGCTGCAGAGGGCAGAGCTGGGGATGTGGCCCAAGACCTTTGGAGGAGCCCAGAAGACTGCGGGCCCACAGTTGAGAGATTTTGACTTTTTAAAAGAGGTTTTGGATTATTTTTTAAAAAACAGTTCGATATTTTAAAGGGGTTGAACTTTTACTGTGTTTGGATTTGTAAAGACGGTGGGGCTTTATTTATACTTTGAATGTGAGATCCTGGAGTGAATGAAAAATCATGGTTTGACAGTGATGCACTTGTGGGTCAAGGTGACCAGGGATCAGTTGTGCTGAACAGTTTTTATGTCAACTTGACACAGGCTACAGTCATCTGAGAGGGGGGAATCTCAATTAAGAAAATGCCTCTATAAGATTTGGCTGCAGGAAAGTCTTTAAGGCATTTTTAAAATTAGTGATAGATAGGGGAAGGTCCAGCCCATTGTGGGTGGTACCATCTCTGGACTGGTGGTCTTTGGGCCTATAAAAAAGCAGGCTGAGCAAGCCAGAAGGAGCAAGTCAGTAAGCAGCACCCCTTCATGGCCACTGCATCAGCTCCTGTCTCCAGGTTCCTGCCCTGCCTGAGTTCTTGGCCTGACCTCCTTCAGTGATGGACCACAATGTGGAAGTGTGAGCCAAATCAACCCTAACCCCCCCCCAACTTGCCTTTGATGATGCATGGTATCGCATCACAGCAACGAAAATCCTAAGTAAGACAAGTACTTGCTGCTCTTTCAAAGGAATCAAGTTCAATTCCCAGCACCCATGTTTAGTGATCCATAGTCATCTGTAACTCCAGCTCCAGGGGATCTGACACCTCTCTTCTGGCCTCTCCAGGCATCTGCATGCTTGTGGTGCACAGACACATACATACATGTGTATAATAGTTAATATAAAATGAATAAATAAGTCCTTTTTGAAAATGCATAGCATGATTGAGCAAGACACCTGACATCAACCTCTGTCTCCCAGAAGCATGTGAGCAAACACATACTTACAGCACACATACACACAGGCACATAAGCACACGACAACAGAATGCAGGAAAATCCAGGTGTAATGGCATACATCTGTCATCCCAATGCCTAAACACCTGAGGCAAGAGGATTATAAGTCTGAGGCCTTACTGGTGTGTTGCTATACTCTTGTCTCCTCCCCACCCCCGAGAGAGAGAGAGAGAGAGAGAGAGAGAGAGAGAGAGAGAGAAATGAAGGAAGGAAGAAAGGAAAAGAAAAGAAAGAATGGAAGGAAGGAAGGAAGGAAAAAAGGAAGGAAAGAAGGAAAATGAAGAAACACAAGGAACAGCATTTGGAAAGAACAGTATCTGCAAACTCCTCCACCAAGAGGGAGAGGGTAAACCAGTGAGGTAGCTAGCTGCAGGTGGTATGGTGAAAGAAGAGAGGCCAGACTGAAGATGCCAACATGAGGGCCATGCTCGACTTTTTATGCTGACCTGGTCACACAAGGTGATTCCCAGGGATGCTGGAAAGATGTTCTTGCCAGTCTCCTCTGTTAGAGCGCTCTGAAGAGCTAGCAGAGGCTGCAGGAGAGCAGCTGGCCTTCACAATGCAGAGGTGCACCAGCAAGGTACTTCAGCCACGTGTGGTGATGTTGGTCCCAACTGGGCAAAAACAACCGACCCTCTCTGCCTGCAGAAGCTTGCTGAAGCTTGCCGAAGCCCAGGGCATCACCGCTTCTCCCAGCTGCTTCTGAGTTACTTTCCTAATTTTCTTTTCAGTTTTTCTATTTCCTTCCTGATTTCCCTTCGATCAGTTTTCTCATGGCCTGGCCATTTGACGCTCTGGGCATCTCCTCTTTCTCTGAAGCATCCCTTGCTGCTCACAAACACGGGGCTGTCTTGCTTTCTCTTTCCCACCCTCCTGGAGCAGCCACCCAGATTTTAGCTGCCTTGTGTTTTGTTTAAACTCAGATAAAATTGTCTCCAAGTTTCCATTCAAGTTTATTAAAAAATTCTATTTATAGGATTAATAACCCACAGAAATAAACCCCAGTTTTCCCAGAAATTACAGTGACCAAGGGAGACTTCTCAGAGTTTTTGGTAAGATGTGGCCACCCAAATGGGACAGAAGAGATGGCTGGTACTTCAGGATATAAGGATCCCCCCCCCCTAAGGATCCTCCCCACAGGAGGAGATGGACCACCTGCTGTGAGTTCAGCCACTCTAACAGCTATCACTGTGCCTGGATGCAAGTCCTGGCTTCATCACTCTCCAGCAATGCTTAACGGGAGGAAAGTCCAGGGAGGAATGCAATAAGCCAGTAAACTTAGATTCAAACATTTCGAAATGTCCTTTATTCTGGCTTCTCCTGGTCTTCGGCCTAGGTCTTATAACGCTGAGCTGTTTTATAAACTCCTGCCTTCTCCCCAGGAGCCCTTGGCCCTTTAGCAAATACCTCATAACATTGCTCTGAGGATTTAAGAGACCCCCTGATGTGTTTGAAGATCGCCACTACGCCACTATGAGCAAGAAAGTCAGCCCCTATTGCCAACGGTGTCCCCATCTGTGGGGCACTTGTGACTTCTTTTATTAAAGGGGTTATTTATTCATTTTAGCTGTATGGCAACAGTTAGAAACCCCAATTCAAACACTTAAACGACCAAGATGAAATTTGTTGGCACGTATAATTTATAAGTTCAGAGATATTTCGATTTTTTTTTTGGAAAGGTTCTACATTTTATTACTGGACAAATCACTCCCCCAACTTAAACATGACCAAGTCTCCAGGTTAAGAATGTGGAACTCGCCAGGCGGTGGTGGCACATGCCTTTAATCCCAGCACTCTGGAGGCAGAGGCAGGTGGAGCTCTGTGAGTTCAAGGCCAGCCTGGTCTACAGGAGCTAGTTCCAGGCCAGGCTCTAAAGCCACAGTGAAACCCTGTCTCGAAAAACCAAAAAAAAAAAAAAAAAAAGAATGTTGGACTCCACCTGGTAGGACTGATGGGTGACCATGATCCAGTATGGATTGTCTCGCTGTTGTGTGTGACTCCTTGTTCTCCTCCAGGGATTTATCCTGGAGCTGTTACCAGTTTTCATCTGAATTCACTGAGGAATAGGACTATTTTCCTTTTATTTCTTGGCCAGGAATTACTTGATTCTGAAAGTCTTGAGAGAAGACATGGAGAGAAGCCGAGTCAGGCATATGGCGCACGATGGCAGAGGAAAGGCAAAGAACTATTTCAATTCTTGTATGGTTGTATCCAGGCATTCAAATGATGGCACACTCTTGGTCTAAAAAATGGCCACTGGTCACTCCAGCATTATGTGAGAAAAGCATCAAAAACTGATGGCCAGAAACAGGGGACCAAAATTCAAAATTTAGAGTATAGTTACATTGATCATTTTCAAATCATCAAAAATCAACCAATCAATCAATAAAATTGCAAGTTGACCCCATCCGAGCTAGAAAGCATCTATATGTGAAAAATACCCTTGGGATGGACCCTAAGGACTGTGTGTGCCCTTTAGAAGCAAACTCCTGCCTTAACTCACCTTCAACGTTATCTTTTTGTGTCTGTTAAAACTCTTTGGAGAGGGGTGGAAAGCCGGCTCAGTGGTTAAGGACACTGGCTACTCTTTAGGAGGACTTGCGTTGCAACATTGGAATCCCGGCTGACAGGGTCGTGGAAACAGACCGTCTGCTTCCAGTCTTTCGTGCTGGCAGCAGTCAGCATGGTCCCGCCAGGAAGTGGTATTTGTTATGGTTGTCACTTTAAGAGACAAGCCACGCCCACTCCCGGCGACCCCTGCCCTCCTCTTGCCATCTTGATTCTCTCTGTTCCCTTATGGCACGTGCCCTCTCTTCTCTCCTGCTCCCGTTCTCTGTCTCTCTCTTCCTCTTCTCCTTCTCCCCCCCCCCCCCCCAAGTAATACATATCCAATTCTACTCTGGACGATGTGTCTGTCCGTATGCCTTCTACCCGCCACTTGCTCACACCCCCGGGTTTGCTGGGACGAGCCCGCACCGGCAGCCATCTCTGCCTGGGATGGCTGTTCCCAGAGCCCGCTGCCTTCCTACTGCTGCCGGGGATCTTGCAGCATTTTTAACAGTATTGCTTTTGGTTTACTCTGTGGGTGGATGAAGAACATCCTAATGGCGTCACCTGCCTATCCTATCCTGACATCTCTCCTTGCATGGATCAGAGAAACCAGTATTGGCACACACGCATACACATGTTAGCTTTCTATTCCTGTGATAAAACACCATGACCAAGGCAACTTACAGTTGTATAAACTGACAACATGGCTGCTCCATGGTATGGATAAGAGGAAGGCTTGCATTGTAGATATGAGAGACAGAACAGCCAGAGGCATCTAGAAGAGTCCAGAGCAGAGAGAGAAAAGTAGAGTGGACATGGCCAACGGACTGGATGTGGCCAGGGCTAACTGTGAGAGAAGGGAGAACAGCAGAGAATAGAGAAAACAATGAGAGAAGCAGAAGAGAGAGAGAGAGAGAGAGAGAGAGAGAGAGAGAGAGAGAGAGAGAGAGAGAGAGAGAGAGAGAGAGAGAGAGAGAGAGAGAGAGAAGAGAGAGCATATTGAGATATAGCAGGGTTATAAGGAGAATGTAGGGGAGGAGGTAAGAGGGACTAGGATGATGAACTGTTGTCTAACTGGTGCTTGTGATACTGAGGGAGCCTGGAGGCCAGCATGAGCTCTGATTGGCCAGTAGGCATCCCAAGTTGTCTGAAGTCCTTTTTGCCAAAGATAAGGGAAATGACTCCTTTTGGTTGAGGGGATTCAGTGTCACGAGTTCCTGAGAATGCTGGCTTTTATCTAACCACCAGAAGTCCTCCTATTGTCCAGGCTGAGTTTGTTTCTGGATATTCGGACTACAATTTGGAAATTAGTGAATCAGAGTTTCCTTTAGAACTAACAATAGAAGGAGGAGTTTATCTGGGCTTATAGTACCAGAGACTTAGAGTCCATGGTGGTAGGACAGGGGCGTAGCAGCAGGAGCAGGAGGCTCACATCTTGAACTGCAAGCATGAAGTTGAGAGAGCAAACTGGAAATGACAAACGCTCAAAGGCTCACAAGACCATGCCTCCTAAGCCATCCCCAAACACCACCACCAACTGGGAACCAAATATTCAAATGTCTGAGACTGTGGGGGACATCTCATTCAAAACACCACAGCCTGTGCATGCGTGTGTGTGTGTGTGTGTGTGTGTGTGTGAAAGAGAGAGAGAGAGAGAGAGAGAGAGAGAGAGAGAGAGAGAGAGAGAGAGAGAGAGAGAGTTTGTGCTGACTACCACAGAGTGGATTCAGGGACCCCTTAGGTCCTCTGTAAGACAGGCTTTCCCTAAGCACCCTGACTGCTCCCTAGAGCCCCCACTAGCAGAGCACAGTGACACACGACTCTGGGAATCAGGCATTCAGACCCTGAGTCCAGCCATCTTTGGAAAGCCGGATCACTTCCCTCTCTCGACTGCACAGCCCCGCTCTAAATGCCTGCAGCTCTCTCCAGAGAAGGAGTATGTGAGAGGAGATGAACAGCAAGACATTTTGGCGGTGTACCAAATTCCTTCCAAGCAGGTACCCAGCCCCTCCTCCAGGCACAGATCCAACTGTGGGAAATGATTGAAGGCTCTGATTCTGATTCGGCTGTTTGGGTCGTATTCCAAGACTCTAGACCTGAACCCGCCCACTCAGATGAAGTGAGATTCAGTAAACGCACGCATGTTTCCTTTCTAGGAATTCCTTACAAGCCCACGAATGCCAAGTGCATCTGTGAGTCAGAGTTCGCGTGTTACTATTTTGGCTTCACTACCCACTGTAGGAACCTTGCTCACCTGTCTCTGTGATGCAGCACCACACAGCCTGGCATAGTGGTGCACGCCTTGAATCTCAGCACTCAGGAAGCAGAGGCGGGTAGATCTGTGAGTTCAAGGCTAGCCTGGTCTACACAGTGAGTTCCAGGACAGCCAGGGCTTCAGTGAAATCCTGACTCCTATAACTAAGTGAGTAGAGAGCCACCGGCACCTCTGGCTTCTCTGACTCCTATCATGCTTTCTGCATTTAAAAATATTCTCACTTCAAGGGGTTGGAGAAATGGCTTGGTGGGTAAAGGACTGGGTCAGCCTCATGACATGAATTTGACCTTCAGAGACCGTGTGAAGGTGGAAAGAGAACACCAGCCCCACAGAGCTGTCCTCTGACCCACAGAGGACAGACATAGACAGACAGACAGACAGACAGACAGACAGACAGACAGACACACACACACACACACACACACACACACACACACACACATACATATACACAAATGAAAATGGCCCTCACAGGCTCATAAGGAGTGGCACTATTAGGAAGTGTGGCCTTGTTGGAGGAAGTGTGCCACTGAGGGTTGGCTTTCAGGTTTCAGATGCTCCAGCCAGGCCCAGTGTCACTCTCTCTTTCTTCTGCCTGCCAGTCCAGATGTGAAACTCTCAGTTACCGCTCCAGCACTATGTCTGCCTGCATGGTGCCTCGCTTCCCACCATGATGATAATGGACTAAACCTCTGAGCTATAAGCCAGCCCCAGTTAAATGCTTTCCTTTGTAAGAGTTGCTGTGGTCATGGTTTCTCTTCCCAGCAACAGAAAGAAACCCTAAAACACAGGGTTTCACTATGTAGTCCTGGCTGGCCTGGAATGTGTTTGCAGACTAGGCTGACCTCAAACTTACAGAGATTCTCCTGCCTCTGTCTTCCAAGTGCTGGGATTAAAGATCTGCACCACCACACCTGGCCGTAAAACAAACAAACAAAACAGCAGCAGCAACAACAACAAAAGGCATGGCATCCTGAGGAATGGCATCCAGTGTTGACCTCTGGCCTCCATATTCACACATACACATGCATCCACACCTGCACACACACCTATAGCATCCCCCCAAACACAGAAATTCCAGTTCAATGGTTGCCATTTTGTCAGAATGGCCTACAAGAACCACTTCAGAATTCACCAGTTTGCCTATGACTCATCTTCCCACATTTATGTCTGAGCCCCACAGTGAAAACTGTCCCCTTAGCCATTCTGGTGTGTGTGGATAAGGAAGCTAACCCAGTCCAGCAGAGTCACCATCATGCATTCCAGTCTTCCTCAGCCTTTGAGTTCAGCTGAACCTATCGTCTGGTAGCAGGCTTAAGATGAGGAGGGAGTAGGGGGAGGTCCCCAGCAGTAGCTGCACCCCACAAGGCAAGGTCCTCAGGAAGCCACGCTGGTAGCTCCAGGCAATGGACAACACATATGCACAGAAAGAGGAAAAGGTTTCGACTACCAAGTAAATAAATAAATAAACAAATAAATAAATAAATAAATAAAACCAGAATCTGGGGGTTTGTGGTGGTCCCTGGGCATGGTGGTTTGGATGAGAGTGGCCCCCATAGGCTCTGATGTTTGTGTGCTTGATCCTTAGTTGGCGGGATTGTTTGGGAAGGGTCAGAAGATGTGGCCAGTGGCTCAGCAAGAGACCAGGTATGATGGAGCCTGCTCACATGTCCCCATGCCTTCAGGCAGGATCACATTCCCTCCCAACCCCTGCCCAGACTTTTAACAAACAAGCTTGGATATTCAGGTTTTGTCGTAAGTGAATTATCCTCAAAATCGGACTTGGCATCTTGTTTTCAGAACTATCTTAGTCAGCGTTCTGTCGCTGTGAAGAGACACCATTACCACGGCCACTCATAAAAGGAAGCATTTAATTGGGGTTTGCTTGCAGTTTCAGAGGGCCAATCAGTTATCAGGGCAGCAAGTATGGTGCTGGAACAGAAGCTGAGAGCTACATCCTGATCCATGAGCGGAGAGAAAGACAGCCTGGCAAGGGCTTTTGAAACCTCAAAGCCCACGACTGCGGCACACTTCCTCCAACAAGGCCACACCTCTTGGTGTGTAATGGTTCTATGTCAGCCAAGCTTAATCCTTCTAATTCCATCAAAGAGTTCCACTCCCTGGTGACTAAGCAGTCAAATATATGAGCCTACGGGGCCATTCTTACACAAACAACTGTAGAAACCCAGAGTCGCGTGACTCTGGGGAGCACAATTCATGCAGAGAGTCTGCCGGGAGCTTCAGGTCTTTCATGGAGCTCCTGAGCTGGGCATCTGGGCAGGATGAGGTCATATGATCCTGACCTCATCTGGTCCCTAAAGCTAAGCAGACTTGGGCCTGCGTAGTATTTGGATGGGAGAACTTGAGCAGGAACCTTGGTGCTCTGAGCTCAACATTTTCATCCCATGACTCTTCCATGCAGTGAGACGTGATGAAGCAGCCCGCAGACGCCATCACTTACTCTTGTGGGCGCAAAAATTCTGTCACACCACATGACCTGAATGAGCAGGTAAAATTAAGATGGGAGCCCCTGAAGCTGGCACGGCAGAGTATTTTTTTTTTGACAAACATACCCTGGGACACAGTAACGAGAGCTAAGATGACCTCCCCAAAGCCACAAGGGACTTTACTGGCCACTGAGGCAGTGCATGTATGTCAGTCTGCCTTTATCTTTTCTATAAGTCGCACCAAAACATCCGCTTAATTTCTTTAATTTGTGCCATTTCTATAAATAAAGAATTTTGGTACCAAAAAAAATATTTTGTCACACAAAGCATTGTGGTCTACAAGAACTTGATAGTGGAAGCTGCCGGTGACTGAGGAACAGTTAGCCACATTCATGCCGTGGGTGATCACCGTGCCCAGTCTCACTGGAAACAGTAACGAACGAAAGAAAACTTTTAGATCTAATTAGGTCAGAGAACAATTCCAGAAAACCCAGAACTCACTTCTGAGTGTCTCCTCCTCCTCTTTCCTCTTCCTCCTCCTCTTCCTCTGGTGATGCTGGAGATGGAACCCAGAAATGCACATTAAGCAAACATTCTAGCACTGAGTAAAATTCTGTTCTTCTGAGCCACTCACAATACCAGCTTCTGTATCAGCAAAGCTTGATCTCAGCTCACTCTCACACATACACACTCTACACAGACACATACACACATATATACACATGCATTTATGTACATACAGTACACATATATACAAGTGTATATACATATACACACAGGTATATATATATGTGTGTGTGTATATATTATATGCACAGACCCCCACATATATACATAATACACATTATACACGCATACTCATAAATACACAGTATACAAATATACACACTGCACGCACAGATATACACATACACACACACACACACATACACACACATGCACACAATTCAACCTTGAACAGGTGCTGAAGCTAGTGAGGCTCTGTTTAAGACTATGGTCACTGAACCTGATGCTGGAAGTCAAAGGCCAGGGGCAGATGAGGGCAGGTATGTGTAGGTGGGGTCAAGGACAGTGAAAAATGACCTAGAACCCGGAAGGCAGGCTAGAGCCAGCAGGATGAACCGAGCCGTTATTTGGGTGAGTTTGTGTTGACTTCGACCTCAGGATGTTGAAACAGGTCTTAGAGGCAGCTGCTGCTAATGCACCAGCTGTGCTTAGGATCAGAGGAGACTTCTGTTTCTCAGGCATTCTCTTCTGAGCAACAGGTGAGTCCACCTGGTGGGTCCACGTTCTGTGACTGTAGTCAGTATCCGTGCCCCTGCTCCCCCCAGTAGTGACAACATTCTTATGTTGAAAAGGCCATGTCTGACCAACCTCACATAGTGATCAGGCTCGCTATGTAACTGCAAGACTCTTGTCAGGCTTCTGAGGACACCTGTGCCAGTGAACACTCTTTTTCTGGACCATTCATTACGTATTCCCCTCTGGTTTTCAGAGTCAGAAGCCAGCCCTGATTCGTCTATACCCACAGTTGGGCCCCCGGCCTATGACACCAATAACAGTGTGGGTGCCTTGCTGAAGCCCAGGTCCCTTAATCAGAAGGCCCAGCACAAAAGTTACACTCAGAGTTGAAGAGGCTGAAGGAGGAGCAAGGGAAAGAACACCATGTGGGTGGAGGGAACTCTGGGGAATACAGTTTTAAAAAAGGCAAGGCGAAGGGAATTCTGGAGAATGTAGTTAAAATAGCCAGGTTAACACTGCGAAGCCATCTCAGATTGGTTTCATTTGCTTGCTTGATTGCTTTTTGGGATGTGTATGTTTGTGCGCGCGCACACACACACACACACAGATATACAAATGTATGTGTGCGCGAATGGAGGTCTGTGCACACACACACGTAGATATACAAATGTATATGTGTGCGAATGGAGGTCAGAGGACAGTTTTGTTTTATTTTTCAGGCACCGTCTACCCATTTTTGTTTTGTTTTACACTGTGTCATTATATGAAAATCTTCCCCTTAACCATATCATGGAGTAGCCATGTATGTATGTGTGTATATATGTGTGTGTGTATGTATGTGTGTGTATGCCTATGTTTTTACTACTTCTCTATTGCCGTGATGAAACAACACCAAGGCAACTTACAGAAGGAAAGGTTTATTGGGGCTTACAGTTTCAGAGGGTCAGAGTCCATCACCATGACGACTGGGAAGCATGGCCCCAGGCAAGCTTGCGACTTGAGCCGCAAGCTGAGAGTTCACATCTTAAACCCCAAGCAGGAAGCAGAGAGAGCAACTTGAAATGATGTGCAGCTTTGAGATATCAAAGTCCTCCAATCCCATACTTCCTCCAACAAAGCCACACTTCCTCAACCTCCCCAAACAGGGCCCTCAATACTTGGGGACCAAGTATTCACATGCCCAAGCATATGGGACATATCAGTCAAACCCCCGCTCTCACCTATGCATGTGCCAATGGTGGCCAGAGGTAGGCTTTGGATATTTAACTCCATGGCTCTCACTTTTTTTTTTTTTAAAAGGGTCTCTCGCTGATCCTGGAATTCACCATTTTAGCTGGGCTGGCTGGCCAGGAGCCCCAGAAGTCTCCAGCCTCCACTTGTCTGGTACAGGGTTTGCAAACACACCACCATCACGCCCATATTTTTCTTGTGGGCTTTGGGTTTTGAACTCCTGTCCCCACACTTGTGTGGTAAGCACTTCCCCGACTGAGCTGTCTCCCAGCCTAGGTGTGAGCCCCCACACCCAGCTCACACTGCTTCCAATCCTGTTTAACCTATCTCCCAACCCTGAGAGCCAGAGCCATCCACTCACCAGCCTGCAGCACCCTGCACCAAAGTGGGCATGGGAGGTGCACACATGTATACCCCACTGCGACATCAAGGCTGTTGTACCTGAGTCCTGAAAGCCCTCAGAGCCCACAGTGTCAAGAGCTACCTTTCCCTTTAAGCAGATTATCTCCAGCTAATGTGATCTGACCTCGATTCTTCCAAAGCAAAAGTCTTGACAGCTCTGTGCAGGAGGTTGGCTGAATGACAAGACCAATTCCATTAACTTTTGGCATCTGTCCCATTCAACGTGCCTCATCTCAGAGTGGAGGATGAAGACAGACCACAGGGCGACAGACATAAGAGGTGTCTTATATCCAGAAGCATTCAGGTAGCTGGTGAGCACCCTCTTGGGAGCCCAGGAAAGATTTCTGGAAGTTTTCCAAGTTGGAGATTCCCTGTGGCTGAACCCTGAAAGTCCCAAGAGCTCACAGTGTTGAGTTACCTTTTCCTTTTGCATTTAATGAAAGAGTAGCCCCCATATTTTACACATACAGATGAACACACACACTTGGAAAGAGAAGGAGAGGGAGGAAGGGAGAGAGGGAAGGAGGGAGGGGAGGAGGGAGAGAGAGAGAGAGAGAGAGAGAGAGAGAGAGAGAGAGAGAGAGAGAGAGAGAGAACACATTTCTGCAGACTTGGACACCATCCTTTAGTTTCTATGGTATGACAGAGAAATAAGGGGCCTCTCTAAGTCACTGTTATTTCTGCCTGGAGAGCTCTCCCGCACACGGCCAGCTTGTCTTACGGTAAGCTGTACTACTGTCCATCAAGGTCTGTTTTTCTCCATACAAGAGAGTTTTATTTTCCTGCTGTTATGGTTTGAACCTGAGATGAGATGTCCCCCACAGGCTCACCATTTGAAATGGTGGTGGGGCTATTCTGGGAGACTTTGGAACTTTTAGAAGGTGGAGCCTGGCTGGCAGAAGTAGGTCACTAGAGGCAGGACTTGGAGGATTATAGCCCGAGGAACATTTGCCTTGAGTCCTCCAGTGAGGGGCTAAGCAGTGAAGCTCTTGCCCAGCACCTACAAGGCCCAAGGTCCATCCCCAGCACCACACACACACACACACACACACACACACACACACACACCCTAAACAATTCTAGGCCAGCCGCTTCTTCTACAGCTGCTTTCTGCTTCACCTCCCTGTCAACCCTCACCGTCACAGACCGAGCCACACTGCCAAGTTGATCCACCATGTGGGCAGAGATCCTCTGAAACCATGAACCCTAATAAATCCCCCTGAAGTTACTTCTGTCAGGACTTTTTTTTTTTATCACAACAAAGAAAACGTAGCTAATATTATGAGTCTTAACAAGAGAACCAGCCATCAGAGCCTCTGAGGCCAAAAGATATTTTTATTTCTGGTATGAACTGCCAGGGTGCTCCAAGAAAAGGGAGAGCAGTCCTGCCAAAAAGGGGGAATTTGGGGTTTATTGGGTGGTTTAAACTTGGTGGGAGAGTGAGGGAGAACATCAAGAAAAAGTACAGACAAAAGGGATTGCTGATAGAACCCTGCGTGAGAACGAACCACAAGGTATACAATGAAACCCACCTTTGGAGTTGTCATTAATAAAGAGGAAGGAAAGAGGGGGTGCACAGGCCTGTCTGAAGAAAACGTGGCAAAAGAGAGCATGTCCACTTTTTAGATGTAATTCTTTGCATGCCTATAGGGGCTTACATAGCCATGCCTTGCACATGTATAGATTATGCAGTCACATTGCACATGTGCATAGATTACTCAGGGCTTAAGACCCAAGGCTGACTAGGCTGTTTGCCTGAATGCTGATGGTGCATGCGCAGTCGTGGGACCCTGGAAATGCTAGCACCTAGGGTGACTAAGCTTTTTGCCTGAATGCTGATGGCGCTGGGACCCTGGATGTGATGGAAATGACAACTACTGTAAGAATAACTTCCTGGGACCTCTGGCCATTACGTAGCACGAGGCCAAGCTGTTCTCCTGAGATAAGGGGTCAGCACACTTCTGAGATACACAGAACATTAAACTTCCATTCCCCTGAAGGGACTGGGTCACTCATGGGCCACCATTTTAGTGTCTTATGCTGTGGAGTAATCCTTCTGTACACTGTGAATATATATCACTTTCATTGGTTAAGAAAGAAGCTGACTGGCCAATAGTGGAACAGGATGAGTGTAGGCGGGAGAGCCAAACTGAGAATGCTGGTAGCAAGAAAGGCAGAGTCTGGAGTCACCAGAAGATGCAGAGAGAGAGAAGCAAGATGGGCATGCCATAGTGAGAAAAGGTACCAAGCAACATGGCAAAGCACAGATAAGAAATATGGGTTAATTTGTGAGAGCTAGTTAGTAATAAACCTGAGCTATCGGCCAAGCCTTTATAATTAATATTAAGACTCTGAAGGGGTTATTTGAGAACAGCTGCCAGCACGGGAAAACTGTGCTCACAGTCTTAGGCGACTCCATCTTTGGACCAGCCTAGCAAATATTGAACTTGCATGTGGCCCTGTGACTTGTGGCCACTAAAAGGGTGAGAGGAAATGAGGCATCTTTCTTCTTGGTGGAGGCTGTCTCCTTGTTCTTGTTTTCCTCTATCACAATCATAAACATCTCTAATAATGACGATCCTCTCAGCTCCGGTTCCATTGTAGCTCCAGGCTGCCCATGATGGACATGCAAGGTGTGTGGGAAACCAACCTTGAGCATAAGTCATCAATATTGTGAGATGATTTCGTGGTTATCAGAGTAAGAATTGTCTGACCTATTAGTGGAAACTGGAGATTGACAAGGTCTTTGGGGAGGAGAGTGGGAGTGGTGCCAAGCTGCAGTGATTCCCAGGACTCGACCAAACCAACCCACTAAGAAATCTTCTCTTCACCAAATGCTGGAGTACACAGGTCACCTTCAGAACCCCCGTTCTGTCTGAGAGCCAGGGTCTGGGAATTGTCCCCACTCAGAGAACTGCCTTTTTTGTTTTCAGTTGTACTGTGGTTTGCCTGGGGATACAACATCTACAGAAAAAAACTTTAGGAATTTTATATGTACACTTACATCTCTTCTCGCCAACACAAATAGACAGCAACAAGCCCTGTTTCTTAGTTAGTTCCCCTGTCCTGAAATATCATCTCTTACAGGGAAGCACTTGAATGTTCAGAAAGAAAAGCAACTCAGAAGGCTCAGGAAGCTCCTGAAACTTACCAGATTCACAGGGTCCCTCCCCAAGGTTAGAATGCCTATAAGAAGAGCTAGAGAAGGGTTTCCTCCAGTGGCTGGAGCTGCCTACAAGTAAAGCAGGCAGCTTCAAGGATCCAGCTTTCAATAGTTGCCACCAAGGCTGGGGTGGGCTACATGAGACCCTGACTTTAAAAAAGAGAGAGAGAAAAAAAAAGCAAAGTGACCACTGTTTTATTTCTTAGGTTCCAACATGCCTTTTGCAGTCACCCCAGCCCTATAGATATAATAGAGACTGATAGTGAACATAATTACTATTCTGAAGAGGGTTTTTGTTTTGTTTGTTTGTTTGAGACAAGAGAGTATCACTACATATCCCAAGCTGTCCTGAAACTCACTAACTAGACCAGGCTGGCCTCGAACTCACAGAGATACAACTGCCTCTGCCTCCTGAGTGCTGGGATTAAAGGTGTGTGCCACCACACCCAACACTTGCAGGTTCTGCTTCTGTTATTTCCCTATAACAAAGGTTACTCTAAGCACGTGTGTCATAAGGAATAAGCCCCTCGTGTTGCTCTTGGCAGCTGGACAGCTATCTCTCAGCCCCTGGAAAACCCTACATTAAGAATGTCCATGACAGATGGGCATGGTGGCACACACTTCTAATCCCAGCTCTCAGGAGGCAGAAGCAGGTAGATATCTGTGAGTTCAAGGCCAGCCTGGTCTACACAGAAAAACTCTGTCCTGAGAAAAGAAAAAATGTCCACGTTTCTGGTCATACTAGAGGGTGTATAACAGTGTGATTTGGGTGAGTGTCACACAGTCTCAGTACCAGCTCCTTGGCAGCTGGAAGCTAATGTCACCTATGGTGATGGCATCAGACTATCAGGTGTAAGGCATCCTCAGTAAAAACTCAGACACCAGGACAACAGGGGGTATTCCTGGTTCATTAGTTTGTTCTGTTGCAAAATCAAGAGTGCAGGAAGGATCATTAGGGATCATGATTTCAGAATGTTCAGTCTGCGGTCATTGACCCAATGGGCTTGGACATTCTGATGGTGACAGCGTGTACGAGAGGCTGTTCACTTCATGGTAGCCAGGAAGCAGAGAGATCAGGGCGGGACGAGAGAGCACATTTCCTAGAACCTTTAAAGGTATACCTGCCCCTGGAATTAATGTGTCCTCCAGTGTGGCCCCATGCTTCTAGAGCCATCCAAAGTTAGGCCATCCCTGGCTAGACAAGAATGATCCTTTGGGAGACATTTGATATTGGGACCAAGACAGCTGGCAAAATTCCTTGTTTCCTGTCACATTCTGTTGCTTGAAGAAGTTAACACTGTCCACAGATAACCACACCAGGGGGCAGGCCATTTAGAAGCATTGTACGTGGACCACTGGAGTCTTCCCCCAAGACTCTGTTTCTCTAGTGGGTGTTAAGAGATTTCTTTTTTGCTGTAAGAAGTGATGACTCAGAGGTTAAATGTGCTGGCTGCTCTTCCTGAGGACCAGGCTGAAATCCCATGCGGTGACTCACAATCTCCATACCAGGAGATCTGATGCTCCCTTCTGGCCTCTGGGGACATGGCACACATGTGATGCACAGACATATATGCAGGCAAAATACCCATCCATGTAAAATAATAAAATAAAAATATCTGTGATCACAACACACACAGCACCCAGTGGGTTTGGTGAGTCCTTCTGGGGGGACAATCGGATCAAAGGATGTCAACATTCTGTTACTGGGACAAGGGTGACAACTCTTAGGAGAAAGATTGATTTTGACTCACAATTTCAGAGGGTTCAACCCACTGCTGTGGATCTGTGGCAAGGCAGAACACTATGGAACAGCCAGTACAAAGCTGCTCGTATCTCTGAGGTCAGAATACAGAGAGTAACAGGGAGGATCCAAAGGCAAGCCACATCCCCAGTTATCTGTTTTCTCCAATCAGACCCTACCTCCTAACAGCCCCATCCAGCCCTGCGTACACCGATGGGCTGACATCGCCACCCTCGTGGTCCAATTACCTCTCAGCAGTATCACTACCTGAGACCCAGCCTTCAACCCATGAGCTTTTTCGAGGGACACTTCAGATCCAAACCACAGAACCAAGAGTCACCTCAGGCACCTTCAAACTTGCAACTGGTGTCAGAAATGTGGGTGTTCTTGAACCTCCAAAACTCTGCTGTCCCTTTGGGGGTCAGGGTGACAATCATGCCCCTGATATTTGATGGTCCTCATCCAACAGAGAAGAGCGGCACTGGCTCAGAGCCCTTGGTCAGCAACTTGATACTCAGCTAGAAGGCAATATAATACTTTGTCCCCATGTGTTTTCACTGAAGTTATCGTAATGGCTATCTTCTATTTATATCGAATAGCATCGGCTTCCCACAGGACTGGCTTTTAGAGTAAATTTATTAAGTTAAAAGAAGTTGGTCCTTACATGAGAGCAGTGTATTGTACAGGTGGAGGAAGATGTGGCAAAGGCTGAAGGATGCCATGTTTGGGAAAGAACACCCTAGGAACATCCTAGAGCGTCTGCATTCTGGTGTGACTGCCCAGCCAGGGGCAAAGACACAGCTATTTCTCCTATTCTAAAGAGTACTTCCCCTCCCTGTGACAGTCTTTTTGCTTCTTCCCCAGGGCTGTGCAATGTTTTTAAAAAAGTGGCTTACAGTTGTTCGTAGTGGCGCACACCTTTAATCCCAGTACTTGGGAAGCAGAAGCATGTGGATGGACGTTTGTGGGTTCAAGGCCAGCCTAGTCTACATAGTGAGTTATAGGATAGGCAGGTCTACATTTTGAGACCCTGTCTCAAAAATAAAATAAAACGAGCCATAGTTGGCAATAAACTTTTTATCATTGGCATTATGCATTCATTTTTTCATATTATACATATTTAAATCAGAAAGACATGGTTGGTGCACACCTATAATTCCAACAGCTGGGAATTTGAAGCAGAGGGCATTGAGTGTGAGGTCAGCTTGGGCTAAGTAATGAGCCTGTCTCAGAACTTTAAGAAGAGACAATAATACTAACAACAATGATAAGTAGAGCTGAGTCGGTAAAGTGCTTGCTAAGCACGTGGGAGACCCTAGGTTCAATTCCTAGCACCGTAGGAAACTGAGTGTGGTAAGTGGCTGAAGTACATGTCTGTATGTCTGTTATCACTCATTCAGGAGATGGAAACAGAACCAGCCTAGGCTACAGAGAGACCCTCCTTAAAAAGAATAGAATAGTAATATTTTCAGATGATTTGATTGTGTGTGTGTGTGTGTGTGTGTGTGAGAGAGAGAGAGAGAGAGAGAGAGAGAGAGATCTTGCTGATTGGTAGATTTTGCTTGCTTTTTCCCTGAGATGTGAATAAGATATATTTACACTGACAGATCACTCTCTGAGTCTTCCAAGGCTGCTTCAACTGTGAGGAAATAGCTCCCAGCAGTTGCTCCTGCTCTGATAAAGTGGTCGGTGTCAGTAATGAGTTTGCAGCCCCTCTCTTCAGACAGAGACCATCTCCCTGTCTTTAGGAATGCCCCAGAACACCGAAACCCGTGGGCAGTCAGGTTCCTTACATGAATGATGTAGTCTCTGTACATAACCCCTCCATACACCCAGAGCCTCTCTAGGTAGGTGTCCACGGAGGCCAGAGGCATCACATCCCTCTGGAGCTCGTGTTAGAGATGGAGACACCCAACATGGGTTCTTGGAATCGAACTGGAATCCTCTGCAAAAGGAATCCATGTTCTTAACTGTTCTTTACTGATGAACCAGATCTCCAACACTTTTTATTTCAGGTGAGTGTGTGTGTGTGTGCGTGTGTGTGTGTGTGTGTGTGTGTGTGTGTGTGCATGTAGGGACTACAGAGGCCAGAAGAGGGGGCCAAATTCTCTAGCAGCTGGTGTTACAACCAGTTGTGAGCTACCAGATATTGGTGCCAGAAATCAGTATGTACTCTTAAAGACTGAGCCATCTTCCCAGCCCCTTCATCTAATTTTTTGAGACAGGATCCTGTCGCTGAACCTAGGCTTCCCCGCCCCCACCAGACTAGCTTCCCTCTCCCATTCACCCACCCCCCACCCCTATAAACAAACTTCCCCCTCCCACCCTCCCTCCAGACTAGCTTCCACCTCCTCCCCAGTGTTGGACCTACAGGTGTGAGCTGCCACAATTGACTTTTTTGTTTGTTTGTTTGTTTTTCAAAAATAGGGTTTCACTGTGTATCCCTGGCTGTCCTGGAACTCACTCTAAACCAGACTGTTCTCAAACTCACAGAGATCTGTCTGCTTCTACCTCTCCAGTGATGGGATTAAAGGCATGCGCCACCATGCCAGGCTCACACATGGCTTCTTATGTGGGTACTGAGGGTCCAAATACGGGTCCTGAGAGCACTCTACCTGGTGTGATTTATTTATTATATGAAACACTCTGACATTTTCTCTTATATTTATTTAGTTTTGTTTATTTGTTTTCTTTTTTGCCTGTCTTTGAGACAGGGTCTCACTATGTAGCTCTAGCTAGCCTAGAACTTGCTATGCAGACCAGGTTGATTTGAACTCACAGTGATTCTCTTGCCTCTGCACCCCCCGCCAGCTCTGGGATTACAGGTGTACACCACTGACACTCAACTTAGTTAGTTATTTTTAAGACAGGGGTTCATGTAGGCCAGGCTAGACTTGGACTTGAGATATGCAGCCAAGGGCGTTAAACTTCTGATCCTCCTGCCTTCACCTTCGAAGTGCTGACTCCAGGTATGCTCCACTATAACTGGTTTTATAGGGTACTGGGGTTCAGATGGGAACATCTAGCCATACTGGACAGGCACCCAGCTCATTTCACATTCAGCCTAAGATTTTCTTTTCTTATTGTTATTCCTTTGCTCTGGTCCCTTTAAGGGCTAGCCACGCCCACTCCCAGCCACTTCTGACCTCCCTTAACTCTTTCTCTTCTGTCCCCGTCTCTTGGCGTGTGCACACGTGTCTCTGTCTCTCTCTCTATGTCTGTCTCCATGTCTCTCTGTCTCCCTCTTCTTTAAGTAATAAATATTTAGCTTTATGTTTAGCCTTCTGTCTATTTATTATGTCCTGTACACCTTTTATCCACCAAATCCACCCGCCAGCTCTGCCACTCGCCGTGTGGAACCTGCACCCGTTCTGGCGGCAGCCTCTGCCTGGACTAGCCTGCCTCGGTCACCTGCCAACATATTATTTTTTTAAGAACAAAATTGGTGCCGCAGACTCGAGAGATTCACCCGGCCAGGGTCCCAGCCTCAGGTTTTGTCCGGGACTCTGAGCTCCAATTTCTGGGATTGAATCGGGACCGAGGGCTTTCTCAACACCGACCCACATGTTCCATCTGCCTGGAGTCATTCCTACAAACAACACCAGCTTCTAATCGTGAGTTTCCCCACTCCAGCCAGCTTAACTGAGTCTTTTAACTCAGGATTGACCGGTTTTCCCGCTGTTTTTAGGCTGGGGGGGGACTTCTCTGCCCCTTCGCTGGCGTTCATTACGGCTTGCATCCTCTGTTAAGCCCGTGCCTGGGACAGCTTGGCTAATGGCCAGCTCCCAGCATTCCTGCACCTGGGGGCCCGGAACCCCCAGTTCTCTTCCTCTCTTATTTCATTCTTTTTCTTCCTTCTCATCTTTCTCATGGACGGAATGGCTGATCTGGTTCGGCCTATAGCACCCCACACGTGGATTAGGGACGCCCACCCACGTGTCCTGGATGGTCGATCCATCTGTATCTCACCTAAACGGGGAGCTGTTCACGCTGTAGGCTCGAGATGCCACGGTTTTTGTGGTTTTTTTCACGGTCTTGACCTGGGAAAGCAAGTCATTCCAGCCTAAATATGCCTTACTTAAAACCCTCCACACTTATCCATCTTTAAATTGTCTGTTTGCGCGGGTTTTCACGATTCAAGATTCTGGATAGTAATGGCCCATGGCAGGCAGCCCCCGACTTTTAAAATTCCTGCCAGATTTTCCATTCCAGCCGTGACATGGTGCAGTTTTTGGTTCCAGCCTTTTGCCCCCCTCTGTGGCTTATGGTTCGGCATGGCGGCTCAGCAACAGGGCAGCTCACGCCTTTAGGTCACTCTTTATTAAGCTTAAAATCTTTACAGCTCAAAAATTGTAACTTTTCCCCCATAACACGTGGCCGCCGCCATGTTCATTGGGGTCAGGTGACTTTATCGCTAGATTCACTGAGAGCCAGGTCATGTGACCAAACTCTTCCATTCTTATGTATGTCCTGCCTTCCCTTCCCCCCCTCGGTGTTCACTGAAATCCTCTTGTTAACTCTCATTACAGGTGTTTTGCATAGTGACACACTTCTGATAGGACTCATCAGAGACATGCACTTTGCCTAATTCCTGTTCAATCTTTCTATGTATAATAATCATTCATTATATCTCATTTCAGACTACAAAATCATAAGTCTCATATTTTAAACTACTATGTACTTTTTTAAAAAAAATATTTATTTATTTATTATGTATACAATATTCTGTTTTACATGTATGCCTGCAGGCCAGAAGAGGGCACCAGACCTCATTACAGATGGTTGTGAGCCACCATGTGGTTGCTGGGAATTGAACTCAGGACCTTTGGAAGAGCAGGCAATGCTCTTAACCTCTGAGCCATCTCTCCAGCCCACTACTATGTACTTTTAACTCTTATATTTAATATTAAGCTGTTCTCTACCATTGTCAGTTCTGCCACTAATCTTAATGTTACAAACAGGTTTTTTTTTTCTTTCTTTCTGTCTTTTTACGACTGTGAATCTTACCTGTAAAGAGTTAGTACAGTCAAGTTCAGACCCAACCTTCCAGACAGATTCTATACTGCAGCTATACTTTATAAACAGCCTCAACTGCTCAGAGATCTGGGGAATGTGATATTTAAGTATTTAATTATTTAAAATAACTTTTCATAACAAAAAGAGACAGGTTGGCTCCTAGCAAGCACTCTGTTTCCTCCAAGAAGACAGAAGACAAACAGTCACAGAACAACGTCCATCTGCAGTTTGCTTCAACTGCCAAACGCTGACCATTGGGCAAAAACTGCCTTTCACCTAAACTGAAGACCTCCAGACGTGGACAGAATCACTGGAATCGACAGCCTAGCTGCCCAGGTAAGGTAGGCCTGTCTTCCTACAGATTTCTTAGCCCACAGGGTCTTCTGAAGCCTGACAGACTCTGCGCTAAGCAGCAAAGGTCAAATACAACCTTCAGCAACCATGGAGGACCCAAAAGAGTAGCTCTGGGTGCCAACCAAGTAAGTTCTCTGCCATTTTTTAATCAATAACTCAATTAAAATCTTATCCTTCTCAAAGATCTCTGACAGTTTGATAGCTGAGAGGTTTTGCCAGACTGCCTCACCAAATAAAAATACCTTTCACTGTACAAAAATATGTCACAGCCATTATACAATGTATATGTCTAAAACTTCTATTTTTCTTATGAGTTCCAGGGAGCAAAATTTAAAAAACCCACCATAAACAGGTCAGATACATACCTCTCAATTCCCTGGTACTAAAAAATTTTTCTTAATTTAACTTTGTCCTCTGTTCTGCCAACACCCTAACCAGGTACAAGGGACACCAGACATTTCCATGCCACAGACACCTGTCAGGAGCAGAGGCCAACTATGCCAGGATGTGACCAGCACCCAGCCTTCTCTTGGATCCTCCCCCCAAAGACGATGCCCACAAATCAGCCGGAAGCAGTCTTGAGAATTCTCCGCCCCAATTCCTTCAAACTGTAATGTCTAAGCTTCTACTTTTTAGTATAAAAAGGTTCCGGGAATGTTATTCCTTTGCTCTGGTCCCTTTAAGGGCTAGCCACGCCCACTCCCAGCCACTTCTGACCTCCCTCGTCGCCATCTTAACTCTTTCTCTTCTGTCCCCCATCTCTTGGCGTGTGCACACGTGTCTCTGTCTCTCTCTATGTCTGTCTCCATGTCTCTCTGTCTCCCTCTTCTTTAAGTAATAAATATTTAGCTTTATGTTTAGCCTTCTGTCTATTTATTATGTCCTGTACACCTTTTATCCGCCAACTCCACCCGCCAGCTCTGCCACTCGCCGCGTGGAACCTGCACCCGTTCTGGCGGCAGCCTCTGCCTGGACTAGCCTGCCTCGGTCACCCGCCAACATATTATTTTTTAAGAACAAAACTTATGACTTCATTTCTTATTATTGTCATGTGGCTCAGGGCCTGCTGGAATGATTTCGCAAACCCCTGTCTGGGACCTGGTCTCTGGACCGTGGTGTGACCCTGACCACAACCCTGGAGAACCCTCTTAACAGCCCCCACAACACTGTGAGCCTGAAAGGGCCAGCCTGGCTGCTTTTGACAGAGAGCTCCTCATGAGGTAGAATCCAAGGATCCCAGGAAATGTCTGCCAGAGCCCACCCCTCCTCTACTCTGTGGCTCAGAGCCTATCCGAGAGCCCCACAGCCTCCCAGGCGGGCATGGCCTAAGCAATGTCCTGAGGCCCCTCATGTGGGCTGGTAGGAGACAAAGCTTGGGGGTGCAGCATACCTATGCATGAGGTATCCTGAGGGGCAGAGGAACTGGCAGTGTGAAGATAAAAGACTGACTGCCGACAGGGTTCCTCACTTCATCCTTATTTGTGCTCTGACTGATACCCAGGTTTGCTGGTCCTAACTCAAGTTCTGAAAGTAGGTTGGACCAGGGTCCTGCTTCACTCCCAAGGACCCTGGCCACATCCTCCTTCCCTGCACACACCAGGCCTTCCCTGGTCGAGCGTGTGGCACCCTTGCCTACACCCAAGGACTCCGAGCCCAGGCCAGACTCTTCCTCCTACATCTGTGTTACAAACTCACAGAAGACAGAGACCGTGGAAGAAAAAACCACTCGGATTTATCTGAACAGATTAGATGGGGGCAGGGCAGGGCATGCCTGGGGAGCCAGGCACCCTCAGGGTGGGGAGGCCACCAGTCTAAGGCCTGGCTCCCTCCAGTGGCCTCTTCCTTTGAGAATCATTTTGTGTTGGCCACTCTGTAGGCTCTTGGGGCAGAGGGAGGCGGCAGGGGGTGGTGAGCTGCTGTGGCATGGAGGCTCCAGCTGGGCTGCCCATCGGGGTGTCAGTCCCCACTCACCTGTGGCGATTCAGGCACATTCGGGACAACTGTCTACACTTCCCACCTGGAAGAAAAGGGACCAGTTCTCCCATGAGCTGGACACTGCATTGATTATCGCATGCACTCTGGGAAGCACCTGAGGCCAGTCTTGGCCCTCAGGAAGCTCCCAGTCCACTTCATAAACATGAGAAGGGGGCCAGTGAGCTGGCTCAGCCAGTAAAGGTGCTTGCTGCTGAGCCAGCCGGCCTGAATTCTATTCCTGGAACCTGTGTGGTAAGAAGAGAAAACCAGAGGCCAAGGAGATGGCTCAGCACTTAAGAGCACAGGCTGCGCTTCTGGAGGTCCTGTTTTCAATTCCTAGCACCCACGTGGAGGCTCACAACCATCAATACCTGTAGTCCCCTGGGACCCGATGCCCACTTCTGGTGTGCAGACATACAGACAGACAAAATGCCCATATACATAAAAATAAATCTTTGTAGTTTTTTGTTTGTTCTGTTTTTAGATAGGTTTTCCTCTGTAGCCCTGGCTGTCCTGGAATTCGCTCTGTAGACCAGGCTGGCCTCAAACTCAGAGATCCACCTGCCTCTGCCTCCTGAGTGCTGGGATTAAAGGAGTGTGCCACCACCTGGTTAATCTTCATTTTAAGAGAGAGAAAAAGAGAGAAAACCAACTTGTGAAAGTTGCCCTCTAATCTCTATATGTGTATTACATGCACACACACACACACTGAAGTAAATAAATGCAGGTGGGGGTGGAAGGTTTGGGTAAAGGCCCTGGGATAGAAGGGCAGAGATGAGTTCAAAGAACAGGAGAGAGCCTGGGACCTGGATCAGAGTCAGCTGGGCATGGGACAGCAATTTTAAGAAGCCCCAGGCACATGGGAATACGGCAGCCCACCTGCCTCTCTGGCCTCCTGTCCTGCCCTCCCTGCCTGTGTCATCGTGGCCTCATCTCACTATTACCTCAGTGCCCAGCTCTGTTCTGCCCCTGGACCTCTGCAGACGCTGCTCCTTCCACCCAGGGAGGCTTTGTCACCTGGTCCTCAGGACAACCTGATTTCACCCCCGCCTCTTGCTTCACTGACAAGGGCTCCTCTGGTCAGCTCCACCAAGCTCTGAAGCCCCCAGAGCAAGCCAGCCTTGTCAAGGCCTTGCACCAAGTGGTTTGGGATGTCCCTCCAAATGCTCATCTTAGAGCTGGGTCCTCAGTACTCGGTCTGGTAGAAGTCATAGGTCTGTTCTCTGTCAGTTAATCCTCAGGAGAAGCAGTTGTGGTCTCCTCCCTGTTCTCTCACTTCCTATCTTGTCATGTGACCTCTTCTGCTACCCACCCTCCCCCACCAGAGGTGGACACGGAGTCCTCCATCACTCTCCACTTTATTTTCTTTGAAGGCAGAGTGTTTTGTTGAACCTGGCACACACTGATTCAGCTAGGCTGCTTGGCTCTCGCTCTTCAGCATGGGGTGGGGGTGTCATGGACACATGCTGCCCCCCTGGGGGCCTGGGCATCTGAATTCAGGTCCTCACAAGCACTTTACCCACTGATAGCTCCCAGGCCCCGTGGGTCCCTTCTTAAGTTATAAACTAGAATAAGCACTACCGCACATCGCTCCCCGTATTTGGTCACAGCCATGAGAAAAGCACCCAGCAATGAACAAAGTCGGGGGAGGGGACGGGGTGAGGGGCGGGGTTGGAGGAGGGGCAGGGATGCAGCTTAGGTGGAATAATGCTTGCCCAGCACACTCAAGTAATGGGTTTGATTCCCAGTAGGGCATTAACCAAGTGTGCCTATAAGCCTATAATCTAAGCACTTGGGAGGTGGAGGCAGGAGGATCAGAAGTTCAACGCTAGTCACTTTGTTTTTTTGGGGGAGAGGATCCAAGTTTGTTTCCCAGGACCCATACCCATATAGGGAGGCTTACATCTCCTGCAACTCCAGCTCCAGGGGATCCAATACTCTCTTTCGACTGCCATTGGCATTGGCACTCACACACACACACACATACACACACACACACACACCTATACAAATATTTTTTTTTTCGAGACAGGGTTTCGCTATCAAGCCTGTCCTGGAACTAGCTCTTATGGACCAGGCTATCCTCGAACTCACAGGGATCCGCCTGCCTCTGCCTCCCAAGTGCTAGGATTAAAGGCGTGCACCACCACCGCCCGGTTTACACATAATTTAAAAACAAAATAAACCCCTTTAAAAAAAAATAAAATAAAAAGATGTCCAAGGCCATTTTTGCTTGGTCAAAGCTAGCCTGGGCTACAGGAGACTCTGTCTCAAACAAACAAACAAACAAATAAAAACTGCTGAGCTGCGTGGCACACACACCTATCTCAACCCTCAGGAGGCTGAGGCGGAAGGTTTGTGAGTTTGAGGCCAGCCTGGGCTGCACAGTGAGCCACTGTCTCAAAAAGAAAAAAGTGAAGTCTGTTTTCTCATCTCCCAAACGAAGCCCGGCCCTTGGCTTGCAGTGAAGCAGAATGTGGTGGACATATTAGCAGCCAGCTGAGTCTGTGTGTCTTCTCTGTGTACCCTTGCCTCTCTCATCCGGACACCATGAAATGCCCAGAAAGACCAAGATAGAAAGGGGAAGCGACCAGCGCCCTGGGAACAGCGCCCCCTGCTGACTCAGTCCAACTACATCCCGAAGGCCGGCCCCGCCGGGCCTCGCCGGCTTCCACAGGCAGGCAAGGAGCTGAGTCACAGCTGTGGGGGACCTGAGTTTGCACAGCCTCGCCCAAGGTGGTTTCAAGACCCCGATCCTCAGTCCCCAGGGCGCCCCGCCCCGAGTCCCGGTGCCCCTCCTGCCCAAGTCCCGCTCTCACTGGTGAGGATGATAATGCCGGTGATAAACAGCACCGCTGCCACCAGGAGTCCCCGCTTCCTGAGAGTGAAATCATCTGTGCAGACAGAAGTGGAGGTGTCAGGTCAGGGAGTCTTTGTCCCTCCTCCCCGTATCTCCAGTGGTATGCGTGTTGGGGTAGGGGGTACTTACCGTAGTAGAAGGGGTTGTTCTCATTCGAGTCTGGAGGAAACAGACAAATGTGAGTCAGAGCTGGGCAGAGGTTTGTGGTGTGAACTAGGGGGCTAGGACCCCTGAGACTCAGCCTCTTAGGCCTTAGAAGGAAAATGGAAACCCTCCCTGTGACGTGCCATGTGGCTCCCATGAATCTTCGCCACTCACTCTGCCTCATTCTTGGCATCCCCTGGCCTTCCTGCTCTTGAGTCCAAGCAGTCGGTCCCTCACCTTAGGTCCTTTATAGGAACAGCCTTCCTCTAGACACCCGCAAGGCCTCTCTGACACTTCCTGCACCAGGAGGCCTTCCTCGGTGCTGTGTATGAGACGCTCCCCGACTATTCTCGTATCCCCAATTTCACTCTGTTTTTCTTGATAACAGATGAAAACTTACCCGATATATAAGAACCCCAATTATATAACGCTGTCCTCTCCCACTAACATATCAGCTTCAAGGGGGAGGGGGAGGTCTCGCTATATAGCCCAGGCTGTCATGGAACTTGCTGTGTAATCCAGGCTGGCCTCAAACTTGCAGGCATCTTTCTTCCCTGCTTTCCAGGTAAAGATTACAGGGCTGTACCACCATGCCCAGTGACAGCAGAGATATCTGTCTGTCTTGTTAGTGGCTGCCTGGCACACACATGACTCTGGAATGAATACACAGGTGAAGGGGTGACCTGGGCATATGACTTCTCTATGTCTTCAGTGGGGGTTTGGTAGGCAGGAAGTGGAGATCAGGAGGGGAAGAATCAAGACTCCATTCTTGGTAATGGAGTCCTTGCTGGTCCACAAGTGATCTTAGGTGTGTAAGCCGGTCTCTAGTGGCCAGAAGAGCCACCCAGCTACACCCAGCCTAAATTTCAGTTTTCAGAATCCAGAGCTCAGAAAGCAGCCACCTAAACATGCTGAGGTGGTGACCTGGCTTGTTCAGCCATTTAGGTACATGTTGCCATCTGTCCAGTCATACATCACCACGTTCCTACCCTCTGTCAGCCTCCTCCAGGGCATGAGACCTCAGACCTCCCCATACAGAGCAGAAACTAATGGGCCCCTGTTTCTGGTCAGGACAAGGAGGTACTAACCATGTAAATCGGATAAGAAGACCCACACTTTCTCTTTGGTTGGGCTTGGAGACCCCATCTCAGGGGATGCCGTCGTACCTTCAGGTGATAGACAGAAAAAACAGTCAGTAGACAAGGCAGGAGGGGTCACAGGGGCAGAGACAGGGGTGTGAATGTAATAACGGGGCTACATCTGTGCATCTGGGGGACGGCGGCCAGGCACCTCCCACCGACATTCTGGCAGCAAGCATCTGCCCGCACCCCGAGGCAGGACCAGCTGCTCAGCCCCAAGTGTACCCCTCTCCTTGAATGCCAGTCATAACCAAGCACAGAAGTCAGGATTTTATGGACTTGGTTCCCACCGTCCTGGAGATACTTATGAAGACATACTTATTGAAGATATTGTGAGCATTCCCTCTGCTTTGGGACTAAAAATAGCAGGGCATTCTCTTTCTAATATTAATTTAATTAAAAAATTTGAAGACAGGGTCCGCCATGCTGGCCTCATGCTCTCTCTTCCACTTCTGCCTCCTGAGTTCTGATATCACGTGAGGATTAGAGGGTCATCTCCTGACTCAGTCTCGGCTCGGGGCTGGGGGGGGGGGGGGGCTCTCCTGTCTCCTGGCACCTGCTATCAGCATCAACCTGCCGGTCTAGAGGAAACTACTTCCTGATTCCGGGCTGGGTGGACTTTTCCAGCCTCAAGGTGGGGGAAACAAGGCCCCATTGACTAATCAGAATGGCCCACTTTTCAGGCTTCCATTGTGTCAAACAAGGACATGTGATCTCAACCAGGCCAATAAGAGTCAATTTCAGGCTACGAGAAAGAGTTAGGTGTCTCCTAGCTGCCCAAGTATGGGACATCTTTGCCACCAAGAAGGAAAGAGAGTGATGAGAGCAGAGACCTGAGGGAGCAATTCAGACACTGACAGTTCCTGGTCCAGCTGTGCCTGAGACTTTATCTTCAGATTTTACAGAATTGAGCCGATAACATCTTTTTTAAGAGAGCTACTTTGCAAATGAAAAGATTCTGCTGTAACAGAAAAAAGACTCAAAGGAAATAAACCCACAACTCCATTTCTCAGCGCCAACTAGCCCAGAAATAGGGAAATAGCCAATCAGCTCGTCTATTGAACAGGGTTGCTTGCTACAGAGTGGTTTCTCAAGGGTCTGAGAAGGTCTTCCACACAGAGGCATTGAACTTTAGCTCCGGACAGCTTCACACACACTCATACACACACTCACACACGGAGACACATACTCTCACATGCGCACACTCATGCATAGACACACTCAAACACACACATGTACTTACCCCCCTCTCTCACACACACATGCACACACAGACACAAACACACACATGCACTCACCCCTCTCTCACACACACTCATGCACAGACACACTCAAACACACACATGTACTTACCCCCCTCACACACACACATGCACACACAGACACACTCAAACACATGCATGCACTCACCCCCCCACACGCACACACTCATACACAGACACACTCAAACACACACATGTACTTACCCCCTCTCTCACACACACATGCACACACAGACACACTCAAACACATGCATGCACTCACCCCCTCTCTCACACACACGCACACACTCATGCACAGACACACTCAAATACATGCATGCACTCACCCCCTCTCTCTCTCACATACACATGCACACACTCATGCACAGACACACTCATACACACGCATGAACTCACCTCCCCCGCCACAGAGCTTATTAGCAATTCCCCAGGCAGGCACTTTAAGAAAGGCACTCGGGGGAATGCTGACCCAAAACAGAGGAAATTAAACAAAACCTAGAGGCTGCTGCTGTCAACCATGGCTCTACCTTTCTCTCTGCTCATGTGTGTCCCTGGCTGTGTTGCCGGATTCATGGTGTCCATTCCTGTCGGTTGCTGGATCTCGGTTTTGGCCGCAGTCTGGCTTTGCGTGGCTTCTACTCCAGTGAGAAGACAAGGAGGGGAGGGACAGGAGTGAGGGGATGAGATGGCCACAGAACTGCCAGGCAGGGCTCCCTCCACATTGTGGTTCACACGGTCTAAAATACCAGCTATTGCTTTATTTTGATGGGGTGGGGACCCTTTGACCACTGCAGGAGAATGAAATGTGTGTCCATGCCCATTACCAGGACAACTTTTCTTTAAAAATAAAACCATATAGCCCAGGCTGATTTTAAGTTTTTGTCCTCTTGCTGCAACTTTCTGTGTGCTGGCATAAAACAATTTATACTTAATTTAGGGGGATACTAAGAATTGAACTCAGAGCATGCTATCACACAGTCCCCACCCCTCACTGGGGGATTCAGGGCAGGGGCTCTATCACAGCCACACCCCAGCCCCTCACTGGGGGATTCTAGGAAGGGCCTCTACCACTGGGCCACACCCCAGCCCCTCACTGGGGGATTCTAGGCAGGGGCTCTACCATGGAGCCATGTCTCCAGCATCATTAATTGTTAACTGAAGAAATGATAAAGAATACTTTACATTATGTTATACTCCAAGAAAAAGTATAATAATTACTTGAAAAACAACTTTTAGGGAGATACAGAGCTGAGTGGAAACCATGGCAGAGCAGGCACTGGGAATGTTTGTAAAGAGCAAATGTTCAACTTTGAAAATGAATCAACTTAAAAGATTATTTTGGGGGGCTGGAGAGATGGCTCAGTGGTTAATAGCTTTGCCTGCTCTTCCAAAGGTCCTGAGTTCAATTCTCAGCAACCTCATGGTGGATCACAACCATCTGTAGTGAGATTTGGTGCCCTCTTCTGGCCTGCAGGTATACATAATAAATATTAAATTATAAAAAAAGATTATTTTGTTTTTAAGTCAATGGAATCAGATGCCAAATAGGCACAGGGAGCTTGTAATGCCAGCACTCCAGAGACTGAGGCAGGAGGATTGTCCTGAGTTCAAGGCCTCCCCGGGCTACAAGGCAGTAGTGTCTGGACAAGATAAACACAGAGTGGAGCTGGCAAGGGTCTAGAGCTGTGGTGGGCTGGTGAGCAAGGAAACTTCAGATGTCAGAGGAGGAGGTGCTTTGTGGGCCCTCCCACCCCACTCACCATCAGTTTCCCCCATCGGAATGGGAGGGGTAGGCTGGACTTCTGGGTTGGTTTCATCTGGAACTGGGGTAAAAACAGGGTCAGAGAGAGAAGTGGGAAGGGAGCAGCAGAGAGTTTCCTCAGGTGGAGACTAGAGTGTTTCCATAGCAACTCCATCTTTTTTTCAATGCGTGTACGCGTGCAAGGGGGGCGGGTTGCAGAGGCAATCTCCGCCGTCTTTCCATGAGAGCCACCCACCTTCTTTAAGACAGACTCTCTCATCGGCTCGAGACTCACCAGGTAAGCTAGGCTGGCAAGCCCTAGGGATCTATCTGCTCCTATCTCTCCACCTTGCGATTTGTAGCCACTATGCCTGGCCTTTCACGTGCATTCTGGGGATTAAACTTGGGTCCTTATGTCCGTGAGGCGAGCCTTTCACTGGACTGCCTTCAACTCCATTTTGAGGTGATGAGAAGAATTCAGAACATTTGACAAACACTCAAACATGATGCCCAGGTCTCCCCTGCCTCCGGACTGTGAGTGAGACTCAGAAACCTTTCCCAGGAAAGAGGGTTTGACTCAGTTTCCCAAATCTCCCTGACCACCAACCAGTATCAGTTGCTCTAATAAGAGGCCTCGGGCTGGGCACTCAGGAGGTGGGCTGTGCAGGGAACACCCTCCTCTTAGGAAATAAATGGAATGATGAGTTAAAAAGATTTAACTCCCCCTCCCTGGCTTTAGATTCTTCTAGATGAGAAACAGACTAAGGATGGAGCCAACACAGAGGACCCAGAAGCAAGAGTTGGTTGTTAGTTCCCCGACTGCACCATTTAAGCTAGCTACTTCAGACCACACCTGAAGCTCAATCCCTGACTTTTTTTTTTTTTTTAATCTTTTTCAGTTACATGACTGTAAATTTCCCTGTTTGGTGCGAGTGCAGTGGCGTCGTTGCCCGCAGTGAGAATTTTACAGACCTGTATCACTTTCCTTACCTGGGACTGGAGTATCCGCGGAAGTCTGGTCCACCGCAGAACCTGGTGTGGCCTTTGCTGGCATCTGCCCTGGGGAACCAAGGCTGAGCCATCAGAAGGGGTCTCATACTCCCCTCTAGACCACAGTGCCTGACCTTCTAAAGTCCTGACTCCCAGGGGAACCAGCCTTGCTGGGTGACTCCATGATCCTAAGAATGCATTAAGCCTGGCCTTTGCACATCTGTGCCCAGTGGTGGAGCCAGTCAGGGCCACGTCTTCAGATTCTGCTCCCAGTCACTGCTCCTTGCTGTGTGTCCTGAACCACTGAAGCCCCCCTCTTTGTCTCATCTGAAAAGGGCGAGACAGTAACTGACTGCGGCCCCTGCCCTGTAGGCAGCTCCTCACTATTTCCTGGGCTAGACTCTGTCACCTCCCACCGGGGTGCCCAGAAGCCTCTCTCTGGCCTCCTGTAGTCAGAAGGAGCCTGTGAGGACACCCAAGTCAGGACAGATCCTGAAGGCTCAGAGCCCAGGTTAGCTGCATCTCATTCTAGGGAAAGCCAAAATTTTCACCTGGTCCCCAAGTTCTCCTGCCTCCAGTCCCACCACCTTTTCTCATTGACTTCACCCCAACCCAGCCTGCCACTGTGTCTCAGACTCAGTGCCCCTTGCCCCTTCCTGCATCCCCACACTTGCTCACTGAGCTTCAGTTTTCCATCCATACAATGAGCATGAAGCCACGCAGAATGGACCTAACTAAGCATAAGTGAGCTAAGGCACCAGACACATTGGCAAGTGCCACCTGGCCTGTCCCTTTTGAGAAGAGCTTTTCAGGTGAGGCTCAGGGTCTCCTACTCTGTCCACTAGCCCCGCCTGGACCCCTTTGCCTGACTGTATTCTCAGAAAACCCCCACAGTTCTGCTTTCCTGGGAGCCTGGGGTTTCCTGGCTGCCGAGGAGAAAACTGACACCAATTTGCCAGCCAAGTCAAACGCAACAAGTCCTTCTCAGAGGTGAAAGGGAGGGCGCTCAGCAAGGCAGGCTCCAGCCAGACTCTCTGGAAACAGGCACCAGAGGTGTGAAGTGTCTGAAGAGGGTTCAACCCAGAGCCCGCCTCACCACCCCCACTTCCTGGTGCCAGCTCACTGCGGGCCAGGGGCATGAGAAGATGGAACTGAGCATTTAGTCTTCAGTTACCCATACCTAGCCGCCCACTGAGCCTGGGGTGGGGGCCGTCTTACCTCTGCTGGGCAGAACCAGGGCGATAAAGGTGAGCAGACACAAACAACTGGACGGTGACATCTGTGGGTGAGTGGAGGCGAAGGTGAGTGATGCACGGTTCCTCGGCAGCCTCAACCCCTTCGTGGAGCAGTCCGCCTCCCCCCCACCCCCCACTGCTTCAAGGACCCTCTGGTACCTGCCTCTGGGAAGAAATGCTTTCTAGAGCCCCAAGCCACTATCCCCTTCTTCCAAAAGCTGATCCCCAAAGAAAACCAGAAGCATCAGCTGAGCCTCGTCTCCTGACATCCCTGAGGCCGAGAAGCTGCTCCCTGCTCCAGCAGCTGGAGCTCACCCTCCTCGCCGGTGATTCCCTGGCAAAGGAAGCCAGGGGCCCCCGCTGTGTCTGCTCCCTCGGGGACCGGAGCCCAGAGCAGTGGGGCCCGGAGGGGAAGAGGAAGGGTGACTAATGCAAGGCTGCACTCAGAGGAAAAAGTGAGCTGGTGTCCGGCTGCCCTGCAAGCACCACCGCACCCATGCTGGGAATATCTCTGAGGGACCGGTCTGCCCGGGACAGAGACTCCGCTCTAGGGAGACTGAGGCCGGAGGTGTGCCCACAGAGGAACCAGGGTGAATGCGAGGCAAAAAGGCATCGAGGCTCCCCACCCCCACGACCCCTAAGCTGCTTCCCACCTGCATGCGTGGTCCTCAGCAAGAGGGTAGAGCAAAGAAGGGACTTACGTCGGAGCCCAGGGTCTCTAGCTTGGAGTGTGAGAGTCCCGCGTGGGAGCTGCCTCAGGGCGGAGGGTGTGGCCAGGGGCGCGGGCAAGGGCGGGCGGGGACCAGAGCAGCTCAGTCATTTCCTTTCCGGCTTCCAGGCCCCACAGGCAGGGGTGGAAGCAGGAGCGGTGGAGGGTGATGGGGGACTGAGGGCGGTGGCCTCCACTGGAGGGTCTGGGGGACACAAATGGGGACAAGGGTAAAGAGAAGAGAAGGCCCCTTGGGAAGGTCTGGAGGAAAGGATGTGGTGAGAAGAGGAGGCCCTTGAGGAGGAGAAGGAGGAAAAGAAGAGGAGGAAGGAGAAACGGCACAACCACCTCAGCCTCCCACCCAGTCCTTGGGTGCCCACAGACGACAACACACAGACATAACGAGGGGAAAAACGAATGCACATTTATTAAGCTTAACACGTGGACCCTGAGGGGACAGCCGGAAAGGTCCTGGAGAAGACCAGGAAATGCAGGAGAAAGGGAAATGAGGATCCCAGGGAACTGGGGACGGACTCCTGGATCCCAGGAGTTGGAGGCCTGAGTCTCTGGGTCTGGGGAGCAAATGGGCTCTTTGGGGGATCGTCGTTGCCAAGGCCTGGGGAAGGACAGCGGGGTGCAGTGGCTCCTGCCTTGGGATGGGTGCGGCGGCTCATTGGGGGCATACTCCCCGGCGCCAGGCTGGGTCCCCACCGCCTTCACCCGGTCCTCGGGCTCCTGCGCTCCGGCCAGGGACAGCAGTGGAGATCTGCAGAAGGTCCTACACACCGCCACCTCCAGGTGCTGGGAACAGAAGAGAATCCATGTTAGTGACCCAAGTGAGGGAAAGAATCAGAGTTCAGGGATGTTCTCTCTCTGGCTAGGCTTGGGGAATTCACATATCTTCCCATTCCCTGATATCTGGTCACTATGGGATCATCTTCATTGCTGCTGTCTGCTCCATCCCAGGTCACAGAGTAAGGCAACCTAGCTGTGGTTGACACCTAAGGCTAACCTGGGTATTCCTGGGCGCTTAAAATCTCCTTGGCAGAAAGAGGCCCCACCTCGTGCTACACCCCCCCCCCAAGCTCCATTTCTCCATAGGCTCTGGATGGAGAACCCGAACATCTAGCAGGCGTCCTCCAGACTCCACTTCCCTTCCAGGACAGGCCATCTTTGTTCTCCTGCCTCAGCTAAGGCCTGGCCAAACCCCTGACCTAGCACCACAGGGACACCGCTGATGTTCCTAACTCTCATTAGGGAGACATGAAACAAGATCTAATTTCTCCCCCAGCCTGCCCCCTGTAACCTAGCTCCTCAGAGCTCTGTCCTTTGTCCAGAGAAGATGGGAAGCTAGCCTAGTGGCTCACATCTGCAACTCCAGCACTTGGGAGGCTGAGGCAAGAGGACTGCTGTAAGTTCGAGGTAGGCCTGGGCTACACAGTGAGTTTTTGGATAGCCAGGGCTAAGTAGACACTGTAAGAGGCGGAGAGTCCCGCCTCTGATATTTTGTTACTCCTCTAAAGTCCTTAGACAGGAGGTAATTCTGCTAATAAACACCCCAAAGCCTCCCTCTGAACTTCTCACCATCTGCAGCCTCCCTTCCCCTTCCCCCTCCACAGTCACCCCCACCACCTTCCAGCCCATCTCTATCATCTTCCTGTCCCCATGCGCTGATTCGCCATGCCCTCCTCTCCTCTCCTCTCCTCTCCTCTCCTCTCCTCTCCTCTCCTCTCCTCTCCTCTCCTCTCCTCTCCTCCCCTCCCCTCCCCTCTCCCCTCCCCTCCCTTCTCCCCTCCCCTCCCTTCTCCCCTCCCCTCCCCTCCTCTCTCCTCCTCTCCTCTCCTCTCCTCCACACAGGCTTCCTCTTCCCTCACTTCCTTCCAGCTGGAATATTTTTTGCTTTTTCTTGTTTTTGAGACACACTCTCGTGTAGCCCAGGCTGCCCTCTAGCCTTCTCTATTGCTAGGAATGGCCTCAAACTCCTGATTCTCCTGGACAGGCCCTGCACCCAGTAGAGGTGGTACTTGGCATTGGACCCAGGGCCTCACGCATGGAGGCCAGCATCCCCAGCAGCATGCCCTTCCAAACCTCATCTTTTGTGTTGTTGTCGTTTTGGTGTTGCTGTTTGTTTTGTTTTTACGAGGCAGGGTCTCACTCCGCAGCCCTGGCTGGGCTGGGATTCACAAAGATGCACCCTCCTTGCTCCCCACCCCGCTCCAACTCCCAAGTACTGGGATCAAAGGTATACACCACCATTCTTGCTTTCCCTCCATCTTTAAAGCTGTATTCTTTTTTTTCTTTTGGTTTTTTGAGACAGGGTTTCTCCATGTAGCTATGGAGCCTGTCCTGGAACTCACTCCGTAGACCAGGCTGGCCTCGAACTCACAGAGATGCACCTGGCTCTGCTTCCTGAGTGCTGGGATTAAAGGCCTGTGCCACCACTGCAGGCTAAATCTGATTGCCTTTACTCAGAAACTCAGTCTCTCTTCCTTTCCTCTCCTTTCTCTCCTGCCCTTCATCTTCCACTGGAAGGTAGAGGTGCCTGTGTGGGTTTCTCAGGCACTAGTTGGATGCTTCCATCCTCACAGACTTCCACAGCTACACCCCACCCACCAAGCTTTCTGACTCTTGCATTTCTTTGGGATCTCCTTGAGATATTGCTGGAATCCCCCCTCTGCAGCTTTGTCCCCCGAAGGACCTAGAATTAGCTGCAACCTGGTGGGGCCCTGGGCTCCAGTCCTCCCAGGTAGCCTTCTAAGGATCCTGCTAGTAGCCTCCAAAGCCATGCTCACCTGAGGAGGGCAGTTCTGACTTACAGGATTTGCATGTTGGGCTGTGGAGAGAAAGAGAGAGAGGAGCAGGAAGTTTAGCAGGGTGGCTAGGCTCCCTGGGCCCTAAGTTAGGGGTCTCCATCCCAGTTCCCCAGGCTGCCCCACCTCTCAGACCTGGAGTCGGCCTTCCTGCACTTCACCTTCTTGCCTGTTAGGAGAGAAATTGCAGGGAACAGTGCGGGTAGGGTAGGAGGAGACAGGGCAGGGCAAGAAGGGAACCTTCACAGGTAAGGATAGGGAGGGTGGGGCCAGCAGGGAACCCTCAAAGATTGAAGAGAGGGACCTTTGCACGTGGGGATAGGGTGGGGGTGGGCAGGAGAGCCTCTAAGGTGGGGACACACCCCACAAGTGGGAAGCACTTACTGAGGATGATGATGATCCCCAGCACGAACATGATAGTAGCCAGGGTCATCCCCACAGTCTGCACGGTGGCATAGTCTAAGGGAGACAGTGGTACCTCAGGGCATGGCAGCTCTCAGCCCAGCCTGAGGCTCAGGTCAGTGGCCCAACAGAACAGCAAAGCTGCCAGCTGAGCCCACCAACTTCATCAGGGACCAGGGAAGGACCCAAATTGCCTGAGCCAGCCTAAGACCTTTGTGTCTCTCTACCCTCCACCCTCCTTCCCAGTGCTGCCCTTCTGGAATCTCACACTAGACACTCAGCTCCATCAGCTGCCCCTTCTCGGGTCCTCATCTTGGTTGTGTCATCCATGGCCAAGGCCTAGACTATCCCAGCAGACCTCTCTATGGTCTTGCTGCCCTGCCTCCACTCTCCCTCCCACAGCAACAAGAACCTTGTTACTCCCAGTCAGACCAGGGACCTGCAAAGGCATCCCAAATGCCCCCCTCCCAGTATTCCAATCAAAAACCAAGGTAAGTCAAGATTCAAACCTCAGAATCGTCTTACGACTCTTCCCAAGATTCTTCTCTGATTATTTCAGGGCACGAGCCCATAGTCCTGGTCCTAACCCATGAAGATGTTGAGTATTATTTGTTACTGAGGCAGGCAGCAGCATCGTCTGACTAACACAGTTCATCTAGCACTGATGTGGATGACCTAGCCCTGATTCTACTCAGGATTCACCCCACCCCCATCTTCTCATCAACCCTCTGCTTAGCTGTATAAACCCCCCAATTCTAGAGCATGCCAGGCATCCTGCCTCAGGACCTTTGCACCACCTTCTTCTTCTACCTGAGGCTCCATGTCCTTGACTTCCTCACCAACCTGTGGGTTTAGCTGAAATGTCCCATTTAAAAGCCTCATGGTCCCATGAGGTCTCAGCTCTCTTTAACCCTATTCCCTCTTTGAATTTCTTTCATAAGAATTTATTCCTTGGAGACCGGGTCTCACTGCATAGTGCAGACTTGATCTCAAACTCACAATCCCCCTGCCTCGGCCTTCTGAATGCTGGGAAGAATTGTTCTTGTCTGTTATACATGTGTGATAAGTAGGTGAGCAGGAGGCTGCCAGGGGAGAAAGGCTGGCCTAGAAACCACCCCATGGTGTCTCCAGAGCCAGGTACGGACAGGGTCTAGCACCCAGCACACACACAGGCTTCTCAAGGAGGGGACGGTGGAGCGCCTGCTGTGTACACCCTGCGTCTGCCCTTCAGCAGCTGACTCCGATGCTGTGATCAAGCATTCACCAACCAACAAAAACTGCTAACAGAAACAAAGCCACACGCAAATCCCCAAGTCACGGCAGGGTGTGGTGTGGCTGCTCCTGCTGGGGACTCAGGGACAGCCTCCTAGGGAGCAGTCAATATCTGATCCGAGGCCAGCAAGGAGAGGAGCCTTAGCTCACTGTGTGTGGCGGGGGGTGGGGTAGGGGGGGAAGGGGTCATGTTCCTGGCAGAAGAAACAGTAAGTCCAAAGGCCCTGAGGTTACTAGTAAGGACCTTGGCCTATGAGGGAGTCTGTATTCACGAGTAAAGATGAAGGGGATCAGGAGACAGAAAATGGGGGGAATTCAGGCTAGATCTCTGATCTGCCAAAGCCAGGGTTTCAGTGTCTTAGGGATGAGAGAAAGGTGTCGTTATGGTAACTCTTCCCATGGTCCTCATAAGTGGAAACCATTACGGCACCTTATTTATAGGAGGGTCCAGAGAGGCAGACTTGCTTGCCTTAGTCACACATCTAGAAGTGGATAAATTAAGATTCAAACCTCAGAGCCATTTTACAGCTCTTCACAAGCGGCCCCTCTGCTTAGTTCAGCTCACGAGCCCATACTCCAGGGAGGCGCGGAGTATTATTTGCTATTGAGGCAGGTAGCAGCCTCCTTCAACTGATGGAGTTCATCTAGCACGGATACAAGGGATTCCTTTGCCCTTTCCAGGTCTGTTCCTAGTCTCCAAATAGGCAGCCTTAGATGGGTGCTTGCCGACCCCAGTTAATCTCTACCCTGAACCCAAGGGAAAACAGGCTTTACCAGGCTCACAGTCCCCATCGGGGACAGGAGGGGTAGGAGACCACCTCCCTTCTTCAACCTGGCTCTGCCCCCCACAGACCCCTTCAGTGAGCCATAGCCACATGACCACACAGCTGATGACCCATGTCCTGTAGTCCCTGCTGAAGCTTCCCAGCACAAGATCCAACACTCACCATAGTAAAATGGATCTGTTTCTTCAGGAACTGCGGGGAAGAAGACAGAGAAGATGGGGAGACATGTTTCAGTGCTGGCTTTCTGAACATCTTTGAGGACTAAGATGGGCGAATGGTTTCTTTATGGGACTTGGAGTAGGAAGTCCCTCGATTGTGGATGATACCGCCTCTCAGTAGACACGTGGAATGCTCTCCAGACCCAGTCACTCTGCCAGTGCCACACCCTGTGTAGTGTACCACCTGCCCAGCTGTGCATGACAGTTCTGGTCCTAGACCCCTCAGTTATTCACACACACACACACACAAACACACGCACACACACATACATATGCACACACGCACATGCACACACATCCACATGCACACATGCATATGCATACACACATACATATGCACACACATGCACACATGAATAGTCGCACACACATGCATGCATACACATGCTCACACACACATGCACACACATGTGCACACGCTGGACCAACCAGAGCCCAGTCTCACAAGAGGACCACCAGATGGATGCATTGGCTTTCCCTGAAGACTCCCTCAATCCTCCCAATCATCCCAGGGTCTCTGAGGTTGTGAGGCTGCCCCCTGCAGGACTCTCCCATTGGCTTAGGCTGTCACCAAAACCCACATGGGCAACCTGTGCTGACTTATATCTGTCACCTAAGATACCAGCAGTTTGGAGAGTTGAGATCAATCTTGTGGTAACTTTGTGTAAATGGATCTTTTCCATCACATGAAAAGAAGGCCCTTAGGTCTTGGAGGTTGGGTTCCTCCAACCTCAGAAAGTGCACACACACGCACATATGTGTGTATGTGCATGTGTGTGCCTTTTTCAGTCTCTCACCTTTGCCCTAAATCCCTTCCAGCAGGCTAGGAGAGGTGAGCATGGTGATCCATACCCATACCCCAGCACTTGGAAGAATGAGACAGGATAGAGACATCAAAGGCAGCCTGGGTACAAGGAGACTGCCAGGTAGAGAGGGAGCTCAGAACATCCTTCCAGTGTAAGATGCTCACCCTGACCAGTCATGGTAGCATACGCCTTTAATCCCAACACTCAGGAGGCAGAGGAAGGTGGATCTCTGAAAGTCTAAGGCCAGCCTGATCTACATAGAGAGTTCCAGGCCAGCTGAGGCCACATCGTGAAACCCTGTCTGTAAAGATTAAATTAAAAGATGTCCACCCTATAGCTGTCAGCTTCTCCCTGCAACTCTCACCACATTCTGCCCTGTTTCCAGCAAATTCTGCAGCTTGTGAAAGGGGGGCGGTGATGACACTGGTGTTTCTCTCCCCCTTTCTGGGTTCTCCTGGAACTGGGTGGGGCTGTGTCTTTAAAGCCGACCAATAGCTACTCAAGATGATGAGTGTTTTAGCTGACTTTGGGGTGTAGAGACCTCCTGCCTCTGTCTACATGTCCACAAGTTAGCAATGCTTCCTAGTGGCCTTCCTCCGCTGAGACTTTTGGTACTATGTGTTACCAGTACTACCTGGAGCCTAACTGACCGATAGAGCTGGTTTATCTGGTGTGTCCTTCCCAGGTCTATGTTCCCACTCTAATTAAGTCCTGGCTTGGTGCCCATGTATCTTTAGCATTTGTCAATTGAATTGTTGTTTGGGAAATGTGGTTTAGGTTTGCCTCTTTTGGACAGGATCTCACTATGTAGTCCAGGACGGTCCTAAGCTCATATTCCTCCTGCTTCTGCCTTCAGAATGCTGAGATGTCCAGCATGCACCACCACACCTGCCGCCTATCTTTCAGGGCAATAGAAAAGACAAATAATACAAATTTTTCATTCGTTGTGGTGACAAAAGAAAATAAAGCCCACTGACGTTTGTTTTTTAAGAAGCTAATCCTCTGAAGGAAAACAATCTTAAATGAACAGCAATAAAAAGGAACTTTCTAATAGGGCAAAACTCAGATGTATACAGCTGGGACCACTGGGCTGCATTTTAGCTTCACCACAGGTTGAGCAGATTGGTCTCTGCAGTTCAGTATGGTTTCAAGAAGTTTTCTGGAATGAATGAATGAATGAGTAAATGAATGATGAGAGGGCCTCCGAGCCTGAAGGTGATTGCATCAAAAGCTGAGGTATTGGCTTATCTTTCCATCTCCTGGTTTCCCATACATTCTTTCTCCAGGTGGTTGCCTATCCCAACATCTTCCTGGGCTCCTCCAAAGATCCCCTGTGGGTCCCTGACCACAGCAGTCCCAGTCTTCAGGGTGTGGTTGGATTAAGGGTGGAGCCAAGAGGCAGGAGAAGCATGTACACCACCCTTGGCCAGTTGCCAGGAAGAGATCAAGAAGGAGGTGGTTGCTATGGTAACCAGGGCATCTTGAGAGGTGATTGGGGTCCTGGCACTTTAGTCTGGGTGGAATTCTGTGTGAGGTCTGGTAGTTGGATCAATCTTACCTCCCCTCTTTACCCCTGCAGACCTGGCTTCTGGCCAAGCTGAATGTCTTTGCTCCCCAAAATAGGGACCTAGACCCAGGTGTGCCCACATCGCCTCCGTTCTGCTCATCCCTGATTCTCCCTCTTATTCTCTGGCAAGAACCGCATCTCCCTTCCCTCCCTCAACAATTCATTAATTTGTTTCCCTAAGCTGCCTGCGAAGAATGCACCGGATCTTTTCCTCCCCCGGGGTTTCCCAAGTCCTGCGGTCCCCTATCAGGCTGTGACAGGGAGAAGGCGATTGGCGAGGCATCTGCCCTCCCACCTCTATCCGTCTGCTGCCATCGATCCTGCTAACCACCACCTCTGCGAAAAAGAAACCCTGGGCTCCCGCCAGACCCGCTGGCTCAATCCTGCCCACCTCTCCCTGGGGTGGCTCCCAGCCTCTGCAGCCCCTCACCCCCACCCTGCCCGGAATACTGCAGCGAGGGCTCTGCACAGCAGCCAACCTCCCACCCACCCCCTGCCTGCTGGGAAAGCGGTTAGGGAAGGTGCCATGAGAGTGGAACTGGGGTTCCCTCTACCGCCAGGAGCTCCGCGAAACCCCCGATACTCTGCCTTACCTCCAGCCCGGTTCAGGCATCCTACCACGAGCTCCTCTGCAGGGAGAGATCAGGAAGCCAGGGAGCCCGAGAATGTTTAAGCCCGGACACGCAGATCTGGGTTAATGGGTGCTAAGTGGAAATCCAGTGCGACTGGATGTGGGGAGACAAGTGTGTCTCCAAAATGAAACCGAAGTATATGTGGGCTGGGAAGGGGGGGTCCCCGACATTCCTTTCCCACCCTGTGCGCGTTCACTGCAGTGCAGCAGCCCCACCCGTTCCCCCTCCCTCCATACTTGTCTATGTTCCCTCTGTCTCAGTGGCTCTACGTCTGAAAATTGGCCTCTCTTCCTTTCTGTCTGTCTCTCTGTCTCTCTATCTCCCTGTCTCCTCCCAGCTCTGCATCTCTGAGAGACTGTCACCTGGGTTTTTGTGCCTCTGGCTGTCCTGTTTCTCTTGGTCTCTCTTTTAAGCTTTCTTAGCTCATCTCTTGCCACACCACTACCACCCTCTTCCCGCTTCAACAGTCCCTCTGGTCCTTAAGCATTTGCCTGTCAGGGAGTTCAGGAAATATCCACACTGTACTAGGCAGCCATGGGATAATGGCCCCCTTAACTGGCCCACCTCAGGGTGCTGAAGTCTTCCAGAACCTCCCTGGCTGCAGGCAGGATCCATCAGCTCCCACCCTTAAATTCCCATCTCTTCCCTTTAGCTTTCATCGCTGTGCTGGACCAGGCACCCGGTTGCCATAGCAACCTGTCCGAGCATCCTTTCTCTTGGGACTGTCACTCTCTAATCATAGGTCCTGTACAGGGTGCCCAAGAAACCCCAAGGGGCGTCAAGGAATGTGCTCTTGGGCTTCTGCCCATGACAGGGGCAGACATTTCCCTTTCCTATTCCTTTCAGTATGGGATTAACCCCACATCCTGTCCCCTAAACTCTTAGATCCAGGGTCCCTCCACCTCCATACTAGCACCCATTCCCTAGGCACCGCTCACCTTTTGTGGGGCTCTGTGTTGGGGTGGCCATACTGAGCCGGAGCAGGGGGCTGATGAATGCTGAGGCAGCGAAGGCGCGGCTGCAGCAGCTGGAAGCAGGACAGACTGATGTGGGGGGGTAAGGTGGGGGAGCCCTGGTAGGGCGGGGGGCCTGTAGCCAATGGGGGCCCGGAGAGCCCGCCCCCGTCCAGGCCATCCCCCCGCCCCCGCCCCCGCCCACTGCTGACGTCCCCGCCCCTTTCCCAAGGGTGGGGGCGCCCCCTGCCGGGGCCAAGGGGGCTCCGGGGTTTTCGCACAAGAGGCACTGAGACCAATCAAGCGCTATCAAGAGGAAAAACCGAGTTTTATTGGAGGTCTTAGCAGTAAGGGGTGTCCGAGAGACAGGGCTGAGGCAAGGGACACTGCAGGTGGCCACGGGCAAGCAGTTGGGTTAGGAGAGGAGTCAGGTGTTCAGGAAGTCCTGAGGGAGTGAAGGGAGTCAATGGCAAGAAGAGACCCCGAGCTCTCCTCGCCACGCTCCCACACTGGAACTGTGCCCCTCTTCCTCCCTCCCTCCCAGCTCAGTCCATCAGCTGCAGGACCTGGCTGAGCTTCCTGGAGCCAGGTGGAGGTTCTACCGCCTGCGGGTGGACAGACCTGAGGGGGGACACAGAGTTCAGCGTGAGTGGGGGGATCGGCAACCTGGGGTAACTCCCCGTCAAACGCATCATGCTGTGCGCCCAGGAAGCGGGGTTCTTGGAAACAGCTGCCCCACAAACCCCCGCCGCGTCCACGAACTCACGGCGGATGGAGCTGCGGAAAGTTCCCTCCTCTTCGTCGGGTTCCCCAGTTCTGGGAAGGGACAAACAGAAAAATTCGGATGGACCAGGAGAGGCAGTCACTTCCGAGAAGCTCCCAGTGTAGGCTTTATTTCCCAAACCGCACCCGGGACTTGGATATGGGCACGGTCCGTCCAAATCAAGAAGCACTCTGCTGCTGTTTCGGGGTGCGGCAGGAGATGCTCCCAACCGGCCTCCGGGATGTTGGGGAAGGGACTTAACATTGTTGGGGAGAGGGACAGTCACAGGGTCTTGGGAGACAGCTCTGATGGTACTTTGGTCCGGTGAATGACCCTAAGTCACCTTACCTCCCGTGCCTCAGTTTCCTCATCTGCAAAACGGGATGATGATGGTACCCACCTCATCCAGGTGGGGTGAGGGGTACATAACAGGGAAGGAAGAAGCACCTGGCGCGTGGTGTGCACTCAGGCATGCCAGAGGGTGGTATAGAGGCATCTGTGATCGTCTTAGCATGCAGAAGGCATGCCTACGTTGCCTGCGCTTTAAAGGTTTATTTCGAGAGGGATCCTGCGCGAGGATGGGGACTGGAGCTAAACTGGGCCGCCCTGTGAGGTGATCTCATTTCAGCACGGCAGCTCCTTCCCAGCATCGCTTCACTATGCCTGAGTTTCCGTCTGCCGAGCTGGTGGGAGCCCAGCGCCCCCACTGGCTGGGAACTGGGCCAAGTAAAGAGAGGGCTTGACCATCGCTTGGGTCCAAGAGCTTGACTTGGAATTTGGCACACGCTAAGCGCTTAATACGCGGTTCGTGTTTGACTGCAGGATGGGTGTGCTTGCCGCCTCTCCCCAGCCGCCTCTCCACTGCGGGAGGAGCGAGGAAGGCCCGGAGGTAGTACTCACCTCTGCTGTTGGTTGAATTTGCACCGACATCTCTTGCCTGTGGAGTGGGAGGGTATAGGCTGAGCTTTCCTCTTGCTCCCGCATCCCTAGGCTCTCCTCCAAACTCGGGAGGCCGCGGGGGTGGGGCGTGGGGCGGGGCTGGAAGAAGGGTAGGGCGTGGGGCGTGGCCTATAGGGACTGGGCGGGAGATGAGGGGCGTGGCTTAAAGTGGGGTGTGGTCTTGTGGGGCGAGGCTGGAGTCAGGGTGGGATGTGAGAGATGTGGTTGAAGGCTGAGCCTGTGTGGGTAGGGCAAGTTGTGTGGTGTTGGGAGCGGGCTTGGGGAGGGAAGTCTGGAGGCGGGGCCGAGAAGGCAGGTGCAGACACTCACTAAGGATGATAAGAATGCCCAGGATGAAGAGGATCCCAGCGATGGTGAGGCCGCCAATCCTCAGTGTGTGGTAATCTGTGGGTAGCCCCGAGGAGAATGACCGTAGGGGAAGAAGGGTCCAATGGGGAAGAGTATGCAGGGCAAAGGGGAAGAGAGGAGGAGAAGGGAAGGACAGATGTGTGAGAGAAGAGGAGCAGACGTGTGAAAGGAGAGGGCAGGGCAGAGGAAAGAGGGGGAGAGGGGTAGAGGAAGAGAGGAGGGTAGCCCGCAAAGGGAAGGTTGGAGAGGAGGGTGCCACGAAAAATGGAGGAAGTAGGGGATGGGGCCCCTAATATTGAGAAACCAGTCCAAATGAGACAGGGATATCAAGAGACAGGCAGAGGAGTCTAAGACAAGCAGGGCAGGAGAAAGTGAGGAGAGAGAGAGAGAGAGAGAGAGAGAGAGAGAGAGAGAGAGAGAGAGAGCATGGAAACACCCAGTCCCTCTCTCCAAACCCCATAGTAGCTTTCCTCACCATAGGTGAATGGATCCGGTTCCTGTGGACCTTCTAGAAATAAAAATAAAAATGAATGTTTGGGTATCTCTTGGGATCGGTGACAGGGAAAAGCATAGCAGGACCCTTTGGGAGCTCTACCGACCTTCTTGGGCTGGGAGTTTGGGTGCTACAGGACCACAGACTATTCTGTGCCAGTCTATTCTGTATCCTAGCAACTTCCTGTGGTGACCCAGTATCCTGATATCTTACAGGTTGTTCATGTTTCCATCAACCAGAGACCCAGCTTCTATCCACTTCCCCTTCTGTGTAACTCGGGTATCCTCCTTTCTCCCCCAAGCGCCAGCCATGACCAGAGCCTCTGTGGTGATGCTTGATTTCCAGTTACATGATTCCTTTAGTTTGGGGTCTTTTCTCAGGGGCCTTCTCCTCCCCCTGACACTGAGGCAGAGGACATTTCCTTTGGACTCACCTGCACTGGCCATGGTGAGGAGACACACGCAGAGAGCCAGGATGTGGCAGGGAGATGCCATTGCCCTAAGAAGTCAGCCAGGGTCAAGAAATGTCCTCTCCCCTGCTCTCCTCCCCTCCTTGGAAGGGCCTGAGCCCACAGGGTTAGGTCAAGGACAACCGGAGGACTTGAGGGAGGAGTGTCAGCCATTCAACTTAGTTGTCCGAGAAACAGGGGCTCCCCAGCTTCACAGGAACCATGTCACTGAAACAACTCCATAATGGGGATCAGGAGACAGGCTACACAGCACACACATCAAGGCAGGGTGGGGAGACACACAGCCCTTGGGCGGCCTTCCGCGGGCTACCCCCACCAACAGTTGGTCCCAGAGTCCCCAAACCTACCCTTGTAAGGGAAGCAAGCTGCCTCTGGACACAGGTGAAAACGCTGAGACAGACAGCAGGGCACGCCCAGACCCACCTGCCCCTACACACCTCAACCAGTGGTCTCTCTGGACCCTGACAGTCCCGGCTCTCCTGCCCTCGGCTGCCTGCCCGCTCTCTCCCTGACCCTGGGTATAAATATCTCCCACTTCACCCTGGAGGAATTCACTGCACACAGGCCACCATGGCAACAGCCCCCCCCGCCCCGAAGACTCGGGGGGTCCTGTAGAAGGCTGCTGGGGTGAGGCTCAGCCAGGAGCCACATCCCCATAGGCCACCCCATCTCCTTTCCTGAAAGCTGTGAGAAAAGGGGACAGCGCCCCTCCCTTGGCCCTCCCCTGGATGACATCTTTCATAACAAGGCAGCATTAGGCAAGCAAGTGACAAGAGGCCCGTGCTAGTGGGCCTGAGAGAAGTTAGATGTCTGCTTTAGGGGCACATATGAGCGCGCACGCACGCACACACACACACACACACTTATATGTGGGTGCACACCCACACATACACACACCAAGAACAGGTGTGGCTGGAATGGAGACAAACACCCTTTCCCCAAACTGCTAGTTGGAGGAACACAGGGTGTAGACACAAGCACATATTCCTCCGGGCCCTCTGTGCCCCGAACAGTGACAGAAACAGACCTACACAAATGAGTACCCAAGCCTCAACCCCAGCCAGGGGTCTCACACAGTAGCCACTGAAAAAGGGAGGAGTCACGGGCTCTCCCGCCCCTGTGCAGCCCGTCCCCATGCTCTCCTCCCTCTTGGGTCAGGCCTGCCCGAGAAGCCACAGGCTGGCCACTCTTGTTCCCAAAATAGGCCTCCCAACTAGGGGAGCAGAGAGGCCTGGAGGGAGGGCTGGGCGTTGCTCACCCCATTCACGCTGTCCCTGCTGACAGAAGACCCCCAAATGTCCAGCTGTGCACCCTGGTAGCTAAGCACTTTAGACCCCCTGGCCCAGAACTGGACGCTCCACCCCTGCAGGCTTCCCTCCTGGCCCCACCCCACTCTTGCCCTCCCCAACAAGCAACTGAAACTGGAGCCCAGGCTGGAGGGGGGCCAGGGGGCGGCCCCCAGCCCAGACCGCCCTGCCCCGCTAGATTAACTCTCTCAGCACAGCCAGGGAGCCACATGTGGCCGCATGTGAACAGATGTGTGTGTGTGTGTGTGTGTGTGTGTGTGTGTGTGTACGTGTGCTTGCACACACACACACACAACACAAATACAAGCCTGCTTCTAGACCAAAGTCAGAGAATGTTTTCTGCTAGGATTCCTGGGAATTGGCCCAGCTGGGGCCTAAGGTCACACAGCCTAAGTGCTTGCGAGGGCACTGACCTCTGACCCAGTGTTCTGCCAACGTTTGATAACTAGCTTTTTATTTTAAATGTGTGGTGCTTCAATTTTGTATGTGTATGGTGTGCTGCTGACTCAGATTCACCAGGAGTAACACACACGCATAAACCAAAGTCACAGACACCTAGCTAGCTCGCTAACACTAGACTCAAAGCATGGCCAGAATATTGTACACACAACAGCTTATCTGCACACACGTACACACACACACACTTGGGTAACTGTGCAGATACAGCCAGGATATAACCAGTGGATGGGTCTGGTAGTACACTCAGGAAGCAGAGGCAGGAAGATCGGGAGTTCAAGGTCAGCCTGGCCTGCAAAGTGAGCTACGCAGAGAGAGCGACGTAGAGAGACACACACTCCTTCTCATAAAAAAGACATTGCCGTGCCTCCGACTACTCTTACACGCAGCTGCACACTGTCACACACAGCTCACAGGAGCACGTTCAAAGGCAGACTCACACCCAGCACTTCTGTTCCCACACCGCAAGGAGATGAGCGCCGTGAACTCAAGCAGCCCATAGGAAAGTGGGCGCGCCGGCGTGTTAACAGTGGGGGCTCCTCTTGCGCATGACCATCTCCAGCCCACACACTGTGCACAGACCAGTGGTATATTTATACAGTCGCAGATGACCTGTGGGCGTGTCACGGTCTATACAGTCACAGACATGCAGGGCCACATGCTCCAAAGCCGCAGACGTGCACTTGATCTTGAACTTCCCATTCCCTGAGCTCATGTAATCCTGATGGTGGCATAGGGAAAACACTCTTGACATCTTCACAGGCCAGACAGTCTCACAAGCCCTAGAGACAGAGAAACTGGCGCGTGCTGGGGGGGACAGGCATGGGTTCAAGACTCCTTGCTGTATGACCTTTGACCTTGGGCAGCTCTTGAGACCTCACTGTCATTTGGGTGTCTTGGGCTACAGAATGGAGCAGCGTCTGACATATCTGCAACTCCTGGCCAGGCTTAGAGGGCAACTAACTTGACATCTTCTTGTCATCTCCATTTTAGAGACTGGTAAACTGAGGTCTAGATAACTGATTTTTCTTAAGCCTCTTCACTGGTAGAAATGTCCCCAGCCTCAGGCAAACAGCAACCCAGACGCCGTGCTCTGCAGACAGGAGCACAGACACAAGCCTAGCCTCATATATTCCGTGGTCCCACAGCCTTCTACCCAGGCTGTCCCAGCAACCCTGGTTCCAGACAACCCCGATGTTTACACAATGGTGGGAGGGCGTGGGGTGAGGTGGGAGACAGCTTCCCTTGCTTACAGAGTGGCTCTGAAGTGCTTAGTACTACAACTCCGTCCTTTCTGTCCTTTCTTGCTGTGTGGTGCTATAGTGATGGCAGCCTGTCTGGGGCTCAGTTGTCCGTTCTGTAAAATGGAAAGAACAACAGGATTCCCCCACAGAGGGAGGTGGTGTGGTTATCTAGAACAATCCACGCGAAGCAGTGAAAACTGGTGCATGTCCTGCAAGGCCGCTACACACGGTCGATGTTTGTTTTCACCAGGTTACCCCTGTCTTCGTGATGTACCAGAGGGAGAACCTGCCAGAATGGTTCAGGCTTGCCACTGTCCCCTTTGGATTCCTAGCAGAAACTTTTAAATTGCTCTCGTGTGTGTGTGTGTGTGTGTGTGTGTGTGTGTGTGTGTGTGTGTTTGAGACAGGCTCTTATTTCACACACCCAGGCTGGCCTCAAACTCACTATATAGCCTAGACTAGTCTCCAACCGGGGATCCTCCTGCCTCCCCCTTCTGAGCGCTGCAGATACGGTGTGCCCGCCACTCTGAGCACTGCAGATATGGTGTGCCCGCCACTCTTGAGTGCTGCAGATACGGTGTGAACGCCACTCTGAGCGCTGCAGATACAGTGTGCCCACCACTCTGCTGCAGATACGGTGTGCCCGCCACTCTGGGCGCTGTAGATACGGTGTGACCACCACCCTGAGCCTTTCTCAGTGTACTCCTGTGTAGGACTGAGGATGTGGCTCGGTTAGCAGAGTGCTTCCTTAGCACTCAAGGAGTCTTGGCCTCAGTCCTCAGCACTGGAGAAATGATCTCACTTGGAAGTGAACACGCATGCTTATTCCCAGAGGAGGAGGAGGCAGGAGGGTTGGGAGATCAAGGTCATCCATGGCCAGCCTGAGTTATGTGAGGCCCTGTCTAGACTTATTGCCCCAATGCCTGCCTGAACCCCAGAGACGGGAGCTGTTTCTTTAGTTCACTGAGTCGTCTCCTCAGTCGGGGCATAGATTGGCATCAATAATCCCATTGACAGATGAGGACGCTGAGGAGCAGAGAGGTTGAGTAACTTGACTGAGGCAACACAGCCTGGGCTGGACCCAGGATCTGTTTGGCTCCAGTACTCCAATGCATCTTAGTGGCAAGAGGCTTGATGTTCCTCAGTCTTTTGACCCCCGGCAACTAAGTGATTGTTTCTACTAAGCTAGACATAACTGGCTCTCGTGCCTCTGTTTCCCCATGTTGGAGCAGGGATTGTAAAGCAGTAACAGTATTGCTCTACCTCCCCACTTCACAGAGCTGCTGTGACGTCAATGACCTAACACGTGTAAAACTTGGCACACAGTTGAGTGTGGTGGTGCCCATCTGTCATCCCAGCACTTGGGAGGCTAAGCCAGGAGAAGTTTGCGCTTGAGGGCATCCTGGACTACAAAATAAGTCCCAGGCCGGTCTCAAAACAAGCATGCAAACATAAAAGACTGGCACATAGCCTGAGGGGCATGAGAGGGACATCCCACCAGGACCTTAGGTTGGGTTCTGTGTGATTTACATATTTTTTTTTTCTCATTTCATGGAGAGAATCTGTCTGAGTTTCTAAAAGCTTAGGACAGGTGAAAATACCTGGTTGTACACATCTCAGCCTCCAAAAAGAGCACGCAGAATAATATGAGGGGCCCAGAGCCGGCTTCTTGGATTTGGATCCTGGCTCTGCCTCCACTGAGGCCAGCCACCCTGAGCCCCTGACCTTTCTTCATTTGTAAATTGGTCATGCAAATGACACTGGCTTGAGGGTCATGGGAAGAGTAGAACGCTGGTGGCGACGTTTTAGGACAAAGCTCGACAGATCTTCCCTGGAAGAGAGAGGCAGCGCCATCGCCTTAGCTCTTGCATTCAGTCTTGGATCTCATAGAGTTAATCCCAGGGACAGGGAGGGAGCTCTGACTTTGGGGTAGTGCAGCCGTCCTGCCAAAGTTGACCACCAGGGGGAGCAGCCGGACCGGTACTGGGCCTGGTGGAGCTTTGGTGACAGGATGGACCACACCCTTTAAGAGAAGGGGCTGGTGGGACAGCTGGGATATCCCCCTTCCCCCAGTGACTTCTCCTCCTAGCCCCTCCCATCTGCAGTCTGCAGAGCCATCTGGTCTCCACCCTGGGGACATCCTTCCCACTCTTCCCCTGGGGTTGAGTAGGGACTCTGATGAAGGGGTTGGTTGGGAGTGCCTAGGGTGGCTCAAGCTCTTGGCAGCCCCGCCCCCTCAAAGGCCATTCAGTCCCTTCCCTGAGCCTTTTCTTCCTATGGCCTCTGACCCCCTCCTTCCTACCCTTCTGCTGGGCGCATCCCAGGCCACAGCAAGTGGGACAAGAGTGTGGGAGGACACACAGAAAGTACTGGAAACTTGAAACGGGGCAGGGAGGTGAGCATTACGGACATCAGGCAGAAGTACCAGGACAGACAGACAGACAGACAGACAGACAGACACACACACACACACACACACACACACACACACACACCAGAGTTCTAGAGGCCAAATCAGAGACACAGAGAGACAAAGACAGAAGTAGACAAGAGATTGCAGGGGTGGGAAATAGAGTAATAGAAAGATAGGGAGAGAAAGCTAGTGACAGAGAATCCCACACTCCAGATACAGGGAGTCCCGAGGGAAGGACTGGGAGAGAGAACAAGGCGAGGCAGCCACAGGACAGCATGGCCAGCAGCAGGGTGGAGGAGCATCATACAAAGATGTAGCGGTCCGGGTCTGGTGGACTAGGGTCGCTGGGAGCCTGGGCAGGGGCAGGGGGCATGGGAGGGGCAGGCATTCTGTTGTTGCTGTTGGCCGGGGCTGGGGCAGGAGTGGCCTGGAGTCCCCCCAAAGGAAAGTGTCCTCCACGTTGTTCCTGTTCCAAGGAAAGTACTCTGTGTGAGGGCTCCACCGAACTGCCCGAGAGCTTCTCCACCACGCTCCTGTCACTGTGAGTGCCAGGCCCTCTGCGGGCCTAAAGGGAGGGAGGAGGAGACCTGGAACTACAGGACTTGGGGTAGGAGGTTGGGGTCTCTATCAGAATCTTGGATACCAAAGAATTCTGGGATGTCTGAAAGAGGGATGCTGAGATTTGGAAAGGTGCCGACTGAGGAAGTCCCAAAGGGCAGGGGGAACAATGGGAACACTGGAAGTGCCGTGTCCCGGGGCTGAGTACTGCCGAGGACCTTGTATGCATGTGGAGGGAATGGCGGAGGGCAGAGACAGAGGGCAGTAGGAGGCCAGGGCCTCCAGAGCAGCCAGGGCCTCTGACTTTAGAGAGGGAAGCTGAAATGGCTTCCTGCTTACTGATCTCATGCCCCCAGATCCCTTGTCAGGATGGGGGTCTCCCAGCTGAAGGCTGGCAGCTTCATGAAGATGCCATCATTACACCTACTGTGAGTATGTCCTGGCTGGGCCCACAGCTCTCTGCTCAAGGGAATGGCTGTTTCCTGTGTGTGTGGAGATGCGTGTGTGTGTGTGTGTGTGTGTGTGTGTGTGTGTGTGTGTATGCATCTCATGCACGTGGACATTCATGGGAAGTGTTCAGACACCTGTGAAGACACGTGTACATTGTGTGTACTTATGGAAGCATCTGTGTCTATTCACATATGCCCATGCTTGCATGTGTGTCTTTGGATTGGATGGAGGTTAAGGGCACAGCCATAGATACTGGCTTGCAACTCTGAAGACTTCTGCCTTGCCCCCTTGCCAGGCTCTTCACATCAAATACCTTCTCCGTGATCGAGGACGATGCCTTCATCGGCCTGTCCTACCTTCAGTACCTGTGAGTACAGCCAGAGACTGGGGGAAGGTGGGTCTGGAGGGGTGGGCGAGCCTCTCAGTGACTCCCAGTGTAAGAAGACAAAAGGAGGTGGTCTGGGGAAGGGAGCGTCTGACCAATGGCAGGTCCCTAGGAGGAAGGCTGCAATGTGGACAATTCAGGGGTTACTGGTCAGTGGTCAGAAGTGAATCTCATCTCTGCGTTCTTTAAGATTCACAATGAAAGCTGGCTCTGGTGGCTCAGGCCTGCAATCCCAGCTATTCAGGAGTCTGAGTCAGGAGCATGGATAATTTATGGCCTGCTTGGACTACAGAGTGAGTTCAAGGCTAACCTGAGCAATCCAGTGAGACCCTGTCTCATAATAAGAAAAAATTATATGGGAGGGTGTTGGGAGGAGGGGTGGAAATAGAAACTTTTATAAATTAATAAACTTTGGAAAAAAAGAAATAATTATAATAAAGTAAAAGACTAGGGATACATCTTGGGGGTAGACATTTGCTTAGCATGTGTGAGACCCCAGGTTTCAGTCCCAGTCCTGGAAACCAAGAATTAGCAAAGGGCCTAGGTAGCCAGAATCAGTTGTTCTGATGCAGGGGGATTTTAGGAGGTCAGAGCCAGGAAACATTTAAAATTACCCAGAAGCCACTTGAAGCTATGCAGTGACCATGTGACAGTATGGGTGGCAGTGCCAATGTGCAGGTATTAGGTTGCTGGAGGGGACGGCTGTATGACAGGTTTGCAGGGCCGTTGGCAGTGTGATAATGCTGCTGTGGATGATGGGATGTAGGGGGTGTCCCTTGTAACTGATGAAAGGGACGTGATTGTAGGTGGACTGTTCTTTCCTGCCCACCATTCCCAAATAACCAACACGAAGACTTAATATAAATTATAAATAGTCAGCCAATAGCTCAGGTTTATTACTGACTAACTCTTACAACTCAAGTTAACTCATTTATAATCATCTACATTCTGCCACATGGCCTTACCTCTCTTTCAGTGACAGTTATGGAGGGTTGCTGACCAAAATGGCTGCCACAATAGTGTTGGTGCTATTGAAGCTATTTATAAAGTGTGTGGGACTGGTGTTTGTGATGATTGTCAGTGTAGAGGCCCATGCTTATGGCGTGTGTTGATGTTGGTCATGGCAATGGGTGGAATGTTGGTGGGAGTTTTCTAGTTTTGTATTTTCTATTTGTTTTTGTTGTTGTTGTTGTTTTGTTTTGTTTTGTTTTAAAACCTGGGGTCTCGGGCATGCTAGGAAAGTAGTTCTTAACTCCTCACTGGGGGATTCTAGGCAGGGGTTCTACCACTGAGCCATATGCCCAGTCCCTCACTGGGGGATTCTAGGCAGGGGCTCTACCACTGATCCACATCCCAGCCCCTCACTGGGGGATTCTAGGCAAGGGCTCTACCACTGAGCCAAAACACATGCCCAGCCCTTCCCTGGGGTATTCTAGGTAAACATCCTATCTCTGAGGCACACCTCAGCCCAGGTGCCATGGTTTTAAAAAATGTTGCACTTATTTTGAGGAATGGGGTGACCGTGCATACTCCATGGTCCATATATGAAGTCAGACAACCTCTCTTTCCACCACATGGGTCCCAGGGATCGAACTTGGGTTGTCATGGTGGCAACCGCCTTTACCTGTTGAGTCATGCCCCAGCCCTGTTACTAGTTTTGACGGTGTTGTTGGCTCTGGGTTTACCAATGGTGATGAAGTTGCTGCTGTTCATAAAAACACCATGCTGGGGGTGGTGGTGGGTGGTGGGAATGTTGGTGGTGACGGTGATGCTGTTGGTACCAGCTGAGGTTTGTAACAATGGTGGCAGTAATGGTGTCATGGCGGCGGTTTTGTTTCTGGTCATAAAGGTGTGATATTGCTGTGGGGTTGACAATGGGTGTTACTGGAAGGTAGTGAGGTGTTGCTGGAAGTGGGTAGAGACGGCCAGCACCATTCTGGGGTTAACGGCTGTTGCTGATGCTAAGTTCAGTGATGATAAGTGAGGCACACATGTTGGTGCCACTGGTGCCAGGGTGGTGGTGGTGGTGATGGTAGACGTATGATAAGCTTACGTATGATGACTTATGTATGATAAGCTTGTCGGTGACCATAGAGCCAAAACCTTGGCTACTGTGAGAGCAGCCTGGTGAAGAATGGTTTCCTTGTGGTCATTCTAGGTGAGGGAGGAGAAAGGAGCCCTTCTGGTGGCTTCCTAGGGCCGGTTTCTCCAGCACTGGGGGCCTCTCCCTCACTCCACCTTCTCCCCACAGCTTCATTGAGGACAACAAGATTGGCTCCATCTCCAAGAATGCCCTGAGAGGACTCCGCTCACTCACACACCTGTGTGTATCTCCACAGCCCAGTCTTCCACCATAGGCACCCGACCCATCCCTCAAGGTCATAGCATCTCCTGGCCACGGCTGACACTCTTTCTTCTCCTGCTCCATCAGAAGCCTGGCCAACAACCACCTCGAGGCTCTCCCCAGATTCCTGTTCCGAGGCCTGGAGACTCTGACTCACGTGTGAGCTCAGGCTCAGGGAGGGCGGAGGGCGGGGCTTGGGAATGTTGATAGGGAGGGCTTCGCTTGTCCTTTCCTGTCACCTGAGGGTGCCATCCTCACCTGAGAAGGTGTCTCGGCCTCTAAGCCAGAGACACTGGGTCATAGCCTCTTCCTGGCTTCTCACCCCAGGGACCTCCGTGGGAACCCGTTCCAGTGTGACTGCCGAGTACTTTGGCTGCTGCAGTGGGTGCCTACGGTGAATGCCAGCGTGGGCCTGGGGGCCTGTGCAGGCCCCTCTGCCCTTGCCCAAATGCAGATCAACCACCTTGACCCGAAGAAGTTCAAGTGCAGAGCCACAGGTGAAGGCTTCCTGTTCCCTCCCTAACCCCTCAGCAGTGGGAGTGACAACAGGGCCTCCAAAGAAGAGAGGAAATCAGGGAGGAAGGGGCAGCCACAGGGCTGAGGCGTTAACCTCCCTGAACTTCGGTTTCCTCATTTGTAAAGCAGGGGTGTATCCAGTGATCACAGATCTCTGTGAGGATTGAACGCTAGGCAGTATTTCTCTTTACTTTTTGACAGGCTCTCAGTTCACCTCACCAACAAGGCTGGTGCTGAACTTGTGACTCTTCTGCCTCCTCCCCCTTCTGTGGGCACAGTTTCTGATGCCGGTCCCAGGACAAGAGACTTTTATATTATTATGGTTTTTGTTGTTGCTATACGTATCTGTGTCTGTCTGTGTATGGCATATGCATTCAAGTCCAGATGTGGGATTCCCTGGACTTGGTATTAAAGGCATTGTAAACTGTCTTGCATGGGAGCTGGGAACTGGGACTCCAGTTCTCCCCAAGAGCAGCAAACGCTCCTAACCCTGAGCCATCTCTACTGCCCTTGTTTGTCGCTATTTTTGATTTGTTTTCTGAGACAAAGTCTCACTATGTAGCCAGAGCTGGCTTCGAACTTGTAGCAATCCTCTGGTCTCAGCCTCCCCAGTACTAAAGACAGGTGTGTAGCACTATGCCTGGCTCGCAAAGCATTTTTTGTGAGTCTTTGCTGGTATTGTTAATAGGAGGCCTTTAAAGGTCCCTCCTATGCATCTGTTTGGTCCTGGGAGCTGCGGGGACATCCCTCCTCCCTGGGGCTTTTCTTCTTTTAGCTCTTCCACGAATGTATAGAATATATCGTGACATTTTCTGAGTGCTGGGTCATGCAGGAGGACAGGGGATGGGTGGCCCTGGATCTCACCCTTCCTGAGGTGAGAGAAGGAAGGCAACCCCAAACAGTCCAGGATGATTCCTCCAAAATAAGAAGGCACAGACAGGGAGTAGGGACAGAGTTGGGAGGCACAGGCAGAGTCTGGGACAGGAGTGAGGAAGTCAGGACTGGAGAAGACATTAGCATCTGAGGAAGCCCAGAGCCGGGACCAGGGAAGCCAAGGAAGGGCGCAAACAACCAGTAATAGGGTTTTGTTTGCAGTTTGTTGTTGCTTTTTGAGACAGGGTTTCTCTGTGTAGCCCTAGCTGTCCTGAACTCACTCTATAAGTCAGACTGGCCTCGAACTCACAGAGACCCGCCTGCCTCTACCTCCCTCAGTGCTGGGATGAAAGACATGTAACCACTACCGACCGGCTTTGTTTGTTTCAAAACATGTGTGTGAGGGAGTAGTGGTCCCATGTGTACCATGGCACACATGCGGAGATCAGAGGATAAGCGGGAACTGATTCTTTCCTTGTACCTTGTGGGTTCTGGGATTGAACTCAGCTCCATCAGACTGGCAAGTGTCCTGAGCCATCTCCCCAGCCCGGGAAGGACTGATTAAAGGACTCTGATTTTTCAAAGATTCTTCAGGGCGTGGTAGCACATGCCTGCAATCTCAGCACTGGAATGACTGAGGCTGGAGGATTATAAACTTGAGACCCGTGTAGGTTACATGGTAAAGGCCTGCCTAAAAACAAAAATTCCCTTTGTTGAATGGCCTCGGTTTTAGCTTATTATTTCAACCTTGCTACCTAGGAACAGGGCCTGGTATATAGGGTGGCATACCACCAATGGAGTTACAGCCTGGGTCTCCCACTGACAACCTGGAGAGTGAATTAAAGAGTTTCCTGGGCTGGTGAGATGGCTCAGTGGGTAAGGGCACTTGCCACCAAGTCTGATAACCTGGGTTCAATCCCCAGAACCCATCTGATGGAAGGAGAGAACCAGCTCTCGCACTTGCCCTCTGACCCCCAGACCTGTGTCATGCAACCCTACATATACACATATACACAAGTGGGAGCAGATAACCCATCTTCTGCATGAGTGGGGTAGCCCCTAGCTGCTGCCCTTGTATTTATGGTTCAGACCAGGTTGTGACACCGCTGTGTGATTTGGGGTATGGCAAAAAGGAATCGAAAGAGGCCAGATCCAGGCCAAGTCATGTTCACACAGTGAAGTGGATATCGCACTGAGGAGCGCCTTAGTAGGGGTGCTGGAACATTCTGGTGGGTCTGCCTGATGGTCATCTCCATGCTTCATGAAAAAACTGGTGTGTGTGTGTGTATCTGTGTGTATGAGTTGTGTGTGCGTGTGTGTGTTACTAGGGATTAAACTCAGAATCTTTCACGTTAGGCAAGCATTCTGCCACTGAGCCACACACCCCAGCCCTTCACTGGGGGATTCTAGGCAGGGGCTCTACCACTGAGTTACATATATCCCAGCCCTCTTTTTACTTTTTTTGGTGTTGAGATAGGGTCTGCTATTAAGTTGACAAGACTATCCTGAACTCCTGTATCCCAGACAGGCCTTGAACTTTCAATCGTCCTGGCTCATCCTCCTGAATAGCTGGGCTGACAGGCCTGTCTTCTGTGCCCCAGTTCCAGCTGGGGAGAATGAATGTTGCTGGCTAACTGGCTGCCCCGGCCACTTATCCTCAAGTTCTCATGGTAACAAAGTGTAGCTCACAGGAATGCCATGGAGTTGAGTAACTAAACGTGCTGTTTGATTTGTTTTCTGGTTTTGAGACAGGATCACAGTATGTAACCCAGGCTGGCCAGCAACCAGAAATCCTCCTGCCTCAGCTTCCTCAAGGCTGCGATCACAAGTGTGTCCCATAACTTCTGTCTAATACAGTTTCCAAGGGATTATTTGATGATGCCACATGGCCTTGAAAAGAAAGACATTCGTGTTTCTGAGAGTTAACACATCTGTAGACAAAAAGGTTCCATTCTGTAGGTCCCTATGTGGTGAACACTGCGAAGTCTCTTTTCAAAGATGTGCTAACCAAGGCCCATCAATGAGGTCCCCTGCCCACTCCCAGGCACCCCTGACTCTCTTGCTGCCTCTAGAACTGTCCTGGCTCCAGACTGTTGGGGAGTCGGCACTGAGCGTGGAGTCCTTCTCCTATCAGGGGGAACCTCACATGATCCTGGCACAGCCCTTTGCTGGCCGCTGCCTGATCCTGGTCTGGGACTACAGCGTGCACCGCTTCCGGACAGAGGAAGAGGTGTCTGGTGAGCTCCCCTCCTCTCCTGGCCCCTTCCCTCCTGTCCCCAGATTGCCACTGAGCCTGACTGTGTCCCACTCTCCCTACAGCGCCCTCCGTGGTGTCCTGCAAACCTCTGGTGCTGGGCCCACGCCTCTTCATACTGGCTGCCCGTTTGTGGGGAGGCTCATATCTGTGGTCTCGGCCCAGCGCCGACCTGCATCTGGCCCCAATACAGGTCCTAGCCCCTCAACGCCTACTGCGACCCAATGATGCCGAACTCCTGTGGTTGGATGGGCAGCCCTGCTTCGTGGTGGCTGATTCCTCCAAAGCTGGTCGTACCACCCTGCTGTGCCAAGACGGGTCCGGCTTCTACCCACGCCAGAGCCTGCACGCCTGGCACCGCGACACCGACGCTGAGGTCCTGGAGCTAGATGGCCGACCGCATCTGCTGCTTGCTTCGGCCTCCCAGAGGCCTGTGCTTTTCCATTGGTTTGGTGGCCGCTTCGAAAGGCGCACAGACATCCCAGAGGCCGAAGATGTCTATGCCACGAAACACTTTCAGGCCGGTGGAGATGTGTTCCTGTGCCTGACACGATACATTGGGGACTCCATGGTGAGACTGGGGGCAGGCAGTGGTGTCCAGGCCTGATCACAGTAGTTGACAGGGGGCTGGAACACTATTTCAGCACGGCCCCTCACGGGTGAACTCCAGGCAAGGGTTCTACCACTGAGCCTCACCCACAACCAATCCCTGACAAATTCTAGGCAAGCAAACCACACCCCCAACCCCTTTCTAGTGGATTCCAGGCATAAGCTCCATATGAAAGCTGCACTCCTGACCCTCAACTGATGATCTACAGCCCGAGGCAGACTCAGGGTCTTAGCAGGCAGTCCAGGCTGGCCTCAACCTTGTGGCTCAGCCCTGTGCTATTGTAACAGGAATGTGCCAACATGATCTGCTTGGCTAAGCTTGTTCTACTCTGCTAAGCTTGGCTCTGTAACGCTAGAACATTCCAGCATGACAGTTAACTCCGACCACACCCTTCCCATTGGGATACTACCCCCTCAAGGTTGAGCTGGTGTTAGGCCCCGCTCACCGTCTCCAAGATTCTCTTTTCAGAATGAGGTACAGTCAGGGACAGACCCCCCCCCAACTCAGTTATGTGAGGGGTCTCCAAGGGAAGACAGTGGAGACAAGAACAGGAGTCGGGAGAAGGTGGATGTGTAACACATGACAGTAAGATCAGTAGACCCTTGCTGGACACTCTGTGTAGCACGTGAGGGAGAGAGAAAGGTCTAGAACAATTATCTGCTCTGAGAAGGTGAATGTTATCTATACACTGAGGAAGCTGCTGGGCATTGTGCTGGTGTCACAGGCCTGTCTTCTCACTGCCCGGAAGGTTTGAGACAGTCGGTCACTGCCAGCAAGTTTCAAAAAAAGAAAAAAAAAGCTACAGAGAAACTGAGGCCCCACAGGCTCATGTTACAAGTCCTCCAGAGCCTTGACCCAGGCTCACTCTAACTAGCTTCCACACCTTGCAGGTCATGCGCTGGGATGGCTCCATGTTCCGCTTGGTACAGCAGCTTCCATCTCGAGGTTCCCACGTGTTCCAGCCAATACTAATCGCCAGAGACCAGTTGGCCATCCTGGGCAGCGACTTCGCCTTCAGCCAGGTCTTTCGCCTTGAACCTGATAAAGGGATCTTGGAGCCGCTACAGGAGCTGGGACCCCCGGCCTTGGTGGCCCCCCGAGCCTTTGCCCAAGTCACCGTCGCCGGAAGACGCTTTCTATTTGCAGCGTGCTTCAAGGGCCCCACGCAGATCTACCAGCACCACGAATTGGATCTCAGTGCCTGAGGTTGGGCAGGAAGTGGTTGAGGGGCTGGCAAGGGCATCCTGCGACATCGGGGTACCCTCTTGGACCTGGTCACCTGGCCATCACAGCCAGTCCTATATGATACACCATTCACTATCCAAATGCATCAGCCTGGGTCAGGCTTAGCCCACATTTTGGATGATCTGCAGCTTAGGGGCAAACGGGAAGAGGTCTCTCTGCTCCCAACAACGTTTGGATCCCACGCAGTCTGAAACCACATTTTGACTGAGGACAGGTGCTCCCATAGACAGTGACTTGGGTGCTCAGCCTGGGACACAGCAGGGAGCTGGGATACAGAAATCAAAATCTGCTGAGCTCCAAGAGGTCCAAATATCCCGCCCTCAAAGACCCCTTGGTCCTGCTCCATAGAAAGTACCGAGAGAGAGCTTTCTTTTCCACTCAAACCCAATCTGGCCATTGGCTTTAGTGGAGGAATATGTATCTCTGTGACATTCAGTGACATCACAGCAGATGGGCAGTTTCTGGGCCTGGTACTTTGCTGCATGTAGGCATGTCTGCTGCCAAAGACTGACTGCTGGCGTCTTGTCGCTTTTACGTGTGTGCAGAAAAGGTGAATCAGTAATGATGAGCCTGGAGGTATCAGAGAAAGCCCTGGGCACCCTGTTCCCAGAATGTGACAGGGGCAAGAACAGAAAGTGAGTCCGTAAATAAATGTCCTGTGCTCCCCACGACCTGCCCTGTCTGTGGGCACACGGCAGGAGGGTCTTGTGAATATTGCTGAGTGGCGGGTGATGGCCCTGGATGGGACCCTGCGCAAGAAGTTTGCTTTGAAAGGTTTTAGGCATTTTCCAGGGTGTCACATGGCATCCTTCTGGAGGCCCTGATATCAGGGTACTGGGGAATCTGAAAAAAGCCTGGGGTCAGCAGAGGGTCTCATTCTATGTGACCACTGTATACTATTAGGGGTTCCCTGGGGAATTAAAGGGACATTTGGTATATGAGAAGGTCTCATGATAAAGTGAGGTCTCAGAATGAGCAAGAAGGCCACTGCAGGGGTGGGGGTGGGGCTAAGTTATCTGAGTGGCCCCAGCATAGCAGGATGACCCTAGTTATTCTCAACGTCAACCAGAGCATCCACACTGCTTGTGATTAGGGCTCTTTTTCGTCCCCAGAAGTGTCCCTAGTTTACCACTAAAACATCTTAAGTGGACAGGAGGCTGCTGGACAGAGAGGGAAGTCTCATGTCCACCATCAGCTCATGACGCGCAGGTCTAATCGAGATTCAGCCACTTGCTACACACAGGTGCCCACCTCATCAAGGCCCCCAGGCCCACTCCAACGTCTGCCCACCTCCTCACTGCCCATAGTCACACCCCGGAACACACACAGTCTCTAGCTCACACGAGCACGACGTCAAATTATTTTAGATTAAAAACTGAACAACGAGCCTGCTACCATGAGAGAGGTAAGAACGAGGCCCGGACAAGGCAGTGCCAAGAGAGGATGGGACGGTCATCTCAGCGTTCAGGCCACCTCCAAAGCCAGAACCTGGGCTCAGAGGCACTCTGGGCTCTTCAGCTGGTCCATCTTCAGCAGTTGTGAGCAGAGCCTGGTGGAGGGATGAGGTCATTTTGCAAGGATCTATCGGGCCCCTTCTCCCCAGTGCAGGCAGAATCCCTCTCCAGATACCACTTGTGACCCTAACCCCATCCCTTACCCCCTGAGTGTCTTACCTGGTGTGATGAGAGGCGGCCCATCCCCTGGGCGGTGACTAGGGAAATAAAAATGATAACATACAAATAAATCCCCTGTTTGTCCTCTCCCACTGGGCTATGGAATTCTCAGCTTGCCCAGACACTTTCTTGGCTGGTTCTCCCTGTAGGTTTGTACAAAGCTTGGGACCAAAGCCTTCTAAGGGATGATTTGTGTGAAACAAAGCCCAAGAGACCTCAGGGCAGAGTACCCAGGCCTGTCCTCTTTGCACAAGGCTTAGCCTTTTGGGCGTGCCCAGAACCCATCTCACCTGGGCTTCTGTCTGAACTTGCACTTGCACTTTCCACCTGTTGGAGAGGTATGTGGTCAGAGGAAGGACTACCCGGTCCCTTCCCTGTTCATTCCACCCCCTCCCAAAGCTCCTGTACTCACTCATAAGGACTATGATGCCCACAGCACAGAGAATCCCTGCACAGATGAGCCCGCCGACTCTGAGTCGATACCAATCTGAGAAACAGAGAAAATCTCACAGCTAACCCAGCTCCCCCGACCCCTCTACCCCCAACATCTATCTCCCCACTCACTCGGTTGCAGTAAAAACGAAAAAGCAAAACCCCAGCCCTGTTGTACACACATTACAGTTCATATCCAAGCAAGCAAGATGTCTCATGTGCATTCAGGGGCAGAGAAGCCGTCTGAAGGGAAAGCATCAGTGTGGGGAGAAAGATACAAAGTCAAGATGTGAGTCTTTAGAGAGCACTGTCAAACAAGGGCTCTCTGAGGAGGCCCCATTGGAACGGGGATCTGCAGGAAGACTGAGTGGCCCAGCATGTGTATAGGTCGTGAGATTGGCAGATGTCTTCTGTATCTGAGGACAATAGCTGGAGCAGGGGTGAAGGAGAGGTCAGGGGGCAAGGGGCAGCTCCTGGTGGCAGCTGGAAGTGGGGAAGACTGGGGTAGAATTACCCACCTTCTTTGGGAAGATTTTCATGACCAACTTTCTGGAGGTTGATCTGAACCTAACGCCGCTTGCAAACTGGACTCAGTCCCGAGTCTGTCTTGCATTACCCCTCACAACTGATTCTTTTAATCTGCCTGGATACTCAGTGACCCATTTCAAACCCTCTCCTACACTGGCCCCTGGGTCACCGTGAACTGTCAGGCATTCTTGTGTGGAACCCTTGATTCAAAGTAGTGCGTAGGGTCGGGAAGAAGTGAACAGGGACGCCGCTCTTACCGTAGTAGAAGGGGCTATTTTTATCTGCAAAGAGAAAAAGGACACACACATGAGTCTGAGACAATAGCAGGGGTCTGGGGTAAGTGGGCTGGAGGGGTGGGCTCTGACTCACCCTCAGGGTCATTGGCATCCAGAGTAGGAAGGCCTGTGGGGACAGGAAACAAGTGATTGGTGACTATGGTGGCCCTAGAAGAGCCGTGGAGGTTTGTTGCCTGAGGAAAATGTTCTGGGGAGGGGGGCAGCCCCACCTCCAAAGTGCACAGGATCCAGCTGCTGGCTTGTCCCACCTTGGCACGGAGATGTGGGTTCATCCACCCACCCCCAGCTGTGAGCCATGCCAGCATTTTGCCACCGGAAACAGATCCTATTCTGGGTACTTTCTGGCCTCTGTCTGACTGAATGTTTCCAGGCATGCGGCTGGGCCACACCTCCTGCTGGAGAAGCTTTGTTCTTCAAGGTAGCAAATGTTTTCTGTTCCCAGGACTGTTTCCTCCACACCAGCAATGCTCACAGTTCTCCACAGCGATAGCCTGCGGTTATCAGGGTTGCCAACCATCCCCCTTTGAAATGACTCTCAGTTGGCAACTTCAATTAACTTACATCCCTATTCCAAATAATGCCACCTGTACCCAAAGAATGTTAAAGTAAAAAGTAGTAAAAAAAAAAAAAAAAAAGGTGTGGGGGCAGCTGGAGAGAGAGGACTCTGACTGCTCTTGCAGAAGACCCAAGTTCAGTTCCCAGCACCCACATGATGGTTCCCAAACATCTGTAACTCCAGTTCCAGGGGGATCTGACACCCTCTTCTGACCTCTGCAGTTGCCAAGCACTCAAATGGCAAAAGCCATACATATAAAATAATTAAGAAAAAAAAAGAAAAGAAAAGATGGTTGACTCCCAAGAAACGATGGCCAAAGTCGTCCTCTGGCTGCCACAGGCACAGCCACACATGTGCACAGCTGCACACACATGAGCACACAGTCATGCACACACACACACACATATGCACAGCTGCACACACATGAACACACAGTCATGCACACACACATATGCACAACCACACACAGTCATGCACACACACACATATGCACAGCTGCACACACATGAACACACAGTCATGCACACACACACATATGCACAACCACACACAGTCATGCACACACACACATATGCACAGCTGCACACACACGAACACACAGTCATGCACACACACATATGCACAACCACACACAGTCATGCACACACACACACATATGCACAGCTGCACACACACGAACACACAGTCATGCACACACAAAAGAGGCAGAGGGAGGAATGAAGGAGAAAGCACAACAGGAGCTCAGGGTGAGGATTAAATTCTGGCAGAAAGCTTGCTTGGCTTCAGCCTGGGCCTGAGTTCTGCTAAAGGGACAAAAACAATGCTTAATTATATTTGAGGCATGAATGCTTGTGACTACTCCACCCAGGCCCGTCTCACGGCTGTTCAAACATTAACGCACTGAAGCCTCACAAACCCCTATGACTAAGTGCTGTTCTTCTCTTGTGTTTTCAGAGATGGGGAAACTGAGGCACGAGGTATCCCAGTTATCCACTACGTCACTGCTAGGCTCCTAGATGCATCTGGGAAGGCAATGTAGAGAGGCCATGACAGTAATCATGACACAAGGTTACTTGGCCGATCCTTCGGCTTGCTGTCACGGAAAATTTAATGTCATCTCCCCACTGGAAACACAGCACATACTCCACACACGCACACACACATACACACACGCATGCACGCACGCACGCACGCACACACGCACACACACACAGCTCATCAGCACCCAGCTGAGAGGCCCAGGAGAAAGGGCAGTTTGGCGGCCAGACACTCACCTGCTAGGAGGACCAGCAGGCTCAGAACGACCTCTTGCATGGCACAGCGTTGATCTAGAGGAGTCCAGAGAACAGGACCAATCTTAGCAGAGTGACCAGGACGCAAGGCCCTGCGCCTCTGGTTCCCTGTCCCACCTGTTGCTCACAGGGAGCACAGCCCAAGGTACACATGGGAAGGCTGGTAGTGAGCCTGAAGCTGGGAGATAAGGAGCTCCAAAGTCAAGTGGGGGCTGGGCGAGCACTCAAGCTCCGGGAAGGAGCAGCCATTGCATTGCCTGGACAGAGACTTTAGGTTTTACCATAATGAATCTTTTTTTTTTTTTTTTTTTTTTTTTTTTTTGTCTTTCGAGACAGGGTTTTTCTGTGTAACAGCCCTGGTTGTCCTGGAACTCACTCTGTAGACCAGGCTGGCCTCAAACTCACAGAGATCGGGCTGTCTCTGTCTTCAGAGTGCTGGGATTAAAGGCGTGCGCCAGCTCTGCCCAGCATGAATCTTTTCTTGGAGAGAAGAGGTGGAGTGGTGTTTTGCTATGTCCAGGCTGGCTTTAAATCTGTCATCCTCCTGCCTCAGCTCTCCAAGTGCTAGGATTACGGCACCACATTCAGCTTGTTATCCCTGTGTGTATGATGGGGAAACTGAGGTTCTGAGAGGTGAAAGTTGATGTCCAAGATCACTTGGTCCTTAAAACAAGATTTAAACAATGCCTTGTTCACCCCACTAGAGGTTTATAATGAAGAACAGTGAGGGCCTCGGGGTGTTTTGGGGAGTAGGGTGTCAAGAGCCAGGTGGCATGAGGCCCAGGTTCTGGGAGTGGCTCCCACAGACAGCTTGGAGCCTGCCCGGCTCTGCCCACACACTGCAGGCTTCTAGCTGGGGCCTGAGCTGACTCCCTGGGCTCCTGGGTGGGTGTATGGCAGAAATAATGCCATGTTGGTGGAGCATGTGCAGAGGGGAGTCCTAGCGGCAGTCTTCCCTCCAGCTTCTGCCCCACCCTTGGGTCTGTCCCTTCAGACCCCGCTGAGCATTCTCCCCTGTCCCAGCTCAAGTCCAGTCTCTGTCCCCTACCCGAGCCTTAGCCCCTGACTCAGCCTCCGAGCTTGCTCCTCACCCCAGTTCCTGCCCCTTTGGGGTTTCACTTAGCAGCAAATTCTCCCTAGTTCCCCAGTGAGGCTCGCTCAGCACAGAACCCCTTTCCATACAGCTCTGGCCATAAGAGTCTGCCTTTCTGTCACCCTGGAGGCCTTCAATAAACCCTGGTCTCTGTGCACCTCCTGCACTTGCCCTGTTCAGCTATCAGAAGCTCACGTGTGCGCGCGCGCGCACACACACACACACACACACACACACACACATCAAGATAATTAGTGCTAACACTTGTCCCCATTCCCTGCATGCTGGACACTGCCCAGTGACCTTGCAGGTTCCTTTCTCAATCCCTAGCAGCCCTGATGTCACCCTTCAGAACTAACCCTTTTTACCGGCCAAAGCACACACTTAGAAAGAATGCAGCCAGCCACTGATGGTGCAGGGGTGTCCCATACGCTCACACAGACATCTCCATTTCCCTGGGTCCACCCCCAGAGGCCTGGGAAATCCTTCAACTTCTCTACCCATCTAAATCGGTCCAGACCTGTGATGTAAGCTACCAGGGAAGGCAGGAGAAATGCTAACTCACAGTTAACCTGGAATAGAGAGTGCGAGGTCAGACCAAACAACTTAAAGAGATGTCACAAAACAAAAAGTAAAAAGAGGATGTGAGATGCAGCTCAGTGATAGAGCTTTTCCCTAGAATCTCCCAGTGAGGACATGGTAGAGCCTCTGCCTAGAATCCTCCAGTGAGGGGCTGGGGTGTGGCTCAGTGGTAGAGCCTCTGCCTAGAATCCCCCAGTGAGGGGCTGGGATGTGGCTCAATGGTAGAACCCCTGCCTAGAATTCCTCCATGAGGGCCCAAGAGAGTGACCCTGCACTGGAGACTTGCTCTCCAGGTCTTGGATTTAATACTTATCTCTCTCTCTCTCTCTCTCTCTCTCTCTCTCTCTCTCTCTCTCTCTCTCTCACACACACACACACACACACACACCACATACAACTCATTATTTTAGATTTAGCATGTATTTTTTCTGTAGTAGATTTGGGAACTATGTCTCAGATGTCTAGGGCTCCAGCAAGCACTTTAGCGAGCTGGAGTGGTGTTTAGGGTACACGCTGCAGATGTCTGTGGTCGAAGGTTGCCTCCTAATACTTTGTTGTCCGTGTGTGTAAGACACTAGCTGTGGCAGCTGGCTCCTCCCGAGCACCCAGCCCATGCATTTTTCTCAGTTTGACCCTGACTCCCTCACATCATCTCCACCGCTGGATGAAGTCGGCGCTGCCATCAAAGCCGTCACTTCTGAACTAATCTTAACACCGCACACTGTTGTTACGCTGCTGGGTTTCGCCTCTTACTCTCTCCCTGCAGACCCCTCCGAGGCCCCGAAAGGCCCACACTTTCCCATCCCCACAAAACACCCCAAATCTGAGAGCCTGGGCGGGGGTGGGGGAAGACAGAGATTCCATCTGCAGCCCTGGCACCGCACGTAGTCTCAACCCTGGCATTTGTAGGGCTGCAGGGAGCGGGAAACCGCCATCTACCCAAACTGTCCTGTCCTGTGTTCTGAAGAGAGCTGCCTGCTTGCCTGAGACACTACCCTCCCTCATCTCCTTTCTGCCTGTGCAAGCCGGAGGACAGCTACAATCACGGCCTCCTGTCTTCTCTCCTCTTCCACGACGGTGTAGGATGGCCACATCTGCCAGGGTATAATGCATAAATCCTCGTCATTTGAGTCCCCCCACATCTTCTAACCAAGCCCCACTTTACAGTCTCCAGAGAGGAGAGTACCCCTCTTTCCTGGCATTCATCATCATCCGTGTGCCCCCAAATCACATGCGTGTCCATTCAGACACAGCCCCCATCCATGTCATTCCTCTGCACTTAAATTACTTCTTGTTTACTGAGTTACCCCCACCTTATTCCCAAGAAAATCTCCAATCGTGATACCATATTGTAATCATTTCCTGCTCACCCTGACACCCCCACCGGTTAAACCCAGACTTCTCATCTGCTCAGACCCCCAGTCTTCCCTGATCCCCACTGTAAATGCCAGGCAGGTTACCCCTGTTGTCTAATCTAGTCCCACAGAATCTAGCTGTGAGGAGCAGTCAACTGAGGCAGGAGAGGATTGTCTCTTGACCCCAGAAAAGAAACCTTGAAACTGGAAGACTGTTGGGAACTTTAACCCCAGTTTCTATGTAACAGGGACAGTCAGAAGAGCCAGGGAGAGGAGGGGGACAGAGGCAAAGGGCTCCGAGAGGAAGGGGCCCCCAGGGCCGCTCACCTGAGAAGCTCAACAGGCGGAGAGGTGGTTCCGGGAGAAAGCAGAAAGCGGACTGCCAAGCCTGGGCAGCCCTTTATCCACAGCTGCCACGCCCTGAGCAAACCTGGGCAGGCAGGCACAAGTCAGGTCTCCCTGAGGCCAGGGACGCCCCCACCTCATTCCTCCCTTAAAGGGACAGTCCTTCCCATTCTCTAGCTATAGTAACCTTTGGTGAAGTGGAAGGGGATCAAGGTGGGCTGGGGATTAGCAACTTAAAGGAGGGAAGATGCTTTATCCAGTTTCCTGAACTCCAAAGGAGACCCAGAATGGGGAAGGTTCCTAGGATCCTAGGGAAGGTATCCTTAGTGTCAAACCATCTTTTTGGAGGGACATGGTTAAAGCTGAACATCTATGCAATCCTTCTCTGATTTAGCTTCAGAAGGACTTTTTCTTTGTTTGTTTGTTTGAGACAGGGTCTCACTGTATAGCCCTGGTTGGCCTGGAACTCACATTGCAAACCATGCTGACCTTGGTGTCATCAGGACCCACTTGTCTCTGCCTCCCAAATGCTGGGATTAAAAGTGTGCAGCACCATCTATAGTTTTGTTTGGGGGTGGGATTGCTGGCATTTTTAGGAGTTAAGACCCTCTGTCCGTCCTGGATTCTTTGTCAGCAGGGCAGAGAGGTTAATAGAAGATACTGACATGGTCACAGTTGTCATATGAAGGAGACTCTTGCATAGTCATAGTGGTTCTTGGGGCTCATAGACCAGGCCCTAGAAGACTGAGAACAGAACTGTAGACCCCGAGCTGTGTTTCTCCCAGGAATGCACAGCTGATGGGAGGATGCTTCCGAGAGGGCGCGGGTGTGGATGTCAGAACGGCCTTCCTCCACTGCCGATAAGCCCCCTGTACTCTACAAGTCCCCGCCTTACCCTCCTCCCTTTCCTTCCCCCTCCTCTTTCTGCACTCCTTCTGCCTGGGGTCTGTACAAGCCCCCACATGGACCCTGTTGGGGATGCCCCCTCCCCCCAAATTCCGCCTTTTTACACAGAAGGGCTTTTGTCTGGGGGCTGGATAGAGAACAAGGCACTATTGAATGGCTGGCAGAGGATTGGGGTCACTGGGAGGGGCAGGACCAGGAAAGGGGTGGCTTCTATTCGGCTACAAGCTGGACTCCAGACGACCCCCAACACTACGGTGGGGGCAGTGGGGTGGAGCCCCAGAGGCAGCAGGCTAGGGAGAGGCTGCTCTTGTGGGTGTGAATTGGAGAATTAAAGGGGACTTAGGGTCAAGGGTCTGGGGGGTAAGGAAAAAAAAAACCCAGACCCCTCTCCCCACTTCCCATCGTGGCCTCCCTCCTTGATGTAGCTCATTGGCCTGTATTCCCTGGGGCAACTCCTGAGCCCCAAACCTAGGCCAAAGTTTTCTGCCTTCCATAAATGAGCAGACTTCTCCCTGAGGGTAGGAGGCATACACAGAGAAACAGAGGAAGGAGAGGTCTGGCAGAGTCTGGCCAGGGATAGAATGCAGAGGATCCCAGATCTGTTTAGGGATTCTTTGTACCTAGACACATCCTTCCCCAAGCCACTAGCTTGATTGACCCTTGGGAAACCAACCAAAGCCCTTGGTGGCCCCAAGATTAGGATAGTGTTTCCCTCTGCTGGTCACTGTAGGAACTACAAGCATCGGAGAGCAGGGGGTTGGAGGGGGGCGGGGGGGCTTGGGTCTCTGTCCTTTTTGGGCGCAAGCCCAGATGCTAGAGGAACCAGGTGAGAATCCTGAGTAAATTGTGAGGCAGGAGACCGTGAGACCATCGAGCACGGTAAGAATGATTGTCTGGATTAAGGTGAGTAGTGCCCTGTGGTCAGATATAAGTGGATCTCCAGGCCCCTTGTAAAAGGACCAAAGCTAGTGATTTTTTTGGGGGGAGGACATAGCAGGGCGTGATGTCACTGTGGTGGAGGTGTGTGTGTGTGTGTGTGTGTGTGTGTGTGTGTGTGTGTGTGTGTGTGTATCTGTATAGGGACGAACTATCTCTGGAGAGCCATATCCACGGTTGTGGGAAGGGGACCTGGGAGAAGGTGGTGGAAAGACTGGTACTTTCATTTATACTTTGGAATTTTACATCCTGAAAATATACTATCTTTTTTTAAAAAAAAGTTTAATTGAGAGGCCTGAAGAAATGGTTCAGCAGTTAAGATTGCTAGTGGCTCTTGAAGAAGACTTGAATTCTGTGCCTGGAACCCACGGCTCACAACCCCCGGAGATCCAATGCCTCTGGCCTCCAACGATACTGTACACGCATACACATACCCACCCGCACAAAGACACATAATTAAAAATAAACTGTGTGTTTGTTTAAGCTTGATTGAAACTGTTAAGGGTAGGGAAGTCTGGTGTACTTACAGTCCTAACATTTGGAAGGCTGAGGCTAGAAGAATTTGAGTTTGAGACCAGCCTGGACTACCCAGCAAGTCCTAGGTTAGCCCAGGATGTGCTGTAAGATCCTGTCTCAGTTGTTAAAAAATATTTAGTAAAATAAAATAATAAATTAAAATGAACATGCATTGTTCAGTATTTACACTTATTACCAGGATGCCAGGATGCCCTTATACCAATTGCTTCTCTGTTCAAGTTCCTTGTTTACATTGCTGTAGTATTGGCCCAGAATCTAGACATGTCTGCTGTAGATTTAAAAATCACCCCCAGAGTGCTTGCAATACTCAATGCAATGGAAATGTCAGGTAAGTCGTTACTCTGTATCCTGGCCATTGTGTACCCCCCAGAGGGTGACAAAGGCTGCCCGCTGCAGTTGTGGAGGACATCACGTGGCAGGGTCCAAGGTCAGACATCCTCAGGAAAACACAGTTTCGTTTTGTTTTTTTCTCCCGAGTACTTCTCAGAGGTGGATGAACTCTCCTACACAGAACTGGCAGGTGCAGAGGAATGATTGGTATACAATATATTTTATAACAACATATATTAATATAGTTGATAAGGTTATTAGAAGTATCTTTCCTTCATGTTGCTTTATTTCATTTTTATTTATTCGTGTGTGTGTGTGTGTGACTGTGTGTGTGTGTGTGTGTGTGTGTGTGTGTGTGTGTGTGTGTGTATGTACGGAGGCCAGAAGAGGGCATTGGATCCCCTGCTACTGAAGTTTCAGGAGTTTGTGAATCGACCACCATGGGTGATGAGAATGGAACTGGGGTCCTCTGCAAGAGCCGGAAGAGCTCTTAGCCTCTAAGCCAGCTGTCCAGCACCCTCATGTTGCTTTTTGTGGATCCTTTGGCCCAGAGCAACCTGTGGACCCTGGGACAGGCTGTGGTTTCTCAGCACTGTGGGTGTTCTTACTTAATATGAAAGGCAGCCTTCCCTGTGGTCTCTGAGCATCGCAACATTTTCAGGAATGCACCGAGAGCAGAGGCAAAGCCTTAGCAAAACTGCCTCTGGGGGCATGGAGGATGGGTCAAAAGGCTTGGTCCCAGCCTTTTAAGACAAAGCTGTGTCCTCCAGGTCAAAAGGATGGAATTTACCTCTGGCCTGGGTGGAGACAAGACGTTCTGATCTGCTCCAAAGATTAGAACATTACTCACAGTAGTCTCCTACTCTCTAGCTCACTTGTGTTCCCTGCCATCACTCTGACCAAAAGCGACTTAGGGAAGGCAACAGGTTCTTTTGGCTTGCAGATCAACGTGGAGGGAAATCAAGGCAGGAAACTTAGGCAGAAACCATGGAGGCTTGTCCTGTTCACACCCTCACACTGAGCTAGTCTTCCTACACAACCAAGGATCACCTGCTCAGGGAATGGTGCCCCCCACAATGGACTGAACTCACCTGCATCATTAAATAGCCAGGACATGTCCACAGGTCAGTCTGACCTAGGCAATTCCTCCATTGGGATTCCATTCTGTGGTTCTAGGCTGCAACTGATTGACAGTTAAAGTTAACTGGGACACTCCCCTTAAGAATTAATCTAGCGAGGCCTGTCAATCACCTGGCTAGATTATCCCTCAAAAAGGCAATTTGCTAAAGCCATGCTAAGGAGATGGGAGGAGTAGTTATCCTCTTAATGCGATAATATATTTATCCTTCTCCAAAGCCCCTCCTGGTGCAGATGTTGTAACGCTGTAGCCTACAGTCTCTCCCTCCCCCCAGAGCATGCTTTTTCCTTTCTTTACTATCTTTTCCTTTCATGTACCCGCCAAAAATCCTAAGCACGCTTTCCCTGGCATTCTGGGTTTTTCTTTTACAGACCTCCATTGCTAAAGAGATGACTTTCTCTCTCCCTCTTCTCCATCTCCTTCCTCCGACAGCTGCTGAGATCAACAGTTTGCCTGGCCTGATGTTTGTTGCTTAACCTCTAATAAAAATGCCCTTGAACTTCCTGTGGTAGTTTAAATAAAATGGTGCCCGTAGGCTCATAGGAAAAGACACTAATAGGAGATGTGGTCTTGTTGAAGTGGGTGTGACTTTGCTGGAGGAAGTGTGTCACTAAGGGGTGGGCTTTGAGGTCTCAGATGCTCAAGCCAGTTCACTTCTTGCTGCATGTGGATCCAGATGCAGGATTCTCAGCCTCCGTTCCAGCTCCAGCATCATGCCTGTCTGTGTACAATCATGCTTCCCGCCATGATGAGAATGGACTAAACTATTATCCAGCCCCAGTTAAATGTTGTCTCTTCACACAAAACAAAACAAAACAAACAAATACTAATACAACACTTCCTTTTGAGTCTGTTTTAAAATTCTTTTATTTTTGAGTGTAAGAACACCAGGAAAGGAGAGCTCAGGTCTTTGTGCTGTGTGAACATGCCAACCATCTGAGCCATCTCTCCAGTCCCTAAAAGTATGTTTTTAGCATGTATTTTTGAGTGTGGATGTTTTGTCTGCATGTATGTGTATGAGTCATATGCATGCAGTGCCCACAGAAGTCAGAAGAGGTCTTGAACCCCTAGAACTGGAGTTACAGATGGTTGTGAGCCACCATGTGGGTGCTGCAAACTGAACCTGGGTCCTCTGGAAGAACAGTCAGTGCTCTTAACCTCTGAGCCACCTCTCCAGCCCCTTAAAAGTGTTTTGTTTGTTTGTTTTATGATGACCTCACCAGATTTCTCAAGAAGCTGTTTTTTAACTTTATAAAAATTTATTTGTGTTTGGTTTTTGAGGCAGGGGCTGACAGCTTAACCCAGGCTGGTTTTGAACTCATGACCTGCTTGCCTCCACTGAGACTACAGGCATGCCACCACCATACCTGCTGATGCTTAACAGGTTATAGACCAAACAAATACTTCCAGTGATTGAATGTTGGGGCTTCCAGTGTGAGCTCTCTAGCTGAGGGGACCAGGCAAACTGAGGAGAGACTCAGCCCACGCCAGGGGTCAATCATCCCACTGTAGTTACTACGAATCCCAGAATGCTCTAGGGGAGGTTGGCCCGGCGCTTTCCCAGCAGCCATTCCATCTGCTTGCAATCACTTGCCCATTAAGTGCCCAGCTCTTTCCTTCACGCTTGACCTTCGCAACCTGGAGGCCCTTGGCCTGAATCCAACCACTGTAAGTTTCCTTTACTTCACATAGTGTTACCAAAAAAGTAACAGTTGCTGCTGTGGCTACAGTGTTGGTCTGTTGGGAAACTGATTCTTAGGAGAAGGATGTTTAGAGGTGGGGCCTTAGATCCTGATGGATGGGTTAACGCGTTGCCATGGGCGTGGGTTAGTTCTCGCTAGTGGGCTGTCCTAAAAGCAAACCACTTGCTTCTTACCTTTACTTGCTCTTCCATCTTCTGCCACGGGGTTATGAGAGTAGAAAGCCCTCACCAGAAGCTCACACCACACTCATAGAACTTCCTGGTCTCCGGAATCAATGAGCCAAACACAGAGCAGTTCATTCTAAGTTTCCCCGCTCTAGGTATCCTGTTAGGATGGCAGAAAATCGAGCAAGACAGATGCTAACATTTAAAGACCGGGCTATTTCAACACAGTGAGCTGTATTTCCTGCTTCTCTGGCCTGGTCTACCCGGACCCAAGCATCACCTGGCAGCCACAGTTAGAGTGAGGTTTGTCTCCACAGGGTGACCAGGCCCCATCTGTCCTCCGTTTTCACTGAAGATTGCTCCAGCTCCGGGCTGGCTCCTGACCCCAGACGGGGGCATCTTCGGGGATGTCACTGGAGCCGTGGAAACCAGGGTGTATCTGTCCCCAGTGAAGAGAAAGAAGTAAATAATATGGGCTTCCCCCTACTCCCAAATGTAGTGAGGGGCCGCTTGTTCATCCAGGCTGCCCAGAACCAAAACAACCACACAGAAACTATATTATTGAAAACCCTGTTTGGCCCATTAGCTCTAACTTCTTATTGGCTAACACATACATCTTAATTTAACCCATTTCTAGTAATCTGTGTATTACCATGTGGCTGTGGCTTACCGGCAAGGTTCCAACCTGCGTTTGTCTCTGGCTGGGATACATGACTTCTCTCTCCAGCATTCAGTTTAGTTCCCCTCCCCCAGCTCTGTTCTACCCTGTAAAGGCCAAGCCAGCTTTCTTTATTCATTAACCAATTGTATTGACAACATACAAAGGGGACTCCCACATCACCCAAAGGCTTTGGTGAGTTAACCGGACAAAAATGCCTGGGGGTGGACATGACCTGTAGAGGCCTGCTACCCCAGCACTGGGAAGACTGAGACAGGAAGATGAGGAGTTCAAGGCCAGCCTCTGCTACCTGTGGAGACCCTGTCTCAAAAACAAAACAAAACAAAACAAAAAAACAAATTAAACAGGTCAGACAAGGTGGCTCTGTGAGTAAAGGGGCTTGCTGCCAAGCCTGATGACCTGAGTTCGATTCCTAGGCCCCACATGATGAAAGATGAGAAGAGATTCCTGCAAGTTGGCCTCTGACCTCTCGTGTGCATTGAGGCACACCCACACGATTATATAAACACACGAACAATCAAATCTTCCTGTAAAACCAACAAAAGGGGAGAGTGACTTGACCACAACCAAGACTTTATTGGGGGACACCCTAAGAGTGGAAGCTTGTGGTGTAAAACCAAAACCTGCCACCCACTTACAGGCTGGGGATAGTTAAAGAGCAAAGGGGGAGAAGAGAACCAGACATTTCTCTTTTTAGGCCTTCAGTTGGCCTTTATTGGGTGAGGACAGAGAAAAGAATTAAAGAACTCCATGTAACCAGGCGATGGTGGTGCATGCCTTTAATCCCAGCACTTGGGAGGCAGGGGCAGGTGGATCTCTAAGTTCGAGATCAGCCTGGTCTACAGAGTGAGTTCCAAGATGGCTAGAGCTACACAGAGAAACCCTGTCTTGAAACTCCCCCCACCAAAAAAAAAAAAAAAAAAAAAAAAAACCAAAAAAAGCAGAGAGCTCCATGTGACTGGTAAGCACCTCTCAAGATCAGCCATTACCCAGGACCCACAGCAGAGAGAAAGCAAAGATTTAGAAAATGAGGGCAGGTATGGTGATCTACACCTTAAATCCCAACACTCAGGATACGAAGGCTGGTGGATCTTTGTGAGTTTGAGGCTAGCCTGGTCTACACAGCAAGTTCAGGATAGCTAGGGCTGCACAGTGAGAGCCAGTCTCAAAAAAGAATGAGAGAAAGAAAGAAAGAAAGATGAAAAGAATTTATAAAACCAAGTTGCTTTAAGTGTTTGGGGGGGATTATCATCGTTTAAGCAACATGGGGGGCTTTCTGATGTGACCTGGCCGGCTGACGGTTTTAACTTATTTCTGTTGGGTAGGCGAAAAGGGAATGCAGCTGTTGCCCCAGCTGTTTTTTGCTGAGCAGGGCAGTGTCCTTGTCAGGAGAGTCTTTGTTATTGGTCTTTTTGGAGATGGAGGAGGGGGAGGGAAGGGGAGGAGGAGGATGCCCATCCTTAACACAAAACAATATTTAATCACAAGACTACCACACTGTGTGGAAAGAATGAAGACATTTGGGCTGGAGTAACACTGGGCCAGCGAGATGGCTCCCGAGGGGAAAGCGCTTGCTGCCAAACCTGGAAATCAGAGTTGAACCCTGGCCACCCATGGTAGAGAGAAGTGACTACTGAAAGTTGTCCTCTGACCTCTGCAGGGCACACACGCACACACGCGCATGGACACACACGCACGCACACACACACTGAAGAAATGTAAATACATTTTAAAAATGAAGAATAGAGTAATCTAAAACTTAAAGAGTTTAGTTGAGGATAAGAAATCATATTTATGTGTGATCTATATATTAATATATTTCTCTATATTAAATACCTTACATATTGATTTCCCCCTGGATAAAAGCCTTTGTTCTCCTGTCTCATAGTCTTTGTTCAGGGATCAGTTTCCAGCCAGTGACCCTTGGCTACCAGCACCCTGTCCTGACTTAACCCCTTGCATATGTGGCCAGGCCCTGAGGCTGTTGGGACAGTGAGTATGCAGATCTTGAGGTTTGGCTGGCACTTCTGCTGCCTCCTGTCAGCCTGGCTCCCATCTCAGCATCCTCAGCCACTCAGCCTCCCTGCCCTGATCCCAGAGACCAGTCCTGAGCTCTGAGCATGCCTGAGCCAGGCACACCCCGTTGTGACTGACTATCTTGGTATTTCCAAGGGACTGTCCCAGTGCCCGTGGCTCTTGAGCTTGCTGTGACTGGCTTAGTGACTTGTGACACCATGGAAGGTCAGACCCAGGTCTTGTGTGTGTGCGGTGGGATGACAGGGACAGCAGAGTCCCGTTGGGCCCACCCCCACCCTGCCAGGACAGACAGAGTCAGAGAACATTTTCCCAGGAGAGTGTTCCAAAAGCAGGCTCCTGCCTCCAGCTCCACTGTCCTCACTCAAACCCAGCTTCCCCCTCAGTCCCAGAGTCCCAACAGTCTCTGCTTGGTGTCCTGCCCCTGTCCGCATTCCCTGTCTTCTGTCCTCTACTGCAGCCAGAGGAAGCTCGCACTGCTAAGTCAGGTCCCACAACCCTGCCCCAGAGCCATCCCCTTCCAGCTAAAAGCTAAGGCGTCAGTGTCCTTTTGTGTGTAAGTCCCCATCTAAGCCCTCATCACCTCTGAACCCATGGTCTCCACTAACTCACCAACTTGGCCCTGTACATCCGGGAGGTAGCTTTCCTAACTGTGTGCACTTATTCCGTCCCTCCCTCGTCTTCATTCTCCTGGATTCCACATGGGTGCCACTTTCTCAATGAGACCACTCAATTTAAAGTCACAGTGAGTGTGTGTGCATGTACATGTGTGTGTGTGTGTGTGGTGTGTATACGTGTATACGTGTGTATGTGTGTATATGTGTGTGTGGTGTGTGTACGTGTGTGTGTGTATGTGTGTGTGGTATGTGTGTGTACGTGTGTATACATGTGTGTGTATGTGTACGTTTGTGGTGTATGTATGTGTACCTGTGTGTGTGTACGTGTGTGTGTATATGTGTGTGCGTGATGTGTGTACATGTGTGTGTGGTGTGTATGTGTGTGTGGTGTGTGTACGTGTGTGTGTATGTGTGTGTACGTGTGTATACATGTGTGTGTATGTGTATGTGTGTGTATATGTGTGTGTGGTGTGTGTACGTGTGTGTATATATATGTGTGTGTGGTGTGTGTACGTGTGTGTGTGGTGTGTATGCGTGTTTGGTGTGTGTGTACGTGTGTATACATGTGTGTGTATGTGTACGTTTGTGGTGTATGTATGTGTACGTGTGTGTATGTGTACGTGTGTATGTATATATGTGTGTGTGTGTGGTGTGTGTACGTGTGTGTGGTGTGTGTACGTGTGTGTGTAGCTCAGAGGTCAACACTGTCTGTCTTCCCCAGTCATTTCACTTTGTATTTTGAGCTCACAGATTCTGCTAGACTGACTGGCCAGTGAGCTCCAGGGTCCCTCTTGTCTCTTCTCCCCCAGCTCAGATTGCAGTTACACACTGAGGGAGTAGGAGATACACAGACTCCCTGGGGGGCAGGCAGACATGGTGAGGTGATGAAGACGAGGAACTCGCAAGATGGCTGACTTCTCCCTCTTCTCCTGACCTGAGACAAAATCTGGCAGCTAAAACAAAGGTCTGGAGGGGCTCCTTTTCTCCTGCCAATAGGGTCCCCTAGTGATGGACTGACTCACCAAGGTCAAGGCCAGAGCAGGGCAGTTTGAACAACTATGAGCCGATCAGCCAGCCTGTCTTTATTCAAACTCACTAACCCTACATTAGGGAAGACCCTTCAGACTCAGAAAGTTCCAGGACTTAAGGAAAAGCAGGGTGTGTGTGTGTGTGTGTGTGTGTGTGTGTGTGTGTGTGTGTGAACGCAGGTGCCCATGGAGACCAGAGGTCCCAGATCCCAGGAGCTGGAGTCACAGCTATTGTGAGTCACCTGACATACATGCCAGGTCCTCTGCAGGAGCAGTATGCGTTATCAACCACTGAGCAATCTCTCCAGCCCCCATGCCTAGATTAAAACAAAAAAATGGGGCTGCTGAGAGTGAAAATCAGGTTCCTATAATTGAGCCATGTCCCCAGCCCCTTAAAAGTCCAGTTTCTCCCTGATATCACTTCCTGGCACAGTTTAGTATCTGGGTATTAACTGTGTCTTCTTGTCTTCTGGAAGGGGCTGAGGAAGGGGCTTAGCTCTCACACAAGCTACCACCGTCCCCAAACAGAGCCCTCGGGTGCCTTACGACAGAGATGCTCAGAGATGATTTCCTGGGCAGCCAAGTGAGAACCACACTTATGAATCACAGTGTCCTGGACCCTGCAGCCCACAATGCAGGCCTCCATCTTCCTAAAAAAACGGCACCATTGGAGAGAACATAGTAAATCTATACAGGTGGAGAGGGAAGGAACTCACGGCCAGGCACCTGGGATCCAATCCCTGCCACGGGTAGGCATAGCCCTCACTCTGGTCCTCAGTTTCCCCTTGTGGCAACTGGGCTAATAATAGCCAGTCCCCTGCGGGGCTGCCCTTTTGGCTTCAATGGGGCTGTTGTGTGGGATACAGACAGCGTGACTAATTCTGGAAGCTGGTTCCCTTCCTGGAAGGGGGTGGAGTGGGAGGGGTGGGGCTGTGGGGTTTTGAACAGTCAACAAAGGAACCCTTGTGGGCAGGGGCCCTCAAGGGGAGGAAAACATGTCCAACCCTACGGGTCCTGGACAAAAGTCCCAGGTCTCAGAGAGGTTTACCAGGGCGTTCACATTCTTTGAAGACTTCAGCAAGAAATACTGGTTTTTGGAAGAGGAAGGCACTGCAGTGTCCTGGGCTTTACTATGTCCCTCTCCTTGCCAGGAGCAGCAGTGAAACTGCGGAGAGATTGCCCCTGAAAGGTTTCTGTACCATGAGATTAAGTCTCTCTGCCGATGTAATAAGGCCGAATTAATAAATCCAGGTTTAATCTGAGCAAAACCCTCCCGGGTCTCCCAGGGGAAGAAGAGAAAACCACCAGGGGAACCTCAAGGAGGGGGCTTGTAATACCCTCTGGGGGTAGGGGTAGAATACCTACAGCAGCAGGGCGGCTCACATGCTTTGCCAGAAGGTCACTGGGCATGTGCACTTGTTCACATGGGGCAGCCATGCTGGACTGAGCACAAAACACAAGTCACACCCACAGCCCTCCTGATAGGGTTCCAGGCAGCTGTCACAGGGCAACATGTGCACAGGAGCTGGGACATAGTGACAGCAGCAGTGGCTGTGGGAAGAGCAGACTGCTGCTATAGGAAGACAGCTCGGGCCACATGACCCTGTGACCTTTGCTTGGCTGGAGGCATTTCCTGCCAGAAGAGTTCCACAGGAGCACAGGGGCTGAAAGGGCTGGCATAAAGATGTGGTGGCTGTGGTGATGGTGATAATGACAGTGGAGGTACTGGAGGTGATGGTGGTGGTAATGATGATGGTGGTGATGGTGGTGGTAATGATGATGGTGGTGATGGTGGTGGAGGTGATTATGGTGGTGGTGATAGGGGTGATAATGGTGGTGATGATGGTGGTGATGATGATGGTGATGATGATGGTGATGATGATGGTGGAGGTGATGGTGGTGGTGTTGGAGGTGATGATGGTGGTGATGATGGTGGTGGTGATGATGATGGTGGAGGTGATGGTGGTGGTGATAATGATGGTGGAGGTGATGGTGGTGGTGATGATGATGGAGGTGAGGATAGTGGCAGTGATGAAGGTGATAATGATGGTGGTGATGATGGTGGTGGAGATGGTGATAGGGATGTCAGTGATGGTGGTTGTTGGTGGTGATGGTGGTGATAGAGGAGGAGGTTGTGATGGCTGTAGCAGTGTGATGGTAGTGTTGGGGATGGTGGTGATGATAGCCACAGGGTTCATGTACGGGGCACTGCAGAGGGCTGAAGCTGTTTGTCAACTCTTCAAGACTGGGGCGTGGTTCCCCAGTAGCTTCCTTGCCTAGTGTGCAGGAGGTCTGGTTTCTTTCCCCAGTGCTGAAAAAGTAAATGAACAAAGCTGCACCTATCGTCACAACTAAAGGAAAAGAACAGAAACAAACAGGAACTCTGTGACTGCTTCGTGTGGGGCCAATCCCTGGAAGACTTCACATGTCTGGTGTGCTGCCAGCAGCTGGGAGATCACAGGGTCTCAGCAGGGCCACTTCCAGCCCTGCTTTCCTGCCTCTGCCCTGGCCAGCCCTCACTGCCAGCCTTTGCAGCTCTGTGCCATGCTGGAAACAGTTAGGAACCTCAGGCCAAAGTCCCAGTGTGAGTAGCCATCCGTTAGATCATAGGTTCTGCATTTTCCTATTTGGCTTCAAATTTCAGTCCAGCCACCTAGGCAGGTCTCCCAATGTGTGACACCAGCATAGTGGCCCTTAGCCCCCAGTAGCCAGGCAGCCCTGTGACTTCAGGGGCTGAGAAACCACACATTGCCTGAAGCTATTTCACACTCAATTTTGTTTGTTTCCTTCAGATAAGGTTTTGCTATGTATCCCAGAGTGGGCCGAACAGTCCTCCTACCTCAACCTTCTGAGTGCCAGGCTAACAGGCCTTCACCACCACCCCAGGCATCCACTCTTTAAAGAGTTACAATGGCTACCGCTGCGTGGGTAGTGGTGGGATCAAACTGTGGGCCATGGTGTGTTTTCTGTTCCCCTTCTAGTGGTGACAGAGGGGAGCATTTGAGACGCTTTTACCTGTGTCACTGTGTCTGCTCTTCATCTGAGAGCGCCCTTCACACTGACCGTGAGCCCTTCAACGTCTGTGTTGCCCAAAGCCTTCACTGTTTGGTTCTCACAGCTGCACAGGCGGGTGTGGTAGCCTCACTCTTAACGTTTCTATTTTAAAGGGAAACGGGCACAGAGGTGTTAAGCAACCTTCCCAAGGGCACACAGAAAGTGATGGAGCTGGGTTCTCACCGAGGCAGCCAGGCTTTGGGATCTGGGTTTCCCTCAGTGCTGCACAGGCAAGTGGAGGCCTTCCTTGCCTTGAAGGAGAATAGAGTGAACAGCAATCCCAGGATGTGGGATAGGCTGAGGCGGAGGATATAAGATCAAGGCCAGCCTGGGCCACATAGTTTGGGACCCTGCCCCCTGATAAAAGACAACAGCAGAGCTGACCCTGGCAATGTGTACATGCAGCCTCAGTTACACTGGAGGTTGAGGAGAGAGCATGGGAAGTTGACGCCCAGCAGGGACAACGTAGCAAGTTTGGTCTCAAAATAGAAAACCCAGAAAGGGTTAGGAATGTAGCTTAGTGGAAAGTGCCTGCCTAGAATCAATCCCCAGTGAGGGGCTGGGGGCGAGGCTCAGTGGTAGAGCCCCTGCCTAGAATCCCCAGTGAGGGGCTGGGGGTGTGACTCAGTGGTAGAGCCCCTGCCTAGAGTCCTCCAGTGAGGAGCTGGGAGTGTGGCTCAGTGGTAGAGCCCCTGCCTAGAATCTCCCAATGAGGGGCTGGGATGTGGCTCAGTGGTAGAGCCCCTGCCTAGAGTCCCCCAGTGAGGGACTGGGAGTGTGGCTCAGTGGTAGAGCCCCTGCCTAGAATCCCCCAGTGAGGGGCTGGGGTGTGACTCAGTGGTAGAGCTTCTGCCTAGAATCCCCCAGTGAGGGGCTGAGGCATGGCTCAGTAGTAGAGGTCTTGTCTTACATACAAAAAGCCCTAACTTTAATCCTTGGAACTGAATATCGTCCTCATAGTGACTGCTGAAACTGCTTAATGCTCTTGACAAAGATGGCCTGGCAGCAAAACAAGGACACCGGAAGTGGACATTTGTCCTTTGGGCACTGGCCAGTACCTATTGCCACCACTAACCTCATCCCAACCCCTGCCAGGCCATCTCCCCAGGAGCTAAGCCTGAGTCAGGCAGAGACCAATTGGAGAATCCTGTTCCCAGGCCACAGGACAGATTCAAAAAGGAGCCAATCAAAGCTGCCGGGGCATTGTGAACTGATGTTTGGGTTTCTTTAGGACTCTTCCTCTTGCCGGGCAGGAACTGAGGAACTGCCAAGTATGTTCTGGGAGATTTTGTCTGTAGAAGGAGCCAATAGGGTGGAAAGCAATACTGAGCCACCAAGGCGGGACTGATAATGGCGCTGTTGGAGTACCTAAAGGAGCCAGGACTGAAATCCCAGCAGCACTCATGAGGGAGGCCAACCTTGTGAACAGTCTGACAGGTGGGAGGAGGCAGTGGACGTGGTAAAATCCAGGGCAAGGACCCCTGGCCACAGGCTGCCAGGTGTCACCTGGGTGTGTGCAGAGGCCTTGTGTCTGGAGCTACTGGTGTAGCTCCTCTCTACCATGATCAGCATCTCTACCAGCACCCCACCCCCCACAGAGAGAGGGATGCAGAGGTCACAGATACAGGCCTCCATGAGGACGAGGGCACCAGCCAGCTCAGTGGCAAGCCTGGGCAGCCATACCCCGTGGAAGGCAGGCAGCAACACACACCCTCCCATTGTGATGCTCAGGGGACCAGGCTGCCAGAGCAACTGGCTTGGGATGTGGGGGTATTGCAGCTGTGTGTGATGGAGACAGCAGGTGTGGGAGCAGAGGGAGTCTCCTGGGTCTCTACCCAGGTGACGTTGGGCACAAGCATAGGTCTCAAGTAGCATGACAGCTATGTACTAATGCGAGTCCCAGGAGACTAAAAAGCCGGCATCAGCCTGTATTACTCTGCTCCAGGCACTGAGATGCATAAACCCACCAATCGAATATAGAAGGTGAGTCGGTGTCCTTACCAGACTCTGGAACTGGGCCTGAGACTCCCCGTCTTTATTTCTTTTCTATGCTGTAATAAAAACACTATGACCAAGGCGATTTATAGGCTCAGGGCTCTGAAGGGTTAGGGTTCATAGTGACGGGGAGGGCGTGACAGCAGGGGACAGGAGAGTGGCTTGAGCAGCTGCTGAGATCTCACATCTCAAATGCAAAATGGAAGCAAAGGCAGCATATGGGAAACGGGATAGTTTTTGAATCCCCAAAGCCCAGTGACATCCTTCCTCTAGCAATGCCACTCCTCCTGAACATCCCCAAACACTCTTATCAACTGGGGACCCAAGTATGGGGACATTTCATGCAAATCGCCATACTCCCCTGGAAACTTTGGGGTGTGACCCTGCCTCCTTAGATGGATGCCATGTCCTGGATTGGCTTCACTTGTATCTGTCAGGCAGGATGTGAACTAGGAGCATGGAAATGGTGGGGGCGCCCTTGTCAGAGTTTTTGGTTGGCAACGTAGTTCAGTGGTAAAGCACTTGCTTGCCTAGTTATACACAAGGTCTTGGATCCCATCCTAGCTCCACCACCCAATTGTAGTAGCGCCTGCCAGGCCTATGCTATACAGTGAGGTTTAAAAGAAAAGCAAGGGGCTGGAAAGGTGGCTAAGTGGTTAAAAGCATGCATTGTTTTGGCAAAAAAAATGGGAGTTTGGTTCCTAACACCCACATTGGGTGTCTCATGACTGTGTGCAACTCCAAGGGATCTAATGCCCTCTTCTGGCCTCTGCAGTCACTGCATTCATATGCACAAACACAGACAGACAGACAGACAGACAGACAGACAGACAGACAGACACACACACACACACACACAACAAACCTTGGAAAAGAAAAGAAAAACACTGTGACACCAGCCATTCCCCAGTTAGCTCTCTCTGACTCTGACTTTTGGATTGGGATATAAGCACTCAGCCTCTGCCCCAGCGCCATGCCTGCCTGTTGCCATGCTCCCTACTGTGATGGTTAGAAACTCTGACCCTCTGGAACTGTAGGCCACCAATAAAATGTGATTTATAAGTTGCCGTGGTCATGGTAATCGTATCACAAGATAGAAAAAATAATTAGGACACAGATTCAGGTCTGTGGCCGTCACGCTCTCCTCGGGCTTAATCTTTCTAATTTTGTTACATTTTATTTGTGTGCACGCGTTCTCACACGTAAGTCATGGTTCACATGTGGAGGTCAGAGGACGTCTTGCCGAAAGGAGTTGGTGCTCTCCTTCCATCAGGTGAGTTCTGTGGATCAAACCCATGTCGCCAGGCTTGGCAGCAAGTCCCCCTACCTGCTGAGTCCCTGTCTCACAGGTCCAGGTCCTTGTTTTGTTTTCCTACTGGGAATTGAACCCAGAGTCTTAAACTTGACAGGGATAGTTCATTTTTACTGTCAACTTGAATGGGTTGAGGATTGCCATGCAAACACCCCTGTGGATCTGCCTATGAGGGTGCTTGAGCCTGAGAGTAAGTCCAAGACTGGATCCCTATGACCTCAGCATTGTAAACAGTCACCAGGGACGCCCATGTTGTCAGTCCCTCAGCTGACTGCTTGAAGTCTTGCTTTGAAGTGACTCAAATCAAAGTCCTCTAGGATGCCCATCTCCCAACACCCCAATAGCAGCCGTCTGGCTCCCCCACAAGTCTGGGGTACTTTGGTGCTCCCAGAAGCACCCATGATACCCCAAACAGTAGCTGAAATATCTTCATGGGGTCCCAGGTACTGGGTGACCACTCCACTTTACATCCTGGGTGGCAGTCCCTGGGGGCGGGGTGTGGGTGAGATCGAGGTGGTACACATGGGGGCCTGGGAAGCTCCCTTGAATTGTTACTCCCTCTTAGACTGCTTCAGTGCTGGCTGTGGGCAGGAGAGGTAGAGGGAAGAGGAAGGAAGGAGACAGTGTCTCTGGGGTTTGCTCAATTGACAGCGCTAACACCAGCACCCAGGCCCCCAAAAGAGGTCTAACCCCTATACACAGGACAGGGCAAGAGTCCAGCTATTGTTAAAGACAGAGAGGCAGTGTTTGGCAGAGAGGGGATACACAGCTTCAGGCTGCCCAGGACCAGGTGCTGGGTATCTGCAGAGTGAGGTGGGGCTGCTGTGGCAAAGACTTGGCCCCCAGCATTTGGAACTGTTGGGGAGACCAAGAGGCAGAGGAGATTCACCTGGAGGGGCCGGTGAGATGGTTCAGCAGGTAAAGGCAGCTGCCAACAAACGTGACAGCCACAGTTCAATCCCAAGGACCCAAATGGTGGAAGGAGAGAGCTGACTGCTGACGTCCATACATGTCCCTTCCAAAACATACATACATACACACACACACACACACACACACACACACACACACACATATATATATATATATATATATATATAACAATAGACCCCCTGGAGACTTGAGTGGGAACAGGAAGGGTTTAGAACTATGTGCCTGCAGAGATTCAGGATGACACTTGACTCAGAGCCAGGAGTGGGTACCCCATCTTCAATGTGGTGCATGTTTGTCACCCCAGCACTCAGAAGGAAAGTGGAGAGTTTGAGGACAACCTAGAATATACAATGAGATTCTTTTGCCAAGAAAACAAAAAAGTGTGTGTCAGGGGGGATGCTGCAGAGCATGCCACTATTCCAGAGGGCCTGGGCTCAATTCCCAGCACCCATGTCAGATGGCTTATCGCTACCTAAAACTCCAGCTTCACAATACCACTGGCCTCTGTGGACATCCACACTCGTGAACACACACACACACACAAACATAAAAATAAATCTAAAATAGTATTTCCAACAGCCAAATATTCTCGATGCAGATCAACCTCCAAAAATATACAAACTGGAAAATGTATTCTAAAATTACTACAGGGTTGATAAAAGGCTCCATGGGCAAAGGCACTCGCCACCAAACCAGACAATTAGAGTTCAATTCCCAGGTCTGAAATGGGGAAGGAAAGAACTGACAATGGAAAATTACTGTCCTCTGACTTTCACTCATGCACCTTGGCATAGGCTCCTCCTTCCCCACACAATGTTTACAATGAAATAATCCCAGCACTCGGGGGGCAGAGGCAGGCAGATCTCTGTAAATTCAAGGCCAGCCTGGGAAGAGTGAGTTCCAGGACAGACAGGGCTACACAGAGAAACCCTGTCTCAAAAACAAAAACAAAAACAAAATTTAGAAGTGGCTATGGTCACAATTTTTGTTACTTAGAACTTGAAGAGGCAGATCTTCAATGTGAGTGTATATGCATGTGTGTGAGTGTGTATGGGAATGTGTGTCTGTGTGTGAGAGTGTGAATATGTGTGTGTGTGTGGGAATGTGTGTCTGTGTGTGAGAGTGTGAGTGTGTGTGTGTGTGTGTGTGTGTGGAACAGGGCTTTCCTCTGACATTCTCCATACTTTTTGAGACAGGTTCTCTCACAGACCCAGCAGCACACCGACTGGGCTAGACTATCCCACAGTGATTCCCGAAGATCCTCCTCTCTGCTTCCTCGCACTGAAGTCAGGTATACACTGCTGTGCCCAGCTTTTTAGGTGTGTTCTGGGGATTGAACTCAGGACCCACACTTGTGTGACAACCATTTCTCCTGCCAAACCGTCTTCCAGACAGCAATAGGCAGCTCCCTGAGGCTGGATCTTTAAAGAGAGCCCATTTCTCTGCTCTGTCAGCTACCAGCTGGATCCAATGACTGTTCTAAAAAATGGCACACCTACTGAAAGGCGGGGTCTTTGTCCCTGCACCTTAGAGTTCAGGCAGATTGACAGTTGCCCTGGCTGACTGAAAAGCAAAAACAAGGCACCTTTAATCCTAACATTCAGGGGGCAGAGGCAGGCAGATCTCTGAGTTTGAGGCCAGCCTGGTCTACAGAATGAGTTCCAGGACAGCCAGAGTTACACAGAGAAATCCTGTCTCAAAATAACCAACCAACCAACCAGCGACGACAACAACAACAACAAAAAAGCAAAAAACAAGGCTAGAATGTCATAGACAGAAGCTTCTGAAACACTTACTCTGAGCCCTAGGCTACCCTGTAAGAAGGGCGAAAAGTCCTGAGGCAGCCACGACGGGAGAGAGAGCTCAAGCCTCTCAGACAGAAGATGGGCTAATGGTCCCCGTGGTGTCCCGCCGCCAGTCTTCCGGCCTAGGCACAGACTATGGGTCAAGAAGCCCACATTGGCCCTTCCAAACCAAGTCCTTCCATCGTCCTTCTTGTGCTAACCAAGTGCAGCGCACCATGGAGCAGACACAGCTCTCCCTGTCCAACCTTTCATGCCGCAGAACCAGAGAGTCTAATAGAAGGATTATTATCCCCTGCTAGGTCTGGGCGGTTTGTTTCGCAGCCGAAGGGCAGGACAGCGGTTCCTTGAGTAGCTTGCATTATTGTAATAGCATTGCTTTTTATGCAGAAACCGAAAATTCATCTCCCTACGCACACCACTGTTTGAACCTTCCCAACAATTACTTCTGAATGTAAAATTAATGGCCTTCAGAACCCTCATTAATCACGGCGGTGTGTGCGCTTGAGTAAGAGCTGGCATGAGGAAGGAACTGCACATTAGTCTCTGCTTGACGGTGAGGTGCTAGTGTTCTCACGCACAGACCCCGCTGTTCCAGCGTGTAGAGGTTCTTCTGGAGGCGGGAGAGAAGAACAGAGCCGGGCACGGAGGTGTAGGCCTGCAATCCCCAGAGCCCCAGGCAGGAGGATGGTTAAGTTTTATGCCAGCCTGAGCTACAGTCATGGTTTGAATCTCAAAGCCCCCCCACAGTCTCCTGCATGTGGATACATGGTTCCCAGATAGTGGTGCTGGTCCCAGAGGCTATGGGACAATGGAGAAGGCAGCCTCGCTGGAGGACAGAGTTTACTTGGAGGGTGACGGTATTGTTGGGCTCTGCTTCTCGGCTTGGTTCTCTCTGTGAAGAGAGACCCAGCAAGATGTGAAGAGAGACCCAGCAAGGTGTGGAGAGCTTTGGGTTCAGGATCCCAAAGCTGTGACTGACTCCCAGCTCCCATGCCTTCCCCACCATGACGGACCATATCCCCCAAAACCGTAAGCTGGGATAAACCTTCCTGTCAGTTGTGGCAGGAATGTTTTTCACGGCAATGAGAAAAGCGACTGCAGCAAATTCAGAGAGATGCTATCTCTACAGAAGGACGGGGCTGAGTTTATGTCTGTCATTCCAGCACCCAAGAGACTGAGACAGGAGGATCGGGGCTTAAGGTCATCCTTGGCCGCAGAGTGAGTTTGAGATAGCCTGGGCTACCCAGGACAGTGATCTGTCTGGTTTTTTGTTTGTTTGTTTTTTATTTAAGATTTATTTTTTTTATTATGGATGCAGTGTTCTGCCTGCATGTATGCCTGCAGGCCAGAAGAGGGCATCAGACCTCATTACAGATGGTTGTGAGCCACCATGTGGATTGCTGGGAATTGAACTCAGGACCTCCGGAAGAGCAGCCAGTGCTCTTAGCCTCTGAGCCATCTCTCCAGCCCCCATCTGTATTTTAAACAGTGTGCACACAGGAGTGAGGAGAGAGAAAGTTTTCTGGAGGCTGAAAAGCCAAGACTGGGGGAACCCCTCCCCTGCTGAGCGCATTAGGGTCTCCTGGCAATGGAGAGTGCAGATGCTGGGGGAACCCAGAGTGGAGGGCCCTGGCTTACACTCTCCCGCCACACAGCGCTGGCCCTGGTGTTCCTCTGTGGTTTGCATCTGGTGTGTCCCTTTGTGGCCACTGGGGACTAAGAGGCAGGGTTTTGGGGTGCTGGTGCTTGGGGAAAGGTATCTTAGTTCAGGTTCCTATTGCTTGATTGATAGAATAGCATGGCCAAAAGGGAGGAAAGGGTTCATTTCAGCTGACAGCTCCAGGCTCACACTCCATTGCTGAGGAAACCAGGGCAGGGCTAGAGGCAGGAGCTGAAACAGAGGCCACGAAGCAGTGCTGCTTACTTGGCTTCCTCGGCCTGGCTTGTCTGACCTATGTTCTTACAGCAGCCAGGACCGCCTGTCCAGGAGTGGCCCTGCCCACAGTTGGCTGGACCCTCCCACATCAACCGTCAATGAAGAAAATGGAGCACGGTCTTAAAGTTCCCACAATCCAAACGGCCCTAACTTGTGTGGAAATGACATAGAACTAGCCAGGACAAGCGGGCTCAGTGAGCACCAGCAGGGCTCCAGAGAGTGCTTATTCCAGAGGGCAAGGTTAGCCCCGGCCTGTTCTCTGCTTGCCATCCCATCCAGTAATCTGTTCCCTGTGGGCCCTTCCACAGCGTTACTAGATGGCGTGGGTGCTCTCGGACTTCCAGCTTCTCAAACCGGGTGCTGCACGAAAACACCCCCACCCTTATTTTGAGACAGGTTCTCTCTGTGTAGCCCAGACTGGTCCCAAATTTGTGATCCTCCTACTTCATCTTCCTGAGGGCTGAAATTACAAGTGTGTACCACACTGCCCATTTTACACCTCTTAAATTTTTTTTTGTTTGTTTTATTGAGACAGTGTTTCTCTGTATAACAGCCCTAGCTAGCCTGGAACTTGCTCTGTAGACCAGGTTGGCTTGGAACTCAGAGATTTGCCTGCCTCTGCCTCCCAAGTGCTGGGATTAAAAAGCATGTGCCAACACTGTCAGGCCCCCAAATTGTTTTTCGTGTGTGTGTGTGTGTGTGTGTGTGCGTGCGTGTGTGTGTGTGTGTGTGTGTGTGTGTACATGAGTGCAGGTGCACTTAGAAGCCAGAAGAGGGTGCCAGATCCCCTGGAGCTGGAGTTACATGTGGTTTTGAGCAGTTCAATGTGCTGGGAACTGAACTCAGGTCCTTTGGAAAAACACCAAACATTCTTACCACTGAACCATCTCTCCAAGCCCTTAAACCTCATTTATTAATAACCACCCTTGGGTGTCTTGTTATAGCAATGAAAGAGAAATAAATACATGTCCAAATCTCCACCAGACCCCCTAGAATATGGCCTTATCCTCTCCCATCTCTCAGAGCAGGGCCGTGGTCTCTCCACAGTGCCCTCTGCACAGACATACTCCCTCCTCCAAAATATATCTGTTCAGACCCTCTGCAGGGCCTTGCACTCCTGGAGAGGCTTCAAGCTCCTAAGACACAGGAACAGCACCTTTTCTCGCTGACAGTTACAAAAGGAACATTTATGGTCACCCCACCCCCTGACTCTCTGTAGACGTTTGGTGTGCGCATTTCTGGGATTCAGACCCAGGCTGTGAGTGTGCTAGGTGAGTCTTGTTTATTTCTAGCAATGCTACAGACAAGACAGTTTTGGGAAAACCCTGGGGGGGGGGGCAGTGGTGAATCAATGTTCTGCAAGTGACACGGGAGCTGGGAGGCTCTGGGCTGGCAACACAGTGGTGAAGATCGAGCCCACTGGGGCTTTTGGGTAATCGGGTACTGATCCCCAAAAGGCTAGAACATTTCCCAGACGAATGGATCGCCAGTCCCTCCATGTTGCTTTTGAAGAAATTTCTCAGGAACTTGAGACTGACCGCCAATGTGTTCTAAGGTTTATCAGTTATGACCTTAAACTCGCAGTGCTGAATCCCCACACTGGGAAAGCTGAGGCAGGAGGATTGTCACACATTCAAGACCAGCCTGGGCTACACAGAGTACCAGACCAGGCTCCACAGGGAGCTTCTGCGTCTGCACCCACACATCCCAAAAAGGCTGGGTGCAGTGGCTAGGCCCTTAATCCTAGCACTTGGGAGACAGAGGCAGGTGCGTCTCTGCGAGTTCAAAGCTAGCTTAATCTTCATAGAGAATTTCAGGACAGCCAGGACTATATAATGAGACTCTGTCTCAAAAAGAAAAAAACTCCAAAGCAAGCAAACAAGCAAAATAATAATAATAAAATAAATAAACTTAGAATGTTAAAGAAGTCTTGAGAAACAACATCTGTTGAGAACTTTCTCCTGACGCTGAGCGGAGCGCCCCCTTTCGGCCTAAGCCCGAAGAGCCTTAAGTTCTCAAGCGCCAGAGCAGTAGCTCCCCCTGGTGGCCACCTGCGCTGCCGCAGAGATCTGCAGATGGAGGGGAAGTGGGGATCCTGCACCAAGAGAAGCTGGAATCCTGGACCGCTCAGCCAACCCAAAGCGGCAGGGGCTGCTGAGGGGCTGTACTGTCAAGTCATGTCGTCCACTCCCACAGGTTTTATTTTCTATTGCCCCAAAGCAGATGTATTTATTATTTCTTGGACGTTGAGGCTCACTTTTTCTGGAAACAGCTCCTTGTTTTCTTTTGAAGTCTCTCCCACAAGCAGCCAGCTCATGTGGTTCCTGAAGAGCCGCATCCCCAGGCAGCACTTCAGGTGCAAGGTAATCCAATGAGATCATGTGACCCAACTGAAAGCTGGGCCTCCTTGGGCCGTTTTTTCCCTCCTTTCTGGTGTTCTCATGAAAGGAGCACCCCCGGTCTCCCCGCTGGACATCCTGAACCTGATCTACAGCATATACCCTCCATTACACAGTAACGGGGTGCGTTTCTCCTGGTTGTGGGAAAGCCTGCTTAGAAATGAAGCTGACAGAGTAAATGAGATCTGAGGGTTGCTGGATTGAGCGACGCCTAAAATCAGAATCTCCTGGATATTTAAAGCCCTCCCCCAACCTCTCTCACTTTTTATTTATTTATTTAATTTTTTTTGAGATAGGATATCACTCTGTAACCAACGCTGGCCCGAAACTCACTATGTAGCTCAGGCTAGCCTTTAACTTGTGATGATCCTCCCAAGTGTTGGAATTAGAGGAGTGAGCCATCATGGCCGGTTTAAATGTTTTCTCATATGGGTAGGAACTGGGGGTCCTCATGGCATCCAAGTTGGCCCCCAACCCTATCTGCTACTATCAAATGTCCACATTGCTGCTCAAGTTTGTAAACTCAGAGACCCATTAATCAAAACCACATTTATTATTTAAAGAGTATTCCCACGGGGAGGACCTGGAAAGCAGTCCCCAGAGGACAGAGTAATATATACATGGGGTGGGAGGTTGAGGCCGAGTGGCCCCAAGACTGAGTGGGCCGGCCACTGTGGAAGAGAGTCCTCGGACCTGTGGACTGGGTCCATGAGGAAAACTGCTCCGTGTGAGGCCCAGTGTGGAGCCTACCATGTGGGTCTGGAGCCTCAGACCAACTCCGGCTCTGGAGGCGCGAGCAGCGAGGTAAGGCTGGGTCAGGGCTGAGTCACCATGCCACTGGCTTCGGAGTGAGTCTAGGGAAAGAGCCATGCACTTCCAAGGTCTCGGACACTTCTCCCAACAGTCTGTAACTACTGTCCCTTCCCCAGATGCCTATGGTGACCCACCTGTGCGCTAGAGTGCCCTCTGATAGGTCCAAACACAGGTCTCTCCCAAACTTCTACCTTCATTAGTAGAGTTCCAGACAGTCCCGCCCTATACCAACTCACCTTTATGGCCTGGAAGATCCACTCTCGGAAGTCAATGACTTTGGTGTACACTCCTGGCTTCTGGGCCAATGCACAGCCCGTACCCCAGCTTACAATGCCACAGAGCCGCCATCTTGATGTCCCAGAGATGCTGTCCTCACACACGAATGGGCCACCACTGTCACCCTGGTGGGTGGGATGGGACACCTGGCTGGAGGCCTCCATGGCTCCAGTGGGGGAGCACTACCCTGGCCCCTTCTCTGTAATGTTGGCCCTGGGGGGCTGCCCCCCTGTGCCCCTCACCTGGCAAGCATCAATGCCACCCTCGGGATAACCAGCACAGAACATCTTAGGTTTGATCTGATTCCCGTAGAAGTCAGGGCTGTTGCAGACTTCGTTGCTTATGATGGGGACCCGGGCCTCTTGGAGCACCACAGCCTGCTGGCCTGAGGGGATGTGGGTAAGGTGGCCAGAAAACTGGCAGACAAGTCCTCCCCTCCTGGTGCCCACCCTATGGCCTCAGGATCCCTTTGAGGTTCACCTAGCCTCCCCCAACCCCAGCAGCTTCAGGCTCCTCTAACGGCATGACTGGCAGGACCTGGAACTCACCGTAGAACTGTGTGTTGCCCCAGCCAGTCACTGTACAGACCTTGCCATCCACCAGGGCCTGTCCCGCAGCAGGGAGACACACTGGCTGAATGTATTCTGTGAGAGAGAATAGAGCAGCCCAGTCCCCACTAGTCATTCTGTCCCTTGTGGACAGCCACCTCACCCTCCACACAACCCCAGTACCCCTCATCACTACCACCGTGGAGCCTTCTTCATCCAGTGTGTGTGCCGCATTCCCAAATCCTTTCCTTTCATCCCCAATCACCCCAGGGAGCTGGGATTGACCTTTGCCTCAGGAAGGACAGGAAGCCAAGTCACCCGTCCAAAGTTTCACAGAAGCCAATATAATCAGAACTAGAGCCTGAGTTAGCTCAGTTTCTCAAGTTTGAGCTCTTAACCATGGTCATGGGACTATAACCAGCTCAGAGACAGGAAACACCCTTGACACCCTTGGCTTCCACCTGTCAGAAAACTCATAATAAACACACAGGCCTCCGATGGTATTGGCTTCCCTAAGATGGAGTATCCCTGTGCAGTGCACAGCACACGCAAGCAGTCCTGACAGCCCTCGCTGTTGCCATGACACTAACTCAGCCTCCCTCTGCTTCAGCACCTCAATGCAAAATGCAAACAATGACCTGCCCCAAATAGGGGTTATAGCTCAGTGGTAGAATGCTTGCCTACAGTGCGCAAGGTCCTGGGGTCGATTCCCAGCACAGAAAGAAAACACGGCATACACATAAAATAAGTTCCCTGCAGAAACCCTGTGGCAGGAAATGGATGTGGTGTTGAAGACACCAAGTTTTTATAAGAACTATAAACAGCAACAGAGAGGCCACCCTGGAGGACTGTGGGAGAACGAAGTGAGTCCAGACTCGGCACACACCAAGGCCGATGAAAGCGCACGGTCACTTGGCAACAAGCAGACACTCTGAGACATGTGTCCTCAGATGATTTTGTCATTGTGTGCAGACCCTAAGAGGCTCCTTCATGCAAATTAAGATGACTCTGATGTCACGAGGCCATCTTATCTCCATAGGACCACAGTCATGAAGATGCTCTGTGACCAAAATGATCTCATGCAGCACACAGCTGTACGTAAGCCCAGCACGCCACTGTCCTTACTTATTTACTATTATTTAGTTAATTAGTTATTAGGGGCGTTTTAAGGAAGAGTCACTCAACAAAGCCCAGACTACCTCAGTGCTTAGATGGCAGACATGAGCTACATCAGCTGGTTCTCCATATTTATTTTGAAGATTTATTTTTTAGAGGCTGGAAAGATGGCTCAGCAGTTAAGAGCACTGACTGCTCTTCTAGAGGTCTGAGTTCAATTCCCAGCAACCACGTGGTGACTCACAACCACCTATAATGAGATCTGGCACCCTCTTCTGGCCTACAGACAGGATACTGTATAAATAAGTAAATCTTTAAAAAAAGTACTTATTTGGGGCTGGAGAGATGGCTCAGAGGTTAAGAACACTGGCTGTTCTTCCAAAGGTCCTGAGTTCAATTCCCAGCAACCACATGGTGGCTCACAACCATCTATAATGAGGTCTGGTGCCCTCTTCTGGCATGCAGGTAAACATACAAGCAGAACACTATGTACACAATAAATTTTAAAAAAAGACGAAAAAATATTTATTTTTATTCCTGTGTGTGTGTATGCGTTTGTGTACCTATGGAGTTCAGAAAGGGGTGTTGGATCTCCTGGAGCTGGAATTAGAGGCAGTTGTGAGAGGCTGGACGTGGGTTCTAGGAACTGAGTGGGGGTCCTCCATAAGGATAGCAAGAGCGCTTAACCACTAAGATATTGCTCCATCCCCTCTTCATATGTTTTAATTCTGTATGGAGCTTGGAGGGGCACAGCCTTGCTAACAATGACTGCAGCTTCACACAACTATAATTCATTCATCTCCTAATTCTCCGTGTCAGGGTGGCTGTGAGTTGCTGACTTTGGCATTGTCCCAGACTGGCACCCTGCCACCATGTTCCACTTCAGAACACTTTGTCTCCCCCAAAGAAACCTCAGATTCCTTTCCACCCTAACTGCTCTCCTACCTGGGTGACCTATTCATTTAGTTAGTGTCCTGTGTAGCCTAGGCTAGCCCCAAATTCACTATGTGGCCAGGGCTAGCCTGGAACTCAATGTTCCTGCCTCCTCCTCCTAGTGCTGGAATTCTAGGAATATGCCTTCACGCCCTGGTTACTATGACCCAATGGTTCCATTGAGAGCATCTGCGCACTGGTCTTCTGTGTGACCATCTGTAGCCCTTCTCTTCCATGTAGAAAAGGAATCACCGGGTCACAGTGACCGACTCCTTTACAGAAGGAGGCTCAGATAGTTGTGTATGGCAGCCGCACTATCTAGCATTTATGCTATCTAGCATTCATGGTTAATGTCCATTTTGTGCTCCCTCAAGATGGGTCTATTATCACCATGGAAACCTGAAGATGGCTCAACTTTGCTTCACGGGCTCCTGTTTTGATCCCTGAGTCTCTGGAGTCCCCAACCTAAAGCTGGGTCTCCAGGCTTACCAGTGAGAGGCAGGGGACTGGAGAGGTGGACCAGGGCGATGTCATTGCTGTTTTCTTCAATAGTAGGGTCTCGAAAGGGAAGGTAGCCCCCATGATAGATCACAGCTTTAACCCCCAGCTGCACGCCATGGGGCGAAGTCCGGGCCACAGCGCCAGCAAACACTCGCCATCGAGACAGGACCCGGTTGCGCCTGCCAGGACAGAAGGGACAAGTCCCTGGGCCCGGCCTCTGCAGCCCTCTCTCCTGCCCCACCCTCGGTAGGACTGTGGGGAACACTCACTCTGGAAAGCAATGTGCAGCTGTCAGCACCCAGTCCCCGGACAGCAGGGATCCCCCACAGAGGTGGGCCCCATCATAACGCAGGCTGACCTGCCATGGCCACCTTCCCAGGCTGCTGTCCTGGCCCCCCACAATGCGATCCACCGGCAGTTTTCTGCGGCCACAGTCTGTGGAGAGGTGACCAGAAAGGCTCAGAATTGGGGAACTGGCTTCCAGGGCATAGTTTATCCCTGGGAGTGGGAGGAGACACACTTCTGCCCCAACAGTTCTTAGGAGCAGGACTCTCCCCAACCTTGGACATGTGGAGATCCTGGGCAGTCTGTGGGGACATTCCACCCCGGGGTCCCAGGGTCCCAGTCCTGGCCTGTATCTAGGGAAGAGTTTGAGGCCTGGGTCTCACCTTGACAGATGACAGTCACGAATCGGCCTCTCGGGCAGTCGCTGGGAGAAGACACAGGACAGGAGTGGGACAGAGAGACAAGCCAAGTGACCAGTTAGGATCATATTTGGAGGCCAGGGGTCCAGTGCCACCCGCAGTTGCCCTGCTCACCACACAGAGATGACATCCAGCAACCTCTGAGCCATGGGCAGGCCGCCCTCGTCCACACAGAAGAAGCCCGATGTACCGTTGGCGCCCGCGGTTCGCACATCCAACTCCGAGTGCACCAGGGCCCTGCACGGGGCTCCGGTCAAAGCCACCTCCTGTCCCATTCCATGCCATGGCATGCCCTCCCCTCCCCCGAGGGCCACCCGGGTACCTGAGGAAGCCCATCTCCTCACAGCCGAGCCCTGCCACCCTGGCGTTGGAGCGTGAGGAACACAGCAGCCTCCACGTCCCCTCCGTCTTGTCAAACACGGAAAGTCGCGAGTCCCCAGGGCTGACCTGCACTGCAGGGCAACAGAGCCAGGCCTGGGTCCCACAGTGGCCCGACAACAGCTTCTCTGGCTACCTGAGGTCCTGAGGTCCTGGTCCTGCACCCCTCGCCCTGGGGTGGTATCTGCACCCACTACTAGGTGGGATTTCACTAGTGTGTGTCGCTCCCCACTGGGATACCCAAGCTGCTGGCATGTGTCTCGGACACCAGGAACCAGGGAAATGATTCCATTTGACTTGAGGAGAAAGCAGATGAGAGAAAAAGCCTGCACAGGGCATTCACTGTGGATGAACACGCCCAGATGCAGCCAGGTTTGGGGAACCGCCAGAAGGGGTCGGAAACCCTTGGCTAACTGACCAGGTTTACCAAAACATTTAAAGAAGTATGCCATGGAGAGAAGGGAGGTTAGAAGGGGCTGTCAGGAGGAGGAACCACAGCAGATGCCTGCAATTCTAGCACCCAGAGGGTGAAGACTACAGGGTCATGGGTTCAAGGCCAGTCTGAACTACCTACCAAAAGGGGAAGGGGGCTGTTATGGTGGAACACAAGCCTAGAATTTCTGAAGGAGGCATTAGCAGGAGGCTCATGAGTTCAAGGATAGCATAGGCCATACATTTTAACAGGTGTTGTGGCATGTCTTTAATCCCAGCACTCAGGAGGCAGAGACTGGCAGACTTCTGTGAGGTGGAGGCCAGCTTGGCCTATAGAAAGTTTCAGGGTAGCCAGGGCTTGGTAGAAGGAAGAGGAAGAAGGGAGAACCCAGACTCTTCTATCAGCCAGGCAAAACCTGGGGGATGGCACTCAGTGATTCCAGAGTCTCCTTAGCTCAGTGCATGACCTCCACTAACCATCCCAGCACTCAGGAGGCAGAGGCAGGAGAATTGCCACAAGCTTGAGACCAGTGTAGGCTACATATTTAATTCCAGGCCAGCTGGGGCTACAGAATTAAAAAACCCTGTTTCAAAAAATCAAAACAAAAGTCACCCAGCCGATTTATCATTAATAACTGGCAAGAGTCAGGCACGAAAACACCTGCTATGTCAGCACTTGGGAGGCTGAAGCAGGAGGCTTGTGGGTTTGAGGTCAGTCAGGGCTACAGTATGTCTCAGGCAGAATGAAAGATGGAAGAGAGGGGGAGGGAGGGAGAGAGGGAAGGAAGGAGGGATAGGGATGGTATAATGCAGGATGGGGCTACATCAGAAAGCTAGCTTACAACACTGGCTCTGTCTGAGGGTGGTTGGGGCCATCTATATGGCTGGCCAGTGCTCACTGACCTTCCCTCTGTCCTCACGAGGTCAGAGAAGCCCTCTTCACACCGAGTCAGGTCAGAACCCCTTAGGGGCATTTCTCTGTATTTACCAAATACATTGAACGTGCTGGGTACTATTTTAAGCTGTAGATAAATCACACAAAACTTCTTCCTGTGTGGAATACAAAGCCCAGGAGGGAAGACAAATAACGAGCAGGTCGAAGAGCGGAAACATGTCCTGTGCCCACAGCAGAAGGGGCCATGGAGACAGGAAGGCCATGGAGCAGAAGGAATGGGGATCTGGGATGCGGGGGCAGAGTTGCACTTTGCTGGAAGTGGGCAGGCAAGAACAGCTTTGCTGGGAAGGTGCCACATGAGCAATGAGGAGAAATAGATGAAGGAGGTGAGAAAGATGCTGCGATCTGAGAGGGAACTGAGAAGTAGGCCAGAGGAATCAAAGTGCAGAAAGCGGAGATCTGAAGGCTGAGGCAGGGAGTTGGGTGAGGAACAGCCAGGAGGCAGAGAGGGGATGGCAGAGCTGGCTTGTAGCTGCACAGTATGCAGCCGGGCCAGGGGTCACACACTGACCTGACTCAGGGATGCATGAGTTCCTTCTGGCTGCTGGTGGGGGCAGACTGTAGGGGAACTGGAGCCCAGACTATGACCTTGATGTGACAGGGACAGAAGCTAAGCCAGCAGGGGGCAGCACAGGGAACACAGCTGGATTCTGGGAATATTTTGTAGGCAGAGACCTAGGCCCAGTGGGTACAGAACTGTTATGTCACCTACTTAGGAACCTGACGCTAGCGGATCAAAGTTCAAATCCTGCCTGGACTATTGAGTGAGTTCAAGGTCAGCCTAAGTAATTTAGGGAGAAGGGTCTCAAAATAAAATATATTTTATATATTTATATAATATGAGGGCTGGTGACATCCTTGCTTAGTGGCAGAGCACTTGCCTAGATTTCCCCAGTGAAGAGCTGGCAGCATGGTTCAATGGTAGAGCCCATGCCTAGAATCCCCACTGAGGGACTGGGGTGTGGCTCAATGGTAGAGCACCTGCCTAGAATCCCCCAGTGAGTGGCTGAGATGTGACTCAGTGGTAGGGCTCCTGCCTAGAATCCCCCAATAAGGGGCTGAGATGTGACTCAGTAGTAGGGCTCCTGCCTAGAATACCCCCTGAGGGCCTGGGGGCATGGTTCAGTGGTAGAGCCCCTGTCTATATGATTAAGACCTTTGGTCCAATCCCTAGCACCAATAAAAAATAATAAATTATATGCACATCTCACAGATGGCGCACTAAACATCAAAGGGTATACTTGTTCAGAGTAGACAGCTAACCAGCCAACCAGGATCTGAACTCAGACTGTCCGCTGGCTTCTACATTCTCTTTTGGAGACCCCTTGCTTGGGTCTCCAAAAAATTCTTGTCTTTCTCTGCTCAGCACACACTCTTCCATAGCAAGACTAAAAGATGCTGAGGCAGCTTGCTATAAATATGTCCTCCATCTCTGGCCTTCATCAAATACTGGCTGACAGCTCCCACTGAGTGGTACCTACCATCCCCCAACTCCAGACACAAACAGCAACTTGGAGTCAGTAGGCATCATTCCTAACTGCTCAAGATATTTCCAACCAGATGGGCATTTTAGGGGGGGAAAGGTCAATTTTTTTTTTTTTATGAATGTGCATTGGGAAGGTACTGGGAGTAAGGGAGGGGAAAGATCAAACACATTTTATTTTGTTTTGTTTTTTGTCTGTTTCTGGTTTTAGGAAGACAAGGTCTCACTTGGTAGCCCAGATTGGCTTGGAATTTGCAACCCTCTTGCTTCAGCCTTCTGAGTGGCTTCCTGTCATGCTGTGCACCCAAAGGTGGCTTGTTTTAAAGCCACATCCTGGGCTATCGGTTGTCACCATACCAAACAATGAGGTACACTTAAGGTGTGAAGATCCCAGAGCAAAATTCAGTGGGGAGAGAGTCAAGGTTGTGCTCTCTTACGTGGCTCCATATCTCAGCACTCTAGGAAGTGCTATTAACAGGGTCCAGGCACAGGCTGGATTCCCATCTCAGTCAAAGCTGTGTGTGTAACAGCCCTGGCTCTCCTGGAACCCATTCTCCATTATAGACCAGGTTGACCATGAACTGTGCTGGGACTAAAGTCATGCACCACCACCACCAACCAGACAAGGATGGTGCTTTTATACATCATCGGCTAGTTGGTTTCTTCAGTTTGTCTTTGTGCTTTTTTTTTTTTTATTTTCTAAGGCAGGGTCTTGCTATGTAGCCCAGGCTAGCCTCAAACTTTTCATCGCTTTGCCTCAGCCTCTCGAGTGCTGGGATTACAAGTATGCATGCTTAGCTGCAACTCTTCTTTATGCTTATTCTTAAAGGGGAGATTTCCCGAGCACCTACTATGTGCCGCAGACAGCCTGACTCATAAACAAAAATCTCTGCCTTCCTGGAATGCTCATAGACTGCCAGCATGAGGGCTCCATTATGGCAGCTGGTTGGCTCTGGGGACGAGAGGGTATGCAGTGTGAGCTTTAGGAAGGCCTTGCTCAAGGAGGGGTGAGGGGGAGACCCTTTGTTTACAGTTTGGCTAAAAGCTGAGCTCTGCATGATAAGCGGAACAACTATCTCCTCTTTTCCCACTTGGGTCTTCTCACCCCCATCCCAGATGATGACATAGAAGCTCTCAGAGGGCCACAGCTCAGAAATGATGAAAGGGAACCCCAGCTCCAGGTGGGGGCTGGAGAGAGGAAGGTGGAGCACCTGGGGATACAGCCTATAATTCCAGTTACTCGGGGAGCTAAGACGGGAGAAGTCCAGGTTTAAGGATAGTTCAAGATCAGCCTGGTCAATTTAGCAAATATTCTGTTTAAAAAAAAAAGTAGAAAAGGGCAAGGGATGTGGCTCAGTGGTAGAGCCCCTGCCTAGAATCCCCCAGTGAGGGGCTGGGGTGTGGCTCAGTGGTAGAGCCCCTGCCTAGAATCCCCCAGTGAGGGGCTGGGGTGTGGCTCAGTGGTAGAGCCCCTGCCTAGAATCCCCCAGTGAGGGGCTGGGGTGTGGCTCAGTGGTAGAGCCCCTGCCTAGAATCCCCCAGTGAGGGGCTGGGGTGTGGCTCAGTGGTAGAGCCCCTGCCTAGAATCCCCCAGTGAGGGGCTGGGGTGTGGCTCAGTGGTAGAGTCCCTGCCTAGAATCCCCCAGTGAGGGACTGGGGCATGGTTCTACCCTTGCTAAGCAGTTAAGCCAGAGCAAGACCCTGAGTTCTATCATTGCTACTGCAAAGGAGGAGGAGAAGATGAAGGTGAAGGTGACACTGGAGAAATGGGTATTTAGGGAGCAAGGAGAAGCCCTGAGACTAAAGTCCAGAGAAATAGCTCTTCAAGTCAGACAGGCCATATCCTAAGGGTCTTTAGGATTAGGATTCCATCCTGGTACCACGTGGAGCAGTAGGGCCTGCCGATCTGTTGCTCTGTCTCTCACTGACCTGTGGTCCTAGCCCCAGTTTTCCCCATATGAAAAACATTGGGGTGACAACAGCCTTAGACCACAGCCTGACCTGGGGTATGAACTTTCACTACAGCAATGAACTCAGCAGCGTCTTGACAATAACTGAGCAGGAATCACACACACCTACCACCTGACTGCCTGGGTCGCTATGACCTGAATAGAGCCAGAGCCTTACTGTGTAGTCCAGACTAGCATCAAACTCACAATCCTCCTGCCTCAGTCTCCTGAGCATGGGGAGATGTACGCTACCACGCTGAGCCTTGGCCTATCTATGCCTTCACTCTACAAGAAAACATGCTCTTGTAGACTGCATGAGCCAATACCATCAAGCCTTGAGGCTGGTCCCTGGCCTAGAGGTCAGTGTTTCTAAGTTCAGTCAGGGTGACTGATCCAATGCCAACTGTTCAAATTCTGAAATCTCGTTTCTTTGAAAAGGCATGCTCCGCTCTACCGTTATTACCCCTTTCTGCTTCCCTGAGTCACAGAGAAGCAAGGTGGAGGTGGCCTCGGGGAAGCCTCATCCCTTCATGCCACTTGTGGTTTCTGCCTCATGTCCCTGCGGCTGTTCCTTACATACGCTCAGTCACGCCCGCCCGCGAGGCTGAAAGCTGTTCCCAACACCATTGTTACCGGCCGCCATCCATATAAAGGACAGATAAAGCCACTACTACCTCAGAGCTTGGAGTCTACTGAATAAATTCATTCTGTCCCTCTAGAATGAGTTTTGACCACACCCCCATGGTATGCAAATGTCCATCACAATTGAAATCACAGTGGGAGGTCTGTGGTCCAGGGCATGCCATCATATGGCCAAGCCTGTTCGCTCTTGTATAAAGGGGGAGAATAACAGCCCTACATTCAAAAGGCCTTTAAAGTTGTATGTGTATGAATACATAAGCAAAAACTTAATTCCTTCTCTCCTTGGGAGTGATGCACTTTGATAATTTCTAACCTTTTTCAGACTCTCTATGTGTGTACGCGTGCACATATATGCAGCAGGTACACATGTATATTTGTGCACATGGAGGACAGAAGACAACATTGGGTATCATTCCCTAAGCATCGTCTACCTTGACTTGGAGATAGGCTCTCCCACTGCAGGAGCCCCAGGAATCCTCCTGCCTCTGCCTCCCCAGCACTGGGATTACAAGCCTGCTCCATTATACTCTGCTTTCTCACTGGGTTCTGGGACTTGAACTCGGGACTTCATGCTTGCAAGGCAAACACTTTGCTGACAGAGCTATCTCCTCAGCCTCATGGAGGTTTCAGCAAGGTATAGTGATGCATACCTGGTAATCCCAGGACCCGGAAGGTGGAGGTAGAGGACCAGAAGGTCCAGGGTCCTTCGTAGTAAGTTTAAGACCAGCTGGGCAGCATGAGACCTTTTCTCAACAATGAAATTGAGAAAGCAAATGTTTTGAACTGCATAGAATCCTCGTGGATGACTTGTCTAGGGCTTGGATAGCAACGACACCCTTGGCAGGTAGACCTCAGAAGCTAAACAGGGTGGGATCCGCAGTGCTTGGATGGGAGTTCCCCGAGTCACTTGGACTAAAGCCTATGACCTGAGCACAGTGGCTCATGCCCGTAATCCCATCACCGTGAAGTTGAGGCAGGAGGATTACCACAAATCTGAGGCCATCCTGGGTGAGTTCTAAGCCAGCCTGGACTACAGACAAAATCCTTTCTCCGACAGCATGACAGACATTGATACTTGGATCCATGTACAGCACATACAAACACAGTTAGTTATTAATCCTGAGACTACTCTGAGCGTCCCATCCTGCTTTTCCTCCAGGACACCCCAGGGATTCGAGCCTGCCCTACTCACCTGGGTACAGCGGCTCCTGGTCACTCCGGAAGAGGATGGTTACTGTGGAGAAGGGAGTAGTGAGCGCAGGCAGGTTGTAGCCCTTGGGGGAGGTGAGACCTCAGGAGCTGGGGGAGGGAGGTGCTCTCACCAATGGCCCAGGACGCAGCCCCAATGCCTGCCAGGAGCAGCAGTGTCCCCACAATGAGAGCCGCCACCTTGGGTCTGGAGCAGCATGGAGCCGTCCGGACACCTGCAACAGACACCAAGCTGGGGTCACTGCCAGGCATATGCTCAGCACAGCAAGGGTTGGGCACTGGGCCAGTACCCTGACAGGGAATGGAGAGTACCTTATCGGGCCTGGCCTGCGGTGCCTCGAGCCCCGTTTCCTAGGGCTAGGCAGCTGGCAAGGCTGTTCCGCTTCTGTCGTGTGGATAGCCAGGTGTCTGGCTCCCCAAGTGTTCCAGCTGAGAAGGGGGTATGGCTGGGCCGGCTGCCACCTCCCTGCCTCCCTCCCTGGTGCTGGCAGTTATTCCTCCCCAGTGACAAGGCACTTCTGGACTTCCTTTGTTTCTTCCTGCTAGCCTGTCCCCAGACCCTCTCTCCCGCTAACTTTTCCAGAAATTCTTACAACTTTGAGGTGCCTGCGACCTCTGACCTTTTTACCCTCATGGTCCTAAAGCCAGACCTCTTTCTCACAAAACCCAGCTCCAAGATCAGATTTGTCCCTGGGAGGTTGAGAACACAAGTTTTAAAACTTAGCTGAACTTTTTTTTTTTAATTTTGTTTTGTTTGTATTTTGAGACAAGGTCTTACTACATAGCAACGCCAGCATCAAAATCCCCGTGTAATCCAGGCTGGCCTCAAACCAGTGAGAATTTTCCTGATCCCACCCCCCCTTGTGCTGGGATAACAGGTATGCACCACCATCCACCATTTCTGCCCATGCTTCTGCTTCTGGTTTTTGTTGCTTTCTTTCTTTTTCTTTCTTTCTTTCTTTCTTTCTTTCTTTCTTTCTTTCTTTCTTTCCTTCTTTTTCTTTTCTTTTTTTTGTGTTTTGTTTTGGTTTGGTTTGGTTTTTGGTTTTTCAAGAAGGGTGTCTTTGTGTAAACAGCTCTGGCTGTCCTGGAACTCACTCTGTAGATCAAGCTGGCCTCGAACTCACCTGCTTCTACCTCCTGAGTGCTGGGATTAAAAGTGTGCACCACCAACACTCAGATATGTTTTTTGTTGTTGCTGTTTGTTTGTTTGTTTTTTTAAAAACAGGTCTCTCTATGCAGCTCAGATTGGTCTCAAACTTGCCATCTCCCTGCCTTCGCCTTTGAGTGTTAGTATGATGGGCATGCACCACACCATGCCTGGCAACTTCACTTTGAAATCATGGCATTGGAGAGATGGCTCAGGGAGTGAGAGCGCTTTCTGGGCAAGCATGGGGACCTGAGTTGGGCTCCTGGCGCCCATGTAAAACGCCAGGTGTGGTGATGCACATCTGTAAGACCAGCACTGTGGGGCGGGCAAAGAGAGGAGGGTGTCTGGGGCTTGTTGGCCATTAGCCTGGCTGCAGGAGGCTCAGTGAGAGACTCCATATCCAGGGAATAGGACAGAGTGATATATCAGGACACTCCGTGTCTTCCCCAGCATATGCGCAGGCACCCACATCCACACATGTATACCATACTCATACACATATGTGTGCATGCACACACAGAGAGAAAATAGAAATATATAAAAGAAAGAAAAAATAAGATTAGTGACCTTATCCTTTTCTGGCTGGGGTCTTGGACACGTGACACCACCTCTGAGAGCCCCAGGTTCCCCATCTGTTAAATGAGCATGCACCTAGCACCCACTTTTAAATGACTCTAAAGTTCTTTAAATACATACTCATAGCCAAGCCATGGCTGCCACCCACCATGTTCCATGAGTTCATTCTATAACTCCAACCCACAACATGGTGCCCCCTTTCCCCATGGCTCTGAGAGGGTAAGTCACACATCTCCAGTGACTCAGCTTGCAGCCACTTCCTGAACTCTGGGCACACTGGGATCCATATCCAAAGTATGTCCCCAAGAAGCTGAACCACCTCTCACTATGCCATTGTGCCTGGCGTACGTCAGGTCCTCAACAAATGTTTATAAACCATTATTGCTGTGTGATCATGGGCAGCTGTCACTGTGTCTCTGACCTCAGGGTATCAATAGGACAGAACTCTCCTCCATCTGTCTGGTAAGCATTGCAGGTTTGGGCACCAAATGGTGCTTCTGAAAGGAAATGGGGAGACTCCTCGGGAAGAGATTACCTAAGACCTGCAAAGAGAGATACCACGGTGCAGAACTGTGTGCTGAAGGACGCACGCAAGCCAAGACTGGCAGGCAAAACTGCGCATGCTCTGTTAAGAGGGCTGCAAGACCCAAGAGGCAGCCAATTGGCAAGAGCTGGAGGAAGGCCGTGGGAGGCCAACAGCCCAGAGAGAGCAGGGCTTTCAGTCTCAGTGTAACCGAGATGCTATGGACTGAACACAACTGCCAAGGAAGCCTTCCGTGGACCCCAACTTGAGTGAGGCCTCTGCAAGAGCCCCAGCCCTCTCACCATGCCCCTGGTAGCATTGCTAGCGATCACAGTACGAGCTCAGCACGAGGAAGAGAGCAGGGAGTGGTTCAGGATCTTGCCAGGGCAGTTCCTGTTAGTGGTTTAAGACAAGGTGTCGTTTGCAGAGGAAAATAGCTCAATAGTGAGTGAGAACTGGTCATGCCTGTCACTCCAGCACTGTCCGCCATGCTGGGCCCTGGGTCTCCTTCAGCCTCTGCACATCTTCCTCTTTATGTTCACTACAACTGTGCTGGCCACAGTGTCTTTCAATGCCTGTCCCTCCTTTCCCTTCCCCACATCAGCTCTGTCTCAATGCCCTCATCCCAGGCCCTCCTTCCCACAGCAGCTCTGTCTCAACACCCTCATCCCAGGTCCTTCTCCCCTCCCCACAGCGGCCCTGTCTCCTCACCCTCATCCCAGGCCCTCCTCCCCTCCCCACAGCAGCCCTGTCTCCTCACCCTCATCCCAGGCCCTCCTCTCCCCACAGTAGCCCTGTCTCCTCACCCTCATCCCAGGCCCTCCTCTCCTCTCCACAGCAGCCCTGTCTCCTCACCCTCATCCCAGGCCCTCCTCTCCTCTCCACAGCAGCCCTGTCTCCTCACCCTCATCCCAGGCCCTCCTCTTCTCCCCACAGCAGCCCTGTCTCCTCACCCTCATCCCAGGCCCTCCTCCCCTCCCCACAGCAGCCCTGTCTCCTCACCCTCATCCCAGGCCCTCCTCTCCTCTCCACAGCAGCCCTGTCTCAACACCCTCATCCCAGACCCTCCTCCTCTCCCCACAGCAGCCCTGTCTCCTCACCCTCATCCCAGGCCCTCCTCCCCTCCCCACAGCAGCCCTGTCTCCTCACCCTCATCCCAGGTCCTCCTCTCAGCTGCTGAATTCTTTCTTCCTGCTCTATATTGACAGTTCCAAGCCCCTCATGCATAGTGCATGCATAACACCTGATTGGCTCATCTCCATGGTAGCCCCTCTATAAAGAGACCTGAGAAATGTAAATATGAACCCAAACTGTCCTTTGTCTATCCAGAACATCCCCCTGGCCTCCCTGGTGTCCTGGACCCAGTATTTCCAGCCCCCATCGAATAAGCATGACTTTTAGAGTCCAGAGCCCTGTGTCTCTTGAAAGCCTCAGACAGACATTGGTCATTATCAAAGATCTAAGAGAACTTGTACAGGGTGTCCTAACCATGGAACTCACAGACTTTTGATTAGAACCTGTCATCCCATTTTTCAAGAGGCTGAAGCAGAAGGATTGTTAAATTTGAGGCCAGCCTAGCCTACACTGAGTATCAAAGTATCAAAACAAAAAGAAGAGGAAAAAATACCGAGGACATGGCTCAGTGGTAGAGTCCCTCCCTAGAATCCCCCAGTGAGGGGCTGGGGGTGTGGCTTAGTGGTAGAGCCCCTGCCTAGAATCCCCCAGTGAGGGGCTGGGAGTGTGGCTCAGTGGTAAAGCCCCTGCCTAGAATCCCCCAGTAAGGAGCTGGGGACATGGTTCAGTGGTAGAGGTCTTGCCTATCATATATGAGAGTCTGCCCTTTGATCCTCACTATTTCAGGGATAGAAAGAAAATAGAAAGGTCTGGGGCCACCTCCAGCACTACCTTATGGAGAGACCCCACTCTGTGAAGGACTATCCTGAGGTTGGTCAGCCACCGACACCAACTCCAACACACACCTGTACTGAGCACTCTGCCCCATCTTTCCCTGCCTGGCATGTCCTCCTCCCTCCCTCCATCCCTCCTCCCTGATCATTCTTTGATCAGGCGATTTCACACATCGTCTCTTTTCATTCCAGAACCCCAGCCGCAGTGCCGAAAGCCTGGAGCACACATCCCCAGCCGTCCGTGGTCTCATAAACACCAGCAGCTGCCACTGCAGAGGCTCTTGGGATCACACATCACTTACTTCACTGTCCTTCGAATCCCTTCAATCCATGCCATCAACAACCCTTCATCTTTCCCGGTGCCACCCTTCCAGAGCCCAGCAGGCGCATGGGGATGCAGAGAGCGTGCTCCACATCTTCCCTTTGCAGACAGCCCCAGCATCCAGCCAGCCCTTCTCTCCTTTTTCTTCCCCATAGCCCTAGCCCTGATACCTCTCTTCAATCATCTCTAGGAAAAAAAGATCCCCAAAGGAGCCAGGCTCTGTCACTCACCTGGTCACACTGGACAAAGCAAAGGGGAGCCTGGGTTCACAGTGGACCATTGCTCATCAGACACCCGTGCTTTTCCCCAGGCCTACACGCTTACTGCTCCCCATCCAGCGTCAGTTAAGTCTTCATACCACACAGTGACCACTTCTATCTTACAGAGGTTTGAAACAGACGCCCAGAGAGGACATGACACCACACAGTTAGAAAGTGCCTGGGACTAAACTCAGCTAGCCTGGTGCCCCAAAAGACAGCCAGGGGTGAGGGCTGGGGGGGGGGAAGGCCACCCCGGATTGGAGTCCCCATCTAGTCCCCAAGTACAGACAAAGTAACAAGAGAGGTTGGCCTCCAGTGTGAACGTCTCAGTCACCCCTCAGGTGGCTTCTCTGCCTCTCTCCTCTCTACCCATCCAGGTCAAGTCCAAAGTCCCCCTTCTGCTCTTTTGCCCACAAAGCCAGGAGGGAGAAGGAATGCCTGAAACTGTGGGGGGGTCTTGGGTCCTTGGGTTCCTGGGTCCCCACAGCGACTGACCCCCTTCAGAACATCTCGGGGTTAGAACACGTATCTCATGCCCCAAGTCCCAAGCTGTTGCCTGTGTGTCCCATGATCCCAACAACCTCCTGGAGGGAGTTATTATTATTACCCGTTCGTACTTGACTGCAGGGAAGGGTGGCCCAGAGACTACCTGCTACCTCCCCAAGATCACACAGCAAAAGCCAACAGAAACAGCCTGACTGACTCTATACCCTTAACTGAGATAGCAACAGCAGCAACCCCCACCTCAGCCCCCAAAGGACGACACATGTTGTTGGTTAGCTGAGAAATCCCTGGGACATGAGGGGAAACTAAGGCACCAGGAAGTTCATATGGGGTGGTGGGGAGACAGACACACTGAAAGCTAGCTAATAGTTAATCAGATAGACAAGGACTGGGGCCGGGGGTGGTCTTGAGTCTGACAGAAAGACCCCAAGACAGGGGGCTGGGTACAGGTTGAGAGACAAACTAGGAGATGGGTGCTAGGTAGGGCCGCTGAAGCTGGGTTTCGGGGACAGGGGGACTCACCCTCCTTCTTCGCCATGTCAGGGACTCTTGTTAATGATTCCCAGGTTGACCTGTTGGGCTGGGGCGGAACCTGGGGACAGGAACAAGGAGGCACGGCCTGGGGGAGCCTGGTTTGACTCTGTCCTGGCGCCCCCAGTCCCAGGCTCTCATCCAGGGAGCAGCTGGCCCTGAGCTGGGCACAGAGCATGCAAGGGCAGAGGTTGGGCCGGGGTCAGTGGTGGCAATGTATGACCAGCCACCAGGGGGACACCTTGAGTGGCAAGGCAGAGCCTGGAGGACCGAGGCTGAACTTTCAGGGGACTTGAAGGTTGAAAAACTTTGGGGAGTCCTCGGATGTCTGAACTGGCAGGGAAAGAAGGGTGGAGGTGATCTGGGGTTCCTGGCATCCCATCTACGGGCTGGTGGGCATTAGATTGGTGGGGGACAGGGACTCCGTATTCTGTGCCTTACCCTGGGGTCCGCCGGAGATGGTGCAGGTTTGGGGTTAGTCGCCGGGCCTGGGGAGGCGCATGGCGTCCCCACAGCCGCGGGCAGCGCGGGAGGCAGGGGTGGCAGCGGCCGCCAGCAGTTTGGGGCCTGCTGAGCCTGCCGCCTCACCTGAGGAGGAGGGGGCTGAGTGGGAGGCGGAGACGGGGCGGGGAAGGGCGGACCCCAGGACTGGCTGCCACAGAGGCCACCTGGCTAATGGGGCGGGGCCTGCAGGGGTTGAACCGGGTAGGCTCAACCACCAGCCTGGCGTCCCACTTGCAGGGGTATTCAGGTGTGCTCCGAGGCCCAGAGGATGGGATTCCTAACTGGACGGATGGGCTGCAAAGTTCTGGCTTCGCCAGGTCCACCATGCTTGTGGCCATGTAGTCCTCCATTCGCATTTGCTTCCATGCCGATACCCAGCCCTCCTCTGATCCAGTCCATGCCACCATGGGCCTCTAGTCCTTCCTGTCCCTAGCGGGGGCCCAGCCCCTCCCCCAGCCACTTTCCTACAAGTCACGGGGGCTGGTTTGTTTTGGCAGCCGCTGTGCTGCCTGCCCAGTGACCTCTGGAGCCCGGAAAGTCCTGATAGGGGGATGGGGGGCTTGGCCCTGAAAAGGCAACACTGATTGCCCAGGCGCAAGCCAAGTGACCGGAAATGGCTAGACGCAAGTGCATCCAGTCCCACCAGCCGCCAAGTACCATGCAGGTCAGACCCCAGATCCAGATAAACACCAGATTGCCCAGGAGGCCCTCTACACCTGCCCAACGGCCCGGGCTGGCATTTGAGTCACAACAGCTGTCCCCCACAGCAGGCCACCTACTTGCCACAGACCAGAAACCTTTCTAAGACAGGGGCCACACTGGTTCTGCCTGCCCGATGGGCCTGACTCTTGTCTTCCTAGCCTCCTTCTCTGTTCCGGCTCTGCCCCCTACCCAAATCGCAATCGTTCTGCTTCTGTCTACCTTCTTCCTTTCTTTCTGTCTCTCTGCCTCTGTTCATCCTTCTTGCTGTCTCATTGCACTGCCCTCTCCATCTCCCCAAAACTTTTACCCAGAATTCTCAGAGCGTAGCAAGCTCCACAAAACCCTAACGTCCAGTTAGTTGCCTGTCCCTGCAGATCACAAAGCCGCCTTTTTGACTCCTGCCCTGACTCCTACCCACGGAAATAACGACTCCCAGAGTCACAACGTTAACTAAGCCCTAAACCCTTCTTGAGCCCCTTCAATGTGGTCAGGGCCCTGCTGCTTCCTGGGAAGGAGGATTCCCAAAAGACACTCCAAGGCCTTGGGACCAGGACTGGGGTGCTGAGGATGCTAATGAGAGACTGGAGACTCGAGTTCAAGAATCTTTATTTCATGAACAAAAACTACTTCTGTAAAGAGAGGAGGCCAAAGAGGCCCTTCCCGAGAGACCACAATTGAAGGCTGGTGAGAGAGGGCGGGTGGGCCAGGTCTAGGAAAGGGAACCCCAGGTCCAGCCGGAGGAAGCTGAAGGGAGATGAAACCCAGAACCCCCTGCCCACGACTGTCCTGTCCCGTCCCGGCCCCTCTTGATCCCATCAAGCAGGGCTGGAGCCGGCTGGCCTGGCAGTGCGTGTGGGAAGTGGCCTATGTGCAAATCAGCAAAAAGAAGGGGGCGGGGCCTGCCCCCCTCGCCTCACCGCCCCCTCCCCCAAACAGGCAGCAAAAGCAGGGTGGGGCGGCCATATTGCTTCACCCGTCATGCATGGCGGTGGGAGGTTGGGCGGGAGGCGGTGGGTGAGGTGGGATCAGTCCCTGCCCGCTCCCACCCAGGTGGCTCCTCTGCAGGATTGTGAGGCTGGGGAGACCGATGGGCTGACTCCCATTGCTGGGGGAGGGTCCCCATCAGGGGATGACCCCCCACTGGCGGGGGAGGGTACCCATCAGGGGCTGATCCCCACTGCTGGGGGAGGATACCCGTCAGGGCTGGCTCTTCCTTGAGGTGAAGCCCAGGGCCTGCAGGGTAAGAAGTAGAGACTTGGAGACGCAGTCCCTGAACCCTCTTGGCTGGCGGTGCCCAGAGCGATTCATCAGCCTTACCAGCGCTATTCAGCCACCTGGACGCCTGTACAGTTCTCTTTGCTCTCGGATGTAATGGCCAGGTATTCCGAGCTGTTCAGGGAGAAGCAAGGCAGATAGTGACCGCTGGGCCCAACCCTGAACAGAGTGGGGTCTCTGCCTCAGGCATGCAGGGCTACTGAGACTGGAGAGGGCTGGGCGGGAACCCCCTGAGTCTGAGAGGCCTCTGTAACTACAGGGCACCCCTGTGACATTCAGGAATCTGTAGAGGCAACCAAAAGACTTGGGTTCGAATCCTGGCTTTGGTGCCTGTCAGCGGTACGATCCTCTTTCCCTCATCTGCAAACGACTACGCTATTCATCTCTGCCGCAGCTGCTCGGAGTGACAGATGGCACCAGGGTGGCCTCAGCCCACCTCGCCAGCCCCACTCACGCATTTTCTTGTGCAGCAGCTTCCGTGGCAGCGGCGATCTTCTTGTAGCAGTACACCATCTCCGCCACGAGCCATATGGTCAACACCACAATAAGCACGTACATCATGATCTCCGACACAATGGACGCCATGTCTCTGTTGGCTGCAGGGACCCGACACGGTTTAAGGAAGGGGCAGAGGCTCCAGCTCAAGGAGACACAACAGCCCCAGAGTGTAATATGTTTGCTGTGTGAACTCAGGTAAGTGGTTCAACGTCTCTGAGCCTGGGCCGCAAACAAGGTGTGCCACCACCGCCCGGCTCTGGCTTTGCTTTTTATTAGCTGTGCAACCTCAGGCAAAAGACTCCCCCTCTCTGAGGCTCAGTGCCCCTCTGTCAGATGAGGACAAACACACTCAGAGTTGCTGCGGAGAGGCAACATAAGAACAGGGAGCGTGGCGGCCAGCGCTGCTCAGCATGGGCTGTTTTCGGGAAAGCCTCCCTGCTCTCCGCATTGCCGGCTTGCATCCCTAGCTTCCTTTCATGGGGCCTAAATTTAAACTGTAAAGGGAACGTGTCCAGCCAGGGGACTGGAGAGGAAGGGCGCCTTGGCACAAGTCCTCAGCCAGATTTGGCCGGTGTCCACCCTACATCCCTGGCCCCCTTGGTAGCCCGGATCTCATTCTCCCCACCCCCGCCCCACCCCTGCTGGCCAGTGAGGTCTTCCTCTCCTGCGAGCCTGTGCTTGCTGCCCTGCCAGGACAATGCTGGTGTTTCTGGGTCAGAGGGAGGAGGGCAGAGTATAGGGCTGGATGTTCCCCCATTTGCTTGCTCATTCATTCATTCATTCATTCACTCATTCATTCATTAGGGATCACCCATGCCATGAGCGACCTCTCTCTACCTGACTCTATGCTAAATTTTCTTCGTTTGCCAGAGACAGGGACTCTCTATATAGCCTAAGCTGGCCTCGAACTCACAACCCTCCTGCCTCTGCATTCCAAATGCTGAGAGTTAAGCATGCTACGACCACATTCCATTCGGTTGTCTTTTCTATCTACAGCCCATTTTCCAGACAAGGACTCCACGACCCAGAGATAGTTTGGTGCTGAGCCAATGATGCACAGTCAAGATGGGCTCAGAGCTAGGGCTGGACCCCAAGCATAACTGTTCAGAGTGTATGGTCGCTGTCCTGTGGCCAAGGTGAACCCTGTAACAGCTGATTAATACCCAGGCCGTTTTCGCCAAGCCATTGGGCATCTCAGGAGGAGGAACTGCAGGGGTCCTCACTTTACAGATCAGTTGAGACCAAGGGAGAGCCCATCGAGTCACATGGAGAGTCTCCTGGGTGACTCTTTGAATCCCCTCTCTTTCCTGAGGACTGGACCCAGGCAGAGTACTACCACTGACCCACAACCCCTTTTTCATTTTGTGATGGGGTCTTGCCATGTTCCCCAGGCTAGCCTTGAATTCTCTCTACAGTCCAGAACCTTGAATTCTCTCTACAGCCCGGCTTCTATCTCAGCCTCAGGAAGGATCCCCATCAGGCCTTTGCCTTCTTAAGGCCCCTAGAATCCTCTAAGACTGCCTGTGGGTCCACACAGCAGCCCTTCTGTGGGCCAGAGTCCTCAGCAGCCTCAGACGCTGTGAGGTTCAGATCCTCCTGAGTGTGTAACTATGTCCCCTGTCATGCCCAGCTGCATCCTGCCACCTTCCATACCTTCATCCATCACTCGGCTTTGGGATGTGACTCCAGGCGTGCTTAGGCGCTACAATGGGTGGTGCCAGGAACACAGCAAGACAGAGGGTGGGAACAACAACCAGACCTGGTAGGAACCAGGTGAGATGGCAGGAGTCTCCCACTAGCCTGGGCTACAGAGGGAGTTGATTGCCTAGCATGCAGGAAGCCCTGGGCTTGTGTCCCAGCACTCAACAGAATGGGCAAAGTGGCACATACATTTAATCCTGGCATGTGGAAGGTACGGGAAGGAGAGTAAGGAGTTCAAGGTTATCCTTGGTTATATAGCAAGTTGAACATTAGCCTGGGTAACATTAGACCTTGTCTTTTCTTTAAAGCCCCCAAAGGAACATAAATAAAAAATAGAACATATAGAAAAAAAACAGCTATGGACAGCTGGGGGTAGTGGCACACACCTTTAATCCAACCACTCAGGAGGCAGAGGCAGGTGGAGCTCAGAGTTCAAGGCCAGCCTGGTCTACAGAGCGAGTTCCAGGACAGCCAGGACTACAAGAAAAACCCTGTGTCTGGGAAAGCGGAACAATATACATTAGTTTTTCAAGTATGTGCTATAATCCCAGTACTCAGGAAGCTGAGGCAGGAGAATTTGTTTGAGTAGGAATATGGATCTGATGTTAGCCTGGGCTACGTAGTGGACAACATGTCTCAAAATAAACATGCAAGTAAGTAATTAAATATTAAAAATAATACAATATACTGTGGCTACTTTGATGGCCTAGCGGGTCGAGGCATTTGCCTCCAAGTTTGATAACCTGAGTTTGATCCTCAGGGTCCACGTGGTGGAAGGAGAGAGAACTGATTCCCACAAATTGACCTCTGACCTCCACGTGTGCACCACAAGAAGTGCATGTCATATGCCTCGCACACCAAAGGAATAAAAATATAGTCAAAAAGAAAAGTAAAGCAGAAGTACTGTGGTATGGCAGGTTCCTAGATTCTTCTGGAAACATGAGCTCAGCAGAAAGGGCTCTGGGTTCTGAACCCAGTCACCAGTGCAGGACGGAGAACTATGAATGGCTGGGCGGAGAATGAGGATAAAAGTCAAGCTTGACGGTGGGCGTGGCCTGAGCGAGGACCCACAGGAGGCGAGGCGGAGACTGGGGGCGCTCTCCCGTTTCCCCTCAGAAGCTGGGGTTTGTGAGGCCTGGTTTTGGAGTGGCCTTCGCTCCACTGAACCCGGATCTCGCAGACAAAACTCCACTTCCTGTGCCCACCGCCCACCACACACCCAGCGTGGTGACGTCCCTGTACCTCCCTCGGATGCGCCTCTCACTTGCCTTCTGTACCATTTTGATGAGAAACATAGAAAAAGCTAATTATAACAAGGATCCTGCAGACTCTGGCTGAGGGAACACGGATGCACGCGAGAAACCGAGAAACCGCCTGGGGCTGGGGGTTGTTAACCCAAGCAAGGCTGGATTCAGATCCACGACCCAGTCAGGTGACTTGGTTGCAGGATCTCATCTCCCTGAGCCTGGGCCTTTGGGTCATCAATACGGGGTGGGAAGTCCCTCCCTCAGATGCTGGTGGGAGGGTCCAACAGGGACTTTTTAAGGAGTCAGACTGTCAAGGGACCAGGTCGGGAGGATGGGAAGTGCTACTGGCCCCCAGGGATTCACTTCCCAGAGTCCTTCGCTGCCTCCAGGCTTGGAATAGCTCCCCGACTTTCTAAGACAAGAGGACACACAAACTCTGGAAAATTCCAATGGATGCTGATCAGAAGAAGGTCTGTCTCCGAGTGGTGGCACACGCCTTTAGTCCCAGAACTCGGGAGGCAGAGACAGGTGGATCTCTGTGAGTTCGAGACCAGCCTGGTCTACAGGGCGAGTTCCGGGACAGCCAGGGCTACACAGAGAAACCCTGCCTTGAAAAACAAACAAACAAACAAACGGGAGTTGGAGAGTAGCCTGGGCTACAAAGCAAAACCCTGCCTCAAAACTAAAAACTATGATGGTTTGAGGAAGAGGTTCAAGGAAGCTCAAAGCAAAATGCTGGCTCCACTCAGCAACACCACAGGCCTCTGCTATTCCCAATAAGGCCGCAGCTCACCACTGTGTGTCCTCACCTAAGAGACACTCCAAGCCATATACAATAT